>NC_142603.1:40797210-41997210 GCF_041222555.1 Hakea prostrata
TACATTTGATTTTTTAGGGACAAATTTATTTGATTGGATGGATTTTATCAAAATAAAGTTCAATAGTTGTGACAATTTAACCCTAGTGAATCAGATGTGGAGTGCCTTAGCTTGGTGTATATGGAATACTAGGAATGCTGCAATTTTTAGAGGGATTGATGCCTCCATAATTCATACAATGACTACTTTCTCTTATCTATGTGCAGATTTACAATCTCACATGAAGGATCTTCAAAGGGCTCATGGGGATCCTCATCCAAGGCCTAGTCATTTCGTTTCTGAAGAACTTGCTCTCTTTCAAATTTTCGTTGATGGATCATGGGATCGTTCTTCACATAAAGGAGGTAGAGGGTGCATCATGTGGGACTATAATGGTGGTTTTGTAGCGGCTCAAAGCAGATGTGGTCATAGTGCTTCAGCAACTTTAGTTGAACTTGAAGCAATTAGAAATGACATTATTCTGGGTTCCTCTTTAGGAGCGATTGATTTGCATATTCATTCAGATTGTTTACCTGTTGTTAGTGCTCTCCAGGGTCTTCCCTCATCTTTAGATTGGATGTGTCTCAGTTTAGTAGTAGATATTTTGAAGCGTTGTTCTTTCTTTTCTAAAGTTTCTTTTAATTATATTCCTAGAATTGGCAATGGCTTTGCTAATTTCCTTGCTAAGAGTGCTTGCAGGTTATCTCTAGACAGATCTTGGTGGGGTATGTTGTGACTAAAATATCCACTTCCGGTTTATACCGGTCTAACCAGGTTCAACCGGATTCAGCTGATGAGACAAATGAATTTAAGGGTCCGCCCAAAGGTTAAACAAAGGCTTAATCATAGTCATCCGATCTATACTTTCCATCCGACGGTCATCAATGATAAGAGACAACGTATTGAAGCCTATAAATAGAGCCAAGATTCTGATGAAAGGTAAGCTCATTCGAATATTCACACTTCTCGCTTATTTTCCATTAAAGCTCTCTGAGAGCTCACTTCTGATGATCTACTGACTAGATCGTCGGAGACGGGCCGATCAAGACGATCGGCTTCGTTTCTCACTGGTGTTCTATCTTTCAGGAGCGAGAGGTTGATTGACGAAAGAGTGAGTCAGATCAATCCAGATCTGAGTGGATTGGTGCGAAGGATTACGGTTCAAAGCCTCCGGCAATTTTAGCACCAACATTTGGCGCCGTCTGTGGGAACCTGAGCAAGAAGCTATGGCTCAACTACCGGAAGAGCATGATGATTGACCGATCGTTTTTCTGCAATCTTTTTGTTTGGAGATCTTTGGCTCAGTGATCAAGTTTTTCTTCTAAGATCTATTTCATTTTTGGATTCTTGAACAGGTCTTGGAGAAGCATCAGAACTTCTATGTTCTTTTTCCGATGAAGTTTCATATACTTCAAGCGAGATCTGAGTCGATTATGTGAATTTGGAGAAGAAAGCGAGATCTTCTTCACAGCTCTTATATCTTGGTTTTCATAAAAGTGACAATAATGGTGGAGCAAGAAGCATCTGCTATATCTTGTTTCCCGATCTCCGGTTCTAGCTTCGATCTATCTCTAGATCTTTGATCGGCATCTCAAAAGATCCTTATTATTCGATCGGTGTCTCGATCGGCAGTTTTCTTTTTGTCCTGTGACTAGCGTTTTTCTTGGATTTGGTTCTTTACCTTCGATCTATTGGATCTCTGATTATGGTTCCACAAAACAACCAGCAAAGCGAAGTCTCTTCTTCAGTAGCCTACGCTTCAAGATCCCCGCAGCCAACGATGATACTCGCCCATCATCAATCTTCTTTGATAAGTTTTCCTTTCACTCGGAAATAAGTATCTCTGTTTTCAGATCTGAGATCTCGATCCTTTGTTTTTCGAGATCTAAACATCTCCGTTTTCTTAGATCTCTGTTGTTGATCTAAAGTATCTCTATTTTTTAAGATCTCCATTGCTCCTTTCTGCAAATTCGTTTTTGTTGATCTCCAAATCTTTGTTTCGGTATTGCTTCCGCTCCAAGGATTAAGATGGTTTTGAGTTGTCTCGTTCACATTCGATCTGAGAATTCCATTATTTCAGCCAAGTCTGAATCTGACTTCGGTTTTCTTATCAATTGAATGAGAGATGTAAACGTTTTGAAAAGATTCGAAAGAGTCTTGGAAGTAACGAGAACGGGAAATTGTTGATCTAGCTAAGCGATTACATCGAATTTTTGTTGAATTTGATTGTTTATGGAGTTGATTACAACTTCAGGAGGCAGATCCGGAGATTGCGGAGACGATAAGCAATTCGTTGTAGAAATTCAAGGACTAATAACGAAGAAAGCTTTTCAAGACTCAGCAGCAACGGTGCTTGTAACCGAGAACTCATTTACTGCTCTCCTTGGTCTCCCAGCTAATCAAGCGATTGAGCTCCTTCACAAACCTGTGAAATCTGAAGATATTCTCGTAGCAGATCAAGGATCATTTGGCCACTCATTTAACTATTCTTCTATATTTCCTACAAAGCCAAAGCGATCTGTTATGTCAACACCGGTGAATCGAAGGAATGTGCTGTGTGTTTGACGAAATTAGAAGACGAAGATGAAGTCAGAGTGTTCCATGAAGATTGTTTAGGTCGATGGTTGAGGAGAGAGCAGGCCACTTGTCCGCTTGGCAGAAGCATGTGTCACCTGAGGAAGTTGTGTTTCAACACGAGTTCCATGAAGATTGTTTAGATCAGTGGTTGAGGAGAAAACAGGCCACTTGTCCGCTTTGCAGAAGCTATGTGTCGCCTGAGGAAGTTGTGTTTCACCAGAAGCATTTGAGGAGCAAAACCGACTTATACAAAGAAGAGGTGCAGCTTGTGTTTATGATCTATGCTATGTACGGTGGTGGCTTGCATATAACGCAGTCTGGATGAAATCTTGATCCAGAAGAATCCCTAAAAATCAAAAATGGAAAGAATACTCTTTCTTTTTCTCTGGGGTAAAAAATAGAGATGACTCTCATGGTTGCTCGTTCCAGTTTCTTGCTCTATTCTAATTGCCGAGAACAACCGATTAACAATGAAGAGGAATCTGAGCGAGCGTTACGAGATTCTAGCACTTTCTTGTGCCACCATAAATGCATACGAATTCAATCAAGACGAACCATCATCGTCATCGTCGTCTTCAATGGGAATCGAAGCAGTGGACATGAACATGAGAACAACAATGGTGGCCGTAGAAGAAATCCTCCATTACTGCTTCAACGACAAAACTATTCTTCAAGATGCCTTAACCCATTCCTCCTACACTCAATCCAATTCCTATCAGCGCTTTGAATTTGTCGGCGATGCCATTCTTGGCCTCATTCTTGCTCAAATCCTCTTCCAAGATTACCCTCACCTTGATGGAGATCCTCTGTTTTGGAAGCTATGTCAGGTCGGATGGTTCTGACCATCGTTACAAGGCTGGAGATCCGGTGCCTCTGTATGCGAACAAGAAAGAAGCTGTAACGTAGTCACCAAGGACTACTATTTCCAGATGTACTATGACGATTTGCTGATCTGGAGTTTCATTGGCAAGGTCAACAAGGAAGACCTCACTGAGGAGAAGGAAGTTGAAGTGGAATTCATGTACTCTGTGAAGTGGAAAGAAACCACTATTCCTTTCAAGAAGCGGATGGATGTATATTCATCATCTACGGCCATTGTGCTTCTCCTAACTAGGTTTCTTGCAACCATTCTTATGAGAGTACTCAAAAATGATTTTGTGAAGTATGCTCATGATGAAGAATCAGCTGACGACCAAGAGGAGACTGGATGGAGATACATTCATGGTGATGTGTTCCGCTTTCCTAAGCATAAGTTATATACGCACTTACATCAGGGATTGCTGGATATACAGCTACATCTTTCAATTGCCAACTTGAAGGAACAAATTGGGTGAGGAATCTGTTGTTGACTGGGTGCCTATTTTGTGGGCCTCTTTTCCTCACATTCTGCTTCCTTAACACTGTTGCAATTGCTTACAGCTTCTACAAAGAAGACTGCCATTTGTCACCATTGTAGTAATAGTTCTTATATGGACATTAGTCACCTCACCTTTGCTTGTGTTGGGTGGGATTGCCAGTAAAAACAGCAGGGCTGAGTTCCAGGCTCCTTGCCGCACAACAAAATATCCCAGGGAAATTCCACAATTACCTTGGTACCGGGGAACTGCTCTTCAGATGGCAATGGCAGGCTTCCTGCCTTTCAGTGCCATTTATATTGAGCTCTACTACATATTTGCCAGTGTGTGGGGTCACAGGATTTATACCATTTACAGCATCCTCTTCATTGTTTTCCTAATTCTTCTAGTGGTGACCGCTTTCATCACTGTAGCATTGACATACTTCCAGCTTGCTGCTGAGGATCATCGGTGGTGGTGGACAAGCAGGGGAAGCAAGTGGATGTAAAGCATTGGAAGAATGGGTCCAATCAGAACATTGGTAGTGTTTACGTAGACGGGGAGCTCATTGGTTCAATTTCCTCAAATCAAAGGAGATTGCCAGGGTTACAACCGCAAAGGAAGCTTTAGAGAAGTTGTGGAAATCACAACACTTGATCAAGACCGATGGTGGTAATGGGGCTGAAGAGATTGAGGGGGCTAAGCTCAAGTTAAATGAGATTTGTGGCAAGAACAGATGGCATCCGGCCAAGTATAGTATCCAATTGCATCCTATGCACTTAATATCCACAAGCATATTTGAACCAAGAATCAACCCAAAACCATATCTCATTCATGACCCATGGTCTAATATCTATCCATTCTTAAACAAAGCCCTGTTTTGTTAGCAAGCAATTAAAAATGTTAACAAGAAACTTTCTTCATCTATTATGCCATTTCTTGGATCACTATTATGTTGTTGTAGATGTATCAAAATGATTCAAATGTCTGCTGGTGAGATCAAAAGCTGATGCTTGTTAAACATACAAATTAATTTGAAGTCCACCACTCTTGAGAGTAAAGGCATCAAGAAGCAATTGCTGTCTCAGAACAACAAAAGAGGGAATGAAGAAGTTTTAGCTTGAGCTATGAGGTGAGCAAAGAAGCTGCAGACTATGAGCAGGCGAGGAATGAAATAAATGTTTATGAGAAGACAGTGGCAGCAGCAGCAACAACTGCTGGGGTTATAGAGGAAGGCCATCGTTTGGATGGTTGAGAAAGGAGAGAGTACATGATGACTTTTCCGAAGCTTTCAGAATTTAATTTAATTCCGATAAAGGCAATCAAAGGAGGTTGTCAGCTAGTATCTTGATCTGAGTTGGACTTGAAACGCTTCAAAGCAAAAACATTCTAGCAGTTCTTGAAATGTTGAGAACAAAGAAGTAGCAAATGTGAAAGGCTACATCAAATAACAGCCTAGATGATGGTAGCTTGAATAGCAGCAGCAGCAGCAATGGATGCTACATCCCCAATATTCTTATTTTCCGAAAACTCTTCTATTCAAGTATCAACTCCTCAAAGAAGCATTTCAAAGATTCTTAGAAGAATTCGAGTACGGAAAGAGATCATGGAGCAAAAAATCTACTGCAATAAAAAGATAAGTATATTAGAGTTTCTTGGTCATCATTTCTTTTTCTAACAATAGTTGATTTACAAATTCCTGGTCATCATTTCTTTTTCTAACAATATTTGAAATCTCTGATTTACAAAGATTCATTCTACATTTGATAAAGAGTGTTTGTCATATATAACCTAGAGATGAATTTGGAATATCAAGAGGAATATATCAAAAATTCTAGATGAGTGCAGCTCTTTACTTGCAGATGGTTACTCACTTCAGCTTCCTTGAAAAAAAAAAAAAAAAAAAAAAAAAGGAGAAAGAATAGACATTGGTGAAATATGCATTCTGTTAGTATTGTATATAGTTAACTTATGACGGAAGTTTGAGTAAATAGAATATAAGTTTAGAGGAGTCATAGAAGTTTTTATTTTGTTTTATATGTTTTTGTTAATTGCATATAGATATCAGTACCCTAAACAAACATTTGTGAAGTGTCTTATTTGTTTTTATTTATTAATCATAAAAGAATGTCTAGTTATCCTAATGTTGCATATAGGAAGGATGAGATATCGTCTTATCTTAATGAGGCGAGGAATCCATATATTCTATACTGAACTGATATGAAATGCTTAGTTCCTGACCATTCATTAATTAGGCTTTTTATTAAGTTTCTAACCGTGGGCTTCCCTATAGTGTTATGATATATTATTCTCCTAGTATGATTGTCAAGTTTAGAATTGAAGCTTTAAGTTTGCAGGTGGAAATAGAAAAAGGAGGAAATACATCTTAGGAGTTCATCAGTCCAAAACTACATAAATTAAAATTTCTTGAGGAGTTGCAATTATTACAAACTTCATATTATCATTTTATTATTTGATCTTGCACTTTATGGCAAACTTTTATCTTTTACTCTGCTCAATTTCAACAGGCTGAACATTAAAGCATTGATCATTGTGCAACTTTCTCTAAAGGCTTCTCTCAGCCACATAAAAGGTTGATCTCGGTTATGAAGGCTTCTGACCAGCAATTTTCTATAGAGCAGAGACTGATCATCATTCTTGAAGACTTACATTATTCTTGAAGACTTATATTATTCTTGAAGACTTATTTCTATCAGTAGAAAGGAGACAGATTTTCTTGGTATTCTTGAAGAAACCATCTTATCAATCGTGGTCATCAAAAGTTTCTTCTTCATTTAGTCCCAAGGATATTTTTGCGAACCAGTTATCTGATCATGCCTTTCAACGTTGATCCAGGGTCATTCCTCCCGAGGGTGATCCCGACTTTCTGAAGTCAGGCTCAAGTAGCCAGCCTTCCGAGGCTTGGTCATGCTTTCCGAAGCTAATCACGGATCATTCCTTCCGAGGGTGGTCCCGACTTTCCGAAGTCAGGCTCAAGTAGCCAGCCATCTGAGGCGTGATTATGCTAGCTGATCCGGATCATTCCGTACCGAGGGTGGTCCCGACTTCGTGAGTTAGGCTCAAATAGCCTTCCGAGGCCTGGTCATGCTTTCCGAAGCTGATCACGGATCATTCCGTACCGAGGGTGGTCCCGACTCTTCGTGAGTTAGGCTCAAGTAGCCAGCCTTCCGAGGATGGTCCCGACTTTACGTAAGTCAGGCTCAGGTAGCCAGGTCATGCTAAGCTAATCACGGATCATTCCTTTCGCGAGGGTGATCACGGATTGTTCCTTCCGAGGAATGATCCAGACTTTCCGAAGTCAGGCTCCAGTAGCCATCTTTCTAAGGTAGCATCTTTCTAAGGCAGCATCTCTCTAAGGCAGCGTCACTTTAAGACAGCATTTGGATCGAGAACTATGGAATTAATCAATAAAACAACTCAAGGATCATGTTATATGGAGGATTATTTATCGAAAGCTCAAAGATTTTCTGCAGACCATTATCTGAGAATATCTAATTAGCTATTAAGATATGCAATGATCAGAGGATGATAAGTCAATATTATAAAGAATTCCTTCAAACTACTACTCTGTCAAAGCCAAAAGGAGCTGATCAAGAAAATTTCACACAAAGCAGATTATATTGAAGATTCTAATCAAAGTTGCTAAGACTCTCTTCAACTATTGTCTAAAGGACAGAAAGCTTCTGATCAGCTATTAAGGCTCTTGTCAGCCGTTTTCTCTAAAGACTTCTGATAAGCTATTAAGGCTCTTGTCAGCCATTTTCTCAAAAAGGCATCTGATCGGTTATTAAGGCTTTAAATCAGCTATTTTCTCTGAAAGTTTCTGATCAGCTATTAAGGCTCTTGTCAGCCGTTTTCTCTAAAGACTTCTGATCAGCTATTAAGGCTCTTGTCAGCCATTTTCTCCAAAAGGCATCTGATCAGTTATTAAGGCTTTCGTTAGCTATTTTTTCTGAAAGTTTTTGATCAATTATTAAGGCTCTCATCAACCATTTTCTCAAAAAGGCATCTGATCAGTTATTAAGGCTTTCGTCAGCTATTTTCTCTGAAAGTTTCTGATCAGCTATTAAGGCTCTCATTAGCCGTTTTCTCTAAAAGTTTCTGATCAATTATTAAGGCTCTCATCAGCCATTTTCTCAAAAAGGCATCTGATCAGTTATTAAGGCTTTCATCAGCCATTTTCTCAAAAAGTTTCATCAGCCACTCTTTCCTAAGAATACTTCATCAAGAATCGATCAAAGATACAGCAAGTGATCAGAAATACAACGAGTGGTCAGAAGTATAGTAGATGTGCAGCAGGTCAAAGATTGCTGCCCCCTCTATGTTCCTTTCATCCTCAAGATTCTCTTCCGTCGCCTATTATTTCCTTTCTAAAATGATTTGGGGGTTGAACATTTTCCAAATGCAAGATAAGCTCAAGTATTGAAGAATTCTCACAACCAATACAAGATGAAGAATATTCTGAAGTCATTTGAAAGAAAGATTCAAACCTCCTGACCAGAGTCTCATACAAGTTCTACCTGATCAGCAGGCTTGGGGGCTTGTGTTGTGACTAAAATATCCACTTCCGGTTTATACCGGTCTAACCAGGTTCAACCGGATTCAGCTGATGAGACAAATGAATTTAAGGGTCCGCCCAAAGGTTAAACAAAGGCTTAATCATAGTCATCCGATCTATACTTTCCATCCGACGTTCATCAATGATAAGAGACAACGTATTGAAGCCTATAAATAGAGCCAAGATTCTGATGAAAGGTAAGCTCATTCGAATATTCACACTTCTCGCTTATTTTCCATTAAAGCTCTCCTGAGAGCTCACTTCTGATGATCTACTGACTAGATCGTCGGAGACGGGCCGATCAAGACGATCGGCTTCGTTTCTCACTGGTGTTCTATCTTTCAAGAGCGAGAGGTTGATTGACGAAAGAGTGAGTCAGATCAATCCAAATCTGAGTGGATTGGTGCGAAGGATTACGGTTCAAAGCCTCCGGCAATTTTAGCACCAACAGGGTATACCACCTTTGTTTATTGTGGATTCCTCTCTTTTGTATAGGTCTTTTGACCTAAACTCTTTCATTTAATATAATCACAGCTTTTTTGTTTTGGCCAAAAAAAAGGAAGCAAATAGGAAGGAAAGGAGAAAGACAAAAGAACTTGTTAATCTTGTGTTGCAGATGAATGGAGTGTTTTGGTTTATGATGGTGTTTTTTTACCATTTGAGGATGCTTTCAAAATCTGTGGTGCCATTGCAAAGAAAGAAATGTGCACAGTAGACGATTTTTCCCCGTCAAACAATCAAGATCCTCTTACCTAATAATTCTATCTAAATGTTTGTTCCATCATATATTCAAAAGAAGATCCACCTCTGAACCCTGATAAAGTAGACATTTCTAAATGTGTGATGATAAAGTCAAGATAGGGTTATCCTCTACCTTCGAATTAGACTCATCAAATTTGAAAAATACACCACCAACTCCTAACATTTGAATTCATAGTTCCTACACCTCAAAGGTTGGGTTTCTATCATGTTTGTGGTGTGCAGTTGTTAGTATTTCTCGTATAGTAATAATACATAATTTATAACCCCAAGAGATTGGCTATGTTTTGTTATGATTCAAATTTTTGTACTCGATTTAAAAGATGAATCTGCATTGATATATTTTGGTAGCCGATCCAAATGATTTTTTTTTAGAAATCTGTAATAAAAGCACAGGGCTTGGGTATATCCCAACCCAATAGATCGACCCGTTTACCTGATTAGATGCTATATATGTGTATTTTATGTTTGTTTATTACACTATTAAGAGATTTTGGATTTTCAATTAGGGTTTTTGGATGAGAGTTCTTGTAATATCATTCTTGACAGTTGGTTGTGAAATTTTTTTTTTTACTTCTTCTACATAGTAAAAAGCTCTTATTCTTCACCCATTGGACGTAATACACCACATTAACATATGAAAATGTTAAATATCTATATGTCCTCATTTTGTTTATATATATATTGGATTAAGAGCTTCGAATATATTGGGATGGGAATGAGAATATTAATGCCGCCGAATGGATGTGAACCCAAGATTTGCATAATTACACTTTTATAATTAATAGATGCATTAAATGCATACGGTATATCAGATATATCCATCATTTCATGATACAAAAGTAATTTAACCTTTTGGATTGATTTCGGTTGATCTTTCCGAATTGATTTTTTTTGCCAACATTCGGAATTGATGTATGGTTTGTGTAATTACATTTTCAGGGGAAAAAAAATGATATTTGAATTGGGAAAAAAAAAAACCCTTGCGTCCTTCATTTCATAAATGCAGTTAAAACTCTAGATTCTTTTTAATGCTTTCATGGGCAGAGGTCTCTTTCTTTTTTATGGAAAAGAAATTTCGTAAATTAATGCTTCAAAAAATTATATAAGTTTCAGTACAGTACCTAATCCTAGGTTTCTTATGGATTCTCATTTAGTCTTTTTGTAGCCAAACATAAGAATCAGTTTATAACCATCAACGAAGTAAAACGGTTAAAGCACACATCTATACTATCCTTAGAATATCCACACGTTACAGAATAAGCTCAAAAGCTCAATTTTTTAAGGGTTGGGAGGAGATCAATAACAACTTGTTTGGTGCACCATATTTCATCAACATAGTACGAAAGAAGTTATGCATGATCTAGACCTTTCAGGATGTTGCTAACCTTGGTCTCGAAAAGGTGATATCTGACCAATATGGCCTTCCAGGTTGGTATTCTGCAAATTTTAGTAAATAACGTAAATGCCCCTTCTGACTCAACTTTGATTATCTTACATCAAGGCTTATAAACAATGAGAGTAGAAATTTTTTCAAATCTAACTTGTCGAGAATATAGAAGATCTTTATTGGTTTATCTCAAGGTCAAACAAACTAGAAAACTCCTGTAAAATCTGCTGAAAAGACACCACATTTTATCTTGAGGCATTGCCAAATACAAGAACGTCATCGACAAAACAAACCGATGTAATTCCTAAATCCTTGCAAAGAGAGTAATACAGAAAAGAGCTTGACACAACATATGCACATAACTAATCCGTAAAGTATTAGAGCATTAGGTTGAACAAAAGGGGAGATAAGGGCATCTCTGCCTCAACTCCCTATTGCCAAAGAATATGGGGGAACGAACACCACCCACAAAAAACAACAAAGGATGGCATTGTTACTCATTGAACCACCCAACTGATGAAGGCGGGATGGGAGTTCAATCTAGGGAGCAACATGAACAAAAACTCCATTGAACGGAGCCATACTCCTTTTGGAGTTAAATCTTTGCTGCAAAACTGGCAACCCCGCTCTTCAAATGGTAACCTGCATGATTTAAAGCAAGATATTGTCTGTGATATTGCACTATTGCATATTAGGTTGAAAGATCGAATCATCAAAACAAGCTCTCCATGAAGTAGATATATATTTTCCCCTCCAGTTTCACTTTCTACCAATGCAGAGTTGTTTTAGTGGTGAAACCAATACCTCTTAGTGAAGAAGCCGTGGGTTCGACTCTTACTGAGACATATTAATATCCATATCACCTAGCTTAATAAAATCTCTTTGTACAAAAAAAATAAAATAAATAAATAAATAAATAAAAAGGAATAAATTGTTTTTACCTAAAAACAGAGAAAGTAAGCAGTCTAGTACCAATTCCTTGGTCAAACTTTAAATTCCCCATATAAGTTCAATTTGTGTGGTTTTCTTACATAATTAATAGATGCATTGAATGTATCCAGTATGTCAAATATATACAAAAGTAAATCAACCTTTTAGGATTGATTTCGATTGATCTTTTGGAATTGATGTGTGGTTTGTGGGATAACATTTGTCCCAAAAAATGATCTTTGAATTGATTATAAAAGAAAAGGGGAAAAAAAAGGGCTTGTGTCCTTCCCTCGATAAATGCAGTTAAAACTATAGATTCATTTTAAATCTTGCATGGGCAAAAGTCTCTTTCTTTTTATGGAAAAGAAATTTCATTAATCTTTGAAAAATTATGTAAATTTCTGTGCAATATATAATCTTAGGCTTTCTATCAATTCTCATGTAGTGTTTTTGTAGCCAAAATATCAAAGGTTAATCATCAACAAACTAAAAGGGTTGAAGGGCACAATCTATAAGAATATCCACACATTATGAAGTTCAAGAGGCCAATTTTTTGTTAGGAGGAGATCAATAACACCTTGCTCGGTTTCGGTACGTCATATTTCATCAACATGGCATGAGAAAATACGTAATCTAGATTCTTCGGGATGTTGCTAATCTCAGTCTCCAAGAGGGGATCTCTAGAGTCTAGACCACTATGCCTTCCAACTTAGATTATTCTGCAAAACTTAACAAATGACAA
Organism: Hakea prostrata; assembly: GCF_041222555.1. Taxonomy (NCBI): domain Eukaryota; kingdom Viridiplantae; phylum Streptophyta; class Magnoliopsida; order Proteales; family Proteaceae; genus Hakea; species Hakea prostrata. The sequence goes on from NC_142603.1 coordinate 40,809,501, forward strand.
CAATAATAACCCTTCAGACTTAACTTGGATAATCTTACATCAAAGGCTTATAGGTCAAAGATAAGGGTAGAACTTTTTTATAATGTAACTGGTCAAGAATTTCATCATCATGAAAATATTTTTAAAAAAATTACCCTTTTGCAATTGAATCAAGCAATCACGGCTTAGAAGAGGTGGTGGGCCTCTGAATAAGCCTTTCCCAGATGGTTCACCATGAAAGAATCTCCATGAGTACCTGTTGTGGTTTCATTTTAATGATCTACCAAAAGCTAGCTGGATGGCGGCTCTTCTTGAAGCTTCTTAGAAAAGGTCCGAGTCATGCCACTCATTTTATTAATGGATTTGTTAACTTTTTGGGCGTCTCTAGCATCAATGGGGATCTTGTTATTAATGTGTCCTGGTTACCAATTATTAGGTTTATAAACCATCTAATCATCCAAGGATATGACTCTGATTCTGATTCTGCTCCTTATTTGGTGAAAATTTCATGTTTTGAACCTTTAATCTCAAGGAAGTAATCTTAAGTTTGGAATGGACAATCTCCTATAGAAACATGATATCTTGAACTCACACGGGAGAGTTCAGTATAGATCAATACTAAAAAAAGTTGGAATTGAAATCAAACTCAGAGTTTCTCTCGAAGATTTTGAAACCTAGAAGCAAAATCAAGACCAGAACCAACACCTTCTTTCTGTCCAACAGCTTAAAAACCTAGAATCAGGATTAGAATGGACCTCAGATAAATTTTTCAGTATACATTGTGGTTTCAATACAAGGACTTAAACCAAGTCAGTGAAGAAGGATATGACAGTTAATGAATGGAAAGAAATCTTTAGCAGAAACTAATGCTCATCTGTGAATTTTAATCGGGTATCTTCAGTAACTATTGCCAATTTCATATCAAGATAGAGATTCTCAGAATGGGAAGAAACAAAAAATACTTACCAATTAAGGCACTTTTTATTCATGAGGAAGAAACTTTAGGCTGACCAGAGACTTTACTGTAATTTGGAGACTCAGATACAGAAGGTCCAATGAGGGAGGAAAAACTTATGAGCAAGGTAGGATGAATATGGAACAAGTATGGAAATTTGGCTTTATACACTGATGTGTGTGCAAAGGGTGGAAGAAGAAACAATATTTACAAAGACTATTTGGCAATGGTGGTACACAAAGGAATCCTTTATGCAGTGTGGGTTCGGTAAGCAATTCTATTCAATCTATCCAAGATAGCACATGCCTTCCTCTTGGCCCTTGAAGTTCCACGCTGAGAAAGCTCAGATATTGTGCCCCTAGCATCTTCCTCTTCCCTCAACTCTTTCCACTTGGTCCGATCATTGTAGCAGATATTGTAAAGGATAACTATGCAATTCTCCTTGATGCGCCCACAAGTAGTTTCCCTGATTAGGCTTAGTAAGGCAGGCACAGCACCATGCTCAGCCATTTCCTCTATAGCCTTCTGATGGCTCGACAACATAGCAAGGATCGTCAATAACTCATCAACAAGTACGCGATCCATGATTTTCTTCAATATCACCACAGCAGCATTGTCATGGGCAGCCATTGATTTGTTCTCAAGTACAGTACATAGTTTAAAGATTGCCGAAGCAGCATCCTTTACTGCTAATGGGTGCCCTTCATCTAGGAGCTCAACCAAAGGTTTTAGAGCCCCTGCCTTGCCTATGAGTATCTTGTTAGAATCAATGGCTGACAAACTAAAGATGGCAGCTGCTGCATTGGTTCTTGATTCAATCGTGCCAACCTTCAATGAATCAATAAGCAAAGGAATGACTATTGGAATCTCTGCTACAAACTTCTTGTTGTCATCATGTTGAATTGAGAGGTTCAAAACAGTTGTGATCAAATCTTCTCGCAGTTCAGGATCAACATCAACATTGCCTTGTGAGAGTGGATAGAGCAAGTGCAGAATATAGTCTTCACTTTCGCCAAATAAAGCACGCACAGAAGGCATTTTCTTGGTCATAAGCCTGAGCTCTTTTGCAGCAACTTTCTGTTCATAAGAAGATTGTGATGACATCTTTTGAAGCAGAGACCTGAATTTTTGTCGATCTGCTTGTGTAATCCCTGCATCTTGACTATTTTGGGCAGGGACAGGCATTTCAATCCCGTGCTTCTTGCACCATTGGGCAATTATATCCCGAACCAGATAATTAGGTGTGAGTTGAGTGTGTGATAGAACCTGTTTTGTCCTTGGACAAATACGATTTCCTTCCTTTAGCCAATTCTCTATGAAGGGTCGATCATAAGTCTACAAATCAAGGCCAAAAACATATCAGAAACTACCCAAAATAATATATAATAGAAAATGAATCAAGATATAGTGCAATTGAAACCAACAAAGATCTATGATTCAAGAAGCAGGTTCTGTTTCTCTCAAATTTCTTAAGTAAAAATCCTTTATATCTTTCTTTTTCACTTGAAAATAAAATATTTTAGATTAGAAACAGAGTTATTCAAGAAAGCTAGGCAAACAATCCATCAGCAAAATTCATTTTCATTACTAAACGCTCCCTTTACTGGTTAAAAACAAGAATAAAGAAGAACCTGAACATTGAAAACCTTTTAACTTTATTCTAAAATTCAAAACTTCTGTCTAAAGAAAACACAGTAGTAACTGTTCCCGGTTCACACCAACACACAAAATAAACTTAAAAGGGAAACAAAAAATTGAAATCTTCAAACTGAATTCCTGAAATCACAATCAGTAATCGAATATCTGAACAATTCCTGAAATTTTCGTATGGTTTAACGAAATCAAAAGAAAAGAAATTCGTCAAGAAAACGAAAATAAACCATAACAGAAAAAGAAAACATAGATACAACCCTAACCTCTCCAGTCGCCAAAATTACAGGATCCCTCATGAGTTCCTTAGATATGGGGCACTTTAAGTAGTTAGGGCAATCAAGTGTGACTTTGAAAGAAAGCGATTTGTTGATCGTTAAATCCTTCAAACTCGAAAGGGCTTCAATGGCTTGATCATAAGTTTCTTCCAATGACTCATCTTCTTCTATAATTTTCTTCACCAATGTTCGTAACTCCCTCTTCAATTCAGAGGCTTTTCCCAATACTGCCGGATCTGTTTCAACTCCTGTTTTCGCCATTCTGAAACAAAGAACCTAAAAATCCAAAAAAGAAAACCGAGAAACAGAAAACAAACAATCAAATTTCGCCATTCTTTCTCGTTCCCTCTCGTTTTTACCTTCTCAGAGTTCCCAGTTCTCACAACCCTCTCTTAGCCTGAGTCGATCATATACCAACTACCACGAAGCCCGTTTAGCTCTTCTTCTGTTCTGTGGCTTCTCTTTGATGTTTGTGGTCTTGTTCTGCTGGTACGACGGCTGATGGTGAAATTTTGTGGGTCAGTGGGCCCAGACTTCATCTTTAATCGCACTCGTAGAAACCTGACCGCACAGCTGGCATGTAATGCCGATATTGTTTTTGCTTATTTGTCAATAGTCATGCATGCAGCATGCCCTTGAAAATTGGGGGATATTAATGTTCAAATTTTGAATTTAACCGTCAGTAATCTGAACCGTTCGATCTCGTGGTTTCTTCATGTGGGGTCCACATGATCCCATGGTCGTGATCCGTTCTGCTATTCTGGTGGCATGGTTCTGTAATTTGTACGCGGAACGCCTGTCAGGTTCCAAGCCGCGTTGAACTGAAAGAGAGCATCTGCAGGCTGTGAATTTACGATAGTGCCACTCGGTGGTTTGTTCTGCCGTGGAGTGCTCGTCATAGAGTGAAGTGACTTTTTTGACTAAATTTGACTTTAACAGAGGAATTAAGAAACGTGGTACCCACGTGCCAAGGAAGCTAGAGTCTTGTTTGGATATGGCCTTCTGATTAACCACATTTCACGCTTGCAGAATCTTTCTACCAAGAAAAATTTTACGGGAAAAATGGAATATTACACGTAATAATAGAACGTGATAAATTTTTTTTAAGGAAGAAATAATAGATCGTGATAATTACAGCCTTGAAAAAAAAAAGAAAAAAAGAAAAATAATAATAATTACAGCCTTTCTGTTACAAAACAGTCTCTGCACGTATAGGGGCAAAAACAGAACCCTTTGTTCGTGGGAGAGAGTGGAGGGTTAAAGGTTTTTTTTTTTTTTTTTTTTTTCTTTTTTTTGGTAGTATTGAAGGGTTAATATTAACAGCTTCTCCTATAATGATCTTCTGTTTCACTGTGCAAATAGCACTGGTTGTAGAGGCAATGACAACCTGAAAAGTTTTACCAAATGCTAAGAGCATGTTTTGATTATATAAATCCAGAGATTTCAAATATGGATTCATAAATGTGAGGTTTATACCTGTTTAGTTGTGAAAATCTCTAGATTCATGAAATCTAGAGATTCATCTTTTTATACTTAAAACATGAATCTAAAGATTTATGGGTATCAAGTGAAATCCAGAGATTTCATCCCTACTATAAAAATGCTAAACATTTTTTGCATTCACAAAAATCATTAATGAATTCTCAGATTTCATTCCATATATTCGGTTAATCAAACAGTTAATTTTATAAATTATGACTCCACAGATTTGAAATATATAGATTTGAAATCTCTAGATATTTAAAATCTTCAGACTCATGTAACCAAATAACCCTTAAAAAATGCTAAAGGAATGGATAAAATCATCAATCAACTTGAGAGATTCGGAGTATCACACATGATATGAGAATTCGGATAATATCTTTTAGAGGTATTAATTTTCAATACATTTCTTGACAGTGTAGTTTTTGGATATTTCTAGGTGATCTAACGATATTACGGATTTCCTATCTAAGAAGACATTCAATATTGTGAGCCCAATTGAATGGCCTATTTTCACTAAGTGGCTTGAACACCTTTGTTCAGCCACTCTTCGGCTCTTTCTCAATGAAATGTTAATTATCAATATATAAAAAATAACAAAATAATAAAAAAAAATCCAATACATTCTCGGCCAAGCAAACAATGATGCTGATTTTCTTGCATCTCAACCTTAAATTAGAATGTACATCTATTTACTCTCCCCCACCCCCGCTCTCTTTTTTCAATCATGGATTTAAATTTGAATAAATTTACTTGTTATCAAAAGAAAAAGATAGCTCTTAAGGGGAAGTTTGCAATAAGGGATAATGCAAAAATTGGGTTCAAGATCGTATATTTCGATGAATTTGAAAGTAGTGGAACTTAACGGAGGAAATGCTTATTGGTGTTCCCATTCTCTTGATCTACTTTCTCGTCTTCCTTTACTTCACGTTTTTTTTTGTACGTTCCAAATCGACGAACCACGGTGATGGAGATTAACAAAAAAAATCACAGTGAACAAGGACAAGGAAGGATATAAATTTTACTGTTACCTTTTTTCATATTCATTCCCTATATTTATTATATTTTTTTCTCTCAATCGTAACTACTTAATTAGTGTGTCACTTATATTCAAGTAATCAACCAAGTGAGAAATTTTTTATGATTTATTATTAAAAAATGAATCATTTTTCCTAATAAATGGATTCTAATCCAAAATGTGATGTTGAACCAAAAAAAGGAAAAAGAATGAAAAAGGAACATTTTATTTTTATTTATCCTTTTTTATTTTATAATAATGATTAATCCATGTGCATTTCGAATTAATTTGAGCAAATGTGTTCATAACTTACACTTGATAATCATGATTAGGGTTTGAATTAGGTAGCCCTTAATTATTACATGGTCATCATGTTGAGTAGAACTTAAAAACGGTGGATTTAAGGGTATAAATGCGAGTGTATATTTGTGTGAACTAACAAAGATTGTTATTTTATACCAAAAAAAAGCAAAGATTCTTATTTTATCAATTCTCTCGAGGAATGGATACACTTGACCTTGTCATGCGATAATTTAGTCTTTAGTTTCCTAATACAAAATTTCAAGTGAAAGTGTCACCTAACATGCTACCCAATACCTGACGTGAGAGATACTGATAGTAGAATCCAAATACGTGGCTATATTGTATATATTTTATTAAAATATTAATTTTTACTTATTTTTAATATTTAATCACATTTAGAAATTATGTGTGACATGTATGTATGTATGATACATCGCCATCTTCCTGATAATGGTATATTTATCATTAGTTTAAAGTGCCACAACTAACAAATTGATAGCAAACTAGCAACCTCTTTTGAGTTAAAACATGCTATGAAAATTGCATGGTTTCACCTGCATAATCTTTTTTTTTTAAAGAATTTTTCAACCTCTTAACATCATGGTATTCATATAATTTATTTTTTTCGGAGTTGAGGTTTGTTTGGGTCAATTTTTTTATGTGTATCTTGACTATATCCTCAAAGAATAGCTTTGTATAATTATTTAAATATAACAGGAGGGCTTCACCTCCGACCCATTGCCTTATGAAATTTACCTAGAACACAATGTGAGCTGTCTTTCAAAAATATACATATAAATCTTCTAGTTCAACGTACTTGTTTGGTTCAACGATGTTCCGTGAAGTATTATTATAAATTAATTACTAGAATATTAGCAATTGATACTTTTAAACGACAATAAACCATAATAATAGGTTAAATAATAATATTTTAAATGACTTCCAAAAATATTTTCCCAGTCGAACCCAAAAATCTATCACAGATTTTCCGCGATGCCAGTTTAGGCAACGACAGCGGCGATGGTCATAAATCGTAGCCATATATTTTTGGTAACAGTTTCAGGTTTTTTTGTAGTGAAAGATCACACACTCAAATATAAAGGATCAAGGACTAGTCTTTTTAATGAAGAGATCATGGATTCGACTCTCTTTGATGGTATACATTATAATCCCCACTCCATAATATAAAACTATCCGTTCTAAAAAACAAAAAAGAATAATAATAAAAAAAATTACACCTGTTATGAATTTATTTGTAATTTTTAAAAGGCAATGATGGACATGTTAAGGATGAAGGGATAATTAGAGAAATAAGGTAATATGAAGCTGTGACCAACGAAATAGATTTATTTATTGTTTTTGGCAGACCAGAAAGGGTCACTAGTTTCGTTGCAAAGTAAAAAAGAATGTGCATATAAGAACTCCAAACAATCCTTCAATGCATTTAATATTCAACATATTTATCGGGAAGCAAACATAATAACTGATGTTCTAGCAAAGGAAAGTGCCCTCACTCAAGATGTTTTTCTTAACATTTTAGTCCTACCCACCAATATACGATGGATACTTATGTTTGATCAGTTAGTTGTAGGTTGTAAGAGGTTCTCCTTTTAGTTAATGGAATTCACTTCTATCCGAAAAATAATAATAATAATAAATAAATAAATAAATAAAAACTCAAAACATAATCAAAATTCTTAATTAAAAACTTCTCTACAAATAAAAATTTGATTGAGAGGAAAAGAAAGCCAAACTCACACTTCCAAATGGAAGAGCATGCTTGCTTGTGGTTAGGTGGTACTTGTTATCGGACGCATGGGACCATCACCTATGAAGTGCCATTTGTAAGGTTCCAGTTCAAGCTTTCATTCATGGCCGGAAATAGTGAACATGCAATGTATCCCTTGTACATGACAAATAAAGAAAGCAGTGGAGCCCTATTTCCAAACAACTACCTAACCTAGCTACTCATAAAACTCCAACATCAATTGAAGGGAAAATGGTTTCTGCCTCTGAGTATAATTCCTGCATCCAAATTAAAGGTAAGGTAGAATTATTGATCTGTCTTCAATAAAAGGTAGAAATTTTGTCCTTGTTGATGATCTTATGCACGATCATGTTACTTGTTGGCAATAAAATTTAAATTGTCAAATATTAAATCAAACTTTTATCAGAAGTGAGTAATCTTTTCTTAAGAAAATGTTCACTTGATCTGGCTTTCTATGAAGGATTAATTGGTACAATGCAATCTTAACTGATCTCACATATTTGTGGTATGATAATGCTATGAAGTTGGAAATTGAAATTATCTGCTTAAATTGTATTACATCAAATCGTTTCAAAAAAGATATTGTATGGTTTTTGAAAAATGGTATTGAGTGTGGTGCAGTAGAGATTATGGAAATGATTTATGATTTAAAACTGTCAATGTATATCTTCGAAGGATGGCTCAGTTCGTAAAAGACCAACACTTCCACATAGGAGGTCAGGGTTCGAACCCCTCTGGGTCAGGGGTGGAGCCCCGCCTATATTAGTTATATAAAGCTCCTCTGATGATGTAGCTAAAGTGCACATAAGCTAGTCAGGATGAACCTCAGATTGGGATTGGGGGGAGGAGGGGGGAAGAACAAGAAAAGAAAAAGAAAAAGAAAGAAGAAGAAAAAAGATATGTTGTTTAGGGGAATACATATACATATAAACATTGTATATGGTAAAGCGGAAGCATTGCATATGGTAAACTGACAATGGTTGCAAAATTGATTTAATGGGGACCTCCCTTCCTGCAAAAGATAACAAGGTAGCTTTCCATTCAGCAAAATGCCTACAAATTTTTCCTAGTAGAAATTTGAGATTCTTACTCCTGGCTTTCTAATTAAAGAGACAAATACCTGGATACAAGGCATCCTATTTCATTTAAGAAGATGCCCAAGATCGACAAGATTGGGCTTTTGACACACTTATTGACATTTCAACTGAAAAACGCCTCACTTTTCTCAAAATTAATTTCTTGGCCAGTCACATTAGAGAATAGTTCCAATGCAGCCTTAATTGCGATAATATCATCAACTTCCGCCTGACAGAAGAGGAATGTGTCATCCGCCAAAAATAAATGCGAGATCTCAAGAGTTGTGTTGGCAATTTTGATGCCCTTAAACAAATTCAATCTTCTATACTCATTAAGAAGTCTCGACAAAACCTCCATTATATATGGGCTCAAGGGGCAACCCTGGTGAAGCCCCGGCGTTGTCTGAGAAACACCCAAAATGACAACTATTGATTTTAAGGACCAAATTGCACCAATGTTGGTGAAAATCTAAGAAAGAGAACATACTAGATAAAACCTTTTATTCAGTTCTGTAATAAGCTTTAGACATATCAAGTTTAAAAGCAATAAAACCTTATTTTCGCCTAGTTGTCTTCATAAAATGTAAGAGACTTTATAATTTACAAAGTAACAACTTTTAGAATTTGAATCCTCTACCATAAGTCTATTTCTTTTAGGCATAAATAGAATGATTGTAAATAAATCCTACCATTAAATGTATTGAATTAAGTCTGAATCGTTTATGATGGACAATTCAGATTTAATCCTACCAAATTTAATGATAGGATTTCTAGAACCGTTCAGTCAAGCAATTTACACGGCCGTTCAGCCACCACCTTTCCTTTCTTTTATACTTTTCCATCACACATTTAATAGTGAATCCACCTTTAAATATTTATTATTTATTTTCTCAATCTCCCCCTTAATTAAATGTGTGATGGAAAACAGACTATTGTACCCTAAGCAAGAGTCGCAGCTTGAACCCTTAAGTGCCTAATATCCATGATCATGGGTTCTTGTATCATGTGTATCATGTCATGCGGTAATTTTTTTACCACGTGGCAAGTGCTTTGAGATGGCAGAGATTTTTATAATGAGGAAGAATCCAAAATGCATACGCAAGGTTTGTTATATGAGCAACCAGTTTTGAACCAAAAAAAGAAAGAGGGTTATATGGGCAACTAGTTGGTGGAGCAGCAATGAGAGTTTCACTTTGGCTGAGAAGATGGGAAGATGCCATGTGCCCCTAGAAGAGAAGAGAGAAACAAGAAAGAAAAAGCTTAAAAATGTCCCATCCGTCTTTTTATTTTTTTCTTAAATATCCCATCCGTCGTCTTCTGAGAACAATTAATGAGGTTCTTTCCATCCGACACCAAGACAAACCGCAACATGGGAATTACGTGATGTGTATTTGGTATTGTCACCCACATTCATGATTGGACAGTTGCATTGCCACCATAAGTTTCTTCAACGGTAAAGTTGCATGAAATTAAGTTCAAAAAAGCCGTTACAAATTCTTTCCACCACACGAGCAAGCTTTAGAGTATTCCACGTCGATGTATATCCATATCAGATATAATATATACGTTATATGTGGATAATATCTTTTTGTTGGATTCCATTAAAATAAATTATTCCATACAATACAATATTTGATACTAGATAATATATCTCTTAAAGTCAATAAGATATTCGATACCGATATTTTAAACCTTATTCATAAATACTGAGCTCCTCTTACATTTCTCCATTATACTGAGCTCTAGAAGTTATTTCTCACTCCCCTCTAGTAACAATGGATCTGATGTCATGTCTTGGATCCCATCTACTAAAGGTATTTTTTCGATACGTTTTGCATATGAGACATTGATAAAGAACGAACCAGCTGTAGATATTGGAATATTCGATGAAAATTTTTGGAATACTTCTTGGAGACTTCATCTCTCAAACCAATTTTACAATTTCTTTTGGCTAGTTGTAAAGAATAAGTTGATGACTAATGCTAGAAAGCGCCACTTGTATCTTCAAGATAATGATAAATGCAATCTTTGCATGACAGAGGTGGAAGATGTATTATATGTATTTAGGGATTGTTGCTTTGCAAGAAGCATTTGGAAACGTATGATTAAACCGCGATATCAAATATGGTTTTTAGGTGCGAAAAGCAGGAATGGATCTATGCTAATATCTGTGGGTTTGTTGCCAAATGGAGCAACGATTGGCCTGAGCGATTTGAATGTACCCTACAATTTCTTTGGGGATGACGAAATCGAGATATCCATGAGGTAAATTTTTCCAGACCAAGGAATGGTGTGCTCATTATCGAAATATTTTATCGAGCCAATAAAGAAGCTTGGACAACATGCCGAAGCCCTGTTCTTGATCCAAGTAAAGAGTTGGAAGTTTTAGGGTAGACATGCCCTAGAAGAGGATGATTTAAGTGCAACACGAATCTGCTGTTGTGAAAGTGAAGGAATGCTACACTCAATTAGTTGGGGTGATCCGGGATCAAGAAGGCCTGTTCAGAGGAGGATTTGCTATCAAGATTCCTCTATGCCATGTAGTAGAGGCAAAAATGAGAGCAATCAAAGAAGGGGTAAAGGTAACGTTGGATATGGGAGCATGACCACTCCAAATAGAATCAGACTCGCTGAAGGCCATAAGGTTACTGGACCCAGAAGTTAACGAGCAAGGATCGATGGGAAGATTAGTTGCTCAAATTCAAAGCCTATATGCTTCTCGAGGTCATGTTAGATTTGGTCATGTGAGACATCAAAATAACAAGGCTGCTGATTGGTTGTTTAAGAGATGGCTAATTGGAAGAGATGATCTGGTCTTTTTCAATGATCCCCCACAAGAAATGACAGACATCCTTAGAGAGGATTTTCTCAAGAATTGTGCTTCAGTTTGATTTGGTTTTGTTTTTTTGGGTCTTTTGACCATGTTTTGTAACCAAAAAGAAAGAAAATGAACCTAATTATATATATATATATATATATATATATATATATATATATATATATATATATACTTAATATATAAGATAGATTTTCTTCTAAATTTATGATTTTTTGATAAATTCTAAATATATGGTTAAAGACTATGAAATGAACACAATTCTCTCACTTCATGGTTGGTTTTTAATCTTCTTTTAGGACATATGAATTTATATATGTGGGAAATGAGCAGCCTTACCACAAAGTGCTTTCTTTTTCTTTTTTAGCGCGAATAGGGTTTAGGATTGGGATTATTTATCCTTATGTACTCTCCTCACTTCTCTCTGCACATATTTGGGAAGGAACCCATTTCTTTTCCATCTTGTAAGTATTCAAAAGGTGGCCAACAAGCATTAGCTCTCCTTGAAAAGAAGGTGATCTAGCCACACCTTCTAGATCACTCTAGTCGCTAGCTCTACATCTGGCATCTCCATCCTTGTAGTTAAGGTAGCGATTTTGGGCATGTCCAATTCCCAAAATGGGACGAGCAGTGTATAAAAGGCTCGAGAATGAATTCACAGCTGTATGACTGACCAATGATTACTAGCGTTTTGGCTTCATGCAAGCAAGTCGCAGACTACAATCCAAACTGAGGCTTCCTTTAAAATAATAAAAGGGTATGAGAGGAGTACAAATAAAATCCACACTTGTGAGTTACTACTCCTTAAAATAATATCACCTCTTAAACAAATCACTTTATTAATAACATCCCGGCTATTAAGCAACCACAGTTAAGTACTGATGTAAGTTAAACTTTCTTAAAAAATAATAATAACCTTGAATTAAAAACCCTACATTCAATTATTTCATGTCTTCTTTTATGACTTGCAACTTCTTCCCCTACAACCACTCTTGTTATTTTACTTCTTGCATCTTTCTTATCTCCCACGAATATTTTTCAGTTTTTCTCTCTTCTTTCTTCTTCCCTTCAGTTATCTTCTTCTGAAAATCCTCGCAATAAAGTAATTTGTGTAGCAGAGGGGTGACATTTATTTAGTCGTTTAAAAGTAACTTAGAAGGTTGATTCCAAGCAACTACGGAACGGAGATTGGTTACATCAACTCAATAAAGTAGAATAGCAAAGTAAAATAAAATGGATATAAAATGGGCATGTGATGACAAGTAAACCTTATTGTAGTTGATTTTTTAAAGTCGAGTATTTTAGAGCAAGAGATATGACTGGGAGACTATAATATCTAAATAAGCTACGTGTAATGATTGTAAAATTAAAAATTAACCATATATGGAGGATTAGAAAATTGAGAGGATAAATCGTTTGTTGTGCACGCAAGTGCGGCACCACAGTTTGACAAATGTAAAATTCTTAATTAATGGCTTAGATTAAAAAGCTAAGTTTTAAATGAAAAATACCCCGTTTATGACCCGTTTAGCCAACACCACCCGTTTCTGAAAAAAAAAGGGAAAACCCACCTAAAAATTTGCTCATCGTTTGCCATTTCAACTCCATCTTCTTCCCTTTCACTGCCTTCTTCCATGGTCTCTTCCATATCTATTGCTTTTTTCTTCATTATTGTTCCTCTTCCTCATCTATTGCTCCACCATCGCAAACTTAGACGCTTCTGAAGGATAACAACCTTCCGCCTCCGGCTCCCTCTCGACCATCGTTGCTACTTGTGTAAGATTTATACAATTGTCTGGAGTCGTCTTTCGCTTACTCTGAAATTAATTGCCTCGGTTAGTTGGTCTAGAAGTTGAAAATTTTCAATTCGGTTGTTTTTAACCAGTGGTATAAGCTATAGGATTTGCAGCTTTCTTCTTTTATTTTAAAATTTTTTCCTCCAATTATCTTTATTCCTTTCTGTAGATCAACTATCGTTTTGTTTAACTTTCGTTTATTAGGAAATGAATTTTAAGCTTTTTCATCTATGTATTATACATTCACTAACATAAACGCAGAGGCACACGTTATTCTCAGCTACGATCTTTTAACTTGAGCAGAAAGTATTGCCAGAAGAAGAAGATGGAGTTGAAATGGCAAACGATGAGAAATTTTCTGGTCGGTTTTCCCTTTTTTCAGAAACAGTTGGGGTTGGCTAAAACGGGTCACAAATGTGGGTATTTTTCATTTAAAACTCAGTTTTTTAATCTGATACACGTGTCAAACTATGATGCCGCACTGCTGTGCACAGCAGATGATTTTTTTCCATATGATTGTGTAACTCTTATCGTACAGTCCCATTAGATTAATTAAAAAGCTGTCATGATACTTTTTCTTATTTTTAATTAAATTAACTAAATATTATGCAATTAGGACGCTCTAGCAAATAAAATTTTGGCCCAAAAAAGAAGAAGCAAATAAAGACCTTTTTATTAGAGACAAGACAAGCATTTAAAGACCTTTTCATCTTGGAAGCACTAAGTACGAATCGATATCAGGATTTCACATCAATTCCGATAAGTCCAAAGTGCTCTTCAGCTCTCATACTCCAGCAGGTACCAGATCTGAGGTAACAACTACTTTGGATATCCAGGAGGTGCATTCACATGGCATCTATTTAGGTCTACCTATCACCTTTGGTAAGTCAAAATCTCGAACTTTCTCCTTTATTTTGAATAAACTTAGTGTAAAATTGACTGGATGGAGGGAAAAGTATCTTACACAAGCAAGTAAGGAAATTCTAATTAAAACAGTTGTATGTGCTCTTCCTATGTATGCTATGTCTTGTTTTTTAATTCCTCAAGATCTTTGTAATCGGATCCATCAGAAAATCAGAGAGTTCTGGTGGAAAAACAATAAAGGACAAGGAATTAACTAGGCAATTGGGAAACTCTATGTAAGAGAAAGGTGGATGGTGGTTTGGGTTTTAGAGATTTAAACTGTTTTAATAGGGCCCTATTGGCTAAACAAAGCTGGAGACTCCTCAACTGTCCTGATACCCTTTTAGCAAAATATTTACAAAATCAAGATTTATTTAAGGTAGAGGTACCTAGGTCCTGCTCTTGGGGATGGAAAAGTATTCTGGCTGGAAGAGATTTGCTAATTTCGGGAATTGGGAGGGAAATTGACAATGGACAATCCACTTTGATTTATAGAGATTCTTGGATTCCCTCTCTTCCTACTAAAAGAATTATGAGTTCTCCATTACTTGATGGTCCTACCTTAGTGGGAGAGTTAATTGATTGTGATACAAATTAATGGAACAAGAATCTTCTTGATTCCCTATTGTCACCTTTTGAGGTGCAGGAAATTTTAATGTTACCCATTCTTTCCTAGTCTACCGCATATGCTTGGTTTTGGATCAAACAAACACAAGGAAAATTCACAGTGAAGTCAGCCTATTTCCTTAGTTTAACATTATCTCCTGAAGCGGGTAACATTGCCTCTCCCTCTTCATCTTCTACTTCTTGGAAGGAAATTTGAAAAATTCTAAATCTTTCAAAAATAAAGCATTTCATATGGAGGGCGGCTAGTGATGCTATTACCACAAATAAGAATCTATTTAGCAGATGTTGTAGCCCTTCCCATTTATGCTTGTTGTGTGCCTCTTCTGTGGAATCTACTATGCCTGCTGTTATTTCCTGTCCTTTTGCAAAAACTTGTTGGAAGGTTTCTTCCCTTAGAATTGATGTGTCTAAAGTTTTGGGTCTATTTATGCATGATTGGATTAACTTTATACAATCTAAGTATAAACACACGAATGAATTGGAATTAGTGGATATGATTTGGAGTACATTATGTTGGCTTATATGGATTGCCCGAAATGAATTTGTTTTTGAAGGGAAGCAGCCCCATTTAGAGGGATTGATGAATCGTTTTTGGGCATTATATAATGAAGTGCAATGTGTACAGTTGAACCTTTCACATGAAGAGATTGACCACACAATATCTGGCTCCAACTCACTAGATGTTGATTATCATTTTCAGGTTTATGTGGATAGCACTTGGGATAAGCAAAGTAAGAAGGGTGGACGAGGCTGTACCATCTGGGACTGGCATTGAGATTTCCTAGCAACAAAGGCACATTTTGGTCTTAGCATGTCGATAACTGCAGTGGAATTAGAGGCGTAAGGGACGGGATTTTGTTGGCGCAACACTTCAAATTACCAAGTTGGTTATCTTCTCAGATTGCAAAGGTGCAATTGAGGCCCTCAATGGTGGGAGTCATTCCTTAGACTGGATATGTTGTTGTATTGTGGATGAGATTTTGAAGCTTAGGATGTTTTTTGAGTTTGTGTTTTTTACTTTTACTAGTAGGTCCAACAACACTTATGCAGATTTCATTGCTCGTGGGGCTAGAAATTTTAATATCTCTAGAATTTGGTGGAATTGCCCCCCGTATTTCATGTTAAAGAACTCTTTTATTGCCTCCAGGGATTTTCAGCTGGAGAGCTTTATATAAGCTTACTTTTGGATGAAAAAAAAGACAAGAATTTAAAGTACTTCTCTCTCTTTCCTTAGTTCTACTTTTCATCAAGGCAAAAGTTTGTACACCATTAAGTATGTACGTTATCTATATTAATTGTAAATTTAAATATGAAATGGCAAAAACATTTAATTATGTACCATTAATTGATGTTATGCGGACAAATAAATAGATGAATAACCATGGGTTGGTGTTCCATGAAGTTTTTTTATATTTTAACACGTGCACATGCACGTGTGATGTGCTCTCGAATATAATTTTTTATTAGAGAGGTTGTGTCTTGGTCAGAAAAAACAAGAGGTTAGAAAAAAGTTATGCATATATATATGGAACTATTTTTTTTTTGTTGCTACTGTTTCTTCTTCGATTGTAGACCTACCTTTACTTCATAACATAGAGAGGTTGGATTTTTCATTATAAATTATGAATCCACAATAAATTGGCTCAGACTGAGATAGCTAAATGAAATGTTGGTTCTCATTGGAGTCTGCAGTTATAATGTTTGTTGTTGTTAATCAATGCTATTGCAAACCAAGTTTGGGATGCATAAACCATGTCACATTGATCACTATCAGATGGTCTTCTAGGTGAGAAACCCATGAATTGTTTTGGAGCAGCTGGGTGACCTCTATAAAGATGAGAAAGCAATTTTTTTTGGGAAGTGGCAACAATGCTTGCAATGGAATAATTAGTTGGACTCCCACCCTTTTCTGTAAACCATCTATAGAATCTAACAGTGGGTTTGATATGATTTTCTAAATGAAAACACAAGCAAGCTGGGAAAATCTCAAGGTCTTGTAGTGATCTCCCTGCCTCCTTGCAAATGAAGTTCGCCTTTTGTTCAAGCATTTTTGGATCCAGGTTGAGGATAACTAGCTTCAATGCTATCATCTTACAAAGTTTGCAGAAGTCAAAACCTTGTTGCAAGAGGCAATCAAACCTTTCCCGCAATTCTTCCGTTGACCCATGCAATAAAGACAAGACATTCATTGTGGAGACATTCTCTCCAAACCCAATTCCAAGTAAAAGTTCAATTTCTCAATCTTATTCATGTGATTCCAAGCATTTTGGATTATCTTCAGTTGATGTTTAAACTCAATATCCAAGTCTTCTTCAAGATTACTTGTAATGCAATTAGTTAATAGATGACATTCTCCATTGATGATCTTGTCGAAGAACTATGATTAGGATCCATTGCTCTCATCAAATGTGGAAAATTACCCAACTTGTTCATGCCCAAAACATATGGATAGTGGATACTTAGGAACAACATAATCCAATTGCCCTTTGCTCAATCCAATATATTTCAAAAAATCAGACACCGACATAGGGCTCTCTTAAGTCATAGTTTAGAATATCAGGGTTCTCGAGAAGCAACAAAGCCACATGCACCTTATTCACACCAAATCGACAAAAGAATTCCACCTTTTGCACCAAAAACTCTTCTGAGTAATGAAGAAAAACATTCCATTCCCTGCCAAAGAGTACCCCCATCTTACTCATCTCACATCCCAACACATAAAATCCTAATTTCCCTGCAAATGTCACACCACAAATACACATTCCACTCACATGACCAACAAAACCAAATTTAAGAAAAACTGTATCCAAATCATCAAATAACTCATCAATTTGGCCAACCAAATTTCCTCCTTCATACAGTTTCCAAGCATGTTCCAGGAGAACCCAAAAGCAGAAAGCACATGAGCGACCTTCAAAATATTCCCATCTTCGAATAAGAAAAACTCGTGGCTCGACAATAAACCATTGATTTCCGAAGGACCTATGTCGATACTCTCAAAGAAAAATTCAATCTTGTTGATGGATGGTACCTCAAGAACTTATGTAAATGCCTAAGGCCTGTTTGGTCACATGAATCCAGAGATTTCAAATCTTTGGATTCATGAATCTGAGAATTTTACCCGTTTGGTTGTAAAAATCTATAGATTCATGAAATCTAGAGCTAATAACAAAGCTACCTTTTTTTATTTATTATTATTTGTTATTTGAGAATAACAAGTTCTGCAAGAGTCAAGACCGTGCATGAAGGAAAATTTTCTGTTGTTGATTAATACCCGTCACACGACTACACGAGCTCAATTTCTGAAAAATAAATTTGACAAAATGGTTTGTACAATGCGATTGCATAGAGTAGAATAGATGCTCAAAGATATAAAAAAACAGAAAAGAACAGATGATGGTGGTGAGGTGGTGAAGTGGGTCCCACTCCATCCAGCTCGACATCACGTAGAACGCGTTTTCCAGGGACACCCACCCATCCGTCACATTTCCAAAATTTTTCCTAATGTCCCCCACCCTCTTCTTCAGCTTCATGTGGGTGGGCCCGGGCCCGCCATTTTGTTGAATCTATTATTAGCCAAACAGACCAAACGTAAAGTTTGGTCCCACCCATCCGCTGTCGGTGGCTAAAGTTTCTGGAAACATTAAAATTTGGGAAGGTGGTGGCTGAACACAGTGGCGGAGCCACGTAGGGACGGGATATTTTCCTCATTTTTCTCACTTTACGTGTAAAATACTACTATTTGGCCCCTTTCCAAAAACTAAAAATAAAAATCTAAGATATAGATGATGGGTACAAATGTCATTCTTAATCATAATCAAATGGTTATCATTAAACCCTTAGTTTAAAGGAATAAAGGGTTAAATTATAATTAAAAACTAATTTACGATCCATGAATTTCTCTCTATATTCTTTCTCATATTTTCATTCTTATTTATTCTCTAATGAATCTCCTCTTTAATTCTTATTTCTTCTCTTTTTTTTTTCTCACACGTCTCACAAAATATTGGAGTAGTTAGCAGACATTGGAATTTTTTGAAATCTTTTCCACAGTTATCAGTATTCACTCTCTCTTTCTCAAATTATTCCTCTCTCTCTCACATTCACCACGATTTTTCTAATATTCATTTAATAAAGTTTAATTTTATTTTTTTTATTTAGTTGTTCTTTCTTTCTCCTAAAATTTGATTCTACTAATAGCAATTTGAATCTCGTTAGATTTTATTTTTTTTGGAATCTAAAGAGTTTATATATTAGGTTGGGGGAGCATTACTAATATAGGTGGCGCCGGATGGGTGTAAACCCAGAACCTCCCCGTGGGAAGTTGGGCTTTTAACCGCTCTACTAATCCACCATTGGCAATCTCGTTAGAATTCAGCCATAGATTTTATCAAATCTAATCATAATCATTGATTTTTTTTTAATCTTTAAACTTTTTTCTAAAATTTCATTCATATTAATGGAAATTCAAATCTCGCTTAGAATTTCAGCTTAATTTACCTAAATTTTTAATGTAGGCCCCACATGTCAAAATATAATACAATTTTATGAGATGGGACCCACGGTAGGTCCCGCATAGGCCCAGGCGGCTAGCCATATTCGGCCCCCCCAATATTCAATCCTGGCTCCGCCCCTGGAGCCTTAACAGTCGTGTAAATTGCTTGGCTGAACTGTACTAGAAAAATGTAGGCCCCACATGTCAAAATATAATACAATTTTATGAGATGGGACCCACGGTAGGTCCCGCATTGGCCTAGGCGGCTAGGCATATTCGGCCCCTTCCAATATTCAATCCTGGCTCTGCCCCTGGAGCCTGAACAGTCGTGTAAATTGCTTGGCTGAACTGTACTAGAAATTCTACCATTAAATTTGGTGGAATTAAATCTGAGTCATCCATCATAAAAGGTTCAGATTTAATTCAATACATTTAATGGTAGGATTTATTTACAAAGCCGTTCAGTTACATTTATGCCTTAAAGTTTTTATACGAATTTGATAATCAAACAGAAACTATATTAATGGGTTATTTTAAAGCAATAAACGAAGATTGGGAAGATAAATTGTTGGGACTCTTTTCATAGAAATATGGAATAAGATTTCATTTAAAATAGAGAATATCAAGATCATGTAAGTGATTGACCATGGAGAAGATGAAGAACCAAATAATCTTAGTTGTTAGGGTTCAAAAAGTAATGAATAGAAGTATGCATGAGACACCTTTAATAGAATTCTTATGTTCAGGATACTTAAAATCATGAATACTACTACTCCAAAAGCATCATCTAAACTAGTATGCCTCAACTTTTGCTTAAAAAACAGAGGCAACCACAATTTTTTGTTCAATTCTTTTATTTCTTGAACCAAAGAGCATTAAAAACAGTCAAGAGTCCCTAGTTTTTCATCTCGTGCTGACATACCTGGTTAGTGAGAAAAATTATAAATTAAAAATGACTTTAAAAAAAATGAGCTCCAACAAAAAATATATATAACTGAGAGAAAGAGTCAATGAGAGATTGATCTCACCTTTGACGTCTAACAACTAATATCCAAATATAGAAAACAAAAATCAAGCATGAGGTTATGCATTTTATTGGGAAAAAAAGGAAAAATTGTAGCATCCAGAGAGAGAGGTTGAGGGATCATTTTCATCTTTTCATGCAAGACCGCGACAAAAGGAAGTTATTGGTGACGGCTGTATGAAAAGGAATCTACATTCCATATAAATCATATTATAAAAAAAAATAATTTCATATGGAGCCCATTATTAATTATATATAAAAACTATCAAAAATCAAGTGGATGGAATGATAACTTTTTCTATACATATGGGATTTTTTATCGCTCCAGAAATGTTAAGAGGAAGCCTCTTTTTATTTTATTTTTATATATATATATATATATATATATATATATATATATATATATATATATATATATATATATATATATATACGTTTTTCAAAGTATGCTCTGTGGTTGCAGCATAGTCTGAGTTTCCACATCAGAAAAGGAAAATTCCTTGGGGGGTTTGTTTGTTTGGTTTAGGGTGTGAGTATCTACTTATAGTATGCTCTGTGATTGCCACTTAGGTGGATCCTTCACATTAGAAAAATAAGTAAGATATTGTTTTTCATTCTACAGAGGTGCTGCAGAAGTCGCAATTTCACGTGGTTTCTTTTCGGTTATCCTAGAAAGGTGTATTGGGTGATTAAGTGCATGTCTAGGAAAATTTTGTCTAAGGAGTCTGGTTTTTAAGCGGATCGCTTATGTCCCTCCAGTCTTTCCTGGAAATTTTCCTGGTGCATTTTGGTTCAACCATATACCAAGTGGAGATAACCTGAGAAGACAAGTTTCACGTGAAATAGTGGGAGTTATTCTGCAGCCAACAACAGTTTGTGATAGAAGCAATGGCAGCAAAAATTGACATCGACAAGTTTGACGGCACGGAATTCTCATTATGAAAAATGAAGATGAATGCATTATTGATAAAAGATAACTGCCTGGAAGCCATCAGTGTTCGGCCGGCGGAGTTCACAGACAACGAAAAGTGGAATAGAATAGATGCGATCGCTCTTTCTGATTTGCATCTAGCATTATCAGATGATATTTTAGCGGGCGTAGAAGAGAAGAAAACTGATAAGGAGGTTTGGGATCACCTCATCAAATTGTATGAAGCCAAAATCACTTCACCTCATCAAATTGTAGATAAGGTAGAAACATCTCAAGGGTGCGTTGCTGAAGGAGAGATTCTTTATAGCGAAGCAGCAACGGTATCCAAGGATAGATTGGAGCTCACTGATGCTTGGATCTTGGATTCGGGAGCAACATGGCACATGACCTCTCGCAGAGATTGGTTTCAAACTTATGAACCTATCTCTACGTGGTGCGTGTACATGGGAAATGATCATGCCTTGGAGATTGTTGGAGTTGGCACCATCAAGTTGAAGATGTACGATGGTATGGTACGCACTATTCAAAATGTGCGGCATGTGAAGGGCTTAAAGAAGAATCTATTGTCTTTGGGACAATTAGATGAAATTGGGTGCAAGACACGCATCCAAAATGGAATGATGAGGATCGTCAAAGGAGCGCTAGTTGTAATGAAAGCTGAAAGGGGCGCTGCAAATTTGTACGAAGTAATGGGAGAAACATGTCTGGAGGCAGAAGCATCAGTTGCATCAACCGGTACTGCAGAAGAGATGACAAAAGTGTGGCATCGAAAATTGGCCCACATGTCAGAGCAAGGGTTGAAGGTTCTCGCAGAACAGAAATTACTCCCGGGTCTCACAAAGGTTTCATTACCCTTTTGTGAGCACTGTACAAAGGTTTCATTACCCTTTTGTGAGCACTGTGTTACAAGCAAGCAGCATAGATTGAAGTTCAATGCATCTGATTCCAGGAGTAAAAGTATTCTGGAATTAGTTCACTCTGATGTATGGCAAGCACCGGTTACATCTCTGGGAGGAGCAAGGTACTATGTATCTTTCATTGATGATTATTCTAGAAGATGTTGGGTGTTTCCTATCAAGAAGAAGTCAGATGTGTTTTCAGTTTTCAAAACATTCAAAGCGCAAGTTGAACGAGAAACTGAGAAGAAAATCAAGTGCCTCAGGACAGACAATGGCGGTGAATATACAGGGGATGACTTCTTTGAGTTTTGTAATCAAGAAGGCATCAAGAGACAACTCACGGTGGCTTACACTCCTCAACAGAATGGAGTAGCAGAGCGGTTGAATAGAACTCTACTCGAAAGAACGAGAGCCATGTTGAGAACTGCAAGTATGGCTAAGTCCTTTTGGGCAGAAGCCGTAAACACTGCGTGCTATGTGATTAATCGATCACCAACAAGATCGATTGATTTGAAGACACCGATGGAGATGTGGACTGGCAAGCCAGTTGATTATTCACGCCTGCACACATTTGGGAGTCCTGTGTACGTGATGTATCATCCCCAAGAAATTTCGAAGTTGGATCCAAAATCCAGAAAATGCAGATTCTTGGAAAATGCTGATGGAGTCAAGGGGTATCGACTGTGGGATCCCACTGCCCACAAGGTCGTCATCAGCAGAGATGTCATTTTTGCAGAAGATAAGCTGCAAAAGGAAGATGTGAGTAGCATTTCAATAGAAATTCCGGAGAGTACAATAGTTCAGGAGGAAGAGAAGTCAAATCCAGAAAATTCTTCTGAAGCAGAATCAGAAAATGAGGAACAAGTACCAGTTGAGTCTACAACTGTAGAAGTTCGACGGTCACCTCGTGAAAGACATACACCAACCTGGCAGTCTGATTATATTATGGAGAGCAACATTGCATACCATCTTCTAACAGAAGATGGTGAGCCATCAACATTCAGAGAAGCGATTGATAGCTTAGAAGCGTCACTTTGGATGGCAGCTATGCAGGAAGAACTAGAAGCTCTTCATAAGAATAAGACGTGGGAGCTTGTACCTTTACCGCACGGAAGGAAGCCCATTGGTAACAAATGGGTTTACAAGATCAAACGAAATGTTGATGATCAAGTAGAGCGGTATCGTGCAAGAATGGTGATCAAAGGATATGCTCAGAAAGAAGGTGTCGATTTCACAGAAATCTTTTCTCCAATGGTTCGACTTACTACTGTCCGGATAGTTCTAGCACTTTGTGCTACGTTTGATCTACATTTTGAGCAGTTAGATGTAAAAAAAATGCATTTCTTCATGGAGATCTTGAAGAAGAAATCTATATGCTCCAACCAGAAGGTTTTGAAGATCCAGAAAAGGGGAACTTGGTTTGCAGGTTGAACAAATCTCTATACGGCTTAAAACAGGCGCCAAGATGTTGGTATAAGAGATTTGATTCCTTCATATTGAGCCTTGGATACAACAGACTTGCTTCAGACCCTTGTGCGTATTACAAGAGGTTTGGTAATGATGATTTCATCATTTTACTGTTGTATGTCGATGATATGTTGGTGTCAGGCCCCAACAAAGATCAGATCGTAGAATTAAAGGCTCAGTTGGCTAGGGAATTTGAAATGAAGGATCTGGGACCCGCAAACAAGATTCTAGGGATGCAAATTCACCGAGACAGAAATAACATGAAGATTTGGCTATCTCAGAAGAGTTACTTAAGGAAAGTCTTGCGCCGCTTCAATATGCAAGACTGTAAGCCAATTTCTACTCCTCTTCCTGTTAATTTCAAGTTATCCTCAAGTATGTGTCCTAGCAATGAAGCAGAGAGGATGGAGATGTCTCGAGTACCGTATGTATCAGCAGTGGGAAGTCTGATGTTCGCTATGATATGTACAAGATCGGACATTGCACATGCAGTGGGAGTGATTAGTCGGCATATGGCGAATCCAGGACAAGAGCATTGGATTATAGTGAAGAGGATCCTAAGATACATTAAAGGAACCTTGGATGCTGCTATATGTTAAAGAGGATTTGAATTTACTGTCAGAGGATATGTTGATTCTGATTTTGCAGGGGATCTTGATAAAAGGAAATCCAGAACCTAGCAGATGCATTGACAAAAGCAATCAATACTGGCAAGTTCATTTGGTGCAGATCCTTGTATGGCTTGACAGAGACATAGACAGCATGGTGGTGGCAAGATAGAGACTGGTGTGGAGATTGATTGGTTCTCAATCTAATCTCCAAGTGGGAGATTGTTGTAATATTAGTCCCACATCGACTGATGTGGGAATATGTGGAGAGGAAGAGGCTATAAAAGAATGCCTCTTCCTTCTTCTTTAATCATCCAAAATATCTTCTCTCTTAGATATTTCTTTATTTATAGTGGAGTTTTCTCTCTTGCCCATATATTATTGTGTCTTTCTTTTCTCTTAGTTGTTATTATTGTGTTCTTCTTTTATCTTATTTGCTGATTGTTCTATTCGGTGGGTTCTTCATAACCCGACATATATATATATTATATTATTTTATTTTATTTAAAAGGAAGCCTTCTTTTAACGATACAGAAATGTCAAGAGGTGAGTGTGCTTCTAACAAACATTATATGGCAGATTCTATCTAGAAGTATATAAATTTCAAGGAAGTCAGTAGTTCAATCAATCTTTCATTTTCTTCGTATTTTCTCCTTTCTCTATTCTATCTCCTCACTATGACTAGCATCAAATCTACCAAAAAAAAAAGTATCATTCAAGGGAAGATTCACATATTTGAAATACGAGGGAAAATAATAATAATAATTAAAAAAAAAACTTATTTTAGAGTGATGACACTTTGATCCATGTGTGGACACCTTGATTGCAATGGCTGAGCATTTTAGTTACATTTTTCTTAGGTAACAAGTCAATTGCATTGAGACGGAAGAAAGGATTTACATGCATATAATAAAATGAAGCAAAAGAAACACCCCATTCTCCATTAGGGCCTGTTTGGTTACTTGAGTCTATAGATTTCAAAAATTTAGAGATTTCAAATCTATAGACTTCAAATCTCTAGAGTCATGATTCGTAAAATTAACTGTTTGGTTAGTTTGAATTTTTGGAATGAAATTTCTAGATTTATCTTAAAAAAATATTTATTGAATTATGGTTCAAATCTTTAACGTTTTGATAGTATGGGTGAAATCTCTGGATTTCACCTCATACCCATAAATCTACAGATTCACGTTTTTAGTGTAAAAATGTGAATCTCTAGATTTCATGAATCTAGGAATTCACACAACCAAACAGGTAAAAATCTCCTATTTGTGAATCCAGAGATTTGAAATCTCTGGATTCGCGTAACCAAACAGGCCCTTAGAGAATTATAAAAACCTGAATCTAATGGTGTTTAAGGGCCGGTTGGTTGGGTCAATCTAAACCTAACCTTACGGGACCTAAATTCCCAAATTTAAATCCTAGCAAACCCTTTCGGGAATTAAGAATCCCAAACCTAAACCTTACCTTGCTAGGGTTCTTCTACATTTGACCCGACTAGATTTACTCTGATCAAGTCGTGTAGTTAATCCTGTTTTATCCTGATCCAACCCTAATTTTTAACCTTGAAAACAAACAAAAAGCATAGATTAGTGGCACCAAGAAGATTTAAAATCTAAACCTGTTAGTTATGAAGTGTTAATCTTTGTTAACTTAACTAATCCATTGAAAAAGTTGTTTGTTTCTTGATTAAATAATTATTCAAACTCAATCTGTATTACTCTACCTTGATTAAATTAACATAAGGTCAGGTAAGTTAGGTTTTCCTTGAAACCTCCTAGAATTCTTCTTGCCCCACCCAACATGCATGCACAAACACTAATAAGACATTTTCTTCATATCAAACCTAATATAGTCAACCCTTCTTTCTTCTTCACCACTTAATTAATTGATTAAATGAATAGTTATTTTTCCATGGCACGTCAAATTTTACTATCACCTTCTTCATACTTCGACGGTGGCACAAAATTTTCCAAAAAGATGAGCATGATCTTCTTCTTCCTTTAAGACAAAATTCACATCCAAAAATTTATATGAAAAACTTATTTTTTTCGCATATATTACCTAATACAAGTCATGTAGTCTATGCCTTTCCTTTTCACCTTTTGTATAGAAATATTTTACTTCCATTTCCAAGGTAGCTATATAAAAAAAATTATACTTTAATTTACTATCACTACTATGATGCAATATCCACACGCTTTCCTTTTTAAATTTTTACTTCATTTCAAAGCTACCATAGTCTCAAGAAAATATAGCATAAAAGACAATTCAAGAAATATATAATGTAAGGTGTGTGGGTTTCCAAATTCCTATTGAGGGTGACTTAGATTTGTTAGTATGTGTTTCTCTCCACCTAAATACCAAAGCTTTCTTTTTTGCGATAATCTTAGCAAAAGATAATGATACATCAGCACTAGCTTTCCTAATCTTTACTAAGAGAGGCTTTTATTCTTTTGATAGCTACTTGTTCGTTCTCCATTGGTTGATGACAATCCCTTATGGACCAGAACCATGGTTCAACATCAAAACATCACTATTCTTAGTTGATCGTGTGCACATTTAATTGAACCAGTAAAATGAAGCCATCTACTTTCCTCATTATAAAGTCTTTCGATTAAGGCTACGAATGTATCGCCGATAAAAGGGATAAGACAATCAAATACACACTGAAAAGCGGATTGATTGGCCTATCCCAAAGTCCAATACAAGCTTTTAACTACAACAATTTTGTTGTGTCATTTTGCATCAAGTCCCACAGCTCGGTTCTCGATTGATGGTTAGGTCGGTTAGCACCAATTAATCTAACATAGACAGGATAGACTGTGGGTTTGACCCTAGACCTTGGGATGAATGTGTGAAGATTGCAATTGAGGCTAGGGTGACTCGACCCATAACCTCCAAAAGATAGGTGGGTGGGGAATGCTCCTTACCCCCAAAACCACAAGTCTATACCCGGTAGGAGATTCATTGACCTGTCACAGCATCCTCTTTGGGCAGTGCACCTATTGTATTATATTCCCCTGTTGAGTTAATCCCTAGCAGCATCCCACCTCCTTGGTCGCGTGTTGTTCGACTCTGCACAAAATAATGTTGTGAAGTTCATTGGCACTATTGATTGCAATTTATAGAAGTCACTCTCCCTAGTTTATCTATTGATAGAGATTAAGGGGTTACTATTTGCTTTCCCAGGCGGATGTAACTATAGTTCCTGACACCAATTACTTATATAAGTCAATACCCGTTAGGATTGGCTACATCCTACCTAAAATTATAGCATTGCGCATCCGCCATACACCATAACAGGTAATACTTATAATGGAGAATAACCACCTTAACATAGGTTTGTTAAGATTTGAACTATAGAACAAGTCTAGGCAAAAGTCTGAAACATTAGAGAATGACAACAATTCTATTCTTAGTCCTATGGGTCCTGCCGTCCAGATCCTCCGCGTCCATTCACAAGTGAAGAAAAGATGCAAACTTGATTCAGTGCTATAATCACAAAACACACAACAATCTGTATTTGAATTCCATTTGGCAAGAATCGCATTAACTGGGATCCTTGCATGTAGAAGACACCAAAAGAAATTAACAAATCTGGGATGAATCCTAAGTTTCCATAATAACAACCACCAACTTTTATCTAAACAAGAGGCAAATGAAGGGCTATAATTAAATAGCAATTGTTGATATGCTAATTTAGTAGTCAGTTGCTATGCAGAGGAGAAACTTAACTTCCGAGAGTCCTGTTCAGAAGTAAGAATGACAGAGTTTATAGCAGAGGAAATTATTGGATCAAAAGTAAGGGAGATTACAGAGTCAAATCTACCTCTCATATTTACAACTTCCGCCACTGTCACCTTATGGGACGCAAAATGCATGTTATAATTAATCACCCACTACATGATCATCTTTATTAGTTATCCAAGGATCAAACCAAAAGGAGGTGTTTTCCCCATTCCCCACTGATCTGACTAATAACTCCCTAAGGCTATGAAGTATAGCTCGAATATTGTTCCAGATTGTAGAACCATTTTTTAGCCCAACCTTGGGATCAAACAAAGAAGTGGGGGGAAAATATTTAGCCTTAAAACACTTCACCCATATCGAAGACTGCTCCGTTAGGAGTCTCCATCCGAGTTTAAGGAGTAGAGCTTTATTCACAAGTTCCATTCTTTTAAACCCCAACCCCCCCCCCCCCCCCCCCCCCCAAAAAAAAAAAATTTAGGTAGGCAACACTATCCTAGGATATAAGCGAGAGATTCTTACCTTTATCTGATTTACCTAGCCAGAACCTTCGACAGATCGAATCCATTGATTTACACACTTTTTTTGGAAACAAGACATATTGCATGTGATAGAGCGGCACTGCTTGAAACATAGATTGAATCATGACCACTCAATCAATGTTAGTGGGATTCATTCGTGGCTTTCATGTTTTCATCAGAGACAAAGACAAGCATTTCAACTGCTTCCCTCTTTCCTTGGTTCCACTTCATCAAGGCAAAGGTTTCTGTACACACAATTTGGAACACTAATAAGCATTCAGATCATTTTCTTTCGCGATCGATTTTGACCTCATGGCCTACATAGTATATTCCTCAACTTATTATTATTCTACAAAGTTTGAGAGATACAAAAATTAAAATGTTTGAAAACCATAATATACAACTCTAAATAGAAGAAATTGCGGCAAAAGCTTCTCAATGCACAGATTTAGATACAAAAATTATAATGCTTCAACGTCG
This sequence comes from Hakea prostrata, assembly GCF_041222555.1. Lineage (NCBI taxonomy): Eukaryota > Viridiplantae > Streptophyta > Magnoliopsida > Proteales > Proteaceae > Hakea > Hakea prostrata. The sequence goes on from NC_142603.1 coordinate 40,838,347, forward strand.
TATTTGTAATACTGTAGCTTCATGTATTAACTAAAAAAATAAAAAAAATAAAAATAAATCAAGGCAAAAGTTTATGTACACGATTATGTATGTACTTGATCTGCATTAATTTTAAAATTTAAATATGAAATGAAAAAAATAGTTGATTATGTACAATTAATTGATATTATCCAAACAAACAAATAAATAACCATGGGGCTGGTGTTCCATGAAGATAGTTTGTATTTTAATATAAAAAAAAAAAACAAAAGCGAAAAAGAAACGGCACCAAACAAAACTCTATTATGGTTTCTTTTTTATGTTTCTTCTTGTTTGTTCTCAAAAACGTTAAAAAATATAAAAATAAATTAAAAATATAGTTTTCCTTTGCAAGTGTTATGTTATGTTTTAACATAAACTAATTAAAAGTTAAGTTGGCAATGATCAATACCTCTTAGTGAAGAAGTCATAGGTTTGATTCTCCTTAATGGTATAGTCCCCCTCTTTCTTCATATATAACAAGTCATGCAAGAGTCTAAGACCGTATAGGAATCTTGTTGTCATTGATTAATACACGTCACATGAGCTCAATTTTTTGAAAAATAGATTTGACAAAATGATTGTAAGTAGGGGTGTAAACGAATAACCAAAATTCTCTATACGGTCGGGGTATAAACAAAACAAAACTCTAATTCACATTCACATTCGTTTAGGGGTATCCGATTACTAGTTGGGTGCAGGTATGGTATGCACCTTTCCTACCCAATAAAATTATTTAACTGAGCTTGTCCTTATTTAAAAAATATAAAAATAAATTATTTAACTAAGTTTTTTTTTTTTTGGTAGTGAGAATACGGGGTCAAAACAAGAGCCAAAAAAGATACTACACTGGCTTAGGCAGTAGATCTGCCCTAAGTAACTCCTTCAGGTCTACAGAAGGATCTTGAATAATCAACGAATTACTATCCAATGGAAGGACCATTCTCGAGCACCAATCAGCAGCTTTATTTCCTTCCCTACCCACATGGATAAATCGAACATGTCCATGCGAGTGGTAGCTTTTCCGGATAGCGGAAATTATGTCACCATATTTTCCATGAAAACTCCCATTTGGCTCCAAATGAGATATAGCTTGCAATGAATTTGATTCCACTTGGAGTGGCCACGCCCCTAGATTAAGTGACATGTGAAGCCCTTCTTTTATAGCCATCAGTTCTGCCTCCAGCACGTCACTACAAATAACCTTTTTAGAGAAGCCTCCTCTAAAATTGCCATCATGATCTCGTATTACTCCTCCCAATTGGGCAAAATTGTTCTTATTGTAGAAGGAAGCATCCGTATTACATTTGAACCAACCCTCTCGTGGTCTACACCAACTTTCTTTTTTATCATTCGAAGATTGAAATCTCAACGGAGCTTGGCATGACACCCATGCTTCTTTTACTGTGTTATAGAAATCTTCAATAACCACCCGTCCATTTCCTGGCCTAATAAAATCAGGATCATGATGATCTTTATTTCTCCAAAACCACAAGAAATAGAGAACACAAACAAAATTCTTGGACCAATCCAATGCCCATCTGGATGCATCACCATAAGTGTTAAGAACGAACCATTGTTTCATGCAACAACCAAAGAAACAATCCCTATTCAGAGGAGCCACAAGTTGAAGCCAAATACCCTTGGTGAAAGAACAGTCTCTAAATATATGTAAATTATCTTCAATTTCAGTTTGGCAAAAGTCACAACGATCATCATCTTGTAAGTGCAGGTATTTCATACGAGCCTTGGTTAACAGTCTGTCTCGACTTGCTAACCAGAAAAAAGAGCATAATCTTGAAGGCAGCTTGAATTTCTAGCACCTATCCCAGAATGTTGAACTATAAATATCTTGTTGAGTCCCCTCTTCAGTAGCAAGAGCTTCATATGCAGATTTAATTGAAAATCTTCTATCAGATGAAAGTTTCCAGATGTATCTATCCTTTACTGCTTCTTCTGATGGTGGCAAACACTGCTGGATTTTCTGACTTATGTCATTCGGTAGCCAGTCATCAAAATTTGGGGGCCATGTACCTCCAAACCTGCTATACATCAAACTAATACTTTTCCATACCATGGATTTAGGGATAGTATTGAATGCCTTATCTTCAAGAATGTAATCAGGATCCAGCCAGCAGTACTTCCAAAATAAAGCTTGTTTCCCATCACCCAAAACTACTTTACAATGATAGCGTACAGTGGGAGCTTCTCTTGATATCGCCTTCCATAGTGGTGAGTCAATAGCTGAAAATTTGAGAGGGTGAGATCTCCTTCCTGTGCCATATTTCTCATTCAAAATGGTTGCCCACATTGAATCTTGTTGAAGGTACCCCCATGCTAATTTCATAATAAAAGCTCGATTCATTTTGTGAAGACTTTTGAAACCTAAACCGCCGTTCTTCTTCGCTTGACACATGCCCTTCCAACTTACTAAATGGATTTTCCTATGCTGTGAACTATCTCCCCAAACAAAGGGTCTTGTAGCTTTCTCAATCTCACTAAGTACACCCTTGGGTAAACTCATCGATTGCATAGTGTAGTATGGAGTCGCCTGCAAAACAGATTTGGCCAAAACAATTCGCCCTGCTAATGACAAAGAGTTTATTTTCCATGATGATAATCGATTCTTTACTTTGGAAATAATATAATGGTAATTTCCTTTTTTGATTCTGCCATTCCATATTGGTACACCTAGATAGCGTCCGATATCTTCTGTTATCAAAAAGCCACTAGTGCTAGCAATATTCCTTCTTAATTGTCCTTCTACATTTTTTGAGAAGTAGAGGCAAGTTTTTTCCATACTTACTTGGCTTCCTGAAGCACTGTAGAATTTATTTAAGCAATCTTTAATATTACCAATTTGCTCCATAGATGCCTTAGCAAAAAGAACTACATCATCTGCAAACATGAGGTGGGAAATCCCTTTACCATCTTTAAGGAATTTGAAGGGGATCCATCTTCCTGCATCAACATAATCTTGGATAATATGCGTCAATCTTTCCATACATAAAACAAACAAGTAAGGAGATAGCGGATCTCCCTGGCGGATCCCCCTTGAGGGTTGGAAAAATTCTGTCAATTCACCATTCCAGAGAATATTCAATTTAGAAGTTGTCACACACATCATAATAACTTGAATGAAATTATGGGGTACTCCGACCAAGGTTAGAGACTCAACAATAAAATCCCACCGAATTCTATCATAGGCTTTTTCCAGATGAATTTTGATGGCCATATATTTGACGTTTCTGCTACTACTTCTCATTGAGTGAAAAATTTCGTGGGCTATAATGATATTCTCCTGGATGTAGCACCCTGGCACAAACAGGGTACCGTGTGTAGGCGAAATATCGCCGACACACGACGATAAATTGAGGTGTCGGCGGGGGCGACACGACACCCCCCAGCGATACGATTTTTTCTAAAAATCGATGATTTCTCTTCGAAATATCGCGATATATCGGCAAAAAGTCGATATATCGCGATAAATTCTCAAAATATCAAATAAATTTAAAATTCAAAATTTGAAAATCTCGCATTAAATACTCTTATATACTCTCTCTCTCATTTAAAAATATTTAAATATCTTAATGACCTGCAATCTTCCGATTTCTTTCCTTTTTCTTTCTCTGCAGAAACGGAAACATGGCTGATGGCTCTCTGCAGAAACGGAAACATGGAAACCAAATATGGCTGATGGCTCTCATTTGATGAAGATTTCATTTTTATCGACCTGCAATCTTCCGATTTTTCTCATTTATTTCCTTTCTCTTCTATTTCTTTCCTTTCTCTTTCTCTGCAGAAATGGAAACCATTGGAGCCAGCGAATCTCTTCTATTTCTTTCCTTTCTCTTTATCTGCAGAAACGGAAATCATGGCCAACGTACTCCAGCGATCTCTTCTATTTCTTTCCTTTCTTTTTTTTGTGATCTGCAGCGGAAACCATGGCATCTCACGACTCTCTCCCGCTCTCTGATCTCTCTCGGTCTCTCCCACACCTGCAGATCTCATCGATTTTTTGAGAAAAAAATCGACCGAAATGTCGCCGGTAATCGCTGTGTCGCCTGTGTCGCCAGGCACCGACACGGCGACACCCGGCGACCTTTCGATCCTTGGGCACAAAGCTAACCTGATTTGGGGATACTAGACTTGGCATGAATTCCTTCAGCCTATTAGTAATGACTTTTGTTAAGATTTTAAAGCTAACATTGCATAAGGGCCTGTTTGGTTACTTGAATCCAGAGATTTGAAATCTCTGGATTCATGAATCTGAGAATTATACCCGTTTGGTTGTAAAAATCTCCAGATTCATGAAATCTAGAGATTCACATTTTTACACTAAAAACGTGAATCTGTAGATTTATGGGTAACAGGTGAAATCCAGAGATTTCAAAAAAGCTGTACATTTGCCCATTCACAAAAATCACGTCGATCAAATAGTTTTTTTAGGATGAATCCACAAATTTCATTCCACAACCAAACATTTAATTTTATAAATTATAACTCCATAGATTTGAAATCTATAGATTTGAAATCTTTAGATATTTGAAATCTCCAGACTCATGTAACCAAACAGGCCTTAAAGAAATAGGTCTGAACTGAGTGATTTTCTCAGGATTCTCTACTTTAGGAATTAAAGTAATGAAAGTTTCGTTAAGCTTACTATCCATTCTTCCTGCAAAAGCATCTTTAATGGAATTGCAGACAACTTTTCCAGTAATAGCCCAAGTCTTCTGATAGAAAGCAGCTTGAAATCCATCTGGTCCAGGGGCCTTCCAGGGGCCCATTTGTTGGATAGTCTTGTAAATCTCATCGTCAGAAACATTCGAGCGTAACATAGCAAGCCAGTCTGCATCCAGGATTGGGTAGCTATGATTAGAAGAGACAGGGATTACCTCTTGAGTGTCTGTAGAAAAAAGGTTTTTGAAATAATCTGTGACATGTTGTTTAAGCAAATTAGGCTTATGAACCCAATCGCCATCACTGTTTCTAAGTCCCTCGATCTTATTTCTTCGCCTTCGAACAACCGTAGAAATATGAAAATACTTAGTATTCCTGTCTCCTTGGATAATCCAATTTTTTCGAGATTTTTGTGCCCACATAATCTCCTCTCCAATTATTTAACTAAGTTACTTATTTGAATTGTTTTTGTTATATATATATATATATATATATATATATATATATATATATATATATATATATATATATATATATATATATATATATATATATATATATATATATATATATATATATATATATGTATATATATATATTAACTTTTTACTTGAGATATATGATTATTATTATTTTTAAATTCTTAAATTTCAAACTTAGCACTCACAAATAAAATGATAAAGATAGTTAGTCGAAAACTTGTATTCAATATTGTCCATTTCCACTTAAAAAATCCTACTTAAGAAAGTAATTATTCAATTATCATTCGAATTTGACTAAATCCGTCCAAAAACTGATAAGATTGTTAGGGATAATGGATGCACAATTACGAACAGAGAAGAATACAAGCAAAGCACACAAAGGAATTTAACGTGGTTTTGACAAAATCATGCCTACGTTCACCAGAAAGAAAAATAGTTCCACTATTTCCAGAAAACCTCACACCACTCTCACACCCACAAAGTGCTACCCTTTGCTTGCCCCCATACTTATTCTCAGGATGGGTTTCGCCAATCTCCTACAGACATTGATGCCTATAGATTATCTCACATAGACTATTTATAGGGAAACTTAGAACCCTAATCCCAATGTAATTACAAGTTTAACCCAGTAATAGTAATTGACCCAAATCCTGTTTCAATTACAAATACAACAAAAACCATAATTACATGAACCCACAGAATACAAGACACTCAAACCCAACAAAAATATTATTAGAATTCGTCCAAATTTAATATGATACAGATATAATAATCCCACATCTGATTTAAAACCGATCCGTTTACACCCCTCAACTGGTGATAATGTAATAGAATATAATAGATATTCATGCTCAAAAATAAAAACAAAAAAGAACAGACAGTGATGAGGTGGAGAGTGGATCCCACTCCATCCAGCTCGGCAACATGTGGAACGCGTTTTCCAGTGGCACCCATCTTGGATGATCACATTCCTAATTTTCTCCTAATGTCCCCACCCTTTTCTTCAGATTCAGATGGGTGGAGCTTCCATTTTCATGAATCTATTATTACCCAAACAGACCCAACGTAACGTTTCTTCCCACCCATCTGCTGTCGGTGCCTAATTCTTGAAACGCCCACAAGACTCTTGTCTCTCTTTACATTCCATCATGTATTTAGGAAAGACTCCACCGTTTCTTCATTTCTGTGTAGGACTTCTTTTGGTCTTCTTTGTGGCATCAAACTCACTGAAACCCACAACCTTCTAAGTTCTAATCATCAAAAGCTCATTCTGAGAAAATCTAGTGCCAGGAATTTTAAAACTTTACACAGTCATATCAGTTCATGCACCACTAACTTCACCAACGTCAGTTTTCACATATACAACTCATGTAGTCTATGCCTTTCCTTTTCACCTTTTGCATAGAAATATTTTACTTCCCTTTCCACATCAAATAAGCTAAAAAAAAAGTTTACCTTAACCCTTTACCATCACTACTATATACAATATACCCACACGCTTTCCTTTTAAAATTTTTACTTCCCCTCAAAGCTATCATAGCCTCAAGAAAATATAGCATAAAGGACAACTAAAGGTGTATATAATGTGAGGTGTGTGGGTTCCCAAATTCCTATTGAGGGTGACTTGATTTGTTATTGTGTTTCTCTCCACTCAAATATCAAACATTTCTTCTTTGCAATAATCTTAGCAAAAGATAATGAACATCAGCACTAGCTTTGCTAATCTTTTCTACGAGGCTTTCTGTCTTTTGCTAACTACTTGTTCGTTTGCCATTGGTGGATGAGGATCTCCTATGGACCATAGCATGGTTCAACATTGAAATGTCACTATTATTGGATGATTGTGTACATAAAATTGAACCAATCAAATGGAGCCATCTACTTCCATCATTATAGTCTTTCGGTTAAGGCTAGGAATGCATCACAAACAGAAGGGATAAGACGAGTGAATACACCTCGAAAAGTAGATCGCTTGGCCCATCCCAAGGTCCAATATAAGCTTTTTTAACTATGATGATTTTATTTCACCATTTTGCATCAAGTCCCATAGCTCGGTCCCCAACCAGTGTTTAGGCCGATTACGATAGTTTAAGCTAACATAAACAAGATAGATTGGGGTTCAACCCCACACCCAGGGATGAATGCGTGAAGATTGCAACTAAGGTTAGGGGGCTCAAACTTGGACCTCAAGAATACATGTGGTTGGGGAATGCCCCTCACCTCACCCCCAAAACCACGAGTCCGTAGCTGACAGGAGCTAGATACATTGACTTGTTGTAACATCCTCTTTGGGTGGCACCCCTGTTGAATTGTTGGCTATGCGTATCACGACCTATCATGTCAGCCATCATTGCCATGCCTTTGGTAGGCACTGATAGGGCAGAACAATCAACTTTGGTGTCCGACATGTCAACCAACATTAAAATCTATTGAGTTATTTGAGTCATATTTAACTTATGTTGATGTACTCAAGTTATTGTTGAGGTATTTGAGTTATACCCAACTTATGTTTTAATATGGGCCATCAGATTAGTTACGATCTAACGATGTAATGGGCCTTAGTGGAAGAGTCCAATTACCAATTGAACTCAGTATTATTCTATAAATACTAGTTGGAAGCAGCGGTCTGGGTATTCCAATCTAGATACTTAAGTGTAATGCTTTAAGCAACCTCGTGCTTAAACCCTAACCCTAACAAAATCTGTAGCAGTTAGACGATCCAACGGTTCCGGAGGTTCAGGTTTCACCTAATATCTAATACCCCCCACATTTAATACTATGCTCATTTACTCCCACTTTGTCAGATTAGCCTCTCAACTTTGACACTAAATCTCATTCTTGTTTTGACTTGCTCTTCAAAGACGGCTATCCGACCATCAAGGTCAGTCCACTCTCACCTTGTGAACAGGATTTGAACCGAACTTCAAGATTTGATCGTGACTCACTCGAGGGGTTGATGCGACAAAGTTAAATATACGAAGCTGGAATTACCATGACTGCTAGCAGCCTAGCAGCAAACTTGCATTCCAAGGGATCCTCATTGAGAGACTTAGACTATACCGATTCAAATTGCTAGACTCAAAGAATTTGGTGTTGTTATTTATTGTCACTACCTCAGAGAATTCGTAACTCAAAAGGCTTTCTTGTTTCTTCTCCCCCACTCAATCAACATTAGTGGACTCATTAATTAGAAAGCTTTTCTCTGTTAAACTAATAGATGGAGTTCTGTCATTATGCTTAAAGATCTGTACTGTTTTGTGTCGGTTCTAACTTACTCGTTATATTGATAGAGAATATCTCCAGACAAAATTGATTATCTTCTTCTTGGATTGGTTAGACAAAAAGAAAGAAACTAAATTATAAGAGGGTGTCTTGCGGCCAAAGTAGTCCCTTTTGACCGAATAATCTTAATGGAAACATAAATAAGCAACCAAAAGTGTTAGAGAAGATCATATTGCATATTAATTTTTGGGTTTCCTTTTAAGAGCCTCACTTTTCTTAATGCTACAACTTGCTTGATTACTTTCTGGACAAGCATTTTCTATTTCCATCAGATGTATTTGACCCTTCTTAAGGACTATAGGTCTAATGGGATCTAGAAAAGATTGCTACCATGCCTTCAAAATCTTAAATGGACAATCTATTCTTATACTACTTAATAGCTCAGGTTTCATGCTAAAAAATCTTTCACAGGCTTAGACTCTATGAGTCATATACTTTTTTTTTCTTTTTGTCTTCATCAAATCAACCAAAAAGAATAAGAACTCAGGCCCAAGTGATTTGAGAGAGGGAAAAAGTGTGGAAGGATAAAGATTTGAATCCAAGATCTTCTTGAACTTATTACCTCTATATAAGAAGCTGCACCATAAAACATATATAGCCATACGCTATCTGACAAAGTGGTTTTCATTCTTGGTCAATTGATCAGTCGTGGTTAAGTTTGCTTTAGTGAGAAATAGTAAATCTAAAACCAACTCAATGAGAAAAAGTTCGATTTGTTATCATGTCGGCTTTGGTTTTGGGCTAGTTTGTGTACGATTGAATATAGATATCGTTATGATCGCTTCAAATTCTTATACTTGGTTTGAAAATTGACCCATCCTACTTATTTTGCTGACAAACTGAATGATCCATCTTTTAAGATCTCTGAAGGTAACATAGGTCTATACCCAAAAATAAAATTAAAATAAAAAGTGTGAAGGTAACATACGTCTTTGACTATCAGGCGCAATGGATAAAAGCCTTTACCCATTTGGACTATTTTTATATGCCTTAAGTTTTCTTTGTTAAGTCAGGATGTAGAGTTTTAAGCTTAAGGTCTTGGGTGAGATCTTTTATTGCTTTTTTCCTTTTTTACTTTATGCAAGATCCTCATTGTACAAATCTCTACTGTAATCTTCTTCTATTGTATAGTTAAAATTTCTTTTGGTATTGTTTGCTCAAACACATGGTTATAAGAAACTGGAGGAAAATTTAGATTTTCTTTAACGAGGGGTTTGGTTTGTTTTTGGTTTCATCATCACTGGAGACCACTGTGATTGCATTTTACGAATGGAATTTGACCTATTTTGGTGTTGGGTTGTTGGTGATAAGCTTAATGTGGCTAGTACAGTAATGGAGGTGTTTTTGGCCCAACCCAGTAACCAAGTAGGTTCGCTCTTCACACCAAATCATGGCCTTTCCTTGTTTCACATTAAGCCCACAATACACAACCAAGCAACACAAACGCATCAATGTCAAAGGAATAAAGGGATTTATGTGGAGAGCTTTGGCTGAGGGTATTAACACTGGAGAGGCAATGTGGAGGCGAAGCTTCAACGTAGACCACTCATGTCATCGCTGTGGAGAACAGATGGAGTCGGTGGAACATATACTTTTCTATTGCTCTTTTACACGACAGAGATGGTTCTTGGGTGGTTTTTTTTAGGTGCCTTCGGATGGGTGCAAAATCAAGACCTCCCCATGAGAATTTAGACTTTTAACCACTCAACTAACTCACCATTAACAAAAGAAGATAAACAATTAAACTGCCCCTTGAGTTTTCGCAGCAGCTATGGTGATCCAATGTATTTATAGCAGTGGATTCAGAATTTGATGGAACTACCGACTTAAGCAAAACAAGATAAACTGCAACTGATATCCCAACGCTTTCACACTTGGTGGCATTTGTGGAAGGCAAAGAATGATTCCTTATTTCATAAGCGATCATGGACACCGAAAGAGGTAGGAAGGGCAGCTTGGGATGCTTCACTTGGATTTCCTCGATTGTTATGGGCCAAGATATGTAAGCCATAGGGAAAAAGTATCTCCGGACACAAGTAATACGCAACTTCTTTTGTGTACTCCTCCCCCTTTGGGTATAATGAAGATTGATGTAGATGCCGGTTTTGAAGTCCTCTCAGGAAAGTGGGTCTTGGCATTGTTATTCGAGATCAAATGGGAGCAGTGACCATTGCAGCATCGGTTCTTGCACTAGCTACTACGGTTGTCATGGCAGAAGCTTTGGCTCTTCGAGAGGCTCTTCTACATAGCAAAGGAGAAGGAATTGATAGTGTTTCATTTGAATCCAATTGCAGTGATCTGATACATTATATCTTTGGTGATCAGAAACAACATCCACCAGAGGATATTACGTCTATTTTGGCTGATATATATTTCACATATTCGGTCCATTTTTGTAAGTTGTAAGTTTACCCATGTTCCTAGATTGATCAACCTCTTGGCTGATCGTTGGCCAGGAGGCTAAGTTGCATGGTGGCATCTCCGACCATATGGCCATCTTTCACATTGTAATTCTGTTTCTTTGGCTTTGACCCCTCTATAGAAAAGCTTTCTTACCAAAAAAACAGAAAAAAGAAAAATTGTATTGCCAAAATTTCTACATTGGGTTGAAGCCAAGAAGAGATAGTCACTAACATTTGGTAGGTACTTTCTACCCCTCCCACCCAAAAAAAAAAAAAAAAAAAAAAAAAAAAAAGAAGAAGAAGAAGATAATTGGTAGGTACTTAGGATGCAAGTTTTGACCTGAATCCATCTTGATCTAGGGCTGCAACTGGGCTGGGCTGGGCCGGGCTTTTGCAATTCCAAGCTCAGCCCTATATGTTTTAATTTGAGTCCATTCCCGCCCTGACCCTAGTTCAGGGCCAAGGATTATTATCCCTGGCCCTAAGCCCTACAGAGCCAAGCCAAGCCCATTCCCGCCCTAATTGGCCCTGACCCTGATTGGCCCTGATTGGCCCTGATTAGCCTTGATTGGCCCTGACCCTGATTGGCCCTGATTAGCCCTAATTGGCCATGTCCCTAGCCCAAATTGACCCTGACCCTGATTGGCCCTGTCCCTAGCCCTGATTGGCCTTGATTAGCCCTAATTGGCCCCGTCCCTAGCCCTGATTGGCCCTAATTGGCTCTGTCCCTGGCCCTAATTGACCCTGACCCTGATTGGCCCTCATTAGCCCTAATTGGCCTTGTCCCTGGCTCTAATTGACCCTGACTCCGATTAGCCTTGTCTCTGGCCCTGATTGACCTTATCTTGGCCCTAGCCTTAATTGGTCCTATCCTTGAACCTAAAATATCAAATTTAAATTCATTAAAAAAAAAAAAAAAATAATAATAATAATAATAAAAGTATCATAAGTAAATTCAAAATAACATGGAAATATAAAATGATTCAAGCTCATACAAAATGATAAAATAGTCAATAAGTTGATAGTGTTGTTTTAAACATAAATAAATTCATATTCCATAATTCTATATTGATCTCTGAAAGCCTCTCATTGCTTTGATGATGGAATTTGAAAACCCCTCCCATTGATATCCTTATTACAACAAAAAAAAAAAAAAATCATATTCAAAACTTTTTTAATGATAATTTAGTATTGATATTTTTTTCGTAGTTAAATAAAATTATATTTTAGTTACAAACATAGCTATCTGTCCTTAATAAGGTTGGTTTTTTTTCTTTCTTCTTTCTTCTTCTTCCTGAAATATCACATTGGAGGCAAAAGAAAGATATCAATATTCATGATGAGAAGTTGGGGTGTAGATTTGTTAGATATTAATTCTCTATATACTAGCTTTTATTATTTATAATATATTATCTTGCCTTAATAAAAAAAAAATCAATGATTTTTTGGAACTAAAAATGACTTAGTTCAAAAAATAAAAATTATCTTAAAAATAATATAAAAGTGAACTCATAGTCTAATATGATCAAAATGACTGAAGGTCAAAGTCGAGACTTATAATTATATCAATGTTGATGTGAAGATTATGGTAAAAATCTAATACATGATCAGGGTTAAATTAACATTAAGACTAGAGCCAAAATTATGGTCGGGATCGGGCCAAAATCAAGTGGATGCTTAATACATTGGTAATGAAGATATAATTTATTTTTATTAATTTTTTACAAAACATGACCATGTTTTTAAAATTTGACACATGTCAAATATTCACCCATGTGGATTATAATTAATTCCTCTCCATATGGGTGGAGGGTCTAGACTCAAATCAATGCCAAAATCATGGGTCTAGATCAAGGCTAATATTAGGACTAATATCAGGGCCATGATCAGGGTCAAGATCAGGGCCAAGATCAAGGCCAGAATCATAGCTAAAATCAGGGTCAGAATCAGGGCCAAGATCAGTGCCAGAATCAGGGCCAAGATCAGGGCCAAGATTAGGGCCAGAATCAGGGCCAAGATCAGGGCCAGAATCATGGCCAAGATTAGGGCCAAAATTAGGGACGGGCTGGGATGGGCTGGGCGGGCCAGAGAGTAATCCCAGGCCCACCCTTGGCCCTAGTTCAAGGCCAGAATATTTTGGCCCTAACCTGCCCTTAGGGCCAAAATCTTTAGCCGAAGCCCTATTCGGGCTCAGGGCGGGCTTATGGCGGGTCAGGGCCGCCAGGGCCAAACTTACACCCCTATCTTGATCCATGCTCAAAATTTTACTCCTAAGGGGTAGGTTAGGGTAGCCCTGAATAGCATCAAGGTTGAGTCAGGACTGAGCTTTAACTAGGCTGCATCTTAGGTTATTTTTGATAAAAGTAAGGTAACAATGTGGAATTATGCATTGTTTTAGTATTTGGTAGTTAGGGTTAGGATTAGGATTAAGTGTCTAATTAGACTTGGCCCGAACCTGGCCCTGTAAGGTTGCGTCATGGCTAGGGTTAGGGCCATGTTAAAATATTTAGGTCAAGGTCAAGATCCGGCTAAGGTATTTGAGGTTAGAATCAAGACCAGGTCTAAGGTGCTTAAGGCTAGGGTTAAGACTGGGCCTAAGGTACTTAAGGTAAGTGTGAGGATTTTAAAAAGCCTAACTCAACCCAATCCTTTTATAGCCCCAATAGTTATACTTTTTCTAGTTCTATTTGGGTGGGGGAAGAGACTAACCTTCATCCCATTTTTTTTCACCATTAAACCAGTCAAACTGGAACCCCATAGGCCTAGAGGATTGAAGGGGGGGGGGGGGGGGGGTGGAAGTTGTTGAAGGACAAAAGTTTGAACCTAAAACTTTCTTAGTCTTACTTCCTCTACATAGGAGGTAGGCACTACCACATTAGCTATCTAACTAAGTGGTTCTCATTCTTGGCCAATTGATCAGTTGTGGTTAAGTTTGCTTTAGTGGGAAATAGTAAATCTAAAACCAACTTAATGAGGAAAAGTTCGGTTTGTTATCATGTCGGCTTTGGTTTTGGGCTAGTTTGTGTACAATTGAACATAGATATTGTTATGGTCGCTTCAAACTCTTGTACTTGGTTTGAAAATTGACCCATCCTATTTATTTTGCTGACCAACTGAATGATCCATCTTTTAAGATCTCTGAAGGTAACATAGGTCTATACCCAAAAATAAAATAAAAAGTGTGAAGGTAACATAGGTCTTTGGCTATCAGGCGCAATGGATAAAAGCCCTTACCCATTTGGACTATTTTTGTATGCCTTACGTTTTCTTTGTTGAGTCAGGATTTATAGTTTTAAGCTTAAGGTCTTGGGTGAGATCTTTTATTGCTTTTTTCCTTTTTGCAAGTTCCTCGTTGTACAAATCTCTATTGTAATCTTCTTCTATTGCATAGTTAAAATTTCTTTTGGTATTGTTTGCTCAAACACATAGTTAAAAGAAACTAAAGGAAAATTTAGATTTTCTTTAACGAGGGGTTTGGTTTGTTTTTGGTTTCATCATCATTAGAGACTACTGTGATTTCATTTTACGATTGGAATTTGACCTAATTTTGGTGTTGGGTTGTTGGTGATAAGCTTATTGTGGCTAGTGCAGTAAGGCAGGTGTTTTTGGCCCAACCCAGTAACCAAGTAGGTTGGCGCTTCACACCAAATCATGGCATTTCCTTGTTTCACATTAAGCCCACAATACATTACCAAGCAACAGATTGATGGTCTTTGCCCTCCAGTGAAGTATTGTTGTCCTTTAATTCCCACTTAATTTTATTGGTTCAATCAAAATCATATATGAGAAAAGGGAAAAGAAACCTACAATTAGGATCCATTTTTTTTAGTTGGAAAAGGTCGTTTTTTCCCTAAGCATGAGTTTCACAGTAATGTTGAGGAAAGGCCTAGCTGTAGGAGCTAGATTTGGCCTTATCACATAGTGATTATAATTACAATGTTGAGAAAATGCCAACTTTGACAAACTTGATCATATCATATGATGATTGTAGTTACCATGTTGAGGGGAGCCACCCATGGCAGATTTGACCGTATCAAATAAAGATTGTAGTTACCATATTGAGGAAAGACCATATATGGCAGATTAGATTATATCATACCATGATTGTAATTGCCATACTTATGGTTGCTCCTCCACTATGTACAATTCATTGTTTAAAGCGACGAAATAATCAACCCCAAGAAGATAATTTGAATGGCCAATGGTGGATTAGTAGAGCGGTTAAAAGCCCAACCTTAGAGGTCGGCTAAACTTGTGATTCATTACTAGCGATTCGGTGGTTCTAGCTTCAACTCATGCTAAATATGGTGAGTGGCAAGCCTCTAATCATCTTGTTATGTCTTGGCTTTTCAATTCTATGGAACCCCACATCTATGAAATTTTTGTCTATGCCAAATCTAGAAAGGCTTTATAGGATTCCTTAAAATCAATGTATGAGAATGCAAATAATGCTTCTCACATTTTTTAAATTCAAGTTTAAATTGCTTATACTATTCAAGGACCAAATAAGTTGTTTGTTGAGCATTTGGGTTTTTTGAAAAAATGATGGGACGAACTTACTTAGTATTGATGTGGATCAATTATACTTCTGGATCCGACTGAGCCTCCTCTCATATCCGGGACGATTAGTCCTGCAAGAAAGGTTAGATGCGGGCCGGCTTGTGTGCCGGACAGCCGCCTCCGATGGCAAAGTCAGATGACGAATAGAGTGAGGTTTTGTGCAAAAGCTACATAAGATTATACTCAGAGTGTATTGGGTTGCTTACCAGAGGGGTATGTCTATGCTTTTATATTGTAAGTGTTACCTTTTATGTATTTGGTAAGTTAGCCCGACAAGGGCTATTGTTTCTCCTAGGATCATGCTTCCTTGTCGTTGGTCCCATTCAATCAGCTGCTGAGTTGACTTTCTATATCAAGGATGATTGCTATATATGTGGCGTATGTTACGCTTTTGGTCATGGATGATCGGCATATTTCCCGATTAACTAGCATGTGGAGCCCCATCCGAGTCAGACCTGGTCGGGTAGAAATCTTCCGTATCATAAGCCCCTTATCCCGGACGTTGTTTACATCGTGCAGGATAGCAAAGAAGATTAAAAAAGAAGCAAGTCCTTATGGAAGGTGCAAGATGAATGGGATTGACCCAATTCAAATGATTACCTTAAAAAAGGTGCAAGTCCTTATGGAAGGCGCAAGATGAATGGGATTAACCTGATTCAAATTATTACCTTAAAAAAGGTGTAAGTCCTTATGGAAGTCGCAAGATGAATGGGATTGACCCGATTCAAATTATTACCTTAAAAAAGGTGCAAGTCCTTATGGAAGGCGCAAGATGAATGGGATTGACCCGATTCAAATTATTACCTTAAAAAAGGTGCTACCTTAAAAAAGGTGCAAGTCCTTATGGAAGGCGCAAGATGAATGGGATTGACCCGATTCAAATTATTATCTTAAAAAAGGTGTTACCTTAAAAAAGGTGTAAGTCCTTATGGAAGGCGCAAGATGAATGGGATTGACCCGATTCAAATTATTACCTTAAAAAAGGTGTTACCTTAAAAAAGGTCCAAGATGAATGGGATTGACCCGATTCAAATTATTGCCTTAAAGACATTGGCTTGTTTTTGGCACTTACGTAACAATGTCCTGTATGTTTTGGGCTTATCTGTTAGTAAGACTTCCAAAAGTCCCTGGTGTGTAATGCCACTCCAAAGTGCGTTGTACGCCACTCGATCATCAAATTCTCGATCTCAATGGTTACTTCATCGAAACGTTTCAAGAAATCCCAAATGGATTCATTCCGCCCTTGCCTTATAATGAATAAGCTATCAGACGTCTTCTTGCTTCTGATCGCACTTCTAAACCGGGCTATGAATTTTCTGGCAAGTTCCCTAAAATTATGGATGGATCCAGGTTGAGGACCACTAAACCACTTAATGGCCGGGCCCTTCAACGAGGCCGGGAACGTTCTGCAGAGTAGCTCATCTTCCCGAACTAGAACAGTCATTCTTGACTTGAAATAACTGATATGCTCCTTCGGGTTCGTTTTTCCTTCGAATGGAGTAAAGGTAGGCATAATGAAATTCTGAGGAAGAGGTAAATTCATGATCTCATCTGAGAATGGTTCTCGATCAACCACGTCCAAATCCTCGTCGCGATCCCGATCCTCCAATTTGCGCTCGACCTCTGCCATCCTCTTCCAAAGGCGATTTTGCCTAACTCCATTCTTGCCTGATTCAACGCTGTTTTCTTTTCTGGATTAAGTTCGAGCAACTGAGACCCTCGATCAGGTTGATTGAGGATGACTTTCTCCTTGGTGCTCCATTTCTTTCTGACGGCGTCTTTGACGATGGTCGGGACCAGCATGACTGGACCTCTGACCTTCGTCAGGTCTCCTTTCAGGATCCTCCCTTTTGGCCGGGATCTTCTTGCATTTTGGAAGGCTCTCAGTAGCCTTCCCATCTGAGTGTTACGCCTTGGTCCTTGCTCAATTCTAACTTGATGGACCAAGCCCCGCAACACCCTTTGCATCTCGATCATTCCCTTGCGGAGCTCGTCCATATCCGCTGCTGTAGCATACCCCTGAGGGCCTCGGGATGTGCCTTGCTCGTTTGGATTTTCAACGACCAGGTTCCCCTCGGGAGGATCCTGTTCCACTCGGGTTGAGTGGACTCCATTGTCTTGATGTGTTTGATCTTCGGGAATCTGATTCCCGCCAGTATTTTCTTTTCGGGAACGTCCATTATTTCCTCCTCGTCTTGGCATGACTTAAAGATTTGGTCGTTCCCACAGACGTCGCCAAACTGATGTGGATCAATTATACTTCTGGATCCGACTGAGCCTCCTCTCGTATCCGGGACGATGAGTCCTGCAAGAAAGGTTAGATGCGGGCCGGGCAGCCGCCTCCGATGGAAAAGTCAGATGACGAATAGAGTGAGGTCTTGTGCAAAAGCTACACAAGATTTTACTCAGAGTGTATTGGATTGCTTACCAGAGGGGTATGTCTATGCTTTTATATTGTAAGTGTTACCTTTTATGTATTTGGTAAGTTAGCCCGACAAGGGCTATTGTTTCTCCTAGGATCATGCTTCCTTGTCGTTGGTCCCATTTAATCAGCTGCTGAGTTGACCTTCTATATCAAGGATGATTGCTATATATGTGGCGTATGTTACGCTTTTGGTCATGGATGATCGGCATATTTCCCGATTAACTAGCATGTAGAGCCCCATCCGGGTCAGACCCGGTCGGGTATAAATCTTCTGTATCAAGTATCACCCCAAAGTTCAAACTGTAGCAACCTATATTGAGCGGGCGTAGCAGCCGTCCATTCGTCGGGTTTTAGTTATCTTCACATTACATTAGAGTTCTTTATGACTTTTGATATTATTTGTTGCCATTAAGAATCGTTTGTTAATGGATAACATATTATTATTTTTTCAATGTTTTTAAATGCCCAAATCAAATCTAAGTAGTTGTTAGTATTGATTTAATATTTAATTAAATTAATTAATTTTCTACTCCTAATAAATAATAGGTAAAAAAGACTTACCTCTTGTGATTTTTCCCCATATTGGAGTCAAAGCTTGTAGCTTGTCCATGACTTAGCAATGGCGGCAACGTGATAATCTTATAAATATCTCATTTTAATGAAGGTATAATGGATTTTTTGCATTAACACTTGAATTTTTTTTAAAAATAAAATAATCTTTGCACACTAACTTCCTAACATACCCTTTTTTTTTTTTTTTTTTCATCTGGCAAGAACTCTTAACATTACTTAAAGCTAAAAAATAAAATAAATAAATTAAAAAAAAAAAAAAAAAAAAAAAAAAAAAAAAAAGGAGGAAGAAAAGGAAGGGATCAATAGTAATTTCATAAATTACAAGATTTAATATGTAGTTTCACTCTAATACAAAGGCATCACTAATTATCATTTGAAAATAAAGTGACAAGAATCTGTTCATATAAGGATTTTGAGGAGGGATAAATGTGTAATAGATATATTAGTTTTGATCTTTGTGTCGTAGAAATAGAGTTATCTTACCATTTTGCTGATGCCCATCCTCTGAACATTAAAAACTTTAATACAGTAGTATCTAATTATTATTTTTCTATAGACGGGGGTGGAGCGAGGATTCAACATTTAACGGGGGGGGGGGGGGGGGTTGGATAATGAGAGCCTAGATCATCTCCCCATCAGGGAAGAACTAATGCAATTTCACCACACATTGTATGGGTCTATGTGGGAGCCACTAAAGATTCCAACTTTGAATTATATTATCATATTTAGACATGGTTTTCACATATTAAAAATATAGATAATCATTAATAATGACATTTTTACATTTACAAAAATATAAGTAAATTATTTACCAAAAAAAAAAAAAAGGTAAATTAAAACATAAGGATAGCTAACCAACAAATATCTTATAAAGTATTTTTTTTAGTTTTAATTAATGTTTTTTATTAAAAAATTCTTATCAGCTTACAAAATCAACATTAAAGGGGAAGAAAAAAAGAAGATGATTTTAATAGTCTAAGGCTAGATGCAAACCAAACGAATCATGGTAGTTGTCTACTTTACAAAATATTTAATTCACAATATAAAAATCAAATAAAAAGAATAACAAAAAAACAAAAAAAAAATAAATTTGAGAAAGAGATACTACATAAATTCAAATCATAAAAAGAGAAGATTTATGAATAAACTCCTTAACTTTAACTTTTTCAAAATTTTCCTTAACCATGTTTGAAGAAAGAAGAGAGAGGAGAAAATAAATAAAAATGGAAAGAGAGAATAAATAGAGAAAGACTTTAAGGATTATAAATTAGTTTTTAATTAGATTTTATTTTTTCTTCCTTGTAGTAGGGGGTTCAATCATAACCATTGGATAATTATTGAGGATGACGTTTATGCCCATCATCTTTATTTTAAAATTTTTTTCTAATATTTTAAAGAACAGAAATTGATATTTCACATATAAGAAGAAAAAAAATTAAGAAAAAATAAATAAAATAATTAAATTTTTAAAAAAAGTGGGGGGCCATGGCCACCCAACCCCAACGTGGCTCCACCACTGTCTATAAGGAAAATACTTCCCGATAGATATTAAATATTTTTTCATTTGAAAAATAAAATGCTACATATTCTAAGCTTGAGTTTGGATCCAGTCAAACCCAGACTAGATATTCAATAGTGGTTCAACCCAGGACACACTCTAATCTTAGTTCAGCATCTGCACCGAATAGAAAATCTAGATACAAAAATCTAGATACAAGATAACCAAAATGAATAAGGTCCCTTTCTTATGAAATATCAAACATGCAACATGAAACACGGGTGATATTTGCTGGCTTTGGTAACTACAGGCGTGCCAGTGCTTGTGTTCTAAATCATTATGAGTGATATAAATACGTTACCAAGGTTCCATGGAAAGCCAACAAAGAGCTGAGTGACTCTTCGTCCCTGTAAGAGAAACCTGTAGAAAGATTCACTCAAGGAAAACTGTGGGTGTTCTTCAAAGTCTCAGGTGATCGATCAATCATCTCTTTCGTTGTTCTGTTGTGGTGGACACAGTTTGTCATTTTGCAAAACTGATTTAAAATTTTAACCTTTTTTTTTCTTTTATTTATTTATTTATTTTTTATTATAATTATTATTGTTATTATTTATTTCTTAACCCTACACCTGCACCATTCTCTCTCTAAAATGACAATGTTGCACTCTATGAATCAAACCATTTAAAAGAGAGATACTTATTAGGTTTCATGCATGCATGCAGTAACGTTCTTTGATAGAAAGCACTTCACCAAGTAGTCTTATGCATTCAAAGGAGTCACCTTCTTTTATCAATAGAAAACAGTTTCCAAATAGTCTCTGATTTTTTTCAATTCTTCATTTTTGTTTTTTAAATCATATGGTAGTTTCTCGAGGAAAATAAATCTGCCTACTTTGAGATCTATAGACCATCAAAAGAATTTCCATCGAATTGGATTGCTTGTTTGAGAGAATTTCCATTGACTTCATTCTAGGTTAAGTGATTTTACTATTTTCTAAGTAATCTTGTTTTATACTTCCTAGCAGAGGAAGATGAGTTCCAAAACCTTCCATGCGATAGACTACAAGGGTCGACCAGCCGATAAGACCAAAACTGGAGGATGGTTGTCCGCAGCTTCTATCCTAGGTACCAAAGAATGTTATTCATTGCTAATGTGAATTTAAAATATATATTCATTTTACTAACGATCAAAACTTGTGTAGTTGCTGAGGCATGTGAGAGGTTTACTACCATGCAAATCGCAGCCAACCTCGTGACTTACACTGGTCCCACTTTGCATCTTCCTAGTGCAACTTCGGCAAATATTGTATCAAACTTTTCCGGCACAGGATATCTCTTGTGTTTGCTTGGTGGTTTTGTGGCAGACACTTTCTTAGGCCGATATTGGACGGTTGCCATTTCTGCAGTGATCCTTGCTGTGGTAAGTGACAGAAAAAGAGCAAAAACTATTTTTTTTTTTTGCTAAAAGTTAATTTATATTAAAAGCGAAAAATAGTACAACATATATATCTGATCATGTTATACAAAGAAACCAAGCACCCATCCCACAACAGTAGTTGCACCCTTTACATCCAAGCTCACTGATTCTTTTGATTGAAACCATCTATAATTACTTTACATGTATGCTTTTCAAATTGCAGTTCATATTTTTGTATATGAAGTAATATATGTTATCTCAATATTTCAGGGTTCAGCCATTTTATCAATCTCATGCGCTGTCCCAGGACTACGTCCACCTGCTTGCCCTCTCAATAGTAGTAGTTGCATACCAGCAAATGGGTTTCAAGTTGGAGTTCTCAATCTTGCTCTATATGTGATAGCATTGGGTCAAGGAGGACTTAAAGCTAATGTATCAGGATTTGGAACTGATCAATTCGATGAGAATGATAAGAAGGAAAAATCTAAGATGGACTACTTTTTTAGTAGATTTTATTTTGTCATTAGTCTTGGAACTATACTTGGAGTCACCTTGGGAATCTACGTACAAGACTATGTTTCTCGGAGTTGGGGATATGGACTTTGTTCTATCTTTTTCTTTGTTGGAACACTAATATATCTATCAAGGACTACAAAGTATAGGTATAGGGAATGCTCGGGAAGCCCCATTGTTCAAGTTCTCAACGTTATAGCTGCTGCCCTAAGGAAGAGGAAACTTGAATATCCTAGCAATGTTGATACCTTGTATGAAGACTCAACTGACATTGCTGCGAGAATCCATCACACAGCACCAATTTCGGTAAGTATACGAGTTGCAAATATGTAGATTATCAAACACATATATGGCAAAGCTAAACCATTCCTATTTTTAATTGGTTTTGTTGTGTTTCAAATAGTTGGTTGGACAAGGCTGCAATTTTAAACAAAGAGGACTATGGGAGCAATGGTTCAGTGATTCAAAACAGATGGAATCTTTGTTCAGTGACAAAAATAGAGGAGGTGAAGATGATGGTTAGGCTATTGCCAATTTGGGCTTCCACAATTTATTTCTGGTGCATACATTCACAGGTGCTTACCTTCTCTCGTGCAACAAGCTTCAACAATGGACAGCTCAATTGGCAATTTTAAAATCCCAGCAGGCTCTTTCAGTACCTTCTACATATTGGGCATATTGATTGGAGCTGCTTTCTATGACCAAGTGATCATTAGGTTGATGAAGTGGTGGAAAGGAAAACATGGTAGGTTAATAAATTACATATTAAGCTATACTTCCATATTTTAAAGCCCATTACTTGCAACAATACTCTTTTTGAAGAACAAGAAGAAGAAAGATAGAAAGAATTCTAACAAAAACTAATTAATATGGTTTCATTCTTTTTAACTTGTAGGCTTCACCCACTTGCAAAGAATAGCCGTTGGTATCGTCTTTTCAATTTTGGCCATGACAATTGCTTCAATTGTGGAGGCACAAAGGTTGGCTGTGGTTAGACTTGTGGGTCCCACTGTCCCAACTCTACCTATGAAATTCTATGTATTGATTCCACAGTTCTTTTTTGTTGGCGTAGCTGAATCATTTACTTACAGTGGTCAACTTGATTTCTTCATAACAAGATCTCCAAAAGGAATGAAATCAATGAGCACTGGACTTTTCCTCTCTACTGTGGGAATTGGGTTTTTTGTCAGTACCTTCTTGGTTACCATAGTTCAAAGTGTGACAGGAACCCAGCCTGGCATTGGATGGCTAACCAGTAACATAAACTATGGCAAACTATACTATTTCTATGCGCTTCTCGCTATTTTAAGCTTCATAAATTTGATATTCTATCTTCTTTGTGCCTTATGGTATGTGAGGACAATGAGAAGTATTGCGCAAATAAAGAGCATTGTTTCAAGTTCTGAAGAAGAAGAAGAGAAAGACATGCACAATGCTAATTGAGGGCACCCATTAAGTTTCTACTGAGGATTGTCACTGATACCTTTTAATCACATAGCCTATTTCTTATTGATCTTTAGGTTGATATACCGCTGGATCTTTCAGTGGATTTTTTTCCCTTTCAAATTACAAGTGTGGTTCCTTTCGTGTAACAATCAGATTCTATGAAATATGTAAATGACAAAGTTGTTCTATGATGTGTTTCGTCCCTTTTGGGACTCTTGTTTTTATTTTTTATATGATTATGTCATAATAGCTGAAGCCTGAAGACCAACTACTAATAGCTCGTATGATCTATTTTATGACGCCATTGATGATTTTTCATTTCAGCAGAAGACAAAAAGCCTCATTAAACCCAAAACGACAAAAAAAAAACAAGGCTAAATAGAAGAATAGATGGAGAAGTGGAGAACTCTATCTCACAGAAATTTCTTTAGAAACAATAATATTCAGCTGCTTTCCAAATTTTTTTTTTTTTTTTTTTTTTTTGTCATCAATCATAATTGTGTAACCTATTTAAAATAATCTTATATATTTTGAAATTTAATACAACAGTTGGATTAGGATTCTTGAACAATACTTTGAATTTATAGATTCTTTTGTGAATCTATAATTATCATAATGAAAACGAATGGTCACATGACTGGGAAAACACCCTAAACAAAATATAAAAGATGATAAGTAATAATGCTCTTGATATCATTTGACTTCCGAGTTCCAACATGCTTATTCACTCTCCACTATTATTGAATGTGTCACGACTCATGCATGCCATGACAAATTATGCATTCTAAAAGTTCTCTTTGCCAAGTCAAAGTAGAATATGATTTTAAAGTACGAGGTGAAGAAAATGGTTTTTGATTGTTAAATTAATTACATAAGGAAATTAAAAATATTGAGCCGTGTATTATTTTACGTGGTCATTATTTATGGTAGGGACAACTATTTACGATTTGTATGTCTAAAAAAAAAAAAAAAAAAAGAAAAAGAAAAAGAAAGAAGGAATTTTTTTATTTTTTATTTTTCTTTTATTTTTTTCTTCATGGGTTATGCAAAAGATGGTCAATTTTCTCTAGATTGCAATAATTTGGAATTTAAAACTGAGAATGAAGATGAGTGAGACTAAAATTGCAATAATTTGGAATTTAAAACTGGGAATGAAGATGAGTGAGACTAAAACAATTACAATCTTCTTTTATTTAATAATTTTATAGGATATGTGAGTTTTCAACATAATATGAAGTGTCCGACAAAGCACCTTATTTTTTTATTAAAAAAAGAAAAACCTTATACATCCTTCCATTCTCTTGGATTCTAATTGTCAATCCGTCGGGTTTTACTTATTTTGACATTACATTTAGAGTTCTTTAGGACTTCTGATAATATTTCTTGCCATTAAGAATTATTTTTTAAAATTTTTAAATGCCCAAATAAACCCTAAATAGTTGTTTGTATTGATTTAATATTTAATTAAATTATTTTTCTACTCCTAATAAATAATAGGTAAAAAAGACTTACCTCTTGTGATTTTTCCTCATATTGCATGTAGTCAACGCTAAAGCTTATAGCTCGTCCATGACTTAGCAATGGCGGCAAAGTGATACTCTTATAAATATCTCATTTTAATGAAAGGTATAATGGACTTTTTGCATTAACACTTGAATTTTAAAAAAGATAAATTAATCTTTGCACACTAAGTCCTAACATTAAGTTTTTTTTCCTTCTTCTGGCAAGAACTCCTAACATTACTTAATGCTGTAAAAAAAAAAAGAAGGGAGTTATTTCATAAATTACAAGATTTAATATGTAGTTCCACTATAATATGAAGGCATCACTAATTATCATTTGAAAATGAAGTGATAAAATTTTGTTCATATAAGGATTTTGAGGAGGCGTAAATGTGTAATAGATATGGTAGTTTTGACCTCTGTAACGTAGGAATAGAGTTATCTTACCATTTTGCCGATACCCATCCTCTGAACATTAAAAACTTTAATACAATAGTATATAATTATTGATTTTCTATAGACAGGGCCGGAGCCAACTGGAGGATAATGAGAGTCTGGATCATCTCCCCCTCAAGGAAAAACTAATACTTTTTCACCACATATTGTACGGGTCCATGTGGGAGCCACTAAAGATCTCACCTTTGAATTATATTATCATATTTAGACATGGTCCTCACATATTAAAAAAAAGATAATTATTAATATTGACATTTTTACCCTTACAAAAATATAAGTAAATTATTAAAAAAAAAAAAAAGTAAATTAAAACATAAGGGTAGCTAACAAATAAATATCTTATTGTAAAGGATAAGTCTTTGGATTCAAATTCAAATTCATCATAAGTAACTCTATCCTCGATTGATCTTATCTCCAACTGATCAAGAAGAGTTTGAGTTATAAATAAAGGATCACAAGTTGTAGAGTTTGATTGTAAACAAGTTATAATTCAAATTCAAATATTTGGATTGTAATTCAAGTAATATTAATATACATCTCGCACTCACTAATCTGAGTGTCGAAGAATTCTCTCTCAAACAAAGTTCTAACTTGGTATCAGTTTTTCAGCCTCTAACCGCCATCTACATGATCCTTAGGACTAATTCCACCACTGCCATAATGTTTATCTCTTACCTGTAAAGCTTGATCGAAGCAACTATTTCCTATGTAAATCGCAATTTCTTCCTCTCCTTCATGCATATGACCTTTATGGCTATGTCGATAGAACCAATCTAGCTCCTCCTCAAACCATACCCAATCCCTCCACTACATCACCTACATCAACCTCCATTCCTGACCTGCATATTCTCAATGGCGCAAACAAGACAAGATGATCTTATCTTGGATCATCTCATCTTTTTCTGAAAGTGCTCTTCCTAAAATCGTTGGTCTAACCATTTCCCACGTTGCTTGGAATTCTCTTGAACAGATTTATGCCTCTCAATTTTAAGCTCGCATAATGCAATTGAAATATAACTCTTGCAAACTCGCAAAGGCCACTCTTCTATGGCCAAATATGTTCAAAATATTAAATCTATTGTTGATCATCTTGCGGCTGCTACTCAGTTTCTGATGTTGATATTATCCTCACAATGTTTCATGGCCTAGGCAATATGAATATTTTGCCACCTCAATAATCTACCGTCTTGACCATCTTCCCCTTGATGATTTCATAGGTCTTTTACTTAATCAAATATTTTTTAATTTTTATTAATAAAAAATTTTTAATTTTTTAATTTTTAATTAATGTTTTTTTTATTAAAAAAATCTTACAAAATCAACATTAGAGGGGGAAAAAAGAAAATTGATTTTATCAGTAAAAGGCTAGTTTCAAACCAAACGAATCATGGTAGTTGGTTACTTTACAAATTTTAGATATTCAATGCACAATATAAAAATCAAATAAAAAAATAACAAAAAAATAATCTGAATAAGAGATACCATATAAATTCAAATAATAAAAAAGTAAAAAATAGAGAGAACAAAACATGGAGAAAGAATAACAAAATAACTGATTGTGGAGAAAATTAAGGAATAAACTCCTTAACTCTAACTTTTTCAAATTTCCTTAGGGCCTGTTTGGTTACATGAATCTGAAAATTATACCCGTTTGGTTGTAAAAATCTCTAGATTCATGAAATCTAGAGATTCACTAAAAATGTGAATCTGTAAATTTATAGGTAAAGGGTGAAATCCAGAGATTTCGAAAAAGCTTTACATTTACACATTCACAAAAATTACGTCGATCAAATAATGTTTTAGGATGAATCCAGAGATTTCATTCCACAAGAACCAAACATCTAATTTTATAAATTATAACTCCATAGATATTTGAAATCTCCAGACTCATGTAACCAAACAGGCCCTTAAACCATGGGTAAAGAAAGAAGAGAGGGGTGAAAATAAATAGGGAGAGACTTTAGGGATAATTATTGAAAATGACGTTTATGCCCATCATCTTTATCTTTTAAAAATTTTCTAATATTTTAGGGGGCAAAAAATGATATTTCACATAAGAAGAAAAAGAATTAAGAAAAATAGATAAAATAATTAAACTTTTTTAAAAAGTGGGGACCATGGCCGCCCCAACCATAACGGGGCTCCACCACCGTCTAGAAGGAAAATACTTTCAGAAAGATATTATATATTTTTTCTTTTGAAATATAAAACACCTTCTATAAAAAATAGAGAAAATTGCTTTGGCAACCCACAATGGAGGCCTTAAAGCATTGACACCCCACTTTATATTTAAAAAGCACAGAGACCTCAAAATTGGATTTTTATAGGATATATTTGTCAAATTTATCACTAAAAACAGTTAAATCACTGTTTGTATTCAAAAAATTCCTATAATAAACAGCGTCGGAAAGGTTTTCAGTGACAAATTGGACAAATATATCCAATAAAAATTCAATTTTGGGGTCTTTGTGCTTTTTATATAAAGTGGAATGTCAATGCTTTAAGGCCTTCATTTTGGAGTGCCAATACAGTTTGCTCTCAAAAAATAATAATAATAATAGAACAAAACGCTAGATATTCTAAGCGTGAGTTTTGGATCTAGTCAAATCCAAGCTATGATATTCAATGGTGGTTCAACCAGGACACACTCTAATCTTAGTTCAGCATCTGCACCGAATAGAAATTCAAGATAAAAAAATCTAGATACAAGATAACCAAAATGAATCAGGTCCCACTCTTATGAAATATCAAACATGCAACATGAAACACGGGTGATATTTGCTGGCTTTGGTAACTCCAGGTGTGCCAGTGCTTGTGTTCTAAATCATTGTGAGTGATATAAATACATTACCAAGGTTCCATGGAAAGCCAACAAAGAGCTAAGTGACTCTTTGTTCTTGTAAGAGAAACCTGTAGAAAGATTCACTCAAGGAAAATTGTGGGTGTTCTTCAAAGTCTTAGGTGAATGATCGATCATCTCTTTCGTGTTTCTGTTGTGTGCTTGTCATCAAAGATTATAAATCTCTAATAATAATAACTAAGAGCGGTTAACAGTAAGCAATAAATAAAAAATTAGATTTCAAACTATATGCAACTTATAATCAAAAAATTAAATTATGATTAATTTCAGATTATAAACATGAATAAAACATCTATTTCATACATCCAATCTGTTTAGCATAAAAGCCCCAAACCAATTTGAAGAAACCCTAAAGGCTGAACCAGTTTACAAGTCAGATAGCCAAACTGAACCTCAAATTCAATCAATAAACAAGGGGATTTTAATGCAAACTATACCAATTAGACATATATACAAAAGCCCTCAATCAATTTGAGTAAAACCCTAAGTTAGGGTTTCAGTCAAAACTAGGGTTTAGCAAAAAATATGAACTGAAGCAAGAGATGTTTGAGGATTAATTAACAGAACATCATATAGTAGTTTGATGCTAACAGAAACACATACTAATAGAGTATTATAGGTTAATCAAGAATTAACAAGTCCAGCCAAGAACCGAATCAAAGCTCTGATGCCAAAACTGTTAAGAAAACTAAACTATACACAACGGAATTGAAACAAGAAAGAAAGAAATCAAGCATGACACATGATGTTTACTTGGTTCGGTCCTTAAGATCTACATCCAAGGATGAGTTGAGCACTCAACAAGCTATGTAACAATCCAATAGCAAAGCAAGGTTACAACTCTAAATCTTGAAGTAAATACTTTATACATGGACCAAGAGAGAATACACAAGACTAAGGAATGACTACACTCAGAATCGTAGTCCAACCGAAGCTTATCTCCCTTCTTGCGCCGAGCCAAGAACACTACAACACCAGTGCCTTCAATGCAAACAATAGCATATACTATTCAACCTCCATTAGAGCATCACCCAAGAAGAAGATGAAGAACTAGGGCACAACCGAATTACATCTCACACCAGAGAGCAAGAACCAGAGAGAACGAGAGAGAGAAGATGAGAGAATCGTATGGAACATCATAATGAATCGATGCCCTAAACCCCCAAATACATGGTATACAAACATAAGGCTGAAAAGACCACTTTGCCCCTCAAACTAATCCATAAGACAAACCTAGTCCTAAGAATAAGTAAAAGGACAAGTATACCCTTGTTTACATATACAACGAACAGTCGGACAAATTGAGTTTTAGGCAATAGAGGAGAGAAGTCGATGGAAGAAACCTGCAAATAAGGGGGAGATAAAGCAAGGTATTTTGATCCAATAAGAGATTATCTTAAAACTAAATTGAGTTTGTTTTATAGTATGATTGTTTGATAGGAGAGAACATAACTAGAGAATGTAACTCTGGAGATATTACTAAGGGGTGTATTTGTTGAAGGTACTTTTAAAAGTTGTAATTATTAAGGATAGGTTATGGTATTTTTTGTCTAGTGTAAGAGTATATCAAAACCAAAATTTGTAAGAACATGATTATTATTTTTAAGATAAGTAGGTAATACCTCCATAGCATGCAGCTTTATCATTAGGTGTTCACTTTTTTAAGGCTTTCTAGACATTATGTTTGATATCTTGGGAAGAATCCAGATCTTCCAGCCTAGGTAACAAAGGGAAAGAGAGGAAGGATGTTTGGTTCGGATGGTTCCACACTGTAGATGGAACTTCCATCCTTTGTGTGGTGTAGGGTCATTCCTTAACTCTTTCAATGTACTCTCTTGGAAAGATCACAATTTAGTTAACTGGTGTGGATATTGGGTGGCAAGAATAACCTCTCTTTTTTGGGTAATTTTCATTTGAACCCCTTGAAGTTTGGTCAAAGAAAATGACAACTTGTATTGCCTCCCCTATAATATCCCCTAAAAACAAATTAAGGATGCATCATAATTTTTAACACCCAAATAC
The DNA here is from genome assembly GCF_041222555.1 of Hakea prostrata. Classification (NCBI taxonomy): domain Eukaryota; kingdom Viridiplantae; phylum Streptophyta; class Magnoliopsida; order Proteales; family Proteaceae; genus Hakea; species Hakea prostrata. Next base: position 40,868,483 of record NC_142603.1, read on the forward strand.
CCTTGTAAATTTCAATTTCTTTTCTTCAACTAGTAGTATTTTTAGTCGGAAACTTATTCAAATTCCAAATTATTGGTACCTCATACTTCTATTCAAGATTGGATAAGTTGAAGAAAAAAATGTCAAAAATATAAGGGAATTTTGGTCATAAAAATGACAGTATGTATTTAATGAATTAATATCATTTTATTTTCACTGAAAATAACTTGGATCAAACCTCAGGTGATCTAATTGAAAACTACACCAGAAGCAAGATTGACAATTTTACTCTTCACTTATTTATGATGCATAAACTTTCTTAAAGATAGCTGAAAGCGTTACTATGACCTTACATAGATTATGATCCATTAAATAAAGTTTCACCCAAACACCATTTGCCATAAAGACCATTTTAGTGGAGGATGAAGGATTTGAATTCCTCTAGTGCAACTTAATTTAAATGTCCCTTTGTTGTTCCAAGATTTGATTCCTTCGATTGGATGAAGGATGATTTCGGTTTGGTGATGATTCAACTAAAAGTTGCTCAAAACAAAGATAGGTAAGTGCAGGCTGACTCTGTGGCCATTAGTTGCCTTCGAAGACTAAGTCAATTTAAAAATAAAAAAAATAAAAAATAAAAAAAGGCCTTGGAATAGGGTATTAATTAATCGAGCAGAGGAGCTAGCAGATAAGTTTTGAGAGTTAATAAGCATTACCAGATTCTTTGGTGGTCGGGAATGCATTATAAAGTCTTTAAACGAAGGCTAGGAATGTATCAATAAAAGGGATGATAAGATGATCGGTACACAGTAAAAGGCAGACCGATTGACGCATCCTAAAGTCCAACTATAAATTTTTTACTATAGTAACTTAAATATACTTTATTGGAGTTGGAATTACTGTCATTGTTAGTGCCAGACTTGTCGTCCAACGGATTGTCATTAAAAAAAATTTAGATTATACTGATTCCAATTGCCAGACTCCAAGAGCCTGGTGTTTCTATTTGTTTTCACCATCTCCTTGTGTTATTGGGTAATTTGAGTGAGATGTTGGGTTTATTTGTATTATATTCTAAGTATGTATAATTATAATTTGATTGTATTTGTAATTGGAATAGAGTTTTGAGTCAATTATTTATACAAGGATAAAATTATAATTAAATGAAAATAGGTTTTATGTTTCTTCTAAATAGTCTTTGTAGGATAACTTAGGATGTATCCATCCCTATAATGAATGGGACTAACGCAAAAAGGTAGCACTTTTTGAGTGTAAGAATTGTGAGGTTTTAAAGATTATTAAAATCTCTTTCTCTCTTGGAGTGGATATAGACAATCCTATCAAACCACATTGAATACTTTACATTATGAGTGTATTTTGATTTCAAACCACATTGAATACTTTACATTATGAATGTATTTTGATTTGCTTGTATTCTTGTTTGTTTGTGGTTGTGCAATCGTACCCAAATAAGAGTGAGAGAGAATCAAGCCTGTAGCACCATCACTAGGGAGGTTTATCAATAAATAGAAATCAAAAGCAGAAACCTCCTTGCAGGATCACACCCAATTCCAAAGGCATAAGTGGAGTTTCGTAATCATGCTAAAGTCAGATCCGGGGTTGGCATTTCTTCTTTCTCCCTTCCCACTCAATCAGCATTAGTGGACTCATTCGAAACCTTTTCTCTGTTAAGTTCATAAATGGAGTTTTGTAATTATGCTTAAAGATCAGTGTTTTGTGTCGGTTCTTACTTAATGGTTATATTGATAGAGAATATCTCCACACAAACTTGATTATCTTCTTTTTGGATTGGTTAGACAAAAAGAAAGAAACTAAATTATAACAGGGTGTCTTGTGGCCAAAGTAGTCCCTTTTGATCGAATAATCTTATTGGAAACATAGATAAAGTAATCAGAAGTGTTAGAGAAGATCTGATTGAATATTAATTTTTGGGTTTCCTTTTAAAAGCTTTACTTTTCTTAATGCTACAATTTTCTTGATTACTTTCTGGGCAAACATTTTCTATTTTAATTAAATGTATTTTGACCCTTCTTAAGGACTATATGTCTGATGGGATCCAGAAAAAGATTGCCACTATGCCTTCAAAATCTTATATGGATAATCTATTCTTATACTATTTAATTTAGGGTAATTTTCACTTGGACCCCTTGAGGTTTGTCTTAGGTCAAATTTAGTCCAAAAAAAGTCATACTTTGCATATGCCTCCCCTGTGGTATTCAAAAAGGTCAGTTAAGGACGGATAATCACTTTTGTGACTTAAATACCCTTACATCATTTGACCGTTAAGATTGTGCCACACATGCAACAAAAATCAATGGCTGTGAATGAACATGTGGGGTTAAAGTGCAAATATTAATATTTTAATTTACATCATGAGATCTTCTAATTTTTCAAATTTACGATTTCAAACCCAGAGTCGACCTTTCGTTCTCTCTGTCTCTTTCTTCTGTTTTACTAATCCAGAGTCGACCTTTCATTCTCTCTGTCTCTTTCTTCTGTTTTACTGTTTTTAATGTCTCTCTGCAAAACCCCTATTCTTTTTCCTGTTTCATTTTGAATCTTTTGGTTTTTCAGATCTGAGATTTTCTGTCAAAAGAAAAAAATTTGAGATTTCTCCGCTTTCAGATGAGCAACCCTCGAGTTATTTGCAGTGAATCGTAGGATCTTGTCTTGCTTCCTTCTTGTTCTGGAACCGTAAAGGTGGAGAATTTGTTCTTATCTCATTTTACGGTTAGAGTTTCTTCTTCAAATTCATGACCGTTTGTTTGGTTTGATTACTTTCAGTTTGCACACAGAGAATGCATATACAAAAGCTCCCAACTTCTTTATCGTGACAAATTCAACACTGAGAAATTGAAGAAACGGAGATTGAATCCTCCACAAACAATACCACTCCTCCCATTTCAGTTTCCTTGTCTCCCTTTCTCTGTCTCTCTTTTTATCTGGTGAGTGGTTCACAAGTTGATTTCCAAGAAAGCAAAGGAGATCGGATTCTAGAATTCAGATTTCTAAATTCACAGCAAGCTATCAAATTATGGGTTCTAGATTGAAAATTACGTCATGAGATCTTCTAATTTTTCAAGTTTACTTTTCAAACTCAAGAAGAAGGAACTGGTGGAATCTAAGAAATAAAGCAATGGAGGAGAAATTTTGGGAAATCAGGAAGTGGGACAAGATCCTAGGATTCACTGCAAATAGCTCGAAGGTTGCGCATCTGAAAGCTGAGAAATCTCAAGATTTTTTCTTTTGACAGAAAATCTCAGATCTGAACAACCAAAAGATTCAAGATGAAACAAGAAAAAGAAAAAGGGTTTTGCAGAGAGAAATTAAAAACAGTAAAACAGAAGAAAGAAACAGAGAGAACGAAAGGTCGACTTGAGTTTGAAATCGTAAATTTGAAAAATTAGAAGAGCTCATGATGTAAATCAAAATATTAATATTTGCACTTCAATCCCACATGTTTATTCACATCCATTGGTTTTTGTTGCATATGTAGCGGAATCTTAACGGTTAAATGATGTAAGGGTATTTAAGTCACAAAAGTGATTATCCGTCCTTAATTGACCTTTTTGAATACTACAGGGGAGGCATATGCAAAGTATGGCTTTTTTTGGACTAAATTTGACCTAAGACAAACCTCAGGGGTCCAAGTGAAAATTACCCTTTAATTTAATAGGCCAGGTTCCATGGTAGAAAATCTTCCATAGACTTTTTATTGTTATTATTAGTTTTGTATGTTTTGTCATCATCAAACCGACTAGAACAGTGGAGGAGAAGGGTTCTCAAAGAATGAGGGGTGGAAGAGGAGAGAGAATGGAATAGATGGGTGAGGATAAAATCAGTATTATAAAAATTGCTTGAATAGGTAAGGGTAAAATTAGTATTTTGAGTGTTTGTTTATTGATGATATCAGCATTTAACCCTAATTTTTACTTATAGGGGGCATTTGTAATTGACTTATTTTGAGGATAGTAGATGTAATGGATTGCAAACACATAGGGTCTATATGTAATTTTTCGTTTAATTTAACAAAGTGGTAGGAAAAATCGCCGTACATTGCCAAAATTCGGTGGTTTCGGTTCATGCCGAATTGAAACCAGGGCGAAACTCAAACCGGTGAACTCAGCGATATCTCGCAAATTTATCGCCGAATTGGCGATATCTCACGATATATATGATTTATTGTGAATTATCTAATTAATTTTCTATGATTTTCTCTCTCCTCTCCAAATCTCTCCCAAAGCTTCTCTTTCCTAGTTCTTGGCATTTTTGCCATATTTTTGTTCGATCTTTGACATAAAACCTTAGTTCTCATTTCATTATTGATGGGTATAGCATTATTTACGACGATCAAGCCAGATTTCACACAGATCTGAGTGTTTTATAGAAACAGAGCTGACGGATCCATAGAAGCATAGTACTTAGTATTGAGTATTGACAACTACTTAGTTGATGTTTATTACTTTATTGTCATTGTACATATTTATGTTGGTTTAATTGTTTAAAATAATGTTATAGAATTCTAGTTTTACTCGTATACAGTCGGGTATGTGTCGATCAAGAACACCAATTTGGGTGAGCTTTTAGGCAAACCAGTCAATATTTCACTAAGTTTATTGGTATCAAATTAGGGTAGACACCAAGTTTCAGCTCAAATTGACTAAAAATACCCTTGAAATTGGGGGGAGGGCAAAATATCACCGAAATCTCGGCGATATTTCGCCATATCGCCCGGTTCGTTGGATAGCGAACCCAGCGAACTGGGCAATATTTCGCACCTTGTTAAATCTCGGCGATATTTCGCCATATCGCCCGGTTCGTTGGATAGCGAACCCAGCGAACTGGGCAATATTTCGCACCTTGTTAAAGCTCAAGTTCCATGGTAGAAAATCTTTCATAGATTTTTTTTTTCCCTTCTTCATCATACCTATTTGGACTATTTGTATGCCTCACCATTCTCTTTTTAAGTAGATTTAGAGTTTTCAACTTAAGTTCTTGGGCGAGTGATTTTATTTTTATTTTCTAATTGTTTGTTGCAAGATCGCCAATGTACAAATCTCCATTGTGATTTTCTTCCATCACATGGTGAAAACTTTTTCAACTTCGCTCATGGATCCAACACATTGCTTTAGTATGTGAATCACTTTAAATCTCTGGAAAAATTTCGGGGACCTCATTAGATTATTGATGAAAATCACTGGCACTCTAACTATGCCAACTTGGTAGTGACCCACAAAATGTCTCTTAAATTATTCCCGATAGCAAATTCACTTATGTCATGTTAGATAATTTTTTGATTTATATATTACACTTATCTCTTGTGATTTTACAATGTTACTCGTAGTAAAATAAAATTCCTAAATTTCATCTTCTTTCATGAGTTCCTTCTTCTTCCTCCATTCTTCATTTTATAGAAGAATAATACAATCAAGGGTATATTTGTCATTTTCTTTTACTAATTAATGTAGTTTCGGAGTGTTTATGCTTTTCTCCAATTATCTTGGGGTGTCCTTGAAATTATTCCTAAGTATTTTTGTTGCCTCGAATCATTTTTCACTCCTATTTTATTATTTCTTTGGTATTATTTGCTAAATTAAATACTTATACAATACTGACGAAAATTTCTAGATTTTCTTTAATGGGGTTTTGGTTTGTTTCAGGTTTCATCAGTGACAGACCACTGTGATTTCAGTTTTTGATTGGATTTGGAGCTGATTTTGGTGTTGGGGTTGCTGGTGATAAGCTTCTTGTGGCTAGTGCAGCAAGGGTATGTGTTTTTTGGCCCAGCCCAGTAACCAAGTAGGTTGGCGCTTCACAACAAATCACGGTCAGTCCTTGCATCACTTTAAGCCCACAACAATCTATTACTACCAGTCAATACATGCGCATCAATAATTCAATATCAAAGTTGATGTTGGAAGCATCCTTTAAAGTCGATCTATATCTTTAGGGTAAAAAATGGAAAACCTAAAAGCTAAAGGATATATCAAGCTTTAGCATAGATTAATAAATGTATTATTTTAGTTTATATGGTTGTAACATTGATTTGAAGCCAAGAAGAGGTAGCCTTCAACATCCATAGGTTCTAAGGGTGTAAGTTTTGCCATAAAAACCTAAATCCGTCTTAATCCACCTTAAGTTCGAACAAGGTTTGGTCTCAAAACTTTTGTCTTGAGAGATGTGTGTTAGGGTTTGGTTTACATGACCTTTAGGGTTAAGGCCGAGTCAGAATTAAGTTTTGCCTAGAAGGCATCATGGATTATTTATGTAAAAGTAAGGTAACAATATAGAATTATGCATTGTTTTATTCTTTCATGGTTAGGGTTAGGCTTACAATCTAATTAGACCTAGCCCGGCCGCCCGACCTCGGCGCTGCGGCGCGCGTCGGTCGATGGCTGCGCTAGTGTTCAAGGTCTAGGTTAGGGTCAAAGATAGGGTCATGTCAGTGTTAGAACTGCGCTAAGATATTCAAGGTCAAGATTAGGTCTAGGGCTGAGGACAAGGACTGATTATGAGGTAAGAGAGATTTGGAAGTATTGGAACGTCTTTGTTTATTAGGTGTTATAGATCCTCTTTTTCCACTCCAAATTTTCACTTGTTATTTCTTACGCACCCTTGTGGCCATTGCACCAAGGGTGACATTCCTAGCCAACCTCTATTTGTGCTGAAGTCTCCAACATCAGGTTCGTCCTAGTAATGAATTTGCTACTGTTATCTTGGCCCAGTGAACCTATTAATCAGGCCCAGCTCTGAATCAATTCTAAGAACCCAGATGAATTGAATATGATTTTTTTTTTTTTTTTTTTGGTAACCAATTGAATATGAATTTGATGCCTCTATTGGAGACATATGTTCATGGAATGTCAGGTCAAATCACAATGAAGCCCATCAGTTGGCCCAATTTAGAAAGTTGCAATGTATTTCAGCATTTGCAATCTTGGTTTTCAGGGCTTGATGTTTTTATTTGGAGAAGGTTGTGCTTGTGGTGTTAGTTTAGGTGTTCACTTGCTGAAGACTCGTTTATGATTCAAGTCTTGAAAACCAAAGATAAAGGGGTTGTTTACCCTCTCTAAGACCGCATTTGGTTCCTCTCCTTGTAGGGACTTTTCCAATCAATGTCTAATGAATTATACGATTCAGCTGCGTGTAATTTTCTAATATAGAGGCACTAATTAGATTTATTCTAGTCTTTTGGATTAGAATATTCTATGTGGCTGAATCTTATAGTTCATTGGAATCTTATAATCTTAAGAGAGCATCGATAAGAAAAGAATAAAAAACTCCTCCACAACTTATTAGGCAGAAGGCCTCATGCATTTAGAACCTTCGGTTCAATCTTGTTTCCTTACTCATGATTGGACATGCTACTATGCTAGGTTATCTTAATATACAAATTCAAACGTGAAGAGTATCGTTTATTGAGAAAAAGAACACTGATAAAGGGAGAGGGGTGGGGGAGAGAAAAACTTATAGTGAGTTTTTTTTTTTTTTTTTTTTTTTGGGGGGGGGGTGGGGTTCCATTTGAGGTCAAACATGGCACAAGGCCTTAAGAGGTAGTTTTATATCTATTTGAATATATACCATGAGACTTTCTCCCGGCTAAAAGATATTCAGACTTTTGATCTCATACTATTTATATTGTAACATAATATTTATCATGAATTAATGAAGTTGAGTGACATGATGAGGATCTTTACGATTTGCATGGGTTCTATGTCCATGCAACAAAAATTGAAGATAGGCAATTACACGTTAAACTTAATTGAATAGAAACTTTGGTAATCTTGATCTTATATTATTAACTTCAAAATTGTTCCAAATTTGATATTAAATTTTATTTTACTTCACATCTAAACCCTTCGGCCTGTACAGACCTTTGTGGCTCTGTAGAAGAAGATAAGTGACTTCATTAACCATAAAAGATCTTTTCTAGTATATCACTAATGACTTCAATGCTCATAACACCCATAAGTCAAGAGAGAAGATGGAGAAATGGGAGGCCATGATATGCATTAACCCTTAAAACATCGAGGGAGTATGCAAGTTTGAGAGGAACTGGTCATAATCATAATTAAAATTAAAATAAAATTATTTTGTTATAAATAATATTTATTTATGGATATCCATTACCCCCAAAGAGATCATACCAAAATATATAACTTTCAAATGAAGATCTCAGCCATCTCAGCGTGCGATCTTGGCGATTCACATTCTCATATTAACCGAAGATCTTATCAATCCATCATTCCATATCAATATCATCTTATTGTGTGCAAGAATTATATATTGTATTTTTTTTTTGTGAACTCTGATATCTCTTTATCAAATATGTTAGTTCCATTATAAATAAGTAATGAATAACTCAATAGAAGAGGTGAACTTATATTGTCATAATTTTCTTCTTTGTATTTAATATATCTTCTCCATTTTATAACACGTTATTAGCACAACTCTGCTCAAAGTAATTGCATTTTGAGAATAAAGACAACAAACTATATACCATTATGATTTCTTTTCCAAAGTGAAAAGGATGATCGACCTCCCCACGCGTTTCTGTAAACAACGAAGTTTGTTTTGTCCATCTTGTAATGTAAGTGCATCGTAATTAATGTATGTGATTTATTGAATCTAAAAGTCAAACAAAATATAAAATATTAGTTTGTCTTAACAATTGTGTGATTTATCTTTAACCAATCTTAAAATAATGATTTTATTTATTGTATATAGTGATTGTTAGTTTTGCACCACAAATATTGTTAAATGCGTTTAAAGTTGGGAGAGATTTGAAACTATAAATGAATACCGTTATGCAGATACACCTGAAAGTTGCAAATTTTGAAATTGTAAATAAATATAATTCTACAGATGCACATGAAGTTGCAAAATTTGAAACTATAAATAAGTAAAGTTCTGCAATTTTTAAAATTAATTCTCAATTGAAATTATGTGAGAAAATATTACTGATGAGGACTTATTGGAAAAAAAAAAACATTTTTCAAATTTTCATGCTTCAAATGTGTTATTATAATAGCAAAATCAGGAAAAATGCTTTAAAATATTTTCTAAATTGATCTCATGCCTCATTGTGACTGAGCAAAATAATGAATTATTAATGAAAAATTATGAAGTTCATCCATTTTTTTAAAGTGAATGCCGTAATTTACGATTAGCTTGAAAGAAGACAAATTTATAATCGCGGTTATGACTGTGGACCTGGACGAGCAAAAAAACGGAATAATTATTATTCTTTTGAAGAAAATAAATAGAGAATAACAAGGATTTTTAATGCGACTCTTTAAAGAGTAAAAATAATATTTTTCATCGATGTGGTATGAAATATCATTAGGCATGTATATATCGTACTCCACAATATTTTGTTGAGCTTTGTCAAGCTTTAATTAAAGGAATGAAAATAACGTGAAGATAAATTGGACTTTCCAAAATAATGATATTGAAAATAATTTTGCCTATAAAGAGGATGATTTTGATGGCCTCACAAATATTATACATCTAGATGCTACAAATTTCTTTGAAGATATGTTACTGGAGTTCAAATAAAAATGAAATTTATATTATTTTAGTTTGTTTGTCTTAAATGTAGTTCTTTTCCCCTTCTAAATTTTTTTTTTTAATTATGTTGATTTTCTACATATCAATTGATGTATTTTATTTCATTTTGATGAAGAATATGAATATTTCCTAATGTGCTACGCATATTATATTAAGAAAGAAAAAAATATTTATCTTATTTGATGATGCGGAAGCCAATGTTCATACAATAATTGGTAGTACAACATTGATTGAAGGCTCTAGAAGAGTTAATCTATTATCATCTAAGAGATGAAATTGACTATAAATAATGCATTATTTTGTAGTAAGTCTCAAAGAAATTTATTAAGTGTCAAAGATATTTAACAAAATGATTGAGACTACAAATGATTGTAAAAATTAATATTTATGCATTATTACAAAAGTATTAGACATTTTCCCCTAGTTTGAACCACACAAATATTTGCATGATTAAAACACATGTTGTGGGAAATTCAAAGAATATCGATTTTATAGTTCTATTATTTGGCATGACCGGTTGGACCATCCCGAATATTCAATTAAGTGAATTTTCATGTGTTGATTATTCTCAAGAGAAATCTATTATTAGATATTCATCAACTAAAGTTGAGATTGAACATTCTACGTCTTTGAAACGTATACATGGTGAAATATATGGGCTCATTTACCTATTATGTGGATCATTCAGATAATATATGATTTTAATAGATGTATCTATAAAATAGTCATATGTATTTTTATTATGAACTCGCAATTTGGTATTTCTGACATTGCTTCATCAAATAATTAGATTAGTAACACAATTTCTATATTATAAGATAAAGACAATTTGTTTTGATCATGCTGGTGAATTTACATTTCAAGCTTTATGATTATTGTATAACAACTAAAATTACAATTGAATAGTCTGTTATTCATTTTTATATCCAAAATGGTTTAACAAAATCATTTACTAAATTTTCATAGCTAAACTATTATGAGAGCAAAATCTCGTGTCGGCATAGGGATATGTTATTTTATATGCAGAATTACTTGTACGCATTAAGCCAATAAGCTGTTATAATTATCCCTATTGTAATTTGTTTAAGGTTAAAAGTCAAATATTTCTCATCTTAGAATTTTTGGAAGTGCAGTTTATGTTCCAATTGCTCCACCACAACGCACAAAGATGAGTCTACTAATAAAATTAGGAATATATGTTAGATATGAATTTCCTTATATAATTTAATATCTTGCAAATGATTGGAGATTTATTTAAAACAAGAATTGTTAATTATCATTTTGATGAATTAGTTTTTTCAACATGAGGGGGAAGAAAATAAACAGTTGGAAAAAGAGATTGATTAAAATGCATAATTATTATCTCATTTAGATCCTCGCATTGAGTAATCCATTTACAAAGTACTATGATTCAACTATTAGATTTTCTGACCTGCCAAGAGTTATTAAATCTTATATTCTAGCTACAAATGCTCCAATTTCGGTTAACGTATCTGCAGGACAATCTATCAGTGCAAATAAAATTAAATCACGTTTAAAATGTGAAATGCCAATTGGTTCCAATGATAAAATCCTAGAAAAAGGAAATGAGCAAATGATCAAGATGATCATAATATGGAGATAATTGATTACGAAAATCTTAAATATATAATTTTCTATAAAACCACATAAGAAGTTCAGGTACCTGAAAATAATGAAGAGATCTCAATCAGTTATGTCATTACAGGAAAGAGATGGAATCGAAAAGATATAGTTGTCGACAACATTTTTACATATTATGTTATTGTTGGAATAATGCAATAAGATGAGGATCTTGAATATAAATTTATGAGCAAATTGCACTCGCACCCCAAAATGGAGGCTGTAAAGCACTGACACCCCACTTTATGTTTAAAAAACACAGACACCCAAATTCAATAAATACACTAGTCCATTCTGTTAGTGAAACTGTTAACCCACTATTATTATTTTTTAATTCCAAAAATACCCTTACTAAAATCTGAGAGAAGAAAAAAATCCATCGTTCTTCAACCAACCAAGAAATTCGGCTTCATCATTCTTCAACCGATCGGTCTGTATCATTATAGCTACAGATGCCCATGTTACCACAATACCCAAAAACCATACACTGATCTACAACAGCAGCCCATGTCTCAACATCCACACCATTACTCCCACCAGAGCTATAAATCCTTAAATTCCCATCAGAATCCAACTTCAGAAACCTAAAAATAACAGTGCTTTCTTCATAATCATTGTTGTAAGCCATAATAACAGGGCCAGAAAGCGAGGGATCACTAAGCGTAACAGATGCAACAGATTGGATTGTCAAACTGGGAGAAGTCAAGTTTGAAAAACTCGAATTTAAAGCATGGTTCCAGTAAACTATGTTGTTATTCCAGGAAAGAGTAAGATTACCCGTGCTGAGAAGATTAAAAAAATACAACCCAGATTGTAGAACCATTCATCAAAGAAATATTACCTAAAGATTACTTGAATCATCGAGTGTTGCAGTCGTAATGCCATGATTGCTGGTGCTGGAGTCCCAAACAACACATCCATTACCGTTGAGGAGACGAAGATCACCATTTTGGAGGAATTGAAAAACTCCATTAGAGTCGAAAGTAGCCGAACTGCCTCCAGCTTTCCAAACTGGAATGGCATTGTAGGAGACTGCGGCTATGAAAGAAGGTGAATTGGCAGAGGTAGCATGGAGAAAGCCGAAAGAGAAAGTGCCGCTAGGAGATTTCCAATTGGAATTAGAGTTTGAGGGGTTTATGGTTGTTCCTGGTGAAATATTTAGAATTAGGAAAGTAATTTTCTTACCATGTTTGGGGAAGGAATAATATAGTGATGTGATACAATCTTCACTAACATGGTATTATTCTAAATTATCATCTTTTCAGCAATCATGGTTGCTTTTTCTTCTTCAGCCACTAGGCCCACTATTACCTGTTCCACATTAATAGCACATGTTGCCTCGACTATGCCCAATGGTAATCACCTTATGGTTAACATGGTAGGTAACATTCCACCATCTTCTTTTGTTTATCCTTGGATACTTGATTCAAGTGCAATAGAACATATTGCTTTTGACCCATCTTTATTTACAAGCGTTACCCCATGCCCTTCTTCCTTGCCCGTTGCTTTATCTAATGGTTCTTTTTCTGTTACACAGTTTGTATCTATCAAGTTGTTACCAGACCTTACCTTTAATCATGTTTTACTTGTCTCATCATTTAAATTTAATTTACTGTCGAGAAGCTCACTTCTTCCTCCAATTTTCTTGTCACCTTCATTAATAATTCTTGTTTCTTTTAGGACCAACATTTGAAGAAGACTAGTGCAACGGGTAGCAAGCATGGTGGTCTCTAACTTCTGAACTTAGCACCACCCTTTTTAGCTGTTGTCCCTAGCAACCATTTTGATCTTTGGCATTGGCGGTTTGGCCACCCACATCCTACTTCTATGTCACATTTGCACCGTATTAGTCCTACAATTTTTTTTTCCAATAAGTGCACGTGCACTGCTTGTCCATTAGCTAAACCGTCTCATCTTCCATTTTCTAACAGTATGATTATTTCTAAGTCTTGCTTTGAATTGATCTATTTTGATATTTGAGGAACTTATTGAACTAGTTCTATCTGATGCTCGTTATTTTTTAACCATTGTGTATGATTATTCTCGTAGTACTTGATTATTTCTCATGGCATTTAAATCTAAGGTTAATCAATTAATTCCTCAATTTTTTTACCATAGTTTATAATCAATATAATGTCACTATAAAATGCATTCAGTTTCATAATGCAACTGAATTTTGTAATCACGATACTGCTTCTTATCTATTGCCTTTGGGGGTTCTTCAATAATCTACTTGTGTTGGCATCATCCACGTAAACATCTTCACTAATACCAATATAATGCCTAAGGAAGGAATTCCAAAAAAAATCAAGGTTGGTCTACAGTTCCATATTGCTCACTAGACACAATAACTAGAGTTGGAATCACCTACCTTTCTTTATCACCCCTTTAAAGAAGAAGAGAAAGAAAAGAAAAAGAAAGAAAGAGAGATGAAGAAGGAGAAGGAGAAGTTCCTTGATGGTAATGTATAACATTGTCTCTTATCCTTTCAAAGTATATAAGTAGATGAGTGTCTACCCTAATTAAAGTCAACAATAAGTTTTTGACAATTATACTATAAGTGAATTGCTTTAGTGCTGCGCCTATGATCCAAATCAAAATTTATGGTCGAGATGAAATCTCAATCACTCATTTTGTATTATTGATTTTTTCTGATAAAATTTAATTACAAAACGAGTAATCGAAATTTTATCTTGAATATAAATTTCGATTTGAACCGTAGAGTGCGTGCGCTCAAGTAGAATTAGTTAAGTGAGAATAATAAATTGACGTTTTGTACAGTCAGATCTGGATCATAGAACTTATCCACAAGATGCATGAAATAATACTCTCAAAATTACCATCTAAGCACGCCACCCCAGAAGCTGATAAGTCATGTGTGTTCGATTTTATATCCACGTCACCGCTCACCACTCTTCCACGGTAAACCCAACAAATCACCTTTATCTTTGACAACAGTGTCACGCTCCGGTCGGGCCGAACCATCAAAGCAAACCGCTCCACGCGCCGGGTAACCCGGACGCTGGCATGCGCCGCGTCCGAACCGCATCCCAAAACCTGTATTATTATATATTTATATGCACAGTTTTCTCTGTGTTTACCTCGTTCTAGTCGCCGGCAATGTGAACATGAAACGGTTGCCACAATCAGAAACGGTATCGAACCCAACGAACCGGCATTTGACGTCAAAATTCTTTAAACCGGACGGAAAGGAGGCCGCGGTTGGACCCTGGTTCATAGTCCTGCGGTACGGACCGAACCACTTGTTCTGCATGTAACGATTTTTCCTCCATGGAGGCAGAGAAAGCTCTCTGCTCTTCAGTGACCTTTTCGCGGCATCCGCCATTAATCTCACGATCTGCTTCAGTTCTTCTGCTCTGCCAATGTAAATCTTCGGCAGCACGTTAAGTAAACACTGGTAGTTCGCCGTCGGCCTGGCGATCACAAACACCGTTGAGAAATCGACATCGACGATGTACCTTTGCTGCGACGTAGTTCCTTCAGATCTGACCACATCGATGAACTCATAGTTTCCGCCGGTGAGTCCGCCGGAAGTTTCCCATTTTGTCTTACAGATCGCGGCATTGCAACCTGCTTTTCTTAAGTAGGTCATCATCTTTCGCCGGAAAACCGACATATTAGATCTCACGCAGGTAAACTCATTCACTGCTTTGGAGACGAGTGAGTAGAGATAGATCCGAAGCCGATCAGGATCGCCAGACGGATTAAGCAAGTTCTTGAGTACATCCAAGGATTCCTGGAGCAAGGAATCATGATTTGACTCGGACGATTCTTTGTGGCTTGGTGAGTCAGATTCGTCTTCCAAGAAGCCATGGACGAGGTTGGAGAGACAAGGGGAGTGTTCGCTTCCACTGCTGTTGTAGCTAGTATGGCCATGGTGGCCTCTGCCGGAGAGACAAGCCTTGACCTTATCGTTGAGAGGATCTGTTACTCGCTTGGTTCTCACGCAAACCGCCATGTTCATCACCAAACCAAGAACCCTAAAAGGAGAAACTGGTTTTTTCGGAGAGAACTGCAAGAACTCCGACTTTATATCAAAAGCTGTGAGGACAATTCATATTTATACCAAACAAATCTGTACTTTCTGTTGGGAGATTTTCCAGTGCTGCGCCATATGCTGCTAATGAAACCGCCAGGTTTTAAATGTAAATATAAATTTTATGAATTACATTAAAAAAAGAAAAAAAAATAATTACGGGTGCTTTTTAGTTTTAGAGTAGAAAATAAATATTGAATATCGTATTTTATGAAATTACTGATGCCCTAGCTCACTCCAATCTATGTCAAATAATTATGTTGTATTACTGTTTTTAAATTCAAATGTTATGCAAAAAGTCATTTAAATGTAAAATTACCATTTTTGCGACCACTAGTTCTTGTATTTCAATAGATAAACATTTTTATCCTATTATTCACTAATAATAGGAGTAATTTAATTAAAAATTAAATCTATACTGACCATCACTTAGGGTTTTAGGCATTTAAAAAATGAAAAGATGCCATGTCTATTTTATTATTATTATTATTATTATTATTATTATTATTATTATTATTATTATTATTTATTTTTTTTTTTTGAAATGAAAAAGATGTTATATCACCAAGTAAGAACCAGATGGCAACGGACAATAGTAAAAGGAGACAAAATATAGATTTTGATTATTAATTTTGGGGAAAAAAAAATGTAGGGTTTATAGGGTTATATTTAGCTATACTAGAAAAAGCAACAGTAATTATCCTTTAAAACAATACTTTCTAAATTTAAAATTTCAACGCATCTATACATTTAACACATATTATTCCTTAAATTCACAAAACAAATCCTCCTTGAAAACGAGGTTCACTCAATTCATGTTCAACTCAATTTAGGAGTTTTCCTTCAGAATTCGTGTTAAGAGACACAATGTATCTCTATTGTGTTGCAACGGCAAATTGGTTCGTTTTTTTATTGTTCTTCATGTATACTACTAATTGCCATGATAATCCATCGTACATAGTCACACAAATTAAGACAAGAAAATAAACCATTCAACCAAAGAACAATTCGGTAGAATGAAGATTGGAAGCCAGACGAGATTTCATTACTAGGATTTTTAGGTTCTTATACTACCTTGAGAAGAGATTTTGGTTTTGCAAGAATTTTAAGTTCTGTTACTCTGAATTTAAGCAAGGTTGATGAGAATAGGAATTCTCCAAAATTCTCCCCTTTGTTCTTCCTCTCTCTCGCTTTCTCTTGTTATCTTCATCTTTCTTCACTGCTTTATGGCACTACGGTTTCCAAAATACTTGCTTTTTAAACCTTTATGATTTATCTTTCCACATATGTGTTTTGTATATATTCCTCATTTGTTATATATTCTATTTTCCATCTTTGCCCTAATCACAAATTGATAGTAGTCGTATTACGAAAGACGATATCTAGAATTAGGAAAGTAATTTTCTTTCTATGTATATATATCCCTAATTTTGTGGAAGTAATAATATATCTAATTCAATCTTCATTAACATGGCATCATCTTAAACGATCATCTTTTCAGCCGGTATGGCTGCTTCTTCTTCTTCTTTAGCCATAGCTACCTCTTCCGAATTAATGGCAACTATTGGCTTGACCACTCCTGTATCTTCACCATATTTTCTTTGATTCATCTAATCAACCAACGACTGCCCATGTTACCCCTCTTCTTGATGGGGATAATTACCCAACTTGGCGTCGAGCCATGCTCATGGTGCTTGAGGCCAAGAACAAGCTCTCTTTCGTTGATGATTCTCTTTTAAAATCTACCTTTGATTCTGCTGATTACAGAATTGGATTAGGTGCAATAGTATTAAGGATATATCTGGAAAATCAACCAACATCCTTGCTGCCACTTCATCTCAAGCATATGCGGCTAGGATTGCTTCTAAGAGTTCCACTGCTATTAAAAGTTACACAGCTGATCAAACTTCCAAGAGTTCTACTGTTGTTATCCCACCGCTGATCAAACACCAGTTATTAAATACAAGAAGAATTCTACAATTGGTACTCACAAAGACATTAGGCAACCCAAAGGAGATATTGATTGGTACAAACTCCCAATCAATATTTTATGTAATCTAAAACACTAGAGTCCTAGCACCACAGCCACAAGACTCCTAGAACTATACAGAGAAGCACTCCAAAAACACTATAAAGAAGGACTCTGTTTCTATATAAAGCTATGTACTAATTCATTGTAAATTAACGTGATTATTATTTTCAGTGCTCTTATGACACCGATCAATGGGGATATGATTAAGTTGATTTGTCGTTGGGATTATGAGTTAAAAACATATAAGACACTTGGAATAGATGTAATCCTTTCGTTTTAAACAATATTTCCTTTCACTTTGGAGATTTCTTTTGGGATCCTTTTGAGTCTTGACATTTATCCGCATTTATTTAATAATGGATTTATAATGATTTGCTTATGATTATAGTTTTTTGTGTGACATTTATTATTGTGGCTATAACCTAATCTTGTGACTATAGATCACATCCACGATTAGTTGGGAAGGATCCAATACCATCGCATGGGGTGTGACACAAACAGTCTTGTCTTCCATTTTCTAATAGTATGATTACTTCTAAGTACTGACACACCCATGGAGCTAAACTTGAAGCTCTCTACTGATGTTGGTGATCCGTTATATGATGTTTCCGCTTATCAACGGTTAGTTGGTTGCTTATTTATCTCACTCTCACTAGACTTGATATACTTCATAATGTCAACATCTTGAGTCAATACATGCACCAGCCACGACAGCCCCATCTTGAAGCCGCTCATCAATTATTATGGTATCTTAAGTCCACTCCAGGGCAAGGACTTCATTTTTCATTTGTCCCAAATCTTGATTTAAAAGTCTAATGTGATTTAGATTGGGCCAACTGTCCTATGACTCAACATTCTACAACAGGTTATTGCGTGAAGCTTGGTTCTAATCTTGTCTCATGGGAAGTAAAAAAGCAACATATCATCTCTCGATCATTTGCTGAGGCCGAATATCGTGCGATGGTTGTTGCTACTTGTGAACTGATATGGATGACTTATTTGTTGCATGATGTTGGTCTCTAATATTGCACTTGTGTCCCTTGTATCATGAAACTTTATATTATTGCCAATTATGTTTTCCATGAACAAACTAAGCACATTGAAATATATTGCCACCTCATTGGTGATCAAAATTAGCAAGGCCTCATCATTCGAACCAAGATTCCTTCACACCATCAACTTGCTGAAATCATCATTAAATCACTTGGCCATGAAGAGTTCAAGTTCTTACTGTTCAAGATAGGTGTTCGTAATCTCTATGCTCTATCTTGAGGGGGAGCCTTATCATATCTTTAATGATTTATCTTTCCACATATGTATTTTGCATATCTTGTCTTCCTTATTGTTGTAATCACAAATTGGTAGGAGTAGTTTTAGGAAACATAATGTTGCTGTAATCACAAATTGATAGGAGGAGAATCAGGAAAGACGATATCTAGAAATTAGGAAAGTAATTTTCTTTTCATACAACAACAATAAGCCTTGTCCCAACTACATTGGGTCAGCTACATGAATTTTTGTCTTCCAATTAGTTTTGTTTAAGGCCATGCTAGATACAAGGCTACATGGATTCTTGTCTTCTCTTAAGGTTATGTTAGGTCTACCCCTATCTCTTCTAGTTCCTTTAATCTAGATTATATCACTTCTCCGTACAGGGGCATTTATCGGTCTCTATTGAATATGGTCCTGCCACCTCAAACGACTTTCCCAAAGCTTATCACTTATGTGAGCAACTTCCAAACCAACTCCAATAGGATCATTCCTCATCTTATACTTCCTAGTTTTTCCACTCATCCATATTAATATCCTCATTTCTGCTACACTAAGTTTATCTATATGATTATTTTTAATAGCCGAACACTTTGCATCGTATATCATAGCTGGTTGAATGACAATTCTATAGAATTTTTCTTTAAGCTTTACTAGAATACGTCGATCACATAAGACCCCAGACGCACCTCTCCACTTCATCCACCTTATTTTAATTCTTTGGGAAACATCATCCTCTATATCACCTCTTTTATTATGATTGAACATAGGTACCTAAAAGAATCACTCTGAGGAATCTCCTTATCGTAAAATTTCACCACCTCATTGTCTGCCTGATCATGACTAAAGTTACAAACTAGATAGTCTGTCTTCATTCTACTTAATTTAAAGCCTCTTGATTCCAAAGCTGCTCTTCATGATTCTGACTTCATATTAATCCCCATTTAAATTTCATCTATCAACACAATATCATCAGCAAAAAGCATACACCAAGGGACCTCGTCTTGAATGTCTCTGGTTAATTCATCCATTACAAGTGCAAAAAAATGGGCTTAAACTTGATCCTTGATGTAGCCCAATAGTAATTGGGAATTCTTTACTTTGTCCCCCACTGTTTTTACACTTGTCACTGAACCATCATACATATCTTTAACTATGTTTACATATTTACTTACAACACTTCTTTTCTCTAGTACTTGCCAAATTAATGATCTAAGAAATCTATCATAAGCTTTTTCTATGTCTATAAATACCATATGAAGGTCTTTCCTACACTCTTTAGACGTTTCCATAAGTCTCCTAATTAGGTAAATTGCCTCCGTTGTAGATCTTCCCGGCATTAACCCAAACCGCTTATCCATAACTGTGGTTAAGTGTCTCAAACAGGTTTCAATTACTCTCTCCCATAATTTCATAATATGACTCATCAATTTAATGCCTTTATAGTTATTACAGATTTGAATATCTCCTTTATTTTTATAAATTGGAACCACAATGCTTCTCCTCCATTCATCTGATATTTTTCCTATACTTATAATCTTATTAAACAATTTAGTCAACCAAACTAGACCGCGGGTTCCTAAGCTCTTTCATACTTCTATTGGGATTTCATCAAAACCTTGTGTTTTGCCTAATTTCATCCTCCTTAGTGCTTTTTTTACTTTGGACATCGAAATTCTCCGCATATATGTTTGAAAATTGGTGCCTTGGTGAATGGAGTAATCGTCCAAGTTAGAGGTGCTTGAAGCATACTCGTTAGTAGATTAGAGAAATAGATTTTCCATCTTTTCTTAATGTCCTCGTCACATACAAGTACTTTACCATCACCATTTTTAATACATCTAACATGGTTAAGATCTCTACTCTTCCTCCACTCTTCCTATCCCTTATTTTAGCTATCTTATACACAGATTTTCCCCCTTCCTTCGTGCCCAACTTATTTTACAACTCTTCATACTTTTTCTCCCTTGCTTTTTCTGCAATTTTCTTCACTTTATTTCTAGCCAACCTATACATTTGAAAATCCTCAACATCTTTAGTTTTTTGCCATGTCTTAAAACTAGTTTTCTTATTTCTAATGGTAGCTTGAACCTCACTATCTCACCACCAAGTCTCTCTATAAGAATGGAGTTTTTCTTTTGATTCACCTATGACATCTCTAGCCACCTTCTTGATACACATAGCCATCTCAATCCACATCATTGGTGTCCTCCTCAAAATTCCACTTTCCTTGTTTGACTACCTCATTGACGAAGGATTTCAAACACTCTTCTTTCAAGTTTCACTATCTTATCCTCAGATAGTTAACCTTGCACCTTTTATGAGCTTTTGGGTTTAGGCACATATGCAAGACTATAAGTTTATGTTGTATAGTTAAGCTTTCCCTGGTATCACCTTGCAATCCTTGCACAATAATCTATTATTTCTTCCTCTATTATTCCTTCTAGTTAGGAAGAAATCTATTTGACTTTTATGACGTCCACTTTTGAAGGTAATTAAATGTTCATCTCTCTTTTTGAAATAAGTATTTATAATAGATAGATCAAAAGCAACAAAATCTAAAATTGAAATCCCTTCTTCATTTCTCTCTCCAAAACCATATCTTCCATTTATACTCTCATAGCCTCTTAGATCTTTTCTAATATATCCATTTAGATCACCTTCTATGATAATCTTCTCTTTGACGAATTCCTTGCATTAATACGTTCGTATTTTCTCAAAATTCTAACTTTAGACTTTCATCCAATTCTACTTGAGGTGCGTATGCACAAATTATATTTACAATATCTTTCTCCATTACAAACTTGATAGCAATAATCTTATTACCCACTCTTCTAACATCTATCACATCATTCTTAAAATCTTTATCTACTATTATACTTACCTCGTTTTTATTAGCTTTATCTCCAATATACCAAAGTTTAAAGTCATCCTATGTTTTTGGACTAGGTTCCTTACCTGCATTCGTCCACGGTACGAGAACCATTGCCTATTATAGTGATCTGATTCAATCTTCACTAAAAGCTTTGTTAGTTTACTCAGGCTCAATCTCTGATGACATGCTTTGCTCAATTTCCATGGAAATTCTGTAAATGCAAAGGTTAGCGTGAATGCGAGGATAGGAAACACTTAAAGTCGCGTACCAAGTCTCATAAGAAAATAGAATAGTGTAAGTTGGTCTTGGGTCTTGTAAAAAGGGTGTCTGGCTTCCAACCTTTAGAGCTATTGGAAATGGCATACACATGTATACAAGACCCTAAACCCTCTCATTGGAGAATATCAACTGTTAGGCTTTATTCATGGGAGGGAGTAGAAGAAGAGGAAGAAAAAGAGTTGAAATGGGACTTGGATTAGGTCTAAAAGCTCGCTATAGAGAAGGCTATACAAGGAACTCTTTGTAATTTTAAAAAGATTAGAAGGTATTTAGTAGAATAAAAATCTATATTTACACTTACACCTCCTCCCTTTCATTTGACATCGTCACTTCTACTTACGTGACACGTAGCACCCTCCCAACTGCCGCATTATGGTGGAAATGGAATTTAATAGGAATATTCGTTCAACAGGTAAACAATATTTGAAGGGTGAGCCCCGAGAGGGTCTTTTCAGAAAACAAGAAAAAAGAAAAGTAGGATATCATACACTCATCGGCGTCCGGATGACGCGTCGCAGGATATCCTGCAGCACCTGCTTAGTGCTTTTAACGTTTCTTCTTTTTTTTTTTTTTCTTTAAAAGAATCCCATCTGGGAAAGTAGTGTCTAGATCCTTAACACCATAAATGGAAAAAACCGATAATGATAATTAAATAATAAATAAAAAAAAATCAAAGCTGCTTTAACCCTGTTCGTGCCTCTTCGGGCGTGGGAAGGGTCGCAAGGGTAGGTAGTAAGCCAGCACTCATCAGGGAATAAACTATGGGTATCGTATCGGATCCGTCATATCTTTCGTATCGGGCTAGTTCACATCGAGGTTGATATTGATACTTTGACCAATATGTCTAAGATGTCGATATTAGATTAATAGTTTAATCACTAAAGGAATATTATTTTAATGAATGACAGATAATATTGATTAATCCGAATCAATGCCAGTAAAGATCGACACTAATATCTTTCCTTGTGTAAAGGTGTGATTCCTAAAGTTTATTTAATATCTTATCTGTAAATCGATTGAGATTTGTTAATCAAGGATTTCTCATTTCTGATAAGTTTGTTTAATGCATCGATCATTGGGGGCCAAACTAAGATTTATGTATTTGATTTTACTTTAAGAGTTTTTTTTGGGTGAGGTGTTATACCCCAAATGGCAGATTGGGTTTGACAGTGATACCAAACGGACCAGGCTGTAACAACAGAGTGACCATGAAGGAAATCGGAGGCAGCTAACCAAACTGAAAGTGGATTCAGCAAAATCCGAGGACAGAATCGCAACACGATATTTCTAGGGGACGACCTTGATAAACACCAAAGTTGTGTCACGGAAGGGTACCCGCACATAGGGGTGCAAGTTTGGCCCTGTCCCGCCCTAAGCTCGAATAGGGCTTGGGCTTAAGATTTTGGTCCTGAGGGCGGGTTAAGGATAAAATATTCTAGCCCTAATTAGGGCCAAGGGCGGACTTGGGATTACTCTTTGGCCCGCCGAGCCTGTCTCGACCCGTTCCTAATATTGGTCTGACCCTAACTTGATTTTGGCCCTAATCATGGCCTTAATTTTGTCCCTGACGTTTGATCTCAATGAATTAGGAACAGGGACAAGGATAGGATCAAGGCCAAGTATAGGTCAATCAGGGCCAAGGCTAGGGACAAGGCAAAGTATAGGGCTAGGGATAGGGCCAATCAAAGCTGTAATGAGTTTGGCTTGGCCCTGTAGGGTTTAGGGTTAGGGACAATAATCCTTGGCTTTGAATTAGGGTCATGACAAGAATGAGTTTAACTTAGAATATAGAGGGCCGGGCTTGGGTCGGGCCCGCACAAATCTCGTGCTTGACCAATGTATGAGAGTTGGAATGTAGTTCTAGAGGAGGTCGAATTGTATGCAAGAAGAGGTGCTAATCGGATCTGACGGTAACCCCATATTATCATAATACTATAAATTCTTCCAACTCCTGCACGTAAAAAGCATGTAAATCTTCATACGCTCTTGATTCCGTCTAACTCTATACTCGGAGTAGTCTCTTTAGTTGTGTGATATACTGACTTGATCATTTTAGGTGGACCTTTGACCATCCAAGGTCGGCACATTCTGTTGGCAATAGGCAGTTTCATCATGATCGGACTCAACAGTTGGTGCTGTCTGTGGGAACAAAAGCAAGAAGCCATGGTTACATTGAGGTTTGAATTGGAGGCCGGTGGTCAGAAGAACAACAAGGAACAACTAGAAGTTCAAGGCCCTCGGCAGGCAAACTTGCCACCACCAACACCATCCGACCAGAGTTAGTAACAAATTTTGGAAGTAGAAACGTCAGGAATGGGGTCCTACTGATTCTCAAAAGCCAATCAGAATGGAGACATTGTAGAAGTTCTAGCCTAGGCCTCCCCAACCATGACGCCCGTGTCACAGGACGAGTTTAATCTGGAACAACTGTAGGTGATGGACATGCAAGGGTTCTTTTAGAGTTTAGTGCGCAGCATTGGAGTCCCGGTAACCTTAACATGTTCATTCAAGAGAAATTCAACACGATCCTAAGAACAGGTGATTTACCGATAAAAAATCCCCAGGTATGAAAAGCCTCCAACCAAGTGAAAAGATCAAGAACCAGGTGCACCAATACTAATGGGAAGAAGCTATGAATGGCATCCCACCCCCTCCAAAAAAGGGTGAATTCCAACCAAGAAAGTGAGATGGACGACACTGGGCACGATAGAATATTATTCGCATGGAGGAATGAGAAGTGTCAGTCGGAGAGAGTGTCCCTACTCCTATCAACCATACAGTGAAGGAGGCACTGACCAAGAGGAAGAACAATGGTCTAACAAAGCCAAAGAAAAAGAGCATCATGACCCCCAATGACATTAACTAGGCCGTTGGTTGAAACCTGCTTGCACCAAAATTGATGAAAGTGGTCCAATTTCTAGGGTTTGAGATGCCAAATTTCCCTTGACATGACAGGAAGAGAAACTTTGTGGAGCATGTGACTCACTTCCAAGTAGTAATGTCTATGGCTAGTGGCAGTGCTGCAACCTCGAGCATTCCCGGCCTCCCTACATTGAAGTAGTATATCGGATTGAAGTGGGGATTGATTGAAATCTATGAGCAACTAACTAAAATGTTTGCTAGGAGGCTTCAGAGCGGTATCAAGACTCAGAAAAAGGAGGATAGCTTGTTTGTGGTGAAGCAAGTGTAGAATGAGTCGATCATTGATGACTGGATAGCATACAAAGCTCTGTTTGTTGGAATCACCCACCCATTTGCTTGAATCGTTGCTTCAAGACCAACCGGACATGTACAGAGAGCTTTTGGACCAATGTCATAAGCATGCAATGGTCTTGGAGATCATCGAGGCCCAGACAGAATAAGCCAAAACAACCAGAAGGATGGAAAGGATACAAGAGACTAGAATCACAAGGCGAATGGAATGAGATAGTTTAGAGGTCACAGTGATCGACCAAACTAGAGAAATAAGTCACTAACAAATGAGTCTTACACACCTTTGAATACTAATAGGTCGCAGATACTAATGCAAATTGGAGATAGAGGATTGTTGAGATGGTCGGGTTAGATTTACACCAACCTGAACAATGAGACATGAACCAATATTGCATGTTTGACAAAGGGTCACCATACGAATGATTGCAGAAAACTAAAGGTGCAGATCGAGAAGCTAATCACCCAGGGACATCTAGAAAATATATAAAAAAGAATGTCTGGCTTTCCAATGGGTGGAAGTCTTGACAAAGCCTTCGCAAATAGATGGGTTGTGCCACCCAGAATGGTAGGGTGTATAGAAATGTCTATTGATCAAAACTCTCTTTTTTATGATCTGCTACCCCTCATTGGGCCGGTTGGCACAAACCACATGAGTTAGGCATGAATTCCAGTTTATTGATTTTTTTTTTATTGAATTCTAAGATGCTTAAATTAATATTTTTGAAAATTACTTTGGAGCGCGTATTATTTGAGAATAGTCTTTATCTCATCTCAATCAAGATATCTCGGCTACAACATGCCATCAATTTTGTGCAGCATTTTTGTTTCAACTATTATTATTATTTTTTGAAAGTATTATTAATTTAGAATGCAAAATTGTTAGAAGCAAAATACTGGAGGCACCGTATAAGACATATCAATATTAGGCAAAAGATAAAGAAGCACAACCGTAAGATAATCTTATATTAGAAGTACTGACTTGTACGTAGCAGAAAAAACAAAACAACGACAAAAACTCAAACATGGTGAGTTGAGGTGTACGACTAGTACATTTCCTTAAGGTATTGATTGCTCCCTTAAGTGTATACTGAGTTTGATTTTGGTGTCCTCACCACCAAGATACAACAACTCCTTAGGTCTGAAGGCTTGCACTTCAGCAAATTCTACTTGCAAAGGAGATACGATAGTAATATAAAGTACATAGAAGAGCAAGAAAAGCGAAATAGGAAGGTTTTCTTCTTTCTAAAAAACAAGATTCTGAAAGACAGACACCTATAGGCAGGATGGTGTCTCTTTATAAAGTCACCTTAGTAAGAGTAGGAGTTGTGACTAATGGTACAGTCACCTTTCCATAGCAAAACCCCCAAAAAGGGGTTTTTTGGATCACGATCCACGGTCCATGCCCCATCACAAATATATGATTATTAATTAAATAATAATATATATCACATGACTTGGGTCCATAGACCATGGCCACAGCTAGCTGTGGCTCGTCCCAGCTCGACGCATGCACATGTTATTTGTACTTAACTCTTTACCGGCACACATCCCACTTGGGAGCAATTATCATATGTATAACAATATTATAGTTAGCTCCATCCGATGTAGGACTAAAATAAAAATGGTAGATTAAGCTACCTTTTTTATGCCGGATTGCCAAAATCCTTGAACAATAGTCTTAAAAAAACAAAACTAGAGAGATAGAGTTTAACATGTTTTAAAACTTATATAAAATATTATATTATATTATTTGTTTTAATACAAAATCCAACAAAAATGCCCTTTGGTTTCTTGTGTTCTTTTTACTTTCATGTAATCATCCTCCTTGTTTCATGAAATAATTCATTTTAATTTTTCATCTTTTCGATATCCCACATAACATCTCATCTGTTTACCAGCTATACTTGTCTTTGGTTACTAATTCCTAGGCTTAGCGGCTTTCTTTCATCATACCTCTTCATCTTTAGACTTTAGTACTCCAGCCCTTCAATTCCTGAAGAGTTTTTGCCTCTTCAGTTGAATGATTTTTTTCTCCTCCTTTTCTCGAGAGAGATTGATTTTACCCATATTCTCTAGGAAAGTGAGAAAGTCCCTCTTTCTCTGGGAACTTTTATGCTATTTCACCATCAAAGTTTTGTCAAATCATTTATGGGAACAGTTGGAAATTTTGCTTGCTGTTCAGCAGACTATTAGATTGAGATCTCGTCAAAATTTTGATTTCAACTACTGATTTTCAACGGTTGAGATTGAAGTTTTGGTCAAAATCTCGATTCGGCAATCGAATATTCCGTTGAACGTGGGACACAAGCAAGGTCTAGTAGTTGGTGTCTAATCTCCAATCACATTTTTTAAGAATATAAAGTAAATCTCTCAAACTAAAATTTGTTTAAGAAGTCACTTTTAATTCAAAGATAGCTTTTTTCTAACTCAAAGATTTCATTGTAATGGAATGCATTACATTCGAATGGAGAACAACTCATGGCCATCTTATTAGATAAAGCTAATGCAGTTACTACCCCCACCAAAAAAACAGAAAGAAGAAGATAAAGCTAAGGCAGCAAGCATGCTCCAACTAGAAGCTCTGGCCCTCCATCTTGGTTTGATATATGCGTCAGAGAGGAGAAATTTCAAAGCATTATCATTGAAAGTGCCAACCAAAGCTGGTGATATTTTCTAAAGTCAGTATATTCATGAATTGACTCATGTTTATTTACCAAGGTTACTATTCCATGGCTGATACATTGGGCCGGAAGGCCTTGTTACAGTCACTAACAACAAAACCATTATCCACCTGTGATTATTTGATCGATCTGTAAGTGAATCTATAAGTTCTCTACTGTTGTGTGATCTGAATAAACTGAGTTCTACCCAAAAAAAAAAAAAAAAAAAAAAAAATGCAATCGAATGCAGAAGCATGTGTGGTGCCAATAATTTTATAACTTGGGATACACCATTATCATCTTAAGAAAAGGGTCAGTCACATGAACCAAAACTTTTTTTCTTTTCTTTTTACAAGTCATTTGTGGAAGTCCGCAAATGTAACCTTAATATTCTGACATATATTCTTGATATGTACCATAACAAATAATGGTTTTGCTAAACTAGGGTCAAGGTCTAACAGTTTTTTTTCATATCAATTTATGAGGTTCTTACATAACAAGGTCTAGGAGGAGAAAACCTATGTAGCTTTAGTGTCTATCTTTGTGAGAATCTATTGCCAAGTCTTAATCGAACCCATAACTAATGATTGTGTCGCAACAATTTTGTAAATAAGTACATAGTTGTTGCACGAGTTACACTTTCATTCTCTTGACAACATAATGGGATATAATGGATCTTATAAAAAATATACCCATTAAATAATAAAGTAATACTTAATTGCCAAAATGTTAGAATAAACATGCCAAAGAGAAAGAGCAGATTTTTATTTGAGAAACACCATAAGATTTTTTGTGTTTTTGAAAGCGAAATTACTTTAATAGGCAATTGATAAAACTTATTGCTAGAATGATATTAACATGCATTTTAGTAATAGGAAATAGAGAAGATAAAGAATATGAACTTATTTTGCATAGACAATAACTAGGGTTTCACTAAAGATAGAGAAGATAGAAAGAAACTTTGGTGAACGAAGATAAGAAGATGAATAACCAAATGATCCCTATTGTTAAGGTTGAAGAAGCAACACATGAAGGAGTTCCATCCATTGTACAATGTGTTGGTGATATATCGCCCTATCACTCGGGGGCGACACAACTCCCCCTAGCAACACGAGATTTGCAATTTATCTTTTTTCCGACCGTTGACGATATATTGCCAAATTGACAATATATTCGAACTTCGGTTGAATTTTTTACCGAATTCACTTTGATTTTTTTATTTTCTCTCTCCTCTCCAAACTTCTCTAGAGCCTCTCTCTCTTGTTTCTTGCACTTTTCACCATATTTTGGTCTGATCTTCGACATCTATGAGTACATCTTGCTTCGTTATTGCTGGATATCAAATTGTTTATTGTCAATCAAGAGGGATTTCGCATAAATCTGTGAGTTTTTTTCATCTCAGGGATAACCATTATTCTCCAACTAATTTTTGACAAAATGTATGCCATAATGTTGTTGGATGATTATGAAATTAAAATATGTTGAATATCGTGAGCCGATCTACTAGCTCACAGAGTCGAATTTTTTTTTCCGCAAAGTAACTTATTTTATATTTTTATTTTTGTGAGTAAAAAATTATATTTTTTACATTGAAAATGATTATTTTTTAAGTGATATATCTGCTGTATGATCATAGATAAAAAAAAAATATGTGGAACTCCATGAGCCGATCTATGGACTTAGGGATTTAAAGTATTTTTCCACCCAATAAATAATTATTTTATTTTTTAAAAATTATTAAAATATTAATAAAAATATCAATAATCATGAAAAAATGGAGAAAATAGGGAAAAATGGGGAAAAATGTTTTGAAAATGATGGAATAATTATGTAAGTATTTTCAAGTGTTGCGCATGTGGCTTCATTGCCGGTTTTTGATGAGGGTAACCTATTTTTTGCCAATTCATTTTATATTTAAAAATAAAATGAAGAATTGTTAGTTAGTACTTATACACTTATACAGTTAAACTTATACATTTATACTTAGGTACATGATTACATCATACATTCATACATGATTGTTTACTAGATGGTACATGATTACATCATACATTCATACACTTATATTTGTGTTGTTCAGTGACTTATGCAATCATTTTGAATGCAATAGTCATCATGTCTGCTAGTGGGAGTTAGAGGGGAGCTAGTTCTTTACAGGGTGGACGGGGATAGCCATAGCCTTAGGGAGAGCCTGAGAGACCAACAACATGAAGGAGGACTAACCCAACATGGCAATACTGTGTGGCTATTGATGGAGACAATAATAAAACACAATGTAATTTTTGTGGGAAGAGAATCTTCTCAAGTGGCATCAGCAGGTTTAAGGGTCACATCATCGGGAGTTCGAAGGATGTGACCACATACATAGAGGCCCATCCAGATACAGTGAAGGTACTTAGAGATCTATAGAAAGTGAAGGGGAAGGAGAAAGATGATCAAAGGAGAGTGAATAAAGCACAAAATGATGTAGTGTGGGGACCGTCATCATACAGAGATGATTCAGTGAGAATCAAGATGTTGATCCTGTTGATGTTGTGAGAGATCAAGAGGAGAGGGACATATAGCGGGCCATGGCAGAGAGCGGGCGATGGCACCATCAGGAGCAGGATATGGCTAGAACTATAGATTTAGGAGCTGGTCCCTCTAGGGATGCAGGGGCTAGACCATCTGAATCTGAGGGGAGGGTGGTGTATTTGGCATGTTTAACAGATCACAGAGTTAGAGGGCCCCTCGTACATCAGGTCCAACACTATCTGATTATCCACGTCGTGGGGACCCAATAATGGAGCAGGATCCTAAAATTTTTAGGAAGAAGGGGGTCAAGCAGCCCAAGATTTTTGGTACATGGAGAGGTATGGCCAAGAAGGTTAAAAATGCATTATCAAAGTGTATGTATTACAGTTCCATTCTAGCAAACACGACACAAGGTCCATATTACAAGCACATGATTGATACTATTGCAAATGCAGGCCCTGGATATGAGGGTTCCACCCCATACAGAGTTGATAACTATCTCCTTTAGGAGGAGAAGGAAGAGCTACAACAGTATATAGACAGTATGAAACCCTTCTGGGATACATATGGATGTACCATCATGTCTGATGGATGGGATGGCTCGACGAAAAAGTTCATCATCAACTTTATAGTGTATTGTGATAGGAGAACCATTTTCTTGAAATCAGTGGATGCTACTGGTCATACAAAAGACCACAGATATATCATAGGTCTCCTACATGATGTGATAGATGAGGTTGGGAGGAAGAATGTGGTGCAAATTGTCACTGATAATGGCTCCAACTTCAAGAAGGCTGGTGAAGTCTTGATGAGTCACCAGACTATCATTTTTTTGGTCACCTTGTGTAGCTCATTCTATTGACCTAATGTTGAAGGACATTGAAAAATTTAGCATTGTCCACAACACAGTTGAAATGGCTAGATAGGTAACCAACTTCATCTACATTCGTAACATTGCTTTGGCCATGATGAGGAAATCATGTGGAGGTGAGTTGGTGCGACCTGGTCTGACAAGATTTGCAAAAAAATTCATCGCCTTGAGTAGTATGCAGGAGAAGAAGTTGGACTTTAGATCCATGTTTGCATCCCAGGAGTGATTTGATTGGGTTGGATCCAAGTAAGATAACTATCTACTATTTCATCTTACAAATTATTATACTATGAGTCTATGATTATTTTGTATATCTAGTTATCTACTGTCTATTGATTTAATGAGTTGTGATAATTCAGCACGACCAACGGGCGCAAGACACATAACACAATATCATCGATGAATTCCGGAGAAATGTTACTGTGGTGTTGCAGACCTTAGAGCCTATTATAAAAGTCTTGCGTATGATGGACTCTTCCTTGAGGGGAGCCACTATGCCCCACCTGTATGTAGCCATTGAGAGAATGAAGGTTGCTATAGAGGCAACAAACCTTAGAGGGCACTGGGCTTTCTTGGATATTGTGTATGCACGATGGATTGCTCATCTGATGCATCCCCTACATAGGGCTGATAAGTAAATATTTTGGGTTGTTAACTTGTAGTTATAGGTATTGGTAATTCATTAAATACTAGCTCTAACTTCTAATTGTAAGCTTTTTTATTATGCAACCTATTTTCTAAACCCTAGATATCAATATAGTGAACATTGGGGTTGGATACAAACCTATTGGATGCCCTGTTATAGGTGATTTCGAGGTTGGAGCCAGATCCGATGCTCCAATCATTTTGCCACAATGAGGTGAGAGTGTGAGACATCAAGAATTTCAAACAATTTGAACTTGTATTTATTATTTAAAGAATTTAGCTAACCAATCAAGACAAATGATTGTACTATTGCAGATCGAGTTGTTTAGGAACGCATTTAGGTCCTTTAGTGGAGATGCTGCTCTGTCGGGCAGAGAAACCAATGATCTAGGTTAGATACTTAGATCCTTAAATGCATAAGTGCACTATTATTATTATTATCATTCTTATTATAATTTATAGATAAGTTGATTTGATGTTAAGTATTAAAGTTCTAACTTAATATTTTTGTGATAAAGCAGCTGAGTGGTGGTATCTCTATGGGAACAGTGCATCCAACCTTCAAAGATTGGCAATCAGGATCCTGTCTCAGACTTGCTCTGCCTCTGGGTGTGAGAGGAATTAGAGTACATTTAACATGATTCATTCCAAGAGGAGGAACTGGTTGGGAAGCCAATGCCTAAATGATCTAGTGTTTTGTCACTACTATATGAGGTTGAAAATACAACATGTCAGAGAGTAGGCTTAGAATACTCAACAGTACATCAATCTTGATGATATATTTGAGGTGGGCGCAGATGAGCAAGATCCCCTCACTTAGTGGATGTTGGACAGGGGTGGGCTGGCGTTGGACCAACCTAGAGGGAGTCCTAACCCAGAGCTAGCTTTAGCTGCAGGGGGTTGATGTGGATGAGTTTATGGCTTCTCAAGATGGGCAAGCACATGTAGAGGTAGCTGCTACTGTTGATGAGGATTGGATGGTGGCACCAGGAACGTAGGAGTAGCAGGACAACGATCCAATTGACACACTTGCTCCTAGTTAGACTGCGAGGGATGATGATGATGATGGTGGTGGTGGTGGTGGTGGTGGCAGTGGCGGAGGCCTTGAAGAGCGTTTGCATGTTCCACTACCAGAGACACAGTAACCCCCACTCAGATACACTGGGAAGAGTCATTTCACCCATGCCACCTAGGATTATGATCATGGTAGTGAGCAACACTGTGGTCATGAATATCATAATAGGAGCCACCACCGGAAGGAGATGGGCCATGGGAAGCGGCAACAACACAGAGGTGGTTATGATGATGTCACATTCCCGCACGGATCTTACAGTTACGGATCTATGCGAGCTATTCACCAATCAAACAATAGAAAGTAAGGAATTCAAAAGATATATACAATAGTATCTTTGCATTACTTCTTTTTGAGTACATGTCGACAAAGACCTAACAAATGCAAAAAAAGGAGTTTACACATTTAGAGCTCAAGGACAAATATATCATGAACTACCTCCAATAATCCCACAGAGAGAAAACCCACCTATTTGCAGTTGTATCTTCGATACAGATAATGAACTAGAAAACAAAATGAAGATAATTTAAGATATGGATTGAAAGAACCAACAGTGTTGAAAATCATGAAAATTCTATCAAATAATTTGTATCCAAGATTCTTTAGAAGCTTGAAAGATGTCGACTCTTTAAAGTCTCATGAAACAATAATTAAGAGTGACATCGATCTAGACCAAGAATCTGCATCAGACTTACATTGATCAAGTAGCAGGCATATGGATTAAAGGAAACAACCCAAAAATCATAAAAAGATGTGACACATTAATATAAGGAAACTCAGGAAAGAAACATAGAGTGAAACATTACTACCGGTGTTATGATGCACGGCAATATCCATTATTATGCCCAAATTGAGAAGTTGGATGGCATCAAAACTTTGGAAAGAAGACTGCACCAAGTTGAATCCCACATTGATTTACTATAGTGGAAGAAACACTATTTTAGTTAAAAGGACAAAATGATGAAAGTATCACAAAATTCTAAAAAATTCATCAAAAAAATAAAGATTTTATTTAAAAAAAATGATAAGGGTTAATGTACTGCAGGTTTTGATAAAAAAAAAATAATAATACTAAAATAAAAATTAAAAGAAAGATATCCCCTAGATTCTATTATTGCTACAAGTTACAAATCAGAGATGATAATCAATCAATATTGTTAAACTCTAAAAGATTACAATATAAATTTGTAGTAGACATGTACATCAAATTTGAGGTCACAAGATTGAGTTTTTTCCGTTCTAGACAATCAAACATAAAAGCCAAATTGTACTAAGGAATTGTTGATAGCATATCATCTAGAGAAACAACGAGAGATGAGGTTAAGAAGAAAATGGTACTACTTGGGTCATTTATTGGAGGATTGAGAGAGTGGACGATATCTTGATGCACTAGTTTTGTTAAAAAATATGGTAAACCCAATTTGTTCATCACTATGACTTGTAATCTAGATTGGATTGAGATACATCAAGAATTACAACCAGGACAAGTTCCACAACATACGCTAGATCACAGAGCAAGGATTTTCAGAGCAAAGTTACAAGACCTAAAAGAACAACTCTTCAAGAAGTCAATATTAGGAAAATTTTGTGCACATATATATATGTCATTGAATTTCAAAAAGGGAATTACCACATGCACACATGTTAGTTGTATTTAAAAATGAGCACAAAATCACAAATCTAGATCTTTTTGACTAATGCATTTGTACAAAAATTCCAAATTAGGAAGGAAAAAAAAACCCCAGAATTATATGAAAAGGTTCACAAACATATGATGTATAAACCATGTAGAGAACTTAATAGGCATAATGCTTACATGAGAAAAGACACTTGTTGTCACATCCACCCAGTTGGTATCCATCCATCGAAATACCAAAGGGAGTGATCTCTACGATCACAAGATCAAATTTCAAACAATCATAAACCATTCCACACAATAGACCAATCATGAGCAATAATAAATCAAGTCATATACAATAATAAAGAGGTATATCAAATAACAAGGATCTCATAATGATCTCAAACACCAAATCAGAGTGCGGAAGTGATGCCAAAACTGAAATATTTAAACTGGAAAGAGAATCAAATAAAAACTCATAAGATTTACATCATGTAAGTTTCCTTAATTAAATGGCAATTATGAATTTCAAAAATTTTCGTATCATGAATAGAATTGATCAACTAATGAGTCGCACTAATTTTGGTACGCATAGTTATGACAAGTTCATTCATCACCTTGTATGTTATA
Organism: Hakea prostrata; assembly: GCF_041222555.1. NCBI lineage: Eukaryota > Viridiplantae > Streptophyta > Magnoliopsida > Proteales > Proteaceae > Hakea > Hakea prostrata. The sequence continues at coordinate 40,903,426 of NC_142603.1, forward strand.
ATCCCCGTAACTGGTACATTATACTTGATCGGTCACCGGCGCTTCGTAATCTTGATATGCGACATCCAAATCTGCAATAAAATCTAAAGCAACAAATCCCAAGGGTGAACTCAAAATAACTCAACAAGTGGTCTTTTTTTTTTTTTCTTTTTCTAGTAGAACTCAGCAAGTAGTCCACAAGCATATAACCATAAAATTACAGCATAAGTCAAGATATGAAATGCAATGCAACAATGCTACTATACTCTAACTAATGCAAGTCTCTATATGGTAGATACGCATTAAGATATGACACCAACCTCATCGGGTAGGTCTCATTACTACGATCTCTCACGGGTTGATTATCGGTCTTGAGATCCTAAGTAAAGGGTAAAGTCATCTCTCTCGGGATAATCACCATGCTAGGGTTTAGGTCACCACTCTCTCACCACACCATTGGCATGAGTACTGACGCGTGTGAGGGATATAACTAGCCCACTGTATGTCAACTATTGAGTCACGTCATCCTAGGTTCAGATACCTCCCGTCATGCATCTCACTCTTGGTTTAGTATCCTCCCCTATCTAGAATCAATGTATCCTATGGCTCCAACCAACTTAGAGTATGCCTCCTCTTAATCCTATTGGTCATCCACATTTAATGGGCAGGAAGTTCTCATGTCCTCTCATGGATTGGTTCTTGGTCTTGAGTGCTTACGAGCCCAAGCCTATTATATGCAACCCTACCAATGAATGCCCCCCCCCACAATATGATTGTCCTCTCATGGGTTGGTTACCGGTCTTGAGTTCACACCACCCCCACACTACGCCACGGGTCACTCGACATCAATACTCCCGCCGATAGAGTGTGACATGACGGGGTGCCTAACCATGTTTTTCTAGACTGTCTAGTCATCAGAGGACAATATTCCATACCACAATTCCTAATATTCCAAGCCAGGAGTACTAAGCCATGTATTCTCCAATTCACATTCACACCAAACAATAACCTTTCACAAAAGAAATAAAAGGCACTAAACATTATTCATAAGTCACGATCCGGTTCAAGTTTAGATTCACATAAAACTATCCAACTCACAAGTGTCATAGTCAAACAATTACATTCTATAATTTCGAGCCTTAATATCATACCAAAGTCTTAGAACAACAACATGTATATCAATATGCAAGACTCATATCATTTAAGAATACAATGATGATTATATACATGTGAATGTCCTCACCTTGCAACTGATTTGCAACACTGCAAAGACAATCAAAAAGTATGTTCACGATTCCCAATCCTAATTACATGCTAATTCAAGGTTAGAAACAACCCTAGAAGTCCTACGTCGAAAAGAGAATCAAAAACCAAAATTGCTGGGAGTGGTTGATCAAATGGGTTGCTTGGGGCAACCAGGGTAGTCGACCAAGGGATATGGGTCACTTGGGCTGGTCACCAAGGCGATCAGGCCAATCAATCCATGTCTGAGTACGAACAGAATTGACTCAGATCGTCAACTAGCTTCCGGATTGGGTTCCAAAGTACTTCTAAAATACATAGAAAATTCTTAAATAATACTAGAACATGAACTAACATTATTTAGGCATTCAACAATGTAGAAGAATCAAAATCCTAGCAAATCAAAAGGTAGGTCTTTTTTGAAATAATTTAGGAAGAACACGAATGAACCAGAGTGAATGGGGATTCACTTTAGGGTAAAGAGAATAGAAGAACTATGCTATTACAGTATGGGTAATTTTCATCTGCACCCCCTAAGGTTTGGTCCATGTCATTTTTAGTCCAATTTAAGTTTTCTTTTGCATATGGCTCCCCTGTAGTTTCAAAAAATGATTAAAGAAGGACAAGCTTAACGAAAATTGTTAATTTAATATTTTTTGTGACGAAAATACCCTCTCTTTTTATTTATTTATTTATTTATTTATTTTCTTTTTAATAAGTTTATTTGAGAATAAATGTAAAAATCTAAAAGAATCTCTTAACCACGAGACCTCTGATATTCCCTCGCCGTTCTCTCCATCTTCTCCATCGTCGACGAAGAATTCGGCAGGGCTAAGCTGCAGCTGACTTCGAAGGCTTCGGAAACAAAGCAGAAGAAGAGCCCCTTGATTCCTCCCGAAGTACCGATCTACCCTTTCGGTCTTTGGTCCCTTCTTCCGTCACCCAATTCGATTCTAAAATCATCACGGCCTACAAGAGCCGGCCACTTCAGCTCCGTCGTCGCCTTCTGAGTCGGTACTTTCATTGGAAAATCCCTGCAGTTTTTACCAACTGTGATTCTCTTACCAATTAAACGTTGCCCAAGGAAGGGCTTTCTATCTCAGGTTACTTGTTTCAGATCTATGACTGAGTTACGAGTAATTTATGACTCTCTTTTTTTCTGTTTACTTTACCTTAACCTGGAGATCTAATCCATATAAACTTGATTTGGGCGTCTATTAAATGATGCATTTAGTTGGAGAACAGTTATAGGAGTAGAGGTGTTGGCACTAATGGGATCGCCGGAGATGGAATTGAACATGGTGGTTTTGAGATCATGAGAAGGAGATAAGCGGAGAGAGTTAGAATGTGAGAGATGGTCTGAGTGTGATGGAGAAATGGGTGGATATCATTGAAGTAAACAAAACCAAATTCCAAATTATAAATTCTCAAAGAGATAAATTGCAAAAGTGGCATTATCTGGCTATATGAAACAATTCGAAACTCAAAGCAATGAATCGGATTTTATCTTCAGAATATGCATTTACTTTATTCGGATTTGTGTTCGCTGCAACGGTGTTGCCTCGAGTGACGATCACTCAGAGCATCTTGTTTCAAAACAAATTGTTGTAAATAAATCAAGTGAAATTGTTTTCCAGATCCCAAAGAGAAAGAATAGGTTTCAGATCAGAATGAAAGAGAGGTTTTCAAATTCTAGTGATGATCACTCAGAGCATCTTGTCTCAAAACAAGCTGCAACATAGGAACAAAAGAAGATGTTTTCTTATGGTTTAAGGCGAGCTAGGGTTCCTCTTCCTCCCTATTTCAAATCCTTATTCAAAGTCTGTGAGTATGCGAATCCTTTTTCTGGTTTGGTCCCTTCTTCCAACCCAGATGTAAGCGAACTTGTGTTTCTTGTTGTGGGAATTCTTCAGCTGGTGACTCGGAGAAGACCCGTGTGTTCCACCCCTGCTTCGACAGATACATCAGGAGCTGTCAAGACGACATTAATGTTGTTCTTCTGTTCGCCTCTGGCTGCAAGCTGAACGAGCTGCTTGCTGGTGAGAGATTTTCCCAAAATGTAGTTCTCGTTAGAAGCTGCTTACCCATATGAAAGGAGAGAGAAAAGGGTTTATTGGAGCTGAGCTGATAGTATTTATCAGTGGTTTTCCACCAAGTGAGAATAGAGGGTTGTTGGGTTTGGGTTTTTCTCTGGGTTGGGGTGATGGAAGAGATGAAATCAGCGATTATGGCGCGTTGAGAAGGCTTGCCGTACCAAATGAGGTTAATAGATATTTAGCCGAAAAGGAGAGAGTACTTGTGGTATAGAAGTAGGGGTTGCTCCTACACCAATTCGGTGAGTTTTCTCTCGACTGAGCAGCTGCCGGAGTTCTTGGCCGACGACGGAGAAGATGGAGAGCACGGTGAGGAAACACCAGAGGGTCTCACCTCATGGTTAAGAGATTCTTTTAGATTTTTACATTTATTTTTAAATAAACTTATTAAAAAGAAGAAGAAAAAAAAGAGAAAGGGTATTTTCGTCACAAAAATTATTAAACTAACAGTTTCTGTCAAGCTTGTCCTTATTTAATCATTTATTGAAACCATAGGGGAGCCATATGCAAAAGAAAACTTAAACTGGACTAAAAGTGACTTAGACCAAACCTCAGGGGGTCCAGATGAAAATTACCCTTACAGTATTTATAAGCCTTTTACAAGGTCCGAGCAGCAGAGAAAACAATCGCAAAAAAAAAAATTTGAATGAAAAAAAAAGATGAATTTAGTATATTAGAAAAAGTCAATTGCTGCACGTATAACCTTTCGGAAGATCTCCACACTATCCTTCACCTTTGCGAAGCACTCTCTGACATGTATTGACTTCCTCTAATGGCTATGGATCATAGTGACATGCTTTAGAATGAAAACACATTAAATAGGGCCTCAAAAACCAAATTTCCAATTTTGTCTTTTTTCTCCCAGAACTAGATGGGTCGCCTGGGGTGACCAAGCCAATCAACTCACCTCTAGAACTTAGTTCCAGGAGAAGATTTCAAGGCTCTGAAAGACCTTGGCTCTGTCCTAGCTCTTACTCCACATTCAAAAAGGGTCTCACCTAATTTTTGGAACCTTCCACACGTGTCATCAATGAACACTTGATCCATCTACATAATCTATCAATATCCATGTTAGATCTCCTTCCAAACTCTGACAAAACTCCCAACTTGGCATCATCACCATCCACTTCCATGGGTTTAGACTCCAATCCAATGGTCTCTATGTGGTTAGCCCAAAGTTGTCTTCTACTTGCATTCCAGGTTCTTGGACCTACAATATGGGTTTTTGGGTTAGAGGGGGGGGGGGGGATTACACACTTGTAAGAATTGTTATCCAAGATCTTATAGTGGAAAAACAATGCAAGGAGAAGATTCCTACCCAATTTATTGGAGAAGGAATAATGGCAAACGAGTCATGATAAGCAAACAATTGTTAGGTAATAATATAACCCACATCTCCTGACAAGATATGATTTCCACATAAATGTCAAGATTTGCTCTGGGTTTAAAGCAGTCAAATATCTCTATAAGTATGTATATAAATGGTATGTATTACGATGTCCCTAGCGTATAACACTAAGGAATATTTGATGGATGAAATAAAATAATACAAGGACACAAGGTATCAACACAGAAAGCAATATGGAGAATTTTTGAATTTAATTTAACTGAGATGTTTCTTTATGAGATAACCCTTCAACTATACCTACCAATTAAGCAACTGCTTTGGTACTAGAAGAATTGGGATCGACTAATGTGATTCCGTCGATAACATATCAAGAACAATATTGACTGAATTATTCAAAATGAACATAGTATATGAATATATAAAGAACTCCCAGAGAATTATGTATGAAATAATAAAGCAAAATTTTTTACACAAATAAAGGCAAAAGATGCAATTGGACGAGTAAACTTGCCTAATTAAAGGAGTGTGGTTCTATTTGAGACTATTACTAAACAACATTAAAAAACCAACATCATTTGAAAATCTTATGTGTGTAAAAGGAGAACAATGTCAGACTTTCCAAAAGGCAACGAAAAAGATAAAACTACTTAAAAGCGATGATGCAATCTCTTAATGCTTAAGAGACGGGGGCATTATTCAATATGCCAATAATGGTCTGAAAATTGTTTGCAACAATATTGGTTTGTTGTAAACTAGCAAATGTAAAAGCTATGGGTAGACAATTTTGAAGCCGTATCTAAAGACTTAAAAAACACAATTGCATGCATTAGGAAGCAAACTTATGAAACATTGAGTGTTCATAACTTCTTACACTTAATGGACCAAAGCATAGAGCAATATGACCTTCAAAAGCTTGAGGATCAAATGAATAAGACGGTTGCAAACCGTCAAAATGAAATTGATCAAAATGAGTATGCAATACCAATTCCCATAGAAGACTATGAACCCAACTAAAATGAATGTGGAAAAGAAAAAAAAGGCATACGACATGATTCGACAAACGGTTAAAGAAAACAACAACGACACATTCTTCATTGATGGACTAGGAAGAATCAGAATAAAATTCCTTTATGAAGCAATACTGGCAACAATAGGAGCGGAAAGACAAATCTCCATTATATCAATAACTTCTGAAGTTGTAGCCTAAATATTGCTAGGAGGGGGAACAACACATTCAATACTCAAAATTCCAAATTAACATTGAGAATTCAAGCCTCTACAACTTCTCAAAACAAAATGTGGCAACACAATTGATTCAAAAAGCCAAGTTGGATAAAAACACCAATAGCCAAAAGACAAGCAATCGAGGCAATTGACAGGACATTGTAAGATATAATAGGTAATATAACAACATTCGGAGGGAAAGTTGTCATCTTCGTGAGAGACTTCAAGCAAGTACTACTTGTTTGTACCTCGAGGAACTAAAACAGAAACAGTAGAATTTAGTTTGGTGAGATCATACTTAAGGCCAACCATGCGAAAAAATATAGCCGATAAAAAATATGGGGCAATAAATCATTCAAAAAATTCAGCGAATTCTTGTTGAGGGTTGGAAATAGAAAAGAGCCAACAAAAGATGAAGATATGATTAAAATACCAAATGAAATGTTGATCAATATAAAAAATAAAAATGAGGGAGAAGAAGAATTGATAAATGAAATATTCCCAGCACAACAACTAGAGCTCCACTTAACAAAAGATATCACGAAAAGAGAAATTTTAACAACTAAGGATGAAACAGTAGACAACATAAATGAGAAAATGAATGATAGATTCCCAAGGGAGTGAGTGACATACTACAACTATGATTCTCAATAGATGATGTAGACACACAATACCTGGAGGAATTTCTCAACTCTTTGGTACCAAATGGGGTTACCACCTCATCAATTGATTTTAAAAAAGAATTGTCCAATCATGCTCCTAAAAAACCTATATCGGCCCAAGGAGAATGCAATGGAACCATATTGGTTTGTCAAAAATTAGAAAAGAATGTTATCCTAGTAGAAATTGTGATAGGTGGTCAATTCACAGGAAATTTGTTCCTAATACAAAAAATATCACTATGCCTAGTAGAGAACGAGGGATATCCATTCCCTTTTAAAAGATAGCAATTCCCAATTTGTCTAAACTTTGTAATGATGATCAATAAAGCACAAGGGCAATTGTACGTTGTATTATCATATGGACAACTATATGTTGCATTATCAAGAGGAATATCAATGTCAACTACAAAAGTACTGATCAAAAGGAGAACATAGCAACCAAAACAGAGAAGTACACAAAGAACGTGCTCTATAAAAATGTTCTATTTCAAAGGTAATACAAACTCAATAAACAAACATCTATTTAAAACAAAGTAAAATTCAATTATATTACATTACATTTACATACGACATAATAACAAAAATGTAGGAACATATTGCTTATAGCATTCATTGAAAATTTTTCTATAGGATTACAAACCAAACAATATCAAATGAATGAAAGGAAAAAGTAGCAAAAATCCAAAGAAGGCAACTATATAAAACTACTCTAATATTGGTAGCTCAAAACGTATAAACATTTCACATAATTTAGATATTAACTTAACAACAAAATTCCTTGTAAAGCATGGACAAGAACACAATGGGCAAACTATGACTAAATGAATCAACTAAAGAATGCATATTTTTTACATGATAGAACAACCATTTTAGTTGGGAAAATGTTTCCTCTTAGAAACTAAATATCACACATGCATATGCACATGTGTTACAATGGCGCTTACTAGGAGAACCCTTCCAGGGAAAAGGATTCAAACTTCATTAAGGCCAAGCCTTATTGGATCGATTGATGATTTTAGCTCTGAGTTCATTTTGTGTGTAGACTAGGGGTGCAAGTTCGGCCCTGGCGGCCTTGACCCGCCCTAAGCCCACCCTGAGCCCGAATAGGGCTTGGGCTAAAGATTTTGGCCCTAAGGGCGGGTTAGGGCCAAAATATTCTGGCCCTGAACTAGGGCCAAGGGCGGGCCTGAGATTACTCTCTGGCCCGCCCAGCCCATCCTGGCCCATCCCTGATTTTGGCCCTGATTTTGACCTGATTCTAGCCCTGATTTTGGTCCTGATTTTGACCCTGATCTTGACCTTGATCTTGGCCCTGATTTTGATCCTGATTTTGGCCCTGATTCTAATCTTGATCTTGGCCCTGATCCTAGCCCTGATCTTGGCCTTGATCTAGGCCCATGATTTTGGCCTTGATTTGAGTCTAGACCCTCCACCAATATGAGAGGAATTAATATAACCAAATGGATGAATATTTGACACATGTAAAATTTTAAAAACATGATCATGTTTTGTAAAAAAATGAATAAAAATAAATTATATCTTTATTACCAATGTAGTAAGCATCCACCTGATTTTGGCCCAATCTTGACTCTCATTTTGGCTCTAGTCTTAATGTTAATTTGACCCTGATCATGTATTAGATTTTTACCCTAATCTTCACATTAACATTGACATAACTATTAGACTTTGACATTCAGTCATTTTGATCATATTAGACTATGAGTTCACTTTTTATATTACTTTTAAGATATTTTTATTTTTCAAACTAAGTCATTTTTAGTTCCAAAAAATCATTGATTTTTTTTTGGACTAAGGCGAGATTAATATAAGTATATAGAGAATTAATATCTAACAAATCTACACCCCAACTTTTCATCATGAATATTGACATCTTTCTTTTGCCTCCAATGTGATATTTCAAGAAAAAAAATAAAAAAATTTATTAAGGACAGATAATTATGTTTGTAACTAAAATATAAATTTTTTTAACTACGAAAAAATATCAATACTAAATTATCGTTGATTTACTTGTCAATAAAGTTTTGAATATGATTTTTTTTTTGTTGAATAAAAACATCAATGGGAGGGGTTTTCAATTTCCATCACCGAAGTAATGATAGAGGTTTTCAATTTCCATCTTCAAAGCAATGAGAGACTTTCAGAGATCAATACAGAATTATGGAGTATGAATTTATTTATGTTTAAAGCAACACTATCAACTTATTGACTATTTTATCATTTTTTGTGAGCTTGAATCATCTTATATTTCTATGAATTTTATTTTTAATTTACTTATAATACTTCTATTATTATTGTTGTTGTTGTTAATCAGGGCCAAGATAGGGTCAATCAGGGCCAGGGACAAGGCTAATCAGGGTCAGGGCCAATAAGGGCCAGGGACAAGGCCAATCAGGGCTAGGGATAGGGCCAATCGGGGCTAATCAGGGTCAGGACTAATCAGGGTCAAGGCCAATCAGGGCCAATCAGGGCTATCAAGATCAGGGCCAATCAAGGCTAATCAAGGTCAGTGCCAGGGCCAATTAGGGCTAATCAGGGCCAGGGACAGGGCCAATCAGGGCTAGGGATAGGGCCAATCGGGGCTAATCAGGGTTAAGGCCAATCAGGGCCAATCAGAGTTATCAAGATCAGGGCCAACCCATCTCGACCCAGCCCAATTAGAGTGGGAATGGGCTTGGCTTGGCCCTGTAGGGTTTAGGGTCAAGGACAATAATCCTCGGCCTTGAACTAGGGTCAGGGCAGGAATGAACTCAGATTAGAACACATAGGGTTGGGCTTGGGATTGCAAAAGCCCGGCCCAATTGTAGCCCTAGTGTAGACATTTAAGATGATCAATGCATCTACATTTAAAATATAATAAAATAAAATAAGAAAGAACAAAAAAACAAAACAAACCAAGGAGAGAGAAGTGACAGGAGTTCTCACGCTTCAAGATTCCAATGTTTTGGTCTTCTCACAAAACCCGAAATGTTTGAGAGTGAAATCTAGTTGCTATGCTCCTACTCTAAGGTTTGGTCCACGTCATTTTTAGTCAAAAAAAGTGGACACTTTGCATCTACCTCCCCCGAGGTATTCAATAAGATCAATTAAAGACAATTTGTGATTTTTATGACCAAAATACCCTCACATCTATTTTGCATCTATTTTTGTGGTCCCCTCCTCTTGTTGTTCTACTTCTAGTCTCCTCATACTTTGATTATGCTTCAAAAGAAGAAAGTCGAAAACTCCAGGAGAAGTTGGAGAACCTAAATACCTTCTCTTCATGATCAGAGCCTCAGGCACATAACTTGTTCGGCAAATAACAACTCCTTTTCTCATTTCAGTATTATGTTTTTCTTCTTTCTTCTTTTTTTCATCAAGTATATCTTCTGATTCTCTTCCCCTCAGGCTTTAATTAACTTGTCAAGGTCAGTCTGGTTCTTTTACCTTTGAGAGTAGCAGTAAAATTTCTCTCTATAGAACCTCATTTCGCACCCCTCCTCTCAAAACATTAAATCCTTGCTCCGTCCATATAATGCTACTCTCATACCTGCTATCATACACTTAGGGGATCTATCTCATCAATGTTTAGAGGTGATCCCCTATCTCATCAATGTTTAGAAGTGAACCCTCCCCTGAATATATGATGGAGAAACATAAGAGTTACGCATAACTTCAAGGTTAATTGATCTGATACGTCAAACTTAGGGTTAGAATCAGAGTCGCTGTTTAGAAATAAAAGGAATCAAGGTTGGATTTAACGTTTCGAATAGCCTGGATCAACTGCACTTAAGCACTTTGTTATGGTCCAGGACATAATAGTTGGAAGGATATGCATAAGCTACATCTTGGACCACAATAATTCTCTGAAAATTCCGCAGCTTCACATCCAAACGTCGCCTTCCGTTTCCCATAGATTAAATTAGAAGAAAACGACGTCGCTTCCTACGAAATACATACAAAAGCCAAGGGCCCAATCATGGCCTCCTCATTCCTCAACCGATGAACACGTCACTTCCGACAGGACGAAAGGGGACGATTTCACGTCACCACTCCTCAACGGCAAAACCTGCTTTTCCGCGCCGCGTCCGATCAATCCCAAATCAAGATACCCTAAACACTATTCACAAATTTGTGCGTTCATCTGGTTTTAGTCGCCGGCAACGGCGAGACGAACCGGTTGCTGTGGTTTGAAGCGGTATCGAACCCAACGGACCGGCAAAGGACGATTGGATTCTTTAAATCGACCGGAAAGGAAACCGTGGCTGGACCCTGGTTCACAGTCCTACGGTACGGACCGAACCATTTGTTCAACATGTAGCGATTCTTCCTCCATGGAGGCAGAGAGAGATCTCTGCTCATCAATGATCTTTTCGCGGCATCCGCCATTAATCTCACTATCTGCTTCAATTCTTCTGCTCCACCTACATAAACCTTCGGCAACATGTTAAATAAGCAATCGTAGTTCACCGTCGGCCGAGCGATCACGAACGCCCCTGAGAAATCGACATCCACGATATACCTCTGCTGCGACGCTCCTTCAGATCTGATGACATCGATGAATTCATAGTTTCCACCGGCGAGTCCGCCGGAACTCTCCCATTTTGTCTTACAGATCGCCGCATTGTAACCGGCATCTCTTAGATAGGTCATCACCTTTCGCCTGAAAAGCGACATATTAGATCTTACGCAGGCGAAATCATCCACCGCTTTGGAAACGAGAGTGTAGAGGCAGATCCGAAACTGATTGGAATCGCTAAATGGATTGAGCAAACTACCGATCGCATCAACTGTTTCCTGAAGCAAAGTATCACGGTTTGAATCGGAGGGTTCGTCGTGGTTTGATACGTCGAGTTCATCTTCTAAGAAGCCATGGACGAGATCGGAGAGGCAAGGAGAATGCTCGCTTCCACTGCTATTGTAGCTCGTATGACAGTGATCATCTTTTCCAGAGAGACACGCTTTGATCTTATCGCTGAGTGGATCTGTTACTCGTTTCGTTCTCATGCAAACGGCCATTGTTCTTCAGCTTTTGCAGAGCAGAAAGAAGAGTGGAGTGCTTGAAACTTCGACTTCAAATGGGAAGCCGTATACGATATTTATACGAAACGAATCTCAGAGAGTACAAAAATTTTTATTTTGCAAGTGGAATGGAATTTAGTACGAATATTCGTTGAGCCAAGTCAATAAATATTTTTAGTGAAGGGCTCCTTTTCCTAAAAATACAAAAGAATATACCTGACGCATCTGCATTCAGGGTTTACACGTGTGAGGGATATCCAAAGCACCGGAAAATGATTCTACCTCGAACGACTGTGATGACGTGGATATTAAACGCTTTATGACACGCGTTGATCATGTAATCTCTTTTATATTTGCATCGATAAATGTGTTAATCGTGTAATCATCATGTTAACATTACCGCTCTTTACCCAGGTTTGTCCCCCAATCCGGAAACGAAAGTTTGAAATTCTTACACGAAATACCCAACTGCCGGTTCGAACCGGTCCATCCAACGTATCTTCACTAAGGGAAGCTGAATCTGACACCCGGTTCAACAGAAACACGATTAAGAAGCTAAGAAGTAATCAGGGCCTTAGAGAGGCGTCTTCTGAACATATCAGTCAAGTTATCATTAGATTAGATTCCTTAGTAGCGTTCCAGATGAGTAGAGGATACAAATTCCTTAGTATGTCTTAGTATGATGTTGATAAGGGAAAAACAATACCAGGTTGGGTTTGACCATGATCGGGTCAGTAACCCCAGTCAGAACTGGCTTAAATTTCGAACCATAGAGTAACATAAGGGTGAATGAACCTTAACGGTTACAAGAGACGTATTCCCATGGAATTCGGGATATACGATCTGGGCACAAATGGTAACTGCTATTAACTCTGAAAGAAGGGTAGAAACCCTATAATTGAATGGTCACGAGAAAGAAACGTGAACATATCTTAACGGTCGAAAATGTCAAGTAAAATCTAGATAAGTTAAATGATCGCACACGGTGAAGGTAACTGAATCATTTTCCTCCGTTAATTCATTCAATTAAAGCTCTGCGTCAAGTTAGATCAAAAAATTCTATTGCCGGATTAGTATTGGTTGTACTAGAGCTTCATTTACCCGCACGCTTCATAGATTTTTCTGTGAGAAAGCTTGGGATAAAAAATTCTATTGCTGGAAATTTCACCTTGTTTATCCTTACCCCTAATCATCATACCTCGATTGGAATATGCCCTCAAAAAGTATTCTTGTTTCAAGAGTTATTAGTTTTGTTTTCAATTATTACTAATTAAAAAATATTAGAATGTTCAAGATGCCTTCTTGTGTTCTTTTTCACTTTCATCTTCTCTCTTTTTTTTCATGACATTTCATATTAATTTCTATCTTTTCAAATTCCCACATAAAATTTGATCTTTCAATTTCAGCGCTGCTATACTTTTCTTTGTTGGTAATTCCTAGACTTAGTAGTATCTTTCTTTCATGATACTTCTTCATCTTTAAAATCCATCCCTTCAACTTCTTCTTTTTTGGTTCTGACCATCCCTTCAGCTTATAAATTTATCTCTTAACTTGAATCCTTTTTTTTCCTACTTTTCATGAGAAATTGACTTTTTTGACATATCCTTTAGAAATCTATCTTTATCTTTCTCCATGGAGTGAGAGAACCTCTAACAATCTGGTCATCAAATTTTGTCAAGTCATCTATGGTAAATTTCCAAAAAAAGTTATCAAATACCATTAGACGGACATGAATAAAAACTAGCATTACAAGTTAGGTCGTTCTTCAAAAGCTTTTCCCTTCTATTCGCTTTAATGTAGCATTTTCATTTGTTTATCTATCTTCAATTATTGACTTGATGTAACAATGTCACATGAAAAAGCAATTCCATGATTGTTTGTCTCCACCTGAAATGGTTAGGCAAAAAAATAAAAGAAAAGCTTCCTCCCAAATGCTTTACACTATTTCTCTCTCTGTTGCTAAAGTTTTTGAAGCTTGACCAGTAACAACAAAACAACCAGATCAACTAATGATTCAGAAACTTTTATAAAGAATTCATTTTTGAACACATCTTAGAACAATGTATAATCCAGTTAGATTTGAACCAAAATACACTTGATAATTCTGGGTTTACAACCTACAGAAAGAAAGTCAAATAACAAGGGGGGGGGGGGGGGGGGGGAAAAAAAAAAAAAGGGGGGGGGGTAAACGGTCGGAAGGGGGGGGGGGGGGGGGGAAAAAAAAAAAAAAGGTGGGGGGGTGGGGTGTTTTTTCTTGCTTTAGTCATGAACCGAACCGGTTGGGTTCATTTGGTTCACAGCCTATTGTTTATTAGAAGGCTGGGTTGGTTCAGGGGTTAGTGTGCAAATCGATTTTCATTTTTGAGATTTTTTCTCTCTGTTCTACGGGTTCTTCTTGGAGCTCTCTTGAAGCTTCGTTCATGGCCGTCGTGTTCGATTGCTTGTAGCTCTGATTATCCTTGGTGCTTGAAGGAGGTGACATAGGGCTTTTGATCGCTGGAGTGTGGCGAGCACTCGATGGTACTTTGGAGACTTATGGTTGCTTGTATCAGGTGTATTCGTATTCTCTTCTTTCTTCTTCTAAATCTGTAAACTCCCAAAGACTTAGTGAATTGGATTCATACCTAAATCCCGGAGGCGTAGGCATATGCCGAACTCCGTAATCATGTCTTCTTCTTCTCTGATGTGTGAATACCCTTGTATGTTCGGTCCACAAGATTTTAGGGCATGAGGTTTGTTAATACGATCCAAGATTGGCATCAGAGCCATCTCATTCATGTTCCCTGCTTCATTTAGGTATTGTTGAATCATTTAAATCCTAAATTTGAAGGTTGCTTATACGGTTTAAGGTTGTCTCAGGTTACAATCTTAATTTCTTTAAAATTCTTTCGCTGCTTATACCTCTGATATATGAATAACAATTCGGTTCTTATAGTCTCTATTCAATTCTGTCATAATTGTTAATCTTATGAAATTGTTTTCATTTCATATGTTATGAATGTGCTATGATTATGATTCGGTTCTATAAAACCTCTGTTAAAAGTGTTTCATATAATTGTGGTATACTCTGTTAATGTTTTTTGTAACCTGTTGGGTGACAATCTGAGTATAGGTAGGTAATTATGATATGATTAGGGTTTAATTAATCTCATTTATTTGTGTCTCTTTGATTATATTATCTGCTGTCTAAATTTTCTTGTTAATATTGATCTAATACTTGGTATGTATTGATATGTGGTGTTAACATTTGATTATTAGGCTGCTGTAACTTGTATAAATTGAGCTTATGTTTTTTGTGATTAATTAATATTGATTATTTAACTCTTTGTTAGAATAATATTTTATTTTTCAAAATTGGTTAATCAGTATTGTGAATAGTATTCTTGTATACTGATTAGGGTCTTGTACCGGGTTCAAAGTGGAGCCAAGTAAGGGTTTTGTCTACCAGGGGAGGATACTCCTCCCAGTGTGGTTAGTGTTATTACCACAGGCTCTAGTAGAGCTGTAGGTCTAGGGGGAACCCTAGCTACCTAAGTTTGGATACTCCTATGGGGGGTTCCAGGGTAGATATTGAGAAGTTTGATGGCACAGGGGACTTTGGGATTTGGAAGAGGAAGGTTCGAGCTTTAATGGCTCAGCAAAAGTTCCTAAGATCAATAGATGACCCAGATGCTTTCTTTGAAAGTATTGATCTAGTCTTGAGGACTGAAGTGATGGAGAATGCAATTGGTTGCATGCTCTGGAACATCACTGATGGGGTTATCAGGTGTCTTGATGATGATGACGATACTCCTATTAAAGTTTGGAATAAGCTTGAACAGATCTATCAGAAAAAGAATCTAGGTAACAAAATTTATTTGAAGGAGAGGTTGTATGGGTTTAAGATGGACCCTACAATCACCCTTGACAAGAACTTGGATATATTTAAGAAGCTGATTCAAGACTTAGCAAATACAGGGGAGAAGACTAAATTGGAAAATCAGGACTTGTCTATTATCCTATTGAATTCACTTCATAATGATTATCTTGTTGTTAAGAACTCAATCAAGTATGCATGTCAAAACATTTCCCTAGAACAACTGATTGATGCCTTAAAGAATAGGGAGTCTGAACTATTGGCTTCTGGTAAGACTAAGGGCAGTGGGGAAAACCTGTTTGTTAAGGGCAAGGGCTCTTACAAACAAGGGAGACCCAAAGGGAAGGGAAAAGTAATTGAAAATCATGAGACTAACAATAAGAATAATAATGGGAACAACAAGTCTGATACAAACCTCAAGAGATGCTTCTTTTGCAAGAAAGTAGGACACTTTAAGAAAAATTGCTTTGCATATAAAAGAAAAATGAAGGAATTGGAGACTTCCCATTCTGATATGCCTGGACCCAAGAATGGTCAAGCCAATGTCTATGAAGACATCAGTGAGGTGCTTACCATATCTGAGGTTAGTAGGCAAGAATGATGGATTTTAGATTCAGGTTGTACTTATCACATGTGTCCACACATACACTGGTTTACACACTTGTCTGAGTTGAATAATGCCAAAGTTATGATGGGAAATGATGATTTATGTGATGTAGTTGGTATTGGTTCTGTTGAATTGATGAATCACAATAAATCTATTTTCACCTTACATGATGTTAGATACATACCTGACTTAAAGAGAAACTTGATTTCAATTAGTAGCCTTGACAGTGCTGGGTTTGTAACTTGTATCTCTGGGGGTAGTCTTTCTGTATCTAAGGGATCTCATGTATGTTTAAAGGGCATTTCTCAGTCTGGTTTGTATGTTTTTGATGGTAGTACATTCCTAAATAATATCTCCAATATTTGTTGTTTGTCAAGTGAGTCAAATATCACTAGTGTGTGACATGCTAGGCTAGGACACATAAGCAATAAAGGAATGCAAGCTCTAAGTAAACAAGGCCTGTTTGGCAAGGATGTCATTGATAACTTAGAGTTTTGTGAGTCATGTGTCTTAGGTAAGCAGCACCGGTTAAGCTTTGGAGCTGGGTCTCACTTGTCTGGGGATATATTAGAATATGTACATGCTGATTTGTGGGGACTGCTTGGTCTTGTCTTATGGTAGAAACTCTTATTTCTTATCCCTTGTTGATGACTACTCTAGGAAAGTGTGGATCTTCTTATTGAAGACCAAGGATGAAACTTTTGAAAAGTTCAAGTATTGGGTTGCTTTGGTAGAAAACTTGAGTGAAAAGAAAGTTAAAACATTAAGGACTGACAATGGATTAGAATTTGTTAATGAAATGTTTAATGGATTTTGTAATGACAAAGGGATTCAAAGGCATAGGACTGTTAAATACACCCCTCAGCAAAATGGCATTGCTGAAAGAATGAATAGGACAATTTTAAACAAGACTAGATGTATGCTCACCGGTTCGGGGCGTACCCAAGGGGTGAAAGTCATTACAACATTGTTCACCTAATCAATAGGAGTCCCTCTGTTACCTTAGGGTTTAAAACCCCTGAGGAAATGTGGTGGGGTAAACCTCCCAGTCTTGGTTACCTTAGGGTATTTGGGTGTGAATCCTTTGCTCACCAGAGCATTGGTAAATTAGAAACCAGGAGTAAAAAGAGCATCTTTCTAGGGTATCCTGAGGGGGGGGGTGAAAGGATATAAGCTATGGGATAGGACTGTGCCTGGTGTGAAGACCTTTGTTAGTAGTGTTCTCTTTAGGGAGAGTGTGTTCCCTTGTCTTTCCATTGACAATATCAATTTGAATCCACTTGATCAAAGAATGACAGACTTCACTCAATTTGATTTAGGGCAGGCTGATGTTTTCTTAAGTCTTGCTCAGACTCTTGATTCTAGTATACCTAAAGGACCCTTGACTTCCCCTCAACCTAGCTCTGGTAATAAAGAGTCTGAGGTTGTAGTTTCTGAGATTGAGAGTGGGCCATTGCCCTCTCTTGAGACTTCCACTGGAGAGGTGGAAGAAGTTCCTGATCTGAGTAGTTACCAATTGGCTAGGGATAGAGTTAGGAGAGTGGTTAGGCCACCTAGAAGGTATGTAGCCAACTTTGCACATGAGACTGATATTTCTGTCTCTGATATTGGGTTAGATGAACCTAGTTCCTATGAAGAAGCTTTGGGTTCCAAAGATAAAGATTTATGGGTTCAAGCCATTAATGATGAATTAGATTCATTAAATAAGAACCAGGTTTGGGAACTAGTTCAGAAGCCCAAGGATCAAAGGTTATTACCTTGTAAGTGGATATTTAAAATCAAGGATGATGGAATTGATAATTTCAAAAGATATAAGGCCAGACTTGTTGCAAAAGGTTTTGTTCAAAGAGAAGGTGTGGATTATGATGAAATTTTCTCTCCGGTTGCCAAGTATAAGACTATAAGGTTGTTGTTGTCCCTTGTTGCTCAGAACAAAATGACTATAGAGCAATTGGACGTGAAAACTGCCTTTCTTCATGGCAATTTAGAAGAAAGGATATATATGCAACTACCTTTAGGCATCTCGGCAGCTGGAGATGAATCACAAGCTTGCTTGTTGAAGAAATCTCTCTATGGACTTAAACATGCTCCTAGGCAATGGAACAAATGTTTTGACTCATTTGTGTTGAGTGTAGGGTTTAAGAAAAGTGTTTATGACAGTTGCCTATATTTTCTCATTTCAGATTCTATTGTGTTATATCTTATACTTTATGTTGATGATATATTGATTGCTTGTGTTGATTCTAATCTTATTCAAAATGTTAAGAACAAGCTGAAATCTGAATTTGAGATGAAGGATCTTGGGACAACCAAGAAAATTTTAGGGATTGAGATTTATAGGGATAAGGGGGAGGATACTATGTTCATTGGTCAGAGACTATATTTATTGAAAGTGCTTGAGAAGTTTAACATGCTTAATTGTAAACATGTAAATGTTCCTTTAGCTGCACATTTTAAACTTTCAAATGATCATTGTCCTAAGAATAACTTTGAAAAAAGTGAAATGTCAAAGATCCCTTATTCTAGTCTTTTAGGTTCTCTTATGTATCTCATGATATGTACTAGACCTGATATTGCTCATGCTGTTAGTGTACTAAGTAGGTTTATGTCTAATCCTGGTAAAGAACATTGGCTTGCTCTCAAGTGGCTCTTAAGGTATTTGAGAGGTACTGTTCATAAAGGTTTAGTGTTCAAGTCCACACCTGGTGATCTTATTCTTGAAGGATATACTAACTCAGATTATGCCAGTAATGTAGATAACAGGAAATCATTATCTTCCTATTTCTTTCTATTATCTGGTAATTGCATCAGTTGGAAGGTGCAACAACAGCCTATAGTTGCTTTGTCCACTACAGAGGCTGAGCTTGTTGTTGCATCTGAATGTGTTAAAGAGAGTATATGGTTGAATGGTTTGTTATGTGAACTTGGTATTTTGAAGATTAAACCTGTTGTCTTTATTGATAACCAGAGTGCTATCTTTTTATGTAAGAATCCTGTTTATTATGACAGAACCAAACATATAGACATTAAATACTTCTTTCTCAGGGATAAAATAACTGATGGTTCACTTTTAGTTGAAAAGGTAAGTACTGAGCATAATCCTGCAGACTGTGGTACTAAGTCATTGCCTCTTTCTAAATTTCTACATTGTCTTGATTTGTTGGGAATTGGTGATGTTGTCTTTTAGTACATATGTTCTGTAGTTTTGAGTTGTATATTACTTGTTTTTTGGATTGTGGTGTGTGTCTTGTTGTTATTTGATTGTTTATCAGGTTTTGCATTTGTTGCAGTTTTAGGGGAGATGCTGCCCAAATTTTTTTTAACTCTTTCTCTGTTTATCTCAGTTATGAGATATTTGCCTGGTGTGTGCATGTGTGCTCTTCATAGTTATATGAGTGAGTTATGAGTTATGAGTTATGTTTAGGGTTTTCTCTACCTAGTGCAGTATGTTGCATGGTGTATCTGCATGGAGTCATTAGTGTTGCATGGTTAGTGTGTGTCTAGGTATTTTGCATATTTTATTTGCTTTGTACTGTGGTTTTCTTTTGTCTTGTGTGTGCAGGTATACTTGGATGATGACGGTCGCATCCAGCTCACTATAGTCATTTTGGGTGTATAGATTAAGGGGGAGATTGTTAGGGGTAATCTGGTATTTGTACTGCTTTAGTCATGAACCGAACCGGTTGGGTTCATTTGATTCACAGCCTATTGTTTATTAGAAGGCTGGGTTGGTTCAGGGGTTAGTGTGCAAATCGATTTTCATTTTTGAGATTTTTTCTCTCTGTTCTACGGGTTCTTCTTGGAGCTCTCTTGAAGCTTCGTTCATGGCCGTCGTGTTCGATTGCTTGTAGCTCTGATTATCCTTGGTGCTTGAAGGAGGTGACATAGGGCTTTTGATCGCTGGAGTGTGGCGAGCACTCGATGGTACTTTGGAGACCTATGATTGCTTGTATCAGGTGTATTCGTATTCTCTTCTTTCTTCTTCTAAATCTGTAAACTCCCAAAGACTTAGTGAATTGGATTCATACCTGAATCCCGGAGAGTAGGCATATGCCGAACTCCGTAATCATGTCTTCTTCTTCTCTGATGTGTGAATACCCTTGTATGTTAGGTCCACAAGATTTTAGGGCATGAGGTTTGTTAATACGATCACAAAAAAATCCCGGGGGGGGGCCCCCCCCCCGCCCCAGGGCCGCCCCCGGGGGGGGGGGCGGGGGGAAGAAAAAAGAAAAAAAAAAAAAAAAAAAAGGGGGGGCCAATATGTAGATGTCTTTGATAATGGGATAAAGTTTCCAAGGCATTGAATGATAGTGATCAATGCTTGATTATCACTCTCCATCATTATTCTTGTCTCTTGAAAATCATGCGCCCATAACATAGCCCTTCTCATTGCTAGTCCTTCCAAAGTAAGAATTCTTGAGATATTGATCCCTGTCCAAATCCAAATAACATTTTCCCAAATGGTTCTTAGCAATGCCGCCATATCCCGCCATAACAATTCCAGGTGCTTTGCCATATTGAGCTAAGGATTCATTTTGAATAGAAATACAAACAGATGGATTTTGCTTCCCGAATATTTTGAAACGAGACAACACATGAAAATTGGATAAACATATCACGGTGAAAAAATAACCCTCTTGATTTTCCTTGTCCAAGCAACAAGACTAAGCTAAGATACATCTACTCAAACTTCACATGATGGACACATTGAAAGAAAAATACAACTAGACTGACTAATGTAGCATAGCTTCGCAAACAAAAAGCGATTGGTAATATGTTGACTAATAAAATTCTATATTGTTACCTTGACGTTGTTTACATGATTTTGTAAGTCTTTGCCCCTAGCTGCAAGGGAGGCAGCTTGTATTTTCAAAAGACTCATTCCCTTTGGCACTTCCTAGTGCCCATTCACATCAGCACTTTATAGTCAGAAATTCATCTATTTGTCTTTAATTTCATGCTGTTTTCAAGAACCTTGAATATTTATTTATTTATTTATTTATTTTTGAAGAAGTGTCACAAAGAGAACAAAGTTAAATATCCAAAGCCATGCACAGATGCTTGGAGCAACAACTTAGACTAGGGGTTAGATATGATTATTCTAGTAAAACTAAATAGAACTACCACCTTGTCACAGTGATTAGATCCAAACTAGGACCTTTAAAAGATTAAATAAAGAAGAATTTTCAAGATATTCAGTCCTTAACTCTAATATTGAGTACATTATAAACTGATATAGGATTCTAGAAGTTCTCTCTCTTTAACTTTTTCAGTAGTTGTTCAACAAAATGAAGGCTTTTTTTTTTTATTGCTTTTATTTTATCAAAAACAAACTGAATTATTTTGTGCAAGTTACAAGTATTTTGCAGTACCAAATATTAAATCAACATCTTCTAATCCCGCCAATGGATGGTTTTAAATTTTGAATATGTGTAATAACCCCAATGATCCTAACCTGAAACCCGAATTACAGGTCCAAAGGCCCGAGCATCAAGTCAGAAAAAGCTATGGCCCATCCGATTTAAAGCCCATGAATTGGTTTCAGAAACCATGGACCTAGGTGAAGACGATGAAGAACGTGCATTGTTTGGAATTGGAAGAAGATCTTGTTAGAATCCAGATGGTTGGGGCAGGTGGATATTCAGTATAAGGAAGACAAAGTTCGAAGCTGCTTATGAGTAAGGTAAGAGCCTTTTAAATGATGTTTAAGCTTGTATTAGTATTAGGGACCAATTGAGAGATTAAAACGCCCAAGTACGCAAAGGTACCAAGGGTGGTTGCTTGGGGTGGTCAATTGACCAAGCAACCACCACCCCTGGTAGTTGATTGGATCAATACAAGCAGATTTGCTCCTTTTGCCCTCAACACCCTATTGAAGGCTCTTAAACCCTATTTTTGCATTGTTTTAATGCTTGAGACTGTCATGGACTGCTACAAGGTCAAAGAGCACGTGTTGGTGAAGTAATACCCCTTTTTGTGGAGAGTCTTGGAGAATTTCGTTGACTTTTGGATCCTAGAGGTAAGTGGATTAACTTACTCCCTCTTCCTTCATTATTCTAATGTTTTGAGAGTAGTTTTTCTTGCCTAACCTTTACTGGAGGGGATTTGAATTAAAGAATTTATTTTATCGATTATCTTGATTAAATGATTTCGGGAAGATAAATCATATATCTATTTTAATGGTGGAAACTCTCGAAGAAGACGTTTTAGTTTTAGCTCTAGTTTTCCATGTTCTTGTAGTCGGGGATACATTGATAATGTTTCAGGGATTTGATCTAAGCCTAGGATCATCCCAAAGTCTCAATATGTGCTATAAGAGCACTCCATGACCTACAGGAAGCTTCGTGTTGATCAAGATCAAGTCCTATTGACGTCTCCATTACCTCTTCAGAGGTGTTCTCCCACTCATAGGGAACGTCTCTTGTTTATGCAAAGGCATTTGGAAAAAAAATAGATAATCCACAAGGATGAGTTATAATGAACTTAGTAAGACAACAATTCCATATACATACCACAATCACATCGTAAGCAAAAGATGAAATAATGAAATGTTGTGTTATGGATGCATCTTACTAACTATGCAAGTGTCTATCTAGACAGACATGCTTTAAGATATAACACAAGCCCTCCTTTGGGTAGGTCTTGTCACTCGATCCCTCCAGGGACTGGCTACCTCTGTTGGGATCCCGGGTAAGAGGTACAGTCCTCATCATCAACCAAGGCTGGTGAATAGGTCTACACTCTCTCACTACATGTGGTCTAGATACCTTTGCTCATGCCTAGTGCCCTTTTAGTGCAGTATCTTTCTCCACCTGAAATCTAAATCCTCACGGACTAATTGCATATGTTGGACCTCATTCCTTAACCCAATGGTCATGCACATATTGTTGGGGGCGGAGGCTCTTATGTCTCCTCATGACAACCATCTTTTGGATGCCCATGAGCCCAACCCCAGCACATACGACCCTACCATTGTATGATAAACAATGGACCATTGAGTCTTTTGACGAATTGGTTACCTCTTTTGGATGACATAGAGTCACATCACTGCCACCACGGCTCACTCGACTTCAATACCCTTGCCGAAAGGGTAGTAGCATGTATGAGTACCTAACCATACAATCTAGACCTCCTAGACATGAAGCACAACAACCATGATAGTGCTAGGGGCATCAAAAAACAATGTCCCATACCACAACCCTTGATATCCCAAGCTAGGAGTACCAAGTTAGATATTCCCCAAGTCATAGTCGCACCAGACACATCATTCCACAAAAACAAAGAAGTAAAATGCATCAATCATCATTCATGATACATAGTTAACAAGTATATGCATAACAATAATTACAACAAGATATAAGGTCATTCACATGTTTAGAAAATTAAACAGTTTATTATATCAATAATTCAGCTATATATGTAATTATGTCCTTACCTGTCTTAGTGGAAAATGTATTGAAAAATGTGCTAGATCTCTCAAGAAACTATCCCAACTGTTAATAATAATGGGTGGGTCCCACTACAATTTGCGCCATAGGTGGCGGCAAGATGGTTATGTAGTCTAAGATGACTACTCCTCTATTTAATTGAGTCTAATGAAGACTCTAATATTCCCTCCTTAAGATGAGTCTAAGGAAAACATTAATTAAGGAATTAGGGTTGAGGGAAAACATTATAAATAGAGGGATGGAAAACCAAATAGAAACATATGATTTAGAATACTCTCCCATGCTCTACGAATTCTCCAAGCTAATCCTGAACCTCCATCATTGTAGTTCGCCGATTTGGAAGCGTGGAAATAACTTATAGAGTTCACAAGCTGAAAGAACGGAAAGGGAACGCAAAGAGGCACCTCCAATGTCTAGATCCATTGTAGAAAATCACTAAGGTAAGGGATCTAAAACTCTTCCTTTCATTGATTTAGTTTAACACCAACAAATCCCATAAAACCCCTAGATTAAGGTCATGAAATTACATTAGAGTTTAGGATTTTAACTAGGCAAAGATAGCTTCAACACAACCTCTGAAAACTAATCGGTCATTTAAGGCTGTTGGTTAAGTTGATTGACCACCCTAAGTGGCCTCCCCACTCTTGGGCAAAATTCCAAGTCCAAAATCTAGACTTTTGATCACCCATCCTCGATTTGATTTTGGGTTAATTCAAGTCTGAACTACGATTTTTAGAACTCTAGAGAGATCACTTAAACTACAGATCTCAGAAGGGAGAAATTTAGATCTATGTCATCTTCTTCGATAAGATCTGTCATTGAATCGGATATAAAATCCATTTCTCTGAGCATGAGCTAATCGAGATCATCAATGGAAAGAAATAAACTCAGCCAAACCACCACAATAGAACTAGGGAAGAAATAACTACTCTCTAATAAGACAAAAATTCAATAGATTAAGAGAGTGTTGAACTTACCTCCACTTGGATCAAAAAGTCAAAGAGAGTTCGAAGGATTCTCCGCGAAAAGAAGTTCCTTTCCTCCACTCATGTGTTCTCTGCCTCTACTTAGTCCACAACAACCTTCAAGAATAAAATAATATGAACTTATATGTAGAAGGCTTTAAATAGGGTGTTGGGGGGGGGGGGGCAAATTAGGGCTTTTCGCCAAAGTTTTCCAATCAACATTAGGGTGGCCTGTCGCTTGGTCAATCGACTGCCTTATGCAACCACCTCCCCATTACTTCTCAGTACTTGGGAATTTTACACTCTCGGTTGATCCTAACACTACTGCAACCAACTACCATGTGGAGGGGTCTTACCTTGTTCATAAACATCTCCTAACTCGGCCTTTCTCACGTAGGATATCCATCTGCTCAATCCGTCTGGGTTTTGGTTGGATCTTTTCTTAGTTCCAATCGGGCAGGTTCTTCATCAACAATATCCAGATTCATGGGCTCTGGAGCCGAAGTATGGGCTTTAATCTTGATGGCCCACAACTTCTTTCGGCTAGAGCTTCGGATACTCGGACCTACAATTTGGGGTTTTAGGTTAGAAACATGGGGATTATTACACTAAATATAACTTTATGAACATAACTATAGGACTTAGTGAGATCTACTTTTTCGATTGTGAGGATCTAGGTCGTTTATCAATTTTTATTTGTTAAGTCAGGTAAGGAAATAATTGCATATTATGCTGGATTGATTGATGTGTTGATTTATTTAATATTTCAAGCATGTTTGCAATACTTTGGTATGTTGTATTTATTGTTTATGCATATTCATTTACTTTACATGAATTATGAATAATAATCATTGTTCTTTATTTTATTATATGTTGTGATAAGATGGTTGTGTGACTTTGACTTGGGGAATGTCTGGATTGGTATCACTAACTTTGAATATTAAGGAATGTGGTCTAGACCATTGTCTTTGATGCTATTTGCACATTCTTTAGTTGTTGTCCTACATGATTAGGAAGTCTATATGCATGGTTAGGTTATTCTTACATACTACTACTCTTTTGATAGAGGAATTGAAGTCGAGTGACCCGTGATGGTAGTGACTGAGTCCTGTGGGTGTCCAAAAGAGGTAACCAGTCAATGTGGAGACACAAGACCACTGTTATCATGCAATAATAGAGTTGCATATGCTGAGGGTTGGGCTCATGGGCATCCAAAAGACGGTCTAGGTGTCATGAGGAGACATAAGAGGCATTTGCCCAAGCATATGTGGATAACCAGGGGCGGACCCATGAAGGGGCCAAGAGGGGGCCATGGCCCCCAGATTTTTTAAAATTTGATGCATATTCCCTTAATTCCTTTAATTTTTCCGATTTTTTCTCTTCCCACATGTGAAATGTCACTATTTGGCCCCCCCCAATATTGTGAATAATTTTTAAAGGTAAAATGATGGGTATAAATGTCATTGCTAATAAAAAACTAATTCATCAATCCCTATTTATTCTCTCCTCTCTTCTCTCTCATCTTTTCTTCCTATTTATTCTCTTCTATTTCTATAAACGTGGGTTAAAGGAAATTTTTGAAAAAAAATCTTATTAGGTATTGAAAAATCAAAATGTTATTTCTAATTAAAAATTAACTCTTCAATCCCTGTTTATTCTCCTATCTCCTCTCTCCTCTCTCCTCTTTCTTTCCTATTTATTCTCTTCCCTTTCTATAAGCGTGGCTTAAGAAAATATGAAAAAAAATCTACTCCACAATTAGGTCTCTTTCTCAATTTATTTATTGTTTCTAATTCTTTTTAATTTGATTTTATATTCTATGTTTCTTTATTTCTTCTGCAATTTTTGTTATTTTATTTTGTATTGTGAATAAAATGTCTATAATTAGTAGGTAACTATCATTGATTTGCATCTCTTACCTAAAAAAAATTTTAGTTTACATATCCTATCAAAGAAAATTTTGGTTTGCATCTAACTTTTTAGGATTGAAGTCATGTGTATATATATATTTTTTATATTTTTGCTTTAATTTACCTATATTTTGTTGAAAAAAAATATCATTATCAATAATTTATCATTTTTTTCAAATATGCGTGGGCCCCACAAAATATGTGGCTCTATTCTTTAATTTAATAAAATAGTTTAGAGGTGGGACCCCAAATGGGAAGGTTATGTGGCTTTCATTCTTCGCCCCCCCCCCCCCCACTATTGCATCCTGGGTCCGCCACTGTGGATAACCATAGGGTTACAGGATGTTAATCCAATAAAGGTAATTAGTCCATGAGGATTAACATTCTTATGTGGAGGATACTGAACCAAAAGGGCATTAGGCATAAGAAAATATATTTGGACCACATGTAGTGTGTTATTATATGACTTTGCATTGGGTATTAGAATCTTTGACATGCAACAATATTCAAACTAATGATTGTGGTGAGAGGATGTGTTATTGTACCCTAGCTATGGTGATGATGTGGATCATACCCTTGACTTGAGATCCCAACAAAGGTAACCAATCCGTGAGGGATCAAAATAACGAGATTTACTTAGAGGAGGGATGATGAATATTTTAATGCATGTCTGCCTAGATAAAGACCAGAATGGTTGGATCATTAGTTGCATACTTAGCATATCATTACATCATTTCATTTTCTTATGTTTTTGTGATCATGGTATATATATATGTTGATTGTTGCCTTACTGAGTTCTTTAGAACTCATTCCTTATGGATTTTCTTAATTTTTTTTTTTCATATGGTTATGCAGGCACAAAAGAAGTCTCCTATTTATGGGAGAACACCATTGAAGAGATACTGAGACACAAGGGAGAACTAGTTACGATGAGTACAAAGCTTTATGTGGATGTCTTGAGTGCTCTTACGACACCCATTGACAAGATAGAACTTTGGTCATTCATCAATGGATAAAGAGATGAAAGAGGACTTATGACTCCTTTCATAGAACAATTGGAAGAGAAAACCCTTAAAATGGTTAAAGAGATAGTAAACAATAATGAGACTATTTCCTTTGCTTCCACTCGCATACTCCACTTCAATTATTCATTAGTATTCATTTTTAAGATTTTGGAACCTTTTATTATTATTAATTGATGAAGTGTTTATTTCTTGCTCTTGATTATGGGATTGTGTGTTTTATTTATTAATAATAGTGCAATATGATCTTGTGGCCGTTGATCACACACAATGGTTGTCGGTTGGCTCTGATACCATCGGGTGGAAAGTGACAACATGTGCCTAAAATCTTGTTAGGAGATGACACACTCAGCAAGTTGTATAATATTCTAATGGTTTGATTGTGAAATATGACCCATACATTAAATTAAAAACTAGGTGTTGTAGGATAAAAGACAATAGAACGAGACCAGAATCGATTGAATTCCTGTTAAATACAAAAAATGGTGCAAGCTCATACTTACATAGGCCTTATCAAGAGTAGATATCTATAGCTTAAAAATCCCAAGTTCTGCCTTAGAGAAGCCATACAAGAATCAGTAGGAACAACACATTGTTCAAATATCTATTTTTGTTTACTCCAGATAATTTATTGCTACCTCACATTCACAGTCACTGAAGCTTGCTTGAAAATACAAAAGTAGTTACAATATCTGTCACACCCCACCCGCCGGTCTCAGTTACCCAGCCGAAAACATATGGGTGCAATCAGTCACAAGATCCACGGTCTTACCCATCAATAATAATAAATGCAAGTATAGATAATCAAGAGCAAGAGCAAGTTCAATAATTAATAAAAAGGATTACAGGAGTCCAAATATTCCAATAAAATAATCAAAGAAATAATTAATGTTCAAAAAGAATAACGAGTTCAGCGGAAGTAATCAAAATAAACTAAATAAATTTCTTTCCAGTTTCTTTCTCTAAAGCTAAATACTGGTTTTCTAACTTAGCAAGCAAGGGGGTTCTCTAGTTCTTCTCCATACGATCTGCAAATGTCGGGCAATCTGCCTCCTTCGGCCATCAAGGGGTGTTATAAGCACACTCTAAGCATCACAGGAGGCTTCGTGGACACTATCTCCATCTCCACTGATGGTGCCACATCTTCTTAATAGGTGATGGTTTGATCATACGAATCCTCTCCAATTGCGAACAATGTGTAACCATCTGTATAGTTAGTATAACATACAAAGAAAGGAATGAGTTCTGACGAATTCAGTAAGGATAACACATCTCATCCATATCTTAACTCAATCGGAAATGCATATATGATATGAATGATATGCAATAGTATGAATGCTACTAAGATCTAACTATACAAGTCTCTAGATTGTTAACATGCTTTAAGATATAACATTAGCCCTACTCTGGGTAGGTCTAGTCACTCTAATCCCTTACGGACTGGTTACTTCTGTTGGGATCCTAGGTAAAGGGGTAAAGTCCTCATCTGGCATCCATGGCTGGGGATTAAGTCAACACTCTCTTACCATGACCATTGGCAATGAGTACTAACGCATGTCGGGGTTTCTAATCCAATGCAAGTCATACTGGTAACACACTACATGAAGTCCAAATACTTCCCCTATGGCACCAACCAACTTGGTTTCGTATCCTTCGCAACCTAGTTATGAAAATCCTCATGGACTGGCTACCGCTGTTGGACTCCACTCCCTAACCCTATGGTCATCCACATATTGTTGGGGCGGAATGCTCTCATGACTCCTCACGACATCCAGTTCGCTCCTTGGACGTCCATGAGCCCAACATATACAACCCTACCATTGCATGAACAACAGTGGACCACTAAATCTTCCCACGGACTAGTTACTGCTGTGAGATGAAACTGAGTCATGTCACCATCGTCACGGGTCATCCATCTTCAATTCCCCTATCGAAAAGGTAGTAGTATGTGGGGTACCTAACCATGCAATTCTAGACTCCCTAGGTATGTCATTCAGTAATCATGATAGTGCTAGAGGCGTCAGTGAGCATGTATCCTATACCACAACCCTCTGATATCTCAAGCCTAGATATCTAAATGGGATACCCTTTCCATCACAACTACACTACATCAATCACCATTATACCATAACCCTAGTTGCTCAATATCATAAATAATAAAGTACATAAAAGAACATCACAAAAAGCAAGTATACAATAGTATTATCATGCTTTATATAGTTACAACAAGGTACATGATTAATAACTAGTAAACATAGGGTTACAAGATTATATAAGAGACATGAGTCAAATTGAGTAAAAGCCAAAAGTCACATTGCTACTGTGACCTACCCGGTCACTTGGCTCAAGTGACCGCCTTGAGCAACCTCCCCAAAAACATATTGTTTTCTACTCGAAATTTAGACTTTTGATCATCCGATTTCAATCTTATTTTGGAATGATCTCAATTCGAATTCCAAACTTAACAAGTCTATAACTAAGGAGCAAAATAGAACCCTAAAATTAACACAGATCTATCACCCAAATCCTCTCCCTTGATTAGATCCATCCTTTATTCGAATGCAGGGACTCGTTTTCGGACAGGATCCTTTCAAGAACATTGAAAAGGGGATACAACTAACAAGATTGGGTAACCACTAACAAACAGGAGGTAGGTCTACACCATTCAAAAGCTGAAGAAAGAGAATGGGTGAATGAAAATTCACATACCTCAACTAGATTCACGAACCAGAGGGGGAATGGTTCCAGATCTCAATCCACACTTCGCTCACATTCTAGCACGTTTCCACTGCCACCTAACCGTCCAAAATAGCAATCCCGAATATAATAACACATTAGTAGGGCGAGGGGGCAAATTAGGGTAATTTCCCACAAGTATGACCTACACATGCTCAATATGACAAATGGTGAGAGCAAGCCGATTGTGCAAGTTGGGTAACCACCTCCGACGATCAAGTCAGCAAATAGGGTACTAAAGGCCTTGAACTAGAAAGTTGCATAGGTAAAGAAGAAGATGAATACACGTCTACATAGTGGGAAGAATTCAGTTACCTTTTGGCAGAATAGGTCTATTGTTCATATAGATTAACATGTTAAGGATCGTCCATTGGATCTCCCATGATTCACTCCCAGCTTGACACGTTAGTGTCCTAATTCGAGTAAGTTTCGGCCCGATACTCAATCTACCTATGAGATTGGTACCTCATTAGTAGACATGTCATCCATGCTAGCGTTATCCCAAGGATCTTGGTTCCATGGGGTTTGAGTCTTGCCCCTATTTTCTTTCCTGTTATGGCAACAGTGCTCCCGGTCACTAGCCTTTTGTATCTCGATAACACTGGTTTACTTCAGTTCTTATACCATCTTTTCCTGAGGAGAAGAGGTCAAGCCCCCTGTCGACTTGATTGGTTTAGTCGGTTAGACTATCGGTCCAGACAACACAGCTCACATGATTGCACCATTTGCGATGTCTGTCATCTTAATATAAGCATCATCCAACATTAATTAAGACATTAACCTCGCTAACATAGTCTAATTCTTTTAATAGGGAAACCTTACAAGTTTACCAAACAAAAATGATTTGTTTTTGACAACATATACCATAACCAAAAAAAATCTGCTAAACTAGGGTCTTGGTCTTATATATATATATATATATATTTATATCAATGTATGAGGTTCTTACAAAAGGACTTGGAGGAGAAAGCGTATGTTCTTACTAAGTCTTGAACCCATAATCAAGGATTATATTTCAATAACTTTGTAAATAAATACATATTTGTTGCATGAATTACACTCATTCTCTTAACATCACAAGGGACATAATGAATGACAAGACACTTTGCACTTATCTTATAGAAACTAACACAAAGACAAATGGGGATCGATGTGTGACAATGTGTATGACGGCAATAATAGTACGATCACCATTGTTACATTAGTGTCATGGTCATTTTTTTTTTGCCTGGTCATGGCACACATAAACTTTGAAGGGAACTTCTCATCATAGTTTTCACCCTTAATAAACATTTTAACCCATCATTAATCATCTATAAAATAGAATACTTTTAGACATATTTCCCTTTTTGTTAACCGTTTTTGCATCAATTCTATCACGTTATCAATGAATGGTTTAATCCATGAATGTATTTAGACCTTGTCTTTAGAGTTTGTGATACATTTTAAACATGTTCTTTTGTTTTCTTTTAAAAGTTTAAAAGACAAGAATAATAAAAAAAAATTGATGACATTTGAAAATAACTTATCATCATGCATTTTTAAAACCATCGTTGTTTTCCACAATTTTCTCAGTTTACATAGTCAAATGATATGATAAATTTTCATTTAAAAAACATTGTATCATGTTTAAAATAAAAATTAAACAAGATTACAGACCATTAGAAAAAGTATTTTTATCTATTGAGATTTGAAATTCACGTGTTATTGACTTTCTCGAATGCTTAATCCACATGAGGCAGGCATGCATTCTAATTGTTTGATTGCTTTTTTCATGTATTCTTTCTTCTTTTTGTAGGAAAAGATCCTTATTTATTAGTCTAAGTTGACAAAGCAAAGATATTTTGGAAACCTTGGGGTAGGTTTTTTTTTTTTCCCCCTGATTGCTTTTCTTGGGTTTTTTCCATTGTTATTATTTCACCCATGCTATTCTAGTTAAAACCATCTGTATTAATATTTAAATCTCGTTTCAAATTTAATTTTCAAAGGAAAAAGATTTTTATTTATTTTAGTCTAAGTTGACATAGTCAAATGATATTTTTGAGAATCCATTTGAAGCGTGCATGTTATAGAGTTTGTCTCTTTCTTTTTTGATACCTTCATCACTTCGACTTCTGAATAATTTTTATTTTGAATGAATTTTTTTCTTTCTTTTCTTGAGAGGTTATCTTTTCATATGTTAGACTTTCCCCATTGGAGAGAACTACTAGGCAATTTTGCCGCCAAGTCTTGTCAATCATTTATGCAAGTTGGATTATAATTTATTATCATTTTCTAAGGATAAAATAC
This sequence comes from Hakea prostrata, assembly GCF_041222555.1. NCBI lineage: Eukaryota > Viridiplantae > Streptophyta > Magnoliopsida > Proteales > Proteaceae > Hakea > Hakea prostrata. The sequence goes on from NC_142603.1 coordinate 40,935,826, forward strand.
ATTTCTTAAGTATTTAGAATTAAATTTGTTTTATAAACATTCACATTTATTTGAAGATAGTATTTTTAGCTCGAGTATAAAACTACGTGGGGTTCTAAAATTCTTTTAACTTGAAGTTGATATGCAACTCACTTCGTTGCATCTTCGTTGCATCAGTTGGCATGATAACTGGTTTCAAAATGATATGATTATGATCAATTTGATCAAGTAGGTCAAAAGCGAACATGTTAGACTTGAAAACCAGTGAACAGCTTAGACTTGAAAACCTCTAGTTCTTCATTAAAGGTATTTGGCTCTTTTTTTTTTGTTCAAATATTGTGTGTGATTAAATTCTATAACTCATTAGACACTCATTAAGAAAGCCCATCTAATTCCATTAAAGTTATTGAGAATGATTTTAACTCTAAGTCTGAATACTCATTTTGTGATGCATATTTAGGAGGATCAATATATTTAATTTTAAAATAAAATTAAATTAAATTAAAAAAACAGCAAAAAAACAAAACAAACCAAAAAGAGAGAAGTCATAAGACTTCGCTTTTCAAGATTCCCATTTTTTGGTCCTCACATCTCACACAACCAAAATGTCTGAAAGTGAAATCCAGTTGCTGTGCTAAACTCTAACATCTGTTAGCTCACCCAATATTCCTCCCTCATTCATCCCACATTCCACAAGTGCTTCTTCAGTGTGTGTGTTTTTTTCCCCTCCCTTGTATTCTTCATTGTTTGATGATAGAAGTAAAATACAATTGCTTAGCAGAACAAGCACATATTGTGCTCACAGATACAATCAGGTTTCGGGTGTGGATTGCCCTTTCAGCCACACTTAAAAACCAAGAGAGAGTTGGTTGCGATTTAAAGTTACATATCTCAATATTACTAATTTTGTTGCCAATATTAGCTAGGATATCAACTAAGTCAAGAGGCCATGGTTTCTTAGGTGTTGGGAGGAGATTAAAGACTGCCTCCATGATGCACCAAACTTGTTGTATCTGTATGTTGAGGAGATGTACTTGATCCACTCCATATTAGAGTCTCCATGTACCCTTTCAGTCCATTAGTGGAATTAAAGGTCCCTGTGGTGAAAAAGAAAAATTACCCCTTCCAGTGGAGGCCTCCACACAAGCATTACTGCAAGCATGAAAACAGGAAAATTAGTGTTACTCAAGTTGCTTAAAGCATTACACAAGAAAATATTAGTGGTCTAATTTTTGCATGGTCTATTGCTACCTCGCCAAGTGAAATATTTTCCAATCTTCATTGGTTGGATTGCCCTTGCTAAAGTCCATAATTTCCAAGAGAGAATGAGAGAGTTTGACAAGGGGTCTACATGGTTCGGTTGGTCGTTGCAACCTACGTCCACACGATGACACGAATGTGATTTGCTTCCTTAAGATTGATTGTAGTACATATTACATATTATAGTTACAAGAGTTCTGTGCAACATTAATCTTGGACTCTTACTCTAGAGTTTGAATTACACAAGTTATCTATTTGTGTTTGGTATGAACTATGTCTCTTGTGTGTACAACTCTGAGTCTAATATGCATGTGGATAATATGTAATCTACTGAAGTCTCTTAAGTAGTTGAGTTTAAGTCTAATTCTTGAAGCCTTGCATGCATAGAGGAGGTAGTTGAGTTTGAGTGGAGTTCTTGAAGCCTTGTATGCATGGAGTAGTGGCGGCTAGGGCAACCCTAGATTTGGCTAGGGTTGCTGTGGTTTTCCTGTTCACCCTCAAATTGTGAAAAAGAAAAATGATTCTTAACACACCCCCTTAAACTCAAGGGTAGAGATTAGACCTTGAGGTTGGACATCAAGATGTTGAACCGTTGATGGGAGAGAGGTTTAGTGAAGATGTCAACAAGCTAGTCTTTGGTGGAGAGAATCAAACTTGGAGGTCCCCTTTAGCAACCCTATCATGAACAAAATGGAAGTCTATCTTAACATGTTTGGTACATGCATGGAAGATAGGATTGACAACGAGATAGGTGGCTCCCACATTATCACACCAGAGAATTAGAGCGGAAGGCAGATATATTGATAATTTATGCAACAAAGACTGTAACTATGTAAACTTAGCAATGGCATTAACTAGAGCACGATATTCGGCCTCAGTACTTGAGAAGCTAACAGTGTTTTGCTTCTTAAAACTCCATGAGATAAGGTTACATCTAAAAAATATAGCATAATCACCAATAGATTTGTGATCATTAGGGTTGCCTGCCTAGTCAACATCCAAAAATGCAGATAAACTAAGCGGAGAGTCACGATGTATAGGAAGTCCTTGTGAGGAGGTTCCTTTTAAGTAGTGAATAATCTGTTTAATGGCAGATCAATGTTCAATTGTAGAAGAGTACATATGACAAATTTTATTTAGTGCAAATCGGATATTGGGCTTGGTCATGGTCGCATATTGTAGAGCATTGATGATACTGTGATACATCGTGGGATCAGCCATTAATTCCCCTGTAAACTTGCTTAACTTGTCAGTAGTAGCGACCGATGTAGAGAGTGGTTTGCAATCAGTCATATCTGCCTACTTGAGAAGATTTTGAATATACTGACTTTGAGACAAATGTAGACTAGTAAAAGAACGAGTAATAGACGTGCCCAAAAAATAACGAAGATGACCCAAATCCTTTAATGCAAAAACAAAGCCAAGATTTTTGAGAAACTGGGCCAACAGACTGTCAAAACTACCAATAATATCATCAACTTAGATCAACATAAAAATAATGCCATGAAGACTTCAGAAGATAAATAGTGAGGTGTCAATCTTGGACCCAACAAAACCACACTCAAGAAGATAAGGGCTAGGCCTATCAAAACAAGCTTGTGGGGCCTTCTTTAAACCATAAAGATAGCATCAAAGTTCGCATATATAATCAGGGTGATGTAGCAACAAAGACAGGAGGTTGCTTCATATAGATTATTTCGTTCAAAAAACCATGAAGAAAGGCATTATGAATATCCAGCTGTTTGATATACCAATAATGAGAGACTGCTAAGGCTAAGACCAGTTGAATAGTGGTAGGTTTTATTCACAGGACTAAAGGTTTCATAGTAGTCCAAGCCCTCCTATTGATTGAACCCTTTTGCCACCAGGCGGGTTTTGTACCTATCAGTGAAGCCATTTGCCTTGAGTTTGACCCAAACCCCATTTGCAGCCAATAACATTGTGAGAGGGAAATAGCGGAACTAAAGACCAAGTTCTATTCTTCAATAAAGCAGCAAATTCTTTATCCATAGTTTTCCGCCAGTAAGGGTATTTGTTGGCAATGGTAAAGAGGTAGGCTCTAGGTGGGGATGTTCAAGTTGGGAAGAAGAGATAGAGGAGAGTCTTAGGTTTTGCTTTTGATCTTATAATCATGGGATGAGTATTAACCATAGGATGAGAGGTAGAGAAAGGTAGGGGTTCACTAGAGTCGTGGGGAAGATCAATGTAAGGTTAATAGGAGATTCGTTCAAGGTAGGGGAAGGTAAAGATGGTTCAGTCAGGGTAGGAGATGGGGGAGTCAGTTCGGCAAAGGGAGAGACTCCATAACTCGTGGGGGTTGTAGGGACCTAGTAAGAGGAGGGGAATAGGACTCTCCAGGAAATGCCAATCTGGGTGGAGGTCCTAAGATGGAGGTAAGTGTTGGATTGGGAGTGGAGTCGTGCAATTTTGGAGGAGGCCCTAAAAGGGAGGAAAGTGTTGGGGGTAGGGGATGGGGTTACCTCACTAGCAAGGAAAGGAAATTGCCACTTATCAAAGAGAACATGGCGAGAAAACATAATTTTACTGTTGGCTGGATTGTAAAACTTATAACCTTTACGGTGGGAACTATATCCCAAGAAGACATGCAAAGTATATCGAAATTCCAACTTGTTCTTGTTATAAAGCCTCAAACATGGGTAGCAAGCACAACCAAAAGTCCTCAAAGTGTCATAGTCAAGCTAGATTCTAAATAACTAAAGTGAGAAGAAGTATTGTGTAACACTTGGGTAGGTAATTGATTTATCAAAAAAACAACAGTTTTAGAAGCATGCATCCAAACTTCTTAGGACAAGAGGCATGGGCTAAGAGAGTCAACCCAATTTCCACGATGTCAGCATTCAACAACCCCATTTTGTTCATGAGTGTGAGAACAAGAAAGTCTATGGTCACTACCACGTTCTTGAAGAAAAGAAGAAATGGTTTAGTATTCACCTCTTCAATCACTATGAAACTGCTAAATATGACGAGAAAAGAGATTCCAACAAGTAACTTGAATCTCTTAAAAATATTAACAACCTTAGATTTAACACTTATGGGATAAAATCAAATAAACTTGTTAAAATCATCCACAAAAATCACATAATAACGAAAATCCTCAATAGACTCAATAAGAGAGGGTCCCCAAACATCCAAAAATATTAAGTCCAAAGGTCCATCAGAAAAAAAAATTAGAGGAGTGAAAGGGGAGTTAATGACTCTTCCCTTTTTGACAAGCATTACAAACATAAACAAAATCTTTTAAACTAACTAGTAAACAAAAACTAGAGATTAAATTGCAAACAACTTTAGAGGCAGGAGGATGCCCTAATCTTGAGTAACAATTTTCAAAAGAGGTTTTATCGCCAACAAAAGCTTTGGGTTTGGAGCCCAACCGAATCTGGTATAGCCCAGCCTTAACATGCCCTGAAGGAGACACCACCCCATCGATCGATCCTTCACATAACATATATCATAATGAAATTCAAACATGACATTATTATCCCGTGAAAATTTGGAGACATATAATAAGTTCTTGTAAATAGAGGGCATATGAAGAACAAAATGTAAATGAACTAGAGAAGATGCAGTACCAATAAGAATGTTACTAGTATTATTTATGGGAAGACCAACACCATTGCCAATTTGAACCCTATCTAAACCATTGTAGGGTTGAGAAATGTGTAGATTCTCCAAGGAATTGATGATATGATGAGTAGCATCAGAATCAGGGTATCTATTTTCATTTGGAATGGAAGTACTCAAAATTTCAGAAATATTCACAGAAACAACGAGTGTGAGTGGAACCTTGCATGGCACGGTTGAAACGTTGATAAATTCTTTGACCTTACATCTAGGACAATCACATATCGAACAAATAGGATGATTACCATTCTAAGATGAGGACTGATATGCAAGAACCACGATGCGGAGAAGAGTGACCCCAATCAGATCTGCCCCTCTGTGAAAAATGCCGGCATGAAGGGCTGTGTTGGAGGTTGAATGGTGGAGGATTGGGTGCTTGCCATGTTTGCCATTGGAGAAGGAGCATCAACAATGTTGAGTTCATCACGTAACCTTATCTCATGAGTTAACAACATACATCATAATTCATCATAAGAGATAGAAAAAGAACGAGTGGTAACAAAGTCACAAAGGGAGAGTATTCAGTTCCCAAACCATTTAAAATATGGAGACATAGTTCATCATCATTCACAAGCTTTCCAACAACAGCCAATTGGTCAGAAATATTCTTAATACAACAGAAGATAATCATGGATTGTATTGTTACCTCTTCGAATATTTTGAAGTTGAAGACGAAGTTGCACAATAGGAGCAAAAGAGCAAGTAGAGTTGATCTTCTCAAGTATAGTCTCAATTAGATCTGAAAATCTCAGTATCATCTTTGTTAGGGATGGTAGTGGGTGGGCAAGGAGAAGAACCATCCACAATTCCAATTAAATCATTTGTCTTCAAAAGTGCATGGCACGATCTGAGATCTTCATAACAGATAATTTGTTTTATCCAACTTCGTTGAAAAAAAGTCATTAAGCCAAAAAAAAGAGGGATGATTGAGGACCTTGTGCTCTGATACCATGCTAAAGTCCACAATTTCCAAGAGAAAGAGAGACGTTTTTCAAAGAGAAAGAGCGAGAGAAAAATGTGGGAGAGAGAGAGGGGATGAGAGAGTTTGACAAGGGATGTACATGGTTCGGTTGACCTTTGCAACCTACGTCTACGAAAATGTGATTTGTTTCTTTATGATTGATGATAGTACATATTACATATTTATAGTTACAAGAGCCTTGTGTAACATTATTTTGGATACTTACTCTAGAGTTTGAATTACACAAGTTATCTATTTATGTTTGGTATGAATTATGCATCCTATGTGTATGACTCTGAGTCTGATCCACTTGTGGATAAGATGTAATCTATTAAATTCTCTTAAGTAGTTGAGTTTGAGTCTTATTCTTGAAGCCTTGCACGTAAACAAATAGTTGAGTTTGAGTGGAGTTCTTGAAGCCTTGCACGCATGGAATAGTGGCAGCTAGGGCAACCTAGATTTGGCTAGGGTAGCCTATGGTTTTCCCGTTTTGCCCTCAGATTGCGAAAAACTAGAATTATTTTTAATAGCCCTACTCTACATTTTATATCATACATAACTTGAGTGGGGTTTGAGGGTTCCTTGGATGCCAAACAAAATAACAGATAATTATAATAGTTGTTATTGTTTGCTTGATAGTTGCTTTGTCCAAGTATCAATCCCTGGAGAGTGCCACAGAAAAATGAAGCATCAATTCTGGTTGAGGAGCTCAGTTCTCAATCCTAGGGGTCCCAACGCCCATATTCTCCTACTCAGAATCACAATTCATAAAGATGTGCCTAATGGATTCCTCCTGATCACCACACAGAGTGCATAGGGGTTAAGCCAATGTTCATTTGAAGAGGATGGCATCAACGGAAAGGTTTGCATTCAAAGGACCCCAGAAAAAAGTCTTAAATTTTGAGTGGATTTTTAAATCTCAAAAAACTCCCTGCTATTTAGAAATCTAATGCTAAATAGATCTAGTATGCATTTTGCCTAGGGCTCTCCCTGTTAGTTTAATCTCTGATGATGTTATTAGAGATTTCCAAGAGTCACTTTGTATTGGAGAGAACTCCCTGTTTTCCTGAATCAAATCTTCCATTACGTCAGCCACTATTACCCTAGTTGGCCACAGCTCTTTATTCATACCAATCACCTTCTACCAAACACGTCAGTTCCGGCACTACCAGTGCGGACGATTTCACGTCACCACTCCTCAATTGCAAAACCTGCTTTTCCACGCCGCGTCCTAATCTATCCCAAATTAGGAAACCCTAAAATTCTATTCACAAATTTCTGTGTTTATCTGGTTTTAGTCGCCGGCAACGGCAAGACGGAACCGGTTGCTATGGTTTGAAGTAGTATTGAACCCAACCGACCGGCAATTCACGATGGGATTCTTTAAATCCACCGGAAAGAAACCGTTGCTGGACCCTGGTTCACAGTTCTACGGTACGGACCGAACCATTTGTTCTGCATGTAGCGATTCTTCCTCCATGGAGGCAGAGAGAGCTCTCTGCCCTTCAATGATCTTTTCGCTGCATCAACCATTAATCTCACTATCTGCTTCAATTCTCCTGCTCTACCAACGTAAACCTTCGGCAACATGTTAAATAGGCAATCGTAGTTCACCGTAGGCCTAGCGATCACGAACGCCTCTGAGAAATCGACATCGACGATATACCTTTTCTGCGAAGCTCCTTCGGATCTGATGACATCGATGAATTCATAGTTTCCGCCGGTGAGTCCACCGGAACTCTCCCATTTTGTCTTACAGATCCCCGCATTGTAACCAGCATCTCTTGGGCCCTTTTGGGTTCCATTCCCCTTCCCCCTTTTGGCCTTTTAAAAAAAAAAGGGAAACCACACCCCTTTTGGGGTGGGAAGGAAAAGGGGGGGGGGGGCTTTTGGCGGCAAAAAATGAAGGGAAAAAAAAAAAGGGGGGTGGGGAAAAAAAAAAAAAAAAAAAAAAAAAAAAAAAAAAAAAAAAAAAAAAACCCCAATACCCAAAATTAAAAAAGAATTGATTTGGTGGGGGGGGACACCCCCCCCCCCAAACTAAGTGAAATATGTATTAAAAATGATACAACAAATATGAATCAAACACAACAACACAAACCACAAAGATAGTAACATAACCAAACCCTGATCGGTTGGAGATAAGACGAGGCTAGTTAATCGATTTGAATTTGTATTTAAAGACACCTTACAATTAACTAATACCAAAAATACATCAAACAAAAATTAGCTTAACAATATCATATAAACTAAGTTTCCAAGAAACACAACAACACACAATCAAGTAATGTCTACTAAAAAAACCCCAAACACTATAAAGAAATCAGCTATCCTCTCTATCCTAATAAACTTTCTGGTTTGTTTTGCTTTTTTTTTTTTTCCCTTTTTTTTTTTGCCCTTTTTTTTCTTTTTTTTTTCAATTTTCCTCTTAGATAGGTCATCACCTTTCGCCTGAAAAGCGACATATTTAGATCTGACGCAGGCGAAATCATCCACTGCTTTGGAGACGAGAGAGTAAAGGCAGATCCGAAACTGATCGGAATAATCGCTAGATGGATTGAGCAAACGACCGATCGCATCAACTGTTTCCTGGTGCAAAGTATCACGATTTGAATCGGAGGGTTCGTCCTGGTTTGATACGTCGAGTTCATCTTCTAAGAAGCCATGGACGAGGTCGGAGAGGCAAGGAGAATGCTCGCTTCCACTGCTATTGTAGCTGGTGTGACGGTGGTCATCTTTTCCAGAGAGACACGCCTTGAGCTTGTCGCTCAGAGGATCTGTCACTCGTTTCGTTCTCATGCAAATCGCCATTGTTCTTGAGCTTTTGCAGAGCAGAAAAAAGAGTGGTGTGCTTGAAACTGAAACCGTATGCCCTATTTATACGAAACAAATTTCAGGGAGCATTAAAATTATATCTTGTGAATCTAGCACGAATATTCGTTGAACCAAGTCAATAAATAGTTTTAGTGAAATCTCTTTTTGTAAAAAAATAAAAGAATATTCTTGACGCATCCGTATTCTGGGCTTCCACGTGGGAGGATATCCAACGGACTTGCATTTTATTCCAACTCGTACTATTATGATGACGTGGGTATTACATGCTTTCTGACACGTGTCAATCTTGTAATCTCCTATTTATTTGGGTAAATGTGCAAATCGTGTAAGTACCCTAACCCAGTTTTGTCCCCCAATCAGGAAACTAAGGTTTGAAATTGTTATAGTGAAAGTACCCAACTGCCGGTTTGACCGGTCCAGCCAACGGATCGTCACTAAGCCAAGCATTAATGCTGACTTCCGGTTTAACACAAACACCATCAAGAAACTAAGAAGTAATCAGGCTCATGTTTTCATTAGATTAGACTCCTTAGTTGCAATCCAAATGAGTAAAGGATACAAAATGTTCACCAACACAGAGCTATTCTAGGGGTTGAAATCAACAACTATTAGTAAAAAGGTTGTGGGTTCAACTCTCGCTGAGCTATTATTAATATCCACATCCTCCGGCTTAATAAAGTCCCTTTGTACAAAAAAATATATATATATATATATATATACAAAATCCTTAGTATGTCATGTATTCATCTTCCATCTTTTTCATGACATTTCATATTAATTTCTGCCTTTTTAAATTATCACACAACACTTTCATGTATTTATGAGCTATACATATACTTGTCTTGGTTTGTAATTCCTAAACTTAGTATGTTTCCTTGGTGAACCTTCTGCAACTTTAGGCTTCATCCCTTCAACTTTCTAAGAGTTTTTGTCTCTTTATGTGAATAATTTTTCTTCCTATTTTTTTCTTGAGAAATAGACTTTTGACATATCCTCTAGAAACTGTACCTTTATTTCTTTCCATAAAAGAGGTAACTTCCATGCAATTTCGCCATCAAATTTTGTCTAAGTCATTCATGGGAGTTGCTGCCTAGTTGCTAGTCCATTTTGTAAGGCGCCAAAGTAGGTGTCTCTTTCCCAAAAGAAAATGAAGTATGTCTCAAATATGTTTGAGAAATCACTTTTGATTTGAGAAAGTGTTTTCTCACTCAAAGGGGTCATCATAGTCGAATGCACAACTATGTTGGCTGCCAATAAATTCCTTTTAACTTAGAAGTGGGTATATGAATGAGGCGCTACTATAGGGGATAAAGGATGGAATAGACCAAGCACAACAAAGAAATTTTCAACTGGAAGAAATATGGTATGATTATGAAGGACGTGCGAGATCTATTTTCACCCCGGAACCGCAATACGTGGCCAATAACTTATGTTCCGCTTTTGGTAAATATGGTAGGAAATATGAAGTATATAAACATTAAGGATTCTAGTCAGCTTGCACTCCACAGTGGCTCAAGTATTTAGCATACATATCCTCCGTAGAATATCAGAAAACATTAGTAGTAATAGATACTACTAAACTTTGTAATTGTTCACAATAAGTAATAGCAACCTTTTCTTTGGTACCAAAAAAAAAAAACTTGGAAATGGGAATACAACTTATTGCTTCTGAAACTGACTCTTCAAGTGAGCAATGGATTGATCTCTAAAATTGAATATGAGCCTGTTCAATAAGTAGCATGCCGACCGTATAGGTCGCCTAGCCACCTCTCATGATCAAGTCTGCAAATAGGGTACAAGGGCCTCGAACTATAAATATTCATTTACTCTTCTACTTTTGTGAGAAGTTTTTGCCCATTCTTGAACCCACAATCAATGATCACAAGACAAAAAAATTGTAAATGAATATATAATTCTTGTTACTCTTTCATTAACTTGACATCACAAGGGACATAATGGCTAACAAGACACTTTGCAATTATCTTGTGGAAACTAATGCAAAGGCAACTGGGGATCAATGTTTGATGATATGTATGATGGTATTAATAGAACGACTGCTATTGCTATATGACTGTCATGATAATTCTTTTACCAAAAGAAAAAAAAAGTTGAAAAGACTGTCGCTCATATCTTTCAGTGCCTAGTCATAGCACACTATAACTTTAAAGGGAACTTCTCTTCATGATTTTCACTCATTATTTGTTTTTTTGATAAGCATTTTAATCTATAAAATAGATACTTTTAGACGTTTTTTCCATTTTGTTTGCCATTTTTGCATCAATCCATCTGAATTAATCTATATATGAATGTATTTAGAACTTGACCACTTGATTTTTTTTTTGGTTAAAAAAATTAACAACTAATTGAACATTAACAAAAACTCATGTCATTAGAGTTTGTGATACATTTCAAACCGTGTTCCCTAGTTTTATTTTTAGAAGTCTCTAGAACAAGAATAATAATCAAATTTAAAAGATATTTAAAAATAACTTATCATTATTAGAAGTATCATTGTTTTGCACAATTTTTTCAGTATACACAGTCAAATGATATGATAAATATTCATTTAAAAAATTATATCATATTTTAAAATAAAAAATCACATGCATTCTTATAATTGTGTTTGGATTGCAATTTAAAGGACTTCTACTAAATTACATATAAGGACATGTATTCTTATTTATATGTAATTACATATACATGATGATTCAACTATTCTATTTACTATTCTTTGATCATGTATCTTGCTGTAATTGTATAAAGCATGTGAACCTTATTGTATACTTGTTGTTTGTGGTGTTCCTTGATGTACTTCATCTTTTATGATATTGCACAACTGGTTATAGTATGGTAAAGAGTGATGTAGTGTAGTTGTGATGGAAGGAGTATTCCATTGGGATATCTTGGCTAGAGATATCAGAGGGCTATGGTATGGGACACATGGTCACTGATGCCTCTAGCACTATCATGATTACTGGATGACATACCTAGGAGAGTCTAGAATTGCATGGCTAAGTATCCCACATGCTATTACCCTTTCGACAAGGGAATTGAAGCCGGGTGACCCATGACAATGGTGGCGTGACACTGTTTCATCCTACAGCGGTAACCAGTCCCGTGCGGAGACTCAGTGGTCCACTATTGGTCATGCAATGGTAGGGTTGCATATGTTAGGGTTGGGCTCATGGACGTCCAAGGAGTGGACCGGGTGTCGTGAGGAGTCATGAGAGCATCCACCCCCAACAATATGTAGATGACCATAGGGTTAAGGAGTGGAGTTCAACAGCGGTAGCTTGTCAGTGAGGGTTCTCTCTTAGGTTGCGAAGGATACTGAACCGAGTTGGTTGGTGCCATAGGGGAAGTATTTGGACTTCATATAGTATGTTATCATTATGATTTGCATTGGATTAGAAACCCCGACATGCGCCAATAATCATTGCCAATTGTCGTGGTGAGAGAGTGTTGACTTATCCCCAAACATGGTTTGAGAGCCAGGTGTGGACTTAACCCTTTTCCCAGGATCCCTAGAGAGGTAACCAATCCTTGCTGGATCAGAGCGACTAGACCTACCCAGAGGAGGGCTAGTGTATATCTTAAAGCATGTCAATTGTTAAAGACTTGCATAGTTAGATCTTAATAGTATTCATATTTCTACATACCATCCATATCATTTCATATATGCATTCATGGATTGTATTGACATATATATGAGAATTGTCTGTTCCTTACTGAGTTCGTCAAAACTCATTCCTTTCATTGTATATATTATATGAGTGTACAGATGGCGGCACAACATCAGAAGTTGGAGATGATTCGTATGAAAGAGCCTTCTCGTATGAAGCTGATGTGGCATAGACAGTGGTTCATGAACTTGCAGAGCACGAAGCCTCCTGAAGATGCTTGGTGTGCGTTTATAGCACCCATTGATGGCCAAGGGAGGTAGATTGCCAGGATTTTGATGATCGTATGGAGAAAGATTGGAGGACCCCCTTTATTTGCTAATTTAGAAAAACCTATTTTTAGATTTAGACAAGAAAACTTGAAAGATGATTATTTATTTTGTTTCCGCTGAACTCGATATTACATTTGATTCTTGATTCTTTCGTGGATATTTATTGGAGTATTTGGACTCCTATAAACTTTTTATTAATTATTGCACTTATTTTTGTTCTTGATTGTCTATACTTGTGTTTATTATTATTGATGAGTAAGACCGTGGATCCTGTGACGGTTCACTCCCATGGGTTGTCGAGCAGATAACTGAGATCGGCGGGTGGGGTGTGACAATTATATTTTCTGGAAAAGAGATGACCAATTTACAGTATTAACTTGCAGGAATCGTTGTGTGAACTGAAAGGATTTACTAACAAATAAGGTTAAAAGTAATAGAATATACACAAAAAACTACAAAAAGAATCTCTTAGAGAGGCTTGTTGGAGGAAGGAGCAAGTAGGGTTCGTGTATTTGCGATACCTAATGCCCTTATTAGGGCTTTGCTTCGACCTGCCCATATAATAAGGAAGCACTTCACTTAGGGCAGCCAGTCACAAATTTTCAAGAAGAATTGTATTGAGGATTATGAAATTTTCAAGAAGAATTGTATTGAGGATTATGATGGGTTGTGAGAAGAAGTGCATAAACCATCTGATTCCAAACATCTGGAACTCCAGGAAGGCACCAATGGCTGCAATCCTGTACAGTATATTGTTGTTTCTCACTTGTGGCTTCCCTATAAATGGATGGATGAGCATCTTTCCTATAATCTGTCATTCTTGTTATATTGAGATAAAACACTGGTGTTCTCATCTCCCGAATAACAGATTCAAGAACCATCATCATCTCTGGGTAAGGTGTAAGGTAAGAATCATTTGTTATCGGTGTTGTCTCGTGTTCACAACCTCCACCATTGTTCCATGCTCCTCCTCTGCAGTTGCCAACATTCAAAGTTGCAAGGTTTAATGAGTCTTCATCTTCCAAGATTCTATATTTAAAAGAAGTAAGAAACAAATTAATGAGTTGAAGAAAACCTACTCAAAATGAGACCATGAGTAGCCTCGGAAGAAGATTGTGGTCTTTTTAGCATCAACATTATTATCAATCCATTTTGACCAAGTGCGTAGCGCCTTCGTATATGCTTCTGTCATTTCAAGCTTGCTATGCACTTGATCTCCTTCCTGGTAGTAACCTTTTCTGAAATGAAAAAGAAAAAGAAAAAAAGAAGAATGTTAGCATATAAGCAGAAAACCACAATATTAGCTTTTCTGGCGAATTGTAGGTTGGCAACCGTCTCAAGACTTGGGTCACTATAACTCTGATACCATGTTAATTGTAAGAATTTAATATGAAACTATATAAGAAAGAGAAAGGCAAGAGGCCGACAGCTATGAGAGAAGAGACCTACTAGGCTTTTTTTCTTTTGTTTTTTGGGTCATTGTCTTTGGGTTCCTTAGTTAACAACAATATATAGATTAATAGAAATAATTATCCCCTCCCTCTCTACCTAGATAAGGGTTAGTTTAAATGCGACTTCCTTATTATTTTTATATATCTAATAATATCCTTCATTTAAGGCATGAAACTATACACAAAAATTTTGAAACTATTACCCCTCGGTAGTTTTTGGATGGGTCCACCAATGGGCTGTGTTGAAGATCAGCACATCAGCATTTTGGTATTTAAAGGCTGAGCCTTCAATTAAGTCAAGCCTCAATGTCTCCTTCCGAGCTCCAGTCCTTCTATCAGTGAATTCCCATTCTTCCACTAAAAATGGTGATCTGAAAAATTCGATTGTGCAATTGAATTCCTGGAATCCAACAAAACAATGAAAGATTATTTTTCCATATGAATATAAACCTTTATCTAAGTCTTATAGTTATTGTGGATTTAATTCAATGAATAAGCAATTTCTCCACACAAAAACACACCCCCTATATAATAATAATAATAAAAAAAAAACCCGACCATGGCATGTTATTTCAATTATGTTTTTCCAAAGCAATGTGATTGCCTTTGTTGGAGCTCAGCATGAAGTCTTAACAAGATTCATTGGTCGATCTCTACTTTTGAATGCAACCAAGCTAATGCTTTTGATGATTGCCATGGACTCTCTTCCATTTGTAAATGTAATGCTTGATTATATTATTATTATTATTTTTTAAATTTTATTTAGGTGTGATACACAACAATGCAACAATAAATCTTATCTAAGGTCAGTTATATGGATCATTGCCTTCCAATCAACTTTATTTGAGGCCATACTAAATACAAGTCCTAAGCTTTGCATATCCCTTCTCACTACTTCTCTTTAAATTTTTTTAGGTTAGTCCTAGCTCTTCTAGTTTCTTTCATTTGAATTAAATTGCTTCTATGTATGCGGACATTTAAAGACCTCCATTAAACATTGCCATGCCACCTCAATTGACTCATTTGTAGGTTATCATTTATTGGAGTGATTGCCAGACCAACTATGATTTGATCATTCCTTACCTTATTTTTTTTTTTCTTAGTTTTACCACCCATCTATCTAAGCATTCTCATTTCTGTTACATTGAGTTTATCTATATGACATTTTTTCACAGCCTTACACTTTGCACCATTCCACATAGCTAGTTGTGCAATGATCCATTAGGATTTTCCTTTGAGCTTTAAAGGAACAAGACCCCGGACACACCTCTTTACTTCTCCCATCCTATTTTAATTATTTGGGAAACATCATCCTCTTTAACACCTTCTTTATTTATGACAAGGTAATTGCTTTGTGGAATCTCATTTCCATCAAGTTTTACCATTTCATCATCTGCTCAATCATGAATAAAATTACTTACCAGTTGTTTGTATTCGTTCTACTTGTTTTTAAAGCCTTTTGATTCCAAAATTATTCTTCATGATCCTAACTTGCTATCACTTGTGTTATTTGCCAAACAATATCACCAATAAAAAGCATACACCAAAAAACTTCATCTTGAATGCCTTTGGTTAAATTATCCACTATAACTACAAATAAATATGGACCTAAAATTGATCTTGATATAGTCCAACTTACTCTATCTGCCCTCTCTTTTGGTTTTTAGGCTCCATGCCCTTGATAGTTGAGCTTTTAATATATTTTTCTTTGGCATGCATAAAAGTGAACGTTAAATATTCATAATTCAGATCCTCTTCACCTAGGTAGGCCATCCCGGTCATCCTCCCACCCTCACAGTCGAGTTGACATAGGCCTGCCCCGGTTCCACGGGCAGGCAATGTTTGAGGGTGGGGGAACGGGGGGACGACTTGCCTGGGTAGATAGGATTTTGGACCGAATAGAGATAAACGTAAATCAAAATTTACACAAAACTTACTTCAATTACGATGGAGTAGAACCCACTGGTCTTCAAGTCGATCCGTCCAGAAATTTCATAGACTTTGTCTTTGTTCACCGAGAACTCTCTTAGAGAACATACAAGAGCTTCCCACATGTTCCTATTCAAAGAATCACCTACAAAAACAAGTCTCTTCCCTCGTAACATATCTATCAGCTCTTTAACATCAAACCTGCGAAACAACGTATGGGTGTTAGCTTAAAAGACTTGATTTAATGTTTTTCCCTAGTTCTAAACTATTTGGCTCATTGGAGGAAAAAAGGGAGAAAAAAAGAAAAGAAAAGAAAAGAAAAAGAGTATATTGGTACCAATAAGAAGTTAAAAAGAGAGAGGGAGAAAGAGAGTAGGAAGTATGAACCTTGGAAGTTGACAATGCTTTGGTTGCCATCGATATCTGAGGAAATTATCCTCTACCCTTCCATTTCCAGTGCAATTGAAGGCTTCTTCTACAAATGGACATGAACCAGGTTTGTACAATGGGGGCGAATTATCAACAACCCAGTTGCCATCATATATATCACAGGATTTCATGTCTTTGACAACATCGGCCTTTGATCTTTCAAATTCAAAGGTGGTGAGTGCAGGCGGAAATGTGTTGATATTTGATCTTTTATCTTCTATTGCAGTTGCAGGTGAATGTGCATTGGTCGTCTTTGATCTCTCAGCTTCCATGGTAGTTGTAGGCGAAGCTGCGTTTGTTGTTGTTGAACTTTCGACTTCCATGGTGGTGGTAGGAGAAGGCGCATAGGACTTTGATCTTCCAACTTCCATGGTGGTGGTAGGAGAAGGCGCGTAGGACTTTGATCTTCCAACTTCCTTGGTAATAGAAGACAAAGGTGGATTGGTCGTCCTAGAACTTGCAACTTCCATGGTGGTTGTAGGCGAAGGCGCAATGGTGTTTGATGTTCCAACTTCCATGTTTATGGCAGACGAAGGTGGATTGGTCGTCTTTGAACTTTCGACTTCCATGGAAGTTGTAGTCGAAGGCAAATTGGTGGTTGAATTTTCAATTTTTATGATAGCAGGCGAAGGCGCATTAATCATCTTTGATCCTTCATCTTCCATGGTGGTGGTAGGCGGATTCACATTGGACTTTGATTTTTCAATTTCCACGGCAGTGCTAGGCAAAGGTGCATGAACAAAATTGTGGCTCTCCGGTGGCTGTACAGGGAACTTAGCCTTTCTTGAGTTAAGAAGGGGGGTGGTTGTTTTAGCCGTGGATGATGCATCTCCATTGCTAGGTTTGGTTTCTGGAGGGGAATGAATTTGGGTTTCTGTGGAAGTGGTTGGATAATAATAAAACGAGTAACCTGATCTAGAGAAAAAACGTGAAGCAAAACTTGATGCTGTGGCAGCAGGAGAGTTCTTGGTAAACGATTGAAGCGACAAAGAGGAAAAGGGCAAGCATGAAGATTAAGGTCACATAACGTTGCCCTCTTGATCTAAAGAGGTACCACGGTAGGTTTCTCGAGACCTCCATTGTTGCCATTTGAAAGATGATGATAAGAAGAAAACGTCCAGATCAGAAGTTTTTAAGCTACACAAACGAAAATTCTCAGGCCTGGATTGGTTGAATAGAGGTGCCAATCCAGGACTGAATAGATTTTAATGGCGAAGCGGAATAAACAAACCTGTCTACCCAGCAAATAAAACTCAAAACATAAGATGTAGTGAGATACCCAGAGAAGAATGGCAAGGCTGTTGTTTGCAAAAGAAGGTTATAAACCTCAAAAACTCAGAAAAAAAGAAAATGAAAAAGAAAACTACAATTTCACGTATGAATGTTTCAGAAGGAATTTTCTTTTCTCGTTATTTTTTTAGTTGTTGTTGCTTGAACAGAAGACAGGGATGAAGAGAAGGAGAGAGATTGCATTAAAAGAAAAGCAAAAAAGGGAAGGAGAGAGAATGGTGTCTCCGCATTGTTCGAACAGAATCCGAATCCTTCGTACGATCGTTCCATGGATACTAGAAGTGTTCAAAGGAAAATGGACACGTTACAGTTTCAAACGCCAAAGCAGGAATCTGAGTCTTCTTCTTCATACTGAAACAGCTGGATATTTTCGAACCGCCATCTCCAGTTCCGATAGATTTTGTTTTGATTGGCTTCGATTAATACGACAAACTCGGGTTTTTACCATCTATTTACATTTTTTTTCAAAATTGTTTGCTAAAGAAAAAAAATTAAAAACTTAGATTTCTATCCCTCTAACTATATTTAGGTTCATGCACCTCAAGAGCTAGGAGAAAATTGTTGCATTAATATATCACAAAATAACAAAACTCTGTTGATATGTACAGGAATTTCTAACGAGTGGCTAGGAGTGACAGGATGGAGCATTACGATATGTAAAGATGGACACCTACAGTCTGTCAATTTTGAAAAAAAAAAATATAAACAAACTATTGGAAGCGACACTTTTTGGGTTACAATTAGGCGTGGAAAAAATAATCAACGACGGAGTAAAGATAGAAGAAATATGAACTAACTATCAACAGTTAGCAGATCTTCTACCATGGCTATCAAGAGGAACAAGGTCTCTTGGAGAATTATCTATGTTTATGAAACTTGCCAACACAACAAAAAATGTCAAGTATAACAGAATATAGCATCTAATATAACGGATGATTGTAATAGAACATTATCCAATAGGTATAAGTGCTTTCAGGATGTTTAAATGAATGGTAATTTTCTTTTATCAAAATATATATTAAAAAAAAAAAACTATACTTAGGTTCTATCTACTAAAATTTTTCTATTGAAATTTTTTGTTTTTAAATTCCTAAGTTACCTCTTAGATTTTTTTTAAACCAATTGATTTCTTTCTTTCGTTGGGTCAATCCACATTATTCGATTCAGTCCTTCATTTGATAAATCATAACATGTAGGGTCTTGCTGGGTCAAGAGCTCGGTCTCCTCAAGTTTAGTAATAGAATCAAGAGCAGCTACTGCTTCTTTAAGCTGCCTAGTTCTGCATAAATGATTCACATAATATTCTTTGATCAGGGTTGTAGAAACTATTAGGATATAAAAATAGGTTGCAGGATCTTGGTCAATCAAATGATATTAGGGTCCTTTTGGTAAGATGATAGTAGGGTTTTTCATCCGTTTTCCTTTAATTCATTATGCTTTGAGTTCAATGGGGACACTATCGCCAAGGATTAATAAATTAAGATGAAGAAGCTGCTACCATCTCGCAGTTTGAGCTATCATGGAGAGGGAAACTTTGAGTTGTATCTAGTACTGTGAACTGAACGGTGAGGTCAATGAGAAAGCCAAATAAATTGCATTAATTCCAATTCCTGCTTTCAACATTGGTGATGGAAACAACTAATTGTTGTAATTATGTTTAAAACTTTATTTAAATATTTTATTTATTTTAGTTGTGTCTTTTATACATGGTTTTGTTTAGTCCCACATCGGGTTGAGAGGATCTGATTATATGGTTTATATATAGTAAGAGCCCAGGTATTATTAATTTGCCTGAACCCTATAGTGACCTTGCCATGATTATATAGATATATTAATATTAATATATCTATATGACTTGGGACTTGGGTCGTGGGCTTTAATCCGGAAGGCCCAGTTTGTCATGGGCCCTATTCTGGAAAGCCCACTACTGGGTGAATACCTGGAGATGCCATTTGAGTGGCACTCTCCCGTCCAGGGAGGCAGGTCTGAAGGTACCTTGCTGAAGAGAGTTGAGCTAAAAGGTACCCTTTCACCCACAGCCTTTGGGGCTCTATATAGGGAGGTCAGCTGAAGGTACCTTGCTGAAGAGAGTTGAACTGAAAGGTACCCTTTCACCCACAGCCTTTGGGGCTCTATATAAACTCCATTTCGTGCTCATTCTTGAGACACAGAATTCCTCCTCCTCTTTCTCTCTCTCTCTCTCTTTCTCTCTCCCTCCCTGTTATTCTGTTAAGCAGTGAACACAACCTGATTATACCTTGAGTAAACTTTTCAGGGGTGCAACCTTAAAGGTTTGGGTTGACTGATCTTGGGGTGAAGACATTTTTAGAACCCGTGTTTACAACAACAATTCTGGTGTGCGTGCAGATCCTTCAATCGTTTACAACAAGTTTAAGGTATTTAGAGTTTTCTACTATGGCTACTGACAACACTGAAGTAGTCAACACAACTGTTGGAAAAGAGACCAACATAAAGGACTCTGCAAATGTAAGTACACATGAGAAAGTCACTGAGAACAGCACTCCTCTTCCATCTCTGCAAGCTTCACAACCACCAACCGGAAAGTCAGATTTTGACAAAATCGAGCAATTCAAAGGTGAGAACTTTAAACGTTGGAAGAAAATGCTATATTTTGCACTTATGGAAGCTGGGATAGCATTTGTGCTGAGTGAACCCCAACCTGATAAGTCAGGTGATCCTACCTTCGATCAGAAAAGGATCGAACGGTTCACTGCAGATTTCAAATGTAAGAATCGCATTCTAAATGCGTTGTTAAATGAGTTATACAATGTGTATAGCTCTTTTGAATTTGCTTATGAAATCTGGGAGGCATTAGTCAAGAAGTATACTCTTGAGGATGCCGGTAACTTAAGGTTTGTGGTTGAAACCTTTCTGGAGTTTACGATGGTCGATGGGATTAGCATCTTTGACCAAGTAAACAAGTAAACAAGTATCAAGTGTTGGTGGGGAATCTGGCAAAAGAGAATATCATTCTCCCAGATGCCTTTGTGACCAGTGCCTTGATACATAAGCTTCCTTCCTCTTGGAGTGCCTTTAAGGTCTCAATGAAACGGAAGAGGAAGGACTGGGCCTTTGACAGTGTTGTGGTTCGGATAAGAATAGAAGAGAGGAACCGACTTAGAAACGAATCTAGTAGTTCCAATAAGCCTAAGGCCAACCTGGTAGAGACTGAACAGAAAAACAAATTTAATAAGTCTCTGAAACCCAATCAAGATTCTACCTTCAAAAAGAAGAAGAGAGCATGCTTCAAGTGTGGCAAACCTGGGCATTTCATTAAGGATTGCAGGGAAAAGAAGAAAGGAGGATCAGAGAAAGCAAGGGCTAATCTGATTGATTCGAGATCTACACTTGCAATGATAACGAGAGGCTTTTGTAGTTGAAAAGTCAACATCCTCGGTGATAGATACGGTGCTACCGGCACATTTGTGGAGATAGGAGCTTCTTCTCCAAGTACTTTGATCGTCATCGACAAGATCTTCATGGGGAATTCTCAACCCACCAATGTAATCGGAAAAGGGCAACCCCCGGTGACCTCTGGTAAAATTCTGAAGTTGGAGAATGTTCTCTATGTACCAGATATAAGGTGAAATCTGATCTCTGGTCCGCTCTTGAATAAAGCTGGGTTCAAACTGTCCTTTGAAGCAAACAAAGCTGTTCTCTTGAAAAAAGATGTATTTATTGGAAAAGGTTATCTAAGTGATGGCCTCTTTGTATTGAGTATTACTGAATTAATAAATACTTCTGATTCTGCTTATGTTTTTGATTCTTTTGATTTATGGCATTGTAGACTAGGTCACAGTAGTGCACCTTATATATCTCAATTATGTAAGTTGGGAATTATACATAGTGTTAAACCACCACTGACTAAATGTCAAATTTGTGTTGAGGCTAAATTTACAAAGAAACCTCATAAGTCAGTGGATAGGAAAACGAATTTGCTAGGACTAGTGCATAGTGATTTATGTGATTTCAAATCACAAGAATCAAGAGGTGGTAATAAGTATGTTATCACCTTTATAGATGACTGTTCTAGATATACTATGATATATCTACTGAAATCTAAGAATGAAGCCTGCAATGCCTTTCTGTCTTATAAAGCAGAAGTAGAGAATCAACTTGGAAGAAAGATAAAAAGGCTAAGGATTGACAGAGGGTTAGAATATTTCAGCCTTAGTAAATTCTTTGAAGAGAATGGCATTATTCATGAAACCATTGCCCTATATCAACTAGAATCTAATGGGATAGCAGAAAGGAAAAATCGTTCATTAAAAGAGATGATGAATGTAATGTTAATCAGTTCAGGCTTACCACTTGACTTGTGGGGGGATGCAATATTAACTTCATGTTATGTTTTAAACAGAATTCCCCACAGGAAGACTGGAATGATACCATATGAAAAATGGTATTTAAGGAAACCAAGTGTAAAACACTTGAGAACATGGGGTTGTTTGGTCAAAGTGGCCATTCCAGAACCTAAGAAGCGAAAAGTTGGTCCTAAAACCATTGACTGTGTGTTTTTAGGATATGCAGTACATAGTTCTGCATACCGTTGCATGGTTATAAGAACCATTGAAGAAATTTGTGAGGAAAATTCAATAATTGAGACAAGGGATGCTGAATTCTTTGAAAGAATATTTCCTTTTAAATTTAATAGACTTGATAGTGAGTCTGGAAGTAGAGTAGTAGTATAAATCATGGAAATGATTTGGCTACAACCGCTGATTTATCTCATGAATTGACACAAGACAGTGGAAATGAGATAATATTGACTCCAAGTGGAAATGAGAATCCTATACGGAAAAGCAAAAGACAAAAGAAAACTAAATTTTCATCTGATGAGTGGATAGTCTATCTTATTAACATTGATCCTCTCACTTATAGTGAAGCAGTGACTTCTCCGGATGCTGTCTTTTGGAAGGAAGCTATAAAGAGTGAAGTAGATTCCATCATAGCTAATCACACTTGGGAATTGGTAAATCTTCCTCGAGGTTCAAAGGTGTTAGAAACCAAGTGGATATTTCGAAAGAAATTGAAACCTGATGGTTCCTTAGATAAGTTTAAAGCCAGACTTGTAGTCAAAGGTTTTAGGCAAAAGAAAGACATAGATTACTTTGACACCTTTGCACTGTAGCAAGAATAACTACGGTGAGAGTTCTCATGGCTATTGCATCTATCTACAATTTGGTGATACACCAAATGGATGTAAAGACAAGATTCCTAAATGGGGAATTGGAGGAAGAGATCTACATAAGACAACCAGAAGGTTATGTATATCTTGGTCAACCTAATAAGGTTTGTAAATTAGTCAAGTCATTGTATGGGTTGAAGCAAGCACCCAAGCAATGGCATGAGAAATTTGATATTGCTCTCATTTCAAAGGGTTTTAGTGTCAATGATTCTGAAATGTGCTTATATAGTAAGTTTCATCAAGGGAAGGGTGTTTTTATTCTATTTTATGTAGATGACATGTTGATCATGGGAACAAGCCTAGAAATAGTTAATCAAACTAAGAAACTGCTAGTGTCTTTATTTGACACCAAAGATTTGGGCACTTGATGTAATTCAGGAATTAGAATCATCGGAAAAGAAAAAGAAATTATACTCTCTCAAGCTCATTATGTGGAAAATATGCTTAAGAAGTTTGGTTTTTATGATTCTGGTTCGTTCAAAACTCCTTTAACTATGGAAAGTAATTTTTAGAAAAATATTGGGGAACCAGTAAATCAGAAGAGATACTCACAGATTATTGGATTTGTAAATTATCTGATGAGCTGTACTAGGCCAGATATTGCTCTAACAGTTGGAAAATTGAGCCAGCATACTCATAATCCTAGTAAAGAGCATTGGCTTGGAATTGAACGATTACTCGGTATCTTAAGGGTACTATGCATTATGGACTTCACTATAGTGGAAATCCCTCTGTCTTGGATGGACACTGTGATGCTAATTGGATCTCAGATTCAAGAGAAACACTAGCTACAAGTGGATATGTGTTTATGCTAGGTGGAGGATCAATCTCATGGAAGTCGGTTAAACAATCATGTGGAACATCTTCTACAATGGAAGCAGAATTTGTAGCTTTGGAAAAGGCTGGAAGTGAAGCTGAGTGGCTTAGAAACATGATTGCGAGATATACCTCTATGGCCCAAACCAATGCCACCATATCGTTGCTTTGTGATAAAGCAGCTATAGGAAGAGCCGGAATCGGGTATATAATGGCAAAAGAAGACACATACGTCTTCGACATAATCTTGTAAGGCAATATATTGATGAAGGAACAATTGCAATTGATTACGTGAAATCAGAGGAGAATTTAGCTGATATGTTCACTAAGCTATGCCTACAAGAGCTTTTAATGAAGCACTTATGGGAATGGGATCAAGACCTGTGACATAGGTCATGTGACGGACACCCAACCTATGTGAAGAGGTTAAATCCTGAATTAGGTTCAAAGGGTAAGCAACGAAGTCACTAGATGACCTGTTTGTACTACTATACCCATTCTGAATAATTATAGTAAAGTAGTACCACCATATTGTTGATAGGATGAGTAATTGACTCTTAATCAAGCGTAGCTCACGAAATGTGGGGGTGTGTCGAATGTGGTGCACACCTAATGCTGACCTAAACAGATATAGAGGGTGAGCCCGCCTTCAGTTGGAAATATTACACAGGTAAAGTTCCTTAAATATCTGTGAGACCAAGATTCGAGACAAGGCCGATAAAAATGTCTATTTTTCTTTATAAAGGGGTTATTAAGAAGGTCGACCAATTGGATATGAATGGTTAAGTAGCCAGCTACACTGAAGAGGATAGGTTCAAGAAGTCGACTTCACCGGTATCTGAGCGTGCTTTATCGGATCTAGTGTAGATTCAAGTCCGAAAGACATCTACAACGAAGTGTCCTATTGTGTCTAATGTGTTCACTGCTACTTGAGTCTTCAGCCTTTGTATTTGAAGTTTTAACCATTGTGGGGGATTGTTGTAATTATGTTTAAAACTTTATATAAATATTTTATTTATTTTAATTGTGTCTTTTATACATGGTTTTGTTTAGTCCCACATCGGGTTGAGAGGATCTGATTATATGGTTTATATATAGTAAGAGCCCAGGTATTATTAATTTGCCTGAACCCTATAGTGACCTTGCACCCTATAGTGACCTTGCCATGATTATATATATATATATATATATATATATATATATATATATATATATATATATGTCTTGGGACTTGGGCCGTGGGCTTTAATCCGGAAGGCCCAGTTTGTCATGGGCCCTATTCTGGAAAGCCCACTCTTGGGTGAATACATGGAGATGCCATTTGAGTGGCACTCTCTGTAGGGAGGTCAGCTGAAGGTACCTTGCTAAAGAGAGTTGAGTGAAAGGTACCCTAACCTTACCCTTTCACAACCTTTGGGGCTCTATATAAACTCCATTTCGTGCTTTTAGAACTCTCCCCCCCCCCCCCCCCCCCTCCCCCCCCCCTCGTGAACACAACCTGATTATACCTTGAGTAAACCTTTCCGGGGTGCAACCTTAAAGGTTTGGGCTGACTGATCTTGGGGTGAAGACATTTTTAGAACCCGTATTGCACAATTCGGGGTGTCTAAATACCTTAAAGAAAGTACTTCATGTACGTTTCAGCTCTAAAGAAGTACTGTGATTACAACAACAGTTCTGGTGTGCGTGCAGATCCCTTAATCGTTTACAACACTAGAGTTATTCAATGTGATGAAGGAATGTCAGAGAAAAACCAGAAGGCACCTTCATTAGGATCAAGTCTTCGTTCTTCCATGAAAGAGAGAGAATAGGAGATGGAGGAGGAAGGAATAGAAGGAGGCGTTTGGGTCCTGTGAGAAGAGAAAGATCTTAACTGCAGTAGTCGTGAAGCAAGCTTGTGATTGAAGTCTTGTAATCGTCAACAAACTTTCACTGAAAAATAATACTGCAATTTTGTCTGAATTTAAAAATGGTGGAGTTGAAGATCTTCACCCATCTCTAAAATGTGAAATTTTAAAAGAATACAATTTAGTGTAGAATAGGAATTTCGCTTAATATTTATAAATTGAGGGTGTAATGTCATTTTCTCTCAATAAGATGGTTCAAGTAATAGATTTGAACCAAATAATGAGAATCGGCTCAACTCAAATGAAAGAAATTAATTGGGTTAAAAGAAATCAAAGGGTAAGTTTGAGAATTTAAAAACATCAAGAGGTGAGAGTTTAAGGTAGTAAATCTGTTCAATTTTTAAATTAATTTAAAGAATAATATCTTTTCCTAAATAAATGGTGGAATAAGGAGTTGTAATAATAATACTTTGATTTTATTACTACTTTATTTTTCTATATTTCTTTAAAATTACTAAAGTCCAAGCTTTAACTTTGTCTACAATTACTAATCCCCATTAAGCTTGGTTAGTTTAGTAATGATGTGGCATTTTTATATATTTTTTTCAAAAACCCCCAAAATAACCCTAGACTTATTCTTGTTTATTTTTCCTTTTGTCATGTTACATTATTTTCCTTGTTTTAACTATACGAAAAAATTAACCATAAATCGCTTTTCTTCTCTAAAAAGGAACCATCAATTCAGAATTTGTATTTTAATTATAATTATAGGGTCCAAGTCACCCAATTTGATGAGGAAAATTTCATCAATTCTATAATTCTTTAATGGCAACAAGAGCCTAAAGACTCATCCAAATCTTTAGCTTGCCATGACCAACCCTACAAACCCCACCACCACACTCTCCGCTTCCAATGTCATCTCCCTCTTGCCGGTCAAGTTAGATCAAACAAATTATTTTCCACGGAAAAGTCAATTCCTCCCTCTTTAAAAAGGATTTTTGTTTGCGCTTGTGCGGATATCGTCCACGCAATCATGATATCATGACACACATCCTTAAGTAACCTGATGGCTGGAATAATAGATACTTTAATAATTTGACATGCTAAGCTTTCAAACTATTATATATTATAGAAACTCACCTCCAAATAAGTTAAACTTACAACAAAGGGGCTTCTTTTTCACAATTTTTGGAGAAAAACTAGATCTAGCAAAACCTAATCTTTGTCCTCTATTCCTTTAATGAATAGGGCCGTCTTCTTCCTTTTAGTTGTAGATTCATCAAGTGAACCCTATCCCTGCATTTTACAGTCTCACCGGTTCCAAATTCTTGTTGTCGCTAGTTCTCCAAAAACCTAATTCCAGGAGGTTTGGTAAAGTTGGTAAGCAAACCCCAATCCTAACCTTATTTCTGCTTTAGTTTGTTGTCGGTGGGTAGTCCCTCTTGTTCATTAAAACGTTTAAACAACGAAACTCTCTGTTTGAGTTGTTTATCTATTCTTTCTGAAATTTCCCGTTCTCTTGAGTAAGTCCACACTCATCTTGGTAAACTCAAAATCCGTTTTGTGTGTTTATGTAACTTTCTTGTCCTACTTTTTCCAATAATCAGTATTTGTAAAACCATGAAGACTTGGTGGCATTTGCTTGCTCAAATTCTTAAGGGCTATTGGAGTAGCAGATGGAGCCAATTGGTTGTGTCTGCAAAAAAGTATATAATTTTACATTTTAGAGTCAAGCTCGGTTGAAGATTGTGAGGTTGTTCTTTCAATTAATGAGGTCCATAGTTGTTCATACCAATCTTAGATATAGAGGAAATCAATTATATAACATTAAGTCTATATTTCCTTGTTAGGAACCAATGCAACCAACTTTACAAAACCTCATGGAATTAGGTTTTTGGAGTACCAATGATGGTAAGAAACCAGTGAGATTGTGAAATCCAAGGATAGGGTTATGATGAATCTGCAACTAAGAAGAAGAAGATGGCTTGATTCATCAGAGATAAGAAAGGAATAGAGGACAAGATTAGGTTTTGGTGGATCTAGTTTTTCTCCAAAAATTGTGAAAGAAGCCGCATTGTTGTAAATTTAATTTATTTGGAGGTGAGTTTCTGTAATTTATAATAGTTTGAAAGCTTAGCATGTCAAATTATTAAAAGTATCTATTATTCCAGCCATCAGCTTAAGTTCAGCTTACTTAAGCGACACGTGTCATGATATCACGCCTGCGAGAAGAAAAATCCCTTTAAAATGCTCATGATCTTTATGGTTATGTTGATGGAACAAGCCCCTACCCACCACAAACACTTCCTCCATCCGAATCCTCTTGCACCCCCAAACCCAATCCTGTTACCGATTGGCGAAAGCAAGACCAAATTATTTTCAGTTGGATTATTGCTTCTCTTATTGAAGCATCCCTTCCTGGATAGTTGGTGCAACTACCTCTCATGCTACATGGAGTATTCTATAGAAAACCTATGCCTCTCACTCTTAGGCGAGGATCATACAACTTAAATATCAACTCCTTCAAACAAAGAAAGGGATAAGACCATGGCCAACACTTCCAATGATAACAAAATTTGGTGGATCATTTAGCAGTTGTAGCCCATCCAGTGTCTGATCTTGACGTAATATTAAGTATATTACACAACCTAGGTGCAGACTATGATGCATTTGATACTTCCATTACTAGTCGATTAGATCCACTTCCTCTTGATGATTTCATCATCCTTCTCCTCTCTCAAGAAATTCTTAAAGATCAATGGAATTCTCCACTTACTTTAGCCATGTGAAAGCTAATGAGGCAGCCAAGCTACCAAGTGGCCCATTCCAACCCTATACAAACAATAAAACTCGAAGCTCATACACTCGATATGGGCATGGTTGTGGGTGTGTAAGATCTACTCATCCCGCTAGTTAAAATTTCATTACTCAACAAAATAAATGGACAGCCCAACTGTCAAATCCATCATAGAAATGGGACATACAACATCAACATGTATCACAGGTATACCCAAAAGACCCAAATAACCAAGTCCCGACACTTATAGCTGCTGGCCATTCAGAAGCCTTGTTAGCCACCCCTACGGATTCATTTGATTCAGCACGGTAACCCTGATTCTGAAGCAACACACTACATAACTTTAACCATGGATAATCTACATCTTAGTGATCCTTACACAGGATCAGACCAAGTATGGGTTAGAAATGGGGCAGGTTTGCACATTCATAATATTGGTCACTCCATCTTCACAAGGAGTTACCTTCTCCTCAAAATCATCTTCCAACCCCACAACATTCTCATCTCTTGGATGTCTCTTATTTCGAACAATGGAGATTTCTTAGCCAAACTGGCAAGGAAAACCTTGTTACAAATAAGAACGACATCTCTTACACTCCCACCATATGGTGGAAGTATTTTTGGAAATTATCCCTTCACCCAAAATTTAAGGTTTTCTTTTGGCGTCTTCTAAATGCAAGATTATCGGTCAAAATGGACACATGTACCATCAATATGCGAGCTTTGTGGAAATTGTGTGGAGTCCCTTAATTTGGCATACATTTCTATCTTGTGAATGGATAAAGAGAATCTGGGCGGTAGGCCTCCTAGGACTCCGAACGGAAGGACTTACACATACATCTATCAGTGACCTATGCCATTCTTTCGTATCAGATCCTAGTCTTAACAAACCATCTAAACGATGGATGGTGTCTATCTTTATACTCACATGTTATTTTGTTTGGAAAGAACGAAACAACAAAATCTTTAATAAGCAAGCCCCCAACCCCATAAGAGTTTTAAATAACATCTCAATCTGGATCAAAGATCTAAAACTCAAAACACAAGAAACATCAGAAACCACACACAACTTGACACAAGAAAGAATTTCTAAACCATATATTTACTTTTGTGAAAGTATGAGTAACTTAAGTCAACTACCAATTTTGATGTGTGCAAGGGTACATATATAACTCAGGTTTGAATAGCACCGGATGGAGTGTGGGACTATTTTGAGATGGACAACTAAAGTATGTTATTACGGGAGGATTAGGGAAAGGAGATATCATTGAGGCGCTCTTGTTGGGTTTACAGGACAGAATAGACCAAGCCCAACTTTTCAACATTCAACTATCTGAGATTTGGTGCAATGAGGAAGAAATACTTGATCTACATTTGCCATTAAAACACAAAAGTTGGCCGATAGCTTATGTCCCGCTTTTGGTACCCCTAACTTTTTGTATTAAACAATATTAACTTTAGCAGGTTTAGCCATCCCACACTTCAACAATGGTTCATCTATTTGGCCACTAAATCTTCCATAGAATACAAGAAAGGAGTAACTATACTAGACACTAATAGTCTTTGTAATTGCTACTCGAAGTAATATTAATCATTTTTTCATATATAAAAAAAAATAAGAATAATAATACTGGTCACTCTACAATATCAACATCTAATCATACTTTTAGTTTAAATGATGTGTTGCATGTTCCTTACATCACAAAGAATCTACTCTTAGTTAGCAAGTTTACATATATATGGTAACAATGTTGTAATAGAATTTCACCGTCATTCTTTCTATGTGAAGGATCCACAAATTAACAGGGACCACATTGCTCCAAGGAGTGTTTAAAGACAGCTTATACTATCTTTCAAAGGATCTAAAAGCTGCTTCGCCAATGTTGCTACCCTCCATTCACATTGGGGAACAAGTATCTAAAATAGATAGCATGACCGTCTAGGACATCCATCTACAAAATGCCTAGATTCAATAATTTGTTAGTCATTGTCGCCAATATTCAATAAAATTTGTGTCTTGTCAAATAGGATGGGCCCACAGACTCCCATTTGGAATCAATAAAACTACTGCTTTAGTTCCTTTTGAACTGGTTCATTTAGACATTCGGGGATCCTCACCATCAACATTTGTTTCTGGTTTTAGATATTACATAAACTTTATTGATGACTTCAGCAGATTTACTTAGTTATTCCCACTTATGACTCAATATGAAGTATATTCAGTATTTACAACTTTTCATTCTCATGTTCGCAATATGTTTCAATGCAATACCAAAATTTTTCAATTTGATGGTGTTCTTGAACATCAAGTACTTGACAAGTTTTTCAGGCAAAAAGGCATTACACATCAATACTCGTGTCCCCATACTTCAAAACAAAATGGATGGGCAGAGTGGAAGCATTGCCACACTGTTGAGATGGATCTCACCTTATTGGTCAAAATTTGTAGTTCCAATGAAATTTTGACCATCTACATTTGACACAGCTGCCTATCTAATTAACAGACTTCCAACTTTGGTCTTACAAACCATCTCCAAATCAGGTGTTGTTTGGGAATTAAGAAACCTGATTATTTGATGCTCAGGACTCATAGTAGTGCATGTTATCCATGGTTGCATCTGTACAACAAAAACAAGCTTCAATTCGCTCCACTCAATGTATTTTTGTAGGTTATAGCAGCAATTGCAAAGGTTACAAATGTTTTGATCCATCTACAGGTCAAACGTACATATCATGACATGTGATATTTGATGAAAGTTGTTTTCCTTTTTCAGCAAAGCAATTAGCACCTAACCTCACAGTGAAGATCACAACTAGCCCTCCCTTTGATTATTACGTACACATGACCACATCATTCACAACCCACAAACAAATGTAAACCCAATGGCACCCTATTTTAACCCAAGTCCAACCACTCACCCATAACACACAAATCTAGCCTAGTCATCACACCAACCCACCACAACAATTACCTATCACCCTTAACCCACCTATTACTAATCTCACAACAGAGCATACCCAGCCCATTATTCATCAACCCACCAAATCTTCATCAACGGACAACTCGGTCCACATCTGGAATCACAAAACCAACATCAAAATTGAACCTCCTAACCACCAAATGGCCCATTCCTAGTGGTCTATTGGCTGACACTGATGACATGGAACCTATATCCTACACACATGCAAGCAAAGACAAGCATCACCCCAGTGGAATCACAGGCTTGGAACCTTTTTGGTTTCAATTGGATTTCATATGTCAGTGTCCAATTCATCTCTCTTTGTGCACACTTCCAAGACAAAAATCATAGACTTACTAGTATATGTATAGATGACATTATTATCACAGCTAATTCGTCTAACCATCTCCAAGACCTAGTCACTACATTGAGCAATGAGTTTGCCCTCAAGGATCTTGGCAACTTGCACTACTTCCTTGGGATAGAGGCAAACTGAAATTCCACAGGCTTTACTTATCTTATCTCAAACAAAATACATCTTAGATTTACTTTGTAGAGCAAAGATGGAGGAGGCCAAGCCCATGCACCCCCCCCCCCCCAACCTCAACATCTGCATTAGTACTTGGATCTGGAGCACAATTTGATGACCTGACCAAGTATAGAAGCATTGTTGGAGGACTTCAGATCTCACCCTCACAAGACCATATATTTCTTACTTAGTCAATTGAGTTTGCCAATTCATGCATTCACCAACCACAGAATTTCAGTTAAGAAAATTCTTAGATATCTAAAGCACACAGTTGACATAGGAATCCAAAACCGGCCCAGTAAGTCCACTACTTTACTTGCCTACTCAGATGCAGATTGGGCAGACAGTACCTATGATAGGCGTTCCACAGGAGAATTATGCATTTTCCTAGGCAACAATTTAATATCTTGGAGCTCCAAGAAACAACTCACAATTGCAAGATCATCTACGAAGGTTGAATTCAAAGCATTGGCTGATCTAATTTGGTTACACCAACTCTTAAGGGACCTTAGAATCTCTAGTCCACCACCTACCTTATGTTGTGATAATATTGGAGCAACGTACTTGGGCAACAAATCCATTATTTCATGCCCGAACTAAACACATATAGATTGATTGCCACTTTGCTAGAGAACAAGTGGCTAAACATCAACTTCAAATTCAGTTTGTGCCAAGCTTTGACCAGCTACTTGACATTCTATGTGACAAATGGTCTTCCTCGTCCAAGGGTC
Source organism: Hakea prostrata (assembly GCF_041222555.1). Taxonomy (NCBI): domain Eukaryota; kingdom Viridiplantae; phylum Streptophyta; class Magnoliopsida; order Proteales; family Proteaceae; genus Hakea; species Hakea prostrata. The sequence goes on from NC_142603.1 coordinate 40,968,443, forward strand.
GACATGCTACATGACAAGCTCACCGTCAGTAACTGGCTGATTCCATGATGCTACGTGACAAGATCACCATTTGAGAATTCAAAATTCAAATGATCTAAATTGAATTTCTTGTCAAAGTTGAAAGATGTTAAGGTGGCTCCAAAAGATAAGGAAAGTCATATTTTGTCAAGCAAGAATTTTAGGAAAATAATTCTAAATTCAAATGATATAAATTTGAATTTCTTGTCAAAATTGGAAGATACTAAGGTGGCTCCAAAAGATAAGGAAAGTCCTATTATGCCAAAAAAGAATGGGAAAAAAATCTAATCTTCACAACATAGAGTTTTTAGAATGTTTTATTTTCTAAATTAAGAGTATACCATACCTTATATGATTGTAATTCAAAATTCAAAATTTATATTTTAATTATAAATATAAAGTCCAAGTCACACAATGTGATGAGGAAAACTTCCATCGATTCTGCAATTCTTTCAAATCCGATGCTTCAACCTGGATATGAAGTTAAGATCTCTTAATATTGGCTAATGTAGGCATTAATATGGAGTCCTAGCCCAGTTTTAAAGAACAAAGCTACTGAGCTTTGCTGGCCATTGATGGTTCATACCTTGTGTGAAGTCATCATAATTAATTAGTCCTTTCTACAACCCAAACCCAGTAGAGTATTGACTACTACACTCATAATTCTAAAAGATCCATGTTTTTTAGTTACTACTAGTCCACTGCAAGTGAGATTAGCACCATATCCTTTTGTGATAATAATCCATGCTTTTTAGTTAGTACACATGAGAGCCACTCATGTTTACAAGAAGGGAGAAAGTGAGGATGATGAAATGGCGTACTCAGAGGTCGGTAGGAGAAAGGACCAAAAGGCGAAGGCTAAGAAGACACTAGAAATTGTGATAAGTTTGGATTACTATTGCCCCCCCTTGGTTATTCTAAAACCCCTTTCATTGCCCCCTCACTCTAGGGTAAGGAGTTAAGAAGGGTTGGTATTAACATCAAAAGAAATGTCTATTTGCCCTTAAAAGTAAGAGTAAAAATGGCATTACCCTGATTTCTAGAAACCAAATTGGATGTCAATTATATCCTTAAAATCTTATATTTTATAGCAGTTTTGAATTTGGTGGGACTATATACTTATGATTGTTGAAACTTGTACATTCCACTTAAATTTTTCATAATTACCATGATGGAAGTTTTACAAACAAATTAGCATCTAAAATCTAATTGATAGAAAATTTGGTAACATACATAATGGTTAGATATATTAGGTGATTTTCTTCAGCTTGGAAAAATATATCTAAATTTTAGTTTCTATTAAACATATTATTGGTGATTATTTTAGAGAAAAAAATCACATATCCATTGTGGTTTATTTTAAAAAGAAAAGAAATAAAGTAAAATTCCTATAAGGGTAGTTTATAACCTGACAAAAAAATAAATAAGAAAAAGATAATTGAAGGTATTTTGGGTTTGAAAAAATAAGGATAAAACTAATATTTAATCTAGTTTAATAATAAAAGGTAAGGGGATAAAGAGTAATAAACAAGACAAAGGGGGAAGAATATCCCTATTTAATTAGTTTTAATAAATGGGGGTAACATTGTCTTATGATTTTTTTTTTCTTTTTTAATGAAAGGAAAAGTAGACATTACCCATATTCAAACTTAATAGCTACATAACAGAGGCAACAATCATTTTGTAAAGAACAAGGTTTGATTACTAATAAAATCAAAGTATAGTGAAGCTACAATAATTAACTCTAAAAAAGAGTTCATTTCCATAAAATAAAATTCAGAAAACTCTCTTGTATTGACTAATTATTCAAACCCTATTGTCAAAAATTACGCATGTATTTGTCCCCATAAAACAAACTTTTGAAGGCTGAAATTAAGTAATAGAACAAGTAAAAGGGAGAAAACACAGGGCTGTAATAAAGTCAGGTTGGACTGAGTTTTAGAACCTCGATCTTAACCTTTGACACCTTGTCCTAACCCTAACTCTATGGGGTCTAGCTAGGTTAGGCACACACATAGCCCTGACCATTACCACAAAACAATAAAAGAAATCATACATTCCATAGTAGTTCCCAACTTTAAAGGGCAACTCCTCCAAATAGAAGTCATGTCACTTTCATTTCCAAACTGAAAAATAACAATGCCCTTACCAATAAAATGAAGAATGGCAAGAGTATAAATCTTCCATCCTTGTCAAACAAACTCTCAAACCTCCTTCCTCACCTCATCTATTGTGATTTGTTGTAAATAAAACATATGAATTAAAAAAAAAAAATTGAACAAATTACCGTGCTCCACATGCGCAAATTTATGAACCACAATCAAAATTTCTTTGCATGAATTGGCTCAAGGAGACAATCCAAAGAGATCGTAGCCCCTCCACTCACCACACCTGCATAGAACTTCTTCATCACAGTTTTGTCACCTGAGTAGATACCCTCTTGCACAGACGCCAGAGCATCCACCTTTCGATTGAAACCTTCCCTCGCAAAGCTCCTCTCTTTGACAAATTTGGATGTTCTCTCTCCTCCATCCACGCACCCTGTAAATTCTGGCCATGTAAAGGGACGAAACAAAAAAACCATGTTTTGGATTTTCTCTTTTTCGGAATCAGTTTCACTCGTGCTTGATTTGATTTAGGATCTTGAGGAATCATTGTTTATAGCCTTGAATAGTTATTTTACTGTCTTGAAGAGCTACACTCCTTGCATTATTTTTTCTTTTCTGTATTGTTTATCCTCCATACTGATTTTGGTGATCCTGAGATTTCATCAACATTCTGTTTATATACTTGGCAATACCTTCACTTAATAGACCAACCTTCTAATAAGTAAATGAAAGAGTCAGTCATGTAGCTAGCCACAAGAATTTGAATCTTTGGAGTGGTAAGGTATGCATTCTTGAAATAGTTTTGGGTGGAAAAGAAAAAAAAAAGGAAGAGAGAGAAAGAAAGAAAGAAAAAGAAAGAAAGGAGGAAGAAGAAAATTACTTACAAAGACAATAAGGAGGAATGAATAATCATGCAGCTATAAGAAATTGAATATGTTGGAGATATTAGACTATGTTTGGTATGCATTCCTGGGATATACTCTAGGTCAAATATCCATTAGAAGAAATAGAGAAGTATCAGGTTTCAAAATGCATTCTACACGGTCTCTAGTCCTTGAGAGACATGCAAGGGCTAATTGTCTGGTCGCAATTTCAAGTTCCTTCAAGTGGAAATTTTGAAAGAGAACTTGGAAGCAAGAGAAGCTATGAAAAATGGAAGAAAAGCGTTGATACAGATTTATTACATTGTCAGCTATAGATTACAATTTGTCAACTGTATACAGTTGGAGATATCTATAGTCTAATCTGCTTTACATCATTTTGGTTTCCTTTTGGAGTTTCTCATTTCATCTTCAACTCCTCAAAGGAGAAAACTAGGTAACAGAAGAACTCTTATTTATCGAAACACATGAAATCACAGAACACTTGTGAAGGGAACAATGATGCAAATACATAATAATTAGTCAGGAATGTCTAAAACTCATTCCTTTTTTTTTTTTTTTTTTTTTTGGGTGAACAGTCAAAGAAGGATTTCATAAGAATGATCATCATGAGTGTTGAAGACCATGTGCATGCTATCAAAGGATCAATCAAGAAGATTGTTCTTCAATGGTTAACTCTTCAATCATGTTGCCATGGCTGAGGGGATTAAAAGCTTGAATCTTAGAACACTTGCCAGGTAGAATCAGGGATCCAAGTCCTTGATCCAGTAGGACAGGTACCGGGTACTTACGTGCGATAAGCACCGAGTTTATCACCTCATCGGTCGGATGATAAACCGATAAGACCTCGAAGCCCTGAAGATCAGAGGGTTCCACAATTGGGTAGAGGAAAGCCCGAGCACCATGAGCACTCCTAACCATGAGTAGAGCACCAGGTGCCATATTCTTGGCCAGATGATCAATGACTTGGGTCTTCTGCTCCTTGTCCATGCCCACAAGGGCCGCCAAGAAAACAACTTCATAGTCCCTGAGTGCAGTGGACACCTCCATGATATCACTGGTATGGAAGAACATGCGTTGAGAGAGGTCAGGATCAGATGAGATCAAATTCTGGGCTAGAGAATTGGCCGAAGCATCGATATCATAGTTATGGAAGGTGGTGTTTTGAAGGTGATTTGAGGCCAAAACAATGGAGGTGAGAGGTAGAGGACCAGAACCCACAAAGGCAACACTAGTAGGGACATGGCTGCAGTGGTCAATGAAAAGAGTGAATTCAAGGTGGCTGAGCTTGAGGTAATTGGAATAGTAAGGGAAGATGTTGATATGGTCAAGTGAGTTATCAAAGGAACCAAGGAGAGAAGAGAAGTGAGACTCCAAGAGCCCCTCAGCTTCTCCACAGAGTCTAATGAGTTTGGTTCGAATGTCTTGAACATGATTGGAAAGCTTGGAGACATCGATGGGGATTGGTGGGATACATATGTGAACAAGCTGTGAGAAGAGCATGTCGACATGCTTTGATGGTTTCAAGGACTCAAGGATTGAGATGCTGTGGTAGATCTCACAGATCTTCTCCACCACCATGTCTTCATCTTGGCAGCCCATGTCGACACTATGAGCAAACTTATCTCTGTTACTTTCCAAGGTATTAACTCAAACAGGTAGCACACATTTCAAGATCTCTAATTTGGGTCTGTATTTATGAACACATACAAATGGTGTGGGACCCACACAAATACATAAAACCAGAGATATGATTGGTTGCTTACTAATATAATAATGTCTTTCATTATGTTATGTTCTGTTCTGTGTACCTTTTGGGGATTCATTAAAAAATGAGGACATCCTTACTTGAAAGAAAGAAAGAAAGAAAGAAAGAAAGAGAATGACTACATATTTCTCATTTTCTAGGTTAGCAACTTTGAATAGGCAACCTAATCGATCTGGTCAGTTTTGACCCGAATCATATTAGAAGCGATTCTAAAAGCCGTAGAATCGGTATTTTACGTGTAAAAGTAATCTTTCAACCCATTCTTCACAAGAGAATACGTAAGTTGGTATTTTAGGTGTAAAAGTAATCTTCCAATCCATTCTTACAAGAAAATACCTAAAACATGACAGATTTGAACCATTTAAAATTTAGAACGACCATAAGCGAACGAAAACCAAATCAAATGATTACACAAATCTATCACGGTACACTTCTAAAAGAAATTTTTTTAAAAAAAATGGAGAAACTCATATCCTCGTGCACAATTTCTTTCTCTTGGGCGAATAAATCTTCTTCCCGTATAGTGTTTTGTGTAAAAAATTCTTCTTTCTTACCATGTAAAGTAAATATCAGTGTAGAATTTTTTTTTAAATTTTTTTTAAATACAACTTCACAACAAAAGAAAAGTAGAAAAAGAAAAGTAGAATTTACCAAGATTCGATTTTGATTCATTGATTTTGAAATCAGGCAAATGGGAATGCCACTTTTATTCATCCTTCCTCTACGGATGCCAAGGTTCATTCTTTTTTTTCTTTTTTTTGGGCCAAAAGGTTCATTCTTTATGAGTTCTTAATGATATATTCTATGATTACTATCAGAAAAGGTCATTCGTTCTCTGATTCCTGAAGAGAAGAAAGAGCAAAGGGGAGAAAGAAAGAAGAACATTGACCAGTTGTGATCAAATCCATGGACCAATTAAAGCATGAGATCCCATTAATGTGTGAGAGGGGAGCCCGTGGCTGGCACAAGCTAGCACTTTGAGACTTTTGGTAACGACCACTAAGATTTGGAAAAGGTGAGGGGTTGCCTACTTGTGAGATAAGTAACCAAATCCCCGTGAAAAGGGTTGAGAACTTCCCTAATTGCTTACTGGCTTAAACCTGTTAAACGTGTTGAAAGCTCTTAATTTATTTGACAATTAATTGACGTAAATCTTAAGCCAATTGAAAAATAAGCCATTTGATCATTCTTGTTCTTTGTAATCAAGTTGTTGAGTGCACCTCTTGCCTTGAATCACAATAAATTATCTCTTTATTTAAAACGAAAAAAAAAAAAAAGTAACTTAGACTAGGTAACCTAATCCATCTTGTCAATTTTGATCCAAATCATGGTGGGATAGATCCTACAAAATCCTAGAATTGGTCTTTTGGTGTAAAAGTAATCCAACGAATCATTCTTTCAAGAAAGAATACCTTAGATGCAACTGCTTTGAGACATTTAAAATTTAGGACAATCATAAATGATCATGAGTAAGATGATTAGATGAATCTACTTCGGTACATGTTTGAAAGTAATAAAATGAGAAGAAAAACTCAAAACCCTCATGGGTTAATAGCAATTTTTTATTATTATTATTATTATCTATCACTCCATCTCTCGTTGGAGGGTTTTTGCCAAAAAAAAAACTTTCATTTCTTATCAAGTAAAATAAAAATCATTATCCAAACCAGAATGCATGCAAATTGAGGTTTAAAGAAATATAGTGGCACATCTTGATCTTATAATTAATATCAAAGCCAAAAGGTTGTGAATTTGAATTTCTCCGAGCAAATGATTGTTCGTGAATAAGAATGTCACTCTAATTTCGTAAATAAGAATGCTGTCACTGTAATTAGTGAGATGTATTTCGTGGAATTACTTCCTCCCAAATGTTTTACATGATAGTTTTAATAAAATTATAATTATACTTTCTAGAATAATTTACTATCAGAAAAGATAATTCATTCTCACTCTCTGAATTGAAAAAGAGCAGAATTTTGGCCAACTGTGACAAACCCATGGGAAAGCAGAGGAGAATCCGTGGCTGGCACAAGCCTGCACTAAAATGGGACTTTTGGTAACGACCACGAAAAGTGAGGCTTTGAGGTCATGGCTTGTCTACCCATTTGTAAGAAAAGAAACCAGATCTCTTTGACAAGTGCTGAGAACTACCTGTTTGCTTACTGGCTTTTAAATCTGTTAAAAGTGTTTGAAACTTCTTAACATGTTTGAAAATTAATTTGCTTAAATCTTAAGCCGTCAAAAAAAGCTATAAGGAATGTCTGAAATTACCCATTTTTTTCTTCTTGTCATCGAACCAATCACAAGGATTTAAGGACTCATTCGTCCAAGAGTGGTTAAGAAAGGAAAGAGATATTAAAGTTTAAATTCTCAACATAAGAGGTTATCACACTAGACTAGAAGTAAATCCACAAGTTCATCATTTAATATTCTAAACATCGGCCAGTTTCCTGTTTTCTTCTGTTAAATCTAAGTTTTGCATATACAATACCCATTTGATCAAGTAGATAAATAATGTGTCTATTTCGAGTTAGGTAGATAAGACATAATCTAGACTAGTTGTGTATCAAATTTCAAAACCTAATTGTTAGGCTAATGTTCTCTCACATATTAGTCAGGAGAGTCATTTCATGTTAAAAAAATCTCTGAAAAATGAAGGCGATTTACACTGTGATTTTCAGGAACTCGTAAAAATAATCTAGTTTTGTTGTGTTACGAAGATACAAAAACCATTTACTAACTTAGAAGACCAGGGAAAGATATGGAGAATATTGCAATCAGGATTCTTACATTCTTCTAATCAAACTTAAAATAACTTACGATGGAGTATTTGGGGAGCATTTTTTATTTTTGCTTTTTCGGACAAGAGAAAACAAGTGTTTCAAGTAATTATTATGGGAGACAAGCATCAATTCTCTACTTGGGATGGTGGCTTGTTTACCAACTTGAGGGTTAATGGAGGGTGGATGTGAAAACATTTGTTCAGATAATATTTTCACCTGTCACAAGGTTGAGACATTCCTTCTTTGAGTTTGAGCACAAAGCATTTACCTAACTAAAAACATTTAGATACATGCTTGTGAATTACTCTTTAAGAGATGGATCATACGAAGGATGAATTTTTAGTCCTTATTCATTTTTGTTTGTCAATGAGGATTTATGTGCTAACATTCAAAATTTTATGTTCCTTTTATGTATACTTTTTTTTCAAATGATATTGTTTTGATGCATAATATAAAACCTTGAACTAAAGCCAAGTTGAAATTACGTAGATAAAAACTGAAATAACTTTGAAGACAAGAATATCATAAAAAAAAAATAATAATAAGAGAAAGAAAATTTTAAATAAAGCATAGATTTTTGTGTGTATGTGAGTGATAAAAATTAATGGAGAAGGACGCCAAAAGTGATTATTTTACATCAAAAAAATAAGAGAGAAAATTTTAAGTAAGCAATGATTTTTGTATTTTTTTCCCACTCCAACCCCTTAAGTAAAGCAATGATTTTTGTATTTTTGTAATTGGATCAGTGTTTTGGATCAGTCAATATATTATCTTCTCTTCTCTTCCACCAATTATGCGTTTCTGTATTTCTTTTCTACTCCTTCCCTTCAAACTCCATCTCATAGTTTGTGGAAATTTCAGCGGTTTATTAGTTTATCAACTTCATCATCTTCTTCTTATTATTATTTTTTCTCCATGTATGTATAGACTAGACTGAAGGATGCATGGTGAGATATTGCAATGGTTAATTGGGAGTTCCTGGCATGTGAATCTGACCATATATGATTGTAGTATTGTTAGATACTGGTAACATGCGGAGCTATATTACTGCATCATCAGATTCGGCTGGTTTGGAGGACTCGGAACATAGCAAACAGAGGCGGAACCAGGATTCAACATTGGAGGGGGGGCAAAGAATGAAAGTCCAAATCACCTTCCCGTTGGGAAAGCACTAATATTTTTTTGTCACACATATATTGTGTGGAGTCTGTAGACCCTTATAAGATCCACCGGAGATCTCATTAAAAAAAATGACACATGACTTCAACCCTAAAAGGATATATGCAAACCAAAATTTTCTTTGGTAGGAGATGCAACTTTTTTTTTTTTTTTTTTTTTTTTTTTTTTGAATAAGACGTGCAAACGAATGGTAGTTAATTACCTTACTAATTATGGACATTTTATTCACAATATAAAATCAAATAAAATTTTTTTTAGAAGAAATAAAGAAAAAGAGAATATAAATCAAATAAAAAGATAATAGCCAAAAAAAATAAGAAAAAGAGAAAAGATAAATAAATTGAAAAGGAGAAAAATTACCTGATATAAAATAAAATAAAATGAATAAAAAATAAAAAAGAGAAAAGATAAATAAATTGAGAAAGAGAAAGAATAACTAATCGTGGAGATTTTTTTTTTTCAAATTTTTCTTAACCCACATTTATAGAAAGGGAAGAGAATAAATGGAAGAAAAGAGAGGAGAGAATAAATAGGGGTTGAGGGGTTAGCTTCTAATTAGGAATGACATTTTGAATACCGTTTATAGAAAAGAAAAGAGAGGGGAGAATAAATACGGATTGAGGAGTTAGTTTTTAATTAGGAATGACATTTATATTCATATTTTACCTTTAAAAATTGTTTTTAATATTGAGGGAGGGCCAAATAGTGATATTTCACAAGTGGGAAGAGAAAAAAGTGGAAAATTAAAGAAATTAATCAAAATTTCGAAAAATAGGAGGCATGGCCCCCTCCAGCCCCAATGTAGGTCTGCCTCTGCCAGCAATGTCATCCTTGAGCTTAATTTGGATCAAGCTGATTATAGTCATCATGTTACGTATGAAGTGATGACGGAAAAAATAGCCGGCTGGCGACGACCTGGTTTCTTATCTAGTTTTAGGCTTGATCATTTGGGTGCACATGTGTTTGTCCAATTTCTTCTTGGATTTATGATGTCTAGCCAAGGTCTGCAACTGACCCAAGGAAAATGTTAATTTTTAGGCTGTGAGTTCTATCTATTTTGGCATATCGTGGACTTCAATGCCTTTTAGGAGAAGGTAACTAAAGAAGGAGCCTATACCATTGCATTGCTATGCTAAGGCTATTGAGTTTACACTAATATATATGGACACGAGGTGTAACAACCACTTAAAAATATCTAAAAATTTACCCTCAAGATAATCTACCAAGAGTTTGGAGACAGCTCATATAATTACTATAACTACTTTGCCTTAGATGAGTTTCGGCCTACTTGGACAGGAGCCAGTTTCGGCCTAGGCTAGCACTGTCTTCACCTAACTTTATTTGACCTGTTTCATTTTACAAATTCAGTTTGTAATGATTGTTAGTTTTTGGGGACCAATAACGTGTTTATTACTTTGATGCCCCCAATCAAATGTGTTTGGATTAAATGGTACAAAGTGTAGACGATACATGCTGATATATCACCCTGTCACTCGGGGCAACATGACACATACCAAATGTCAACAATATATCGCCCATAAAAGTCAAAATTTCAGCGGTATATCGTCAAATTCACCATTTCTAACAAAATTTCATTCGATTTTTCACCGATTTTTCATTTGATTTTTGCCAAAGTGATATTGGATCTCTACGAGTCCGTTGGCAACAAATTGTAAAGCATGAGTCATACTTAACATAATTGTATAATGAGTTGTAGACTTTAGTACTTATCTTTATTAGTTGTGTATTTGTGTTCTCTTTGCATGTTTACATTAATTTATGAGTTTTTCAAACTTTTAGTTTTGCCCCCATATAGTCGGGCATGTGCCAATTAAAAACTTTAGATTAGGTGATGTTTTAGGCCAAAATAATGTTCCCTGTGTATTTATTGGCATCAAATTAGCTACACAACAAAATTCAAGCAAAAACAATCTTAAATACCCCTGGAAACCAGCGTCGAATTTTCATCGACATCCTGTCAAAAGTAGCCAATTTTACCATGTCGGTGGTGTCGCCAGCCACTGACATGGCGACATAGTCCGGCATTTTGGACTTTATTTGGAATTTGGAGTTGCAAGTTCATCAAACTCCATAAGTGATGTGATGTTGTTTCATTGGTAAATGGACACATTTTGAAGTGAAAATGGAGGCAAAAATAAAAATTGGAGAGGAATTTGCTTTTGACAAAATTTAAGTGGGGGCTGATTCAGTGGCTATGGCTTATCTGTTGTCGAAGAAGAAAGTTCCATGGATTTTATGGCAGTGTTGGCAAGTCTCCATCCATATCTTTGAATTAATATATTAAAAAATCATAATTGCAATGGAGAAACAGTCTTGATTGCTACTTTTTCGTGAGATCAGCTACAAAGGAGCAAAAATCTACTCCAATTCAATCATGGCTGGTAGGGATTGTTCAAGAAGTAGCTAGAGAAGGATGCAATGTATTGGCCTTTGACAAGCAACCCTTCCCAACCACAACTCCTTATTCCTCAAAAGGAACTTTTTGGTAAAACTCCCCCCGAGAATAAGAGAAGGAAGTGGCAACACCACCGGCATTAAAATCCTAACAGACCGTTTGCAAGAGATAAAAAGGTGGGAAAGATAGAAAGGTGAGACCCACAGTTAAAGATATGAATCCCATGTCAAATAAAATAATACAAATCTTTTTGGAACAAGGAAGCTTCTATTAAATAACTTGGGTATTATAGAATTACTTCAAATGCGATAATGTGGCCTAGCACCAGCGTCATGCTCAACCAAATGGCTGAAGTTCACTTCATTAAAATGAACAACACAAGGAACAGGATTTTGCTTGTGGAAGTTGAATGCTACGTTAAATAACAACCATACATTTAAGCCACATGCAGAAAATCAAATTTTAAGTGGAAGCAATGCTATTTTTTTAACTTTAACTCGAATCGCGATCGGTTCGTTTGGAACCATGCGAACCAACCTACTCTACCCTCTTCTCTGGAAACCTTTGCCGCTGATTGCCGTCGACTGCTCCCAAATAAAATCCGTGTAACTCAGTATAACTGTTTCTATACTTCCATAAGAACACTGAAACGATAGGTTATTCCTGAGCATTCTTCCATGAAAAATGACCTAATTCCAATTCCAAGTGAAGAAACACCGAAAGCATTAGGCTTGATTTCAGCCAGTCGCAAGAAAAACCCTAGTTTCTAGTAAAGAAAAGAACCTCAGAATACCAGAGAATTCATTAGGAAGATGATGAGATGTTTTGATTTCAGCCAGCCGCGAGAAAAACCCTAGCTTCTAGTAAACAAAAGAACCTCAGAATATCAGAGAATTCATTAGGAAGATGATGAGATGTGTAATAAACCAATGTTAATCTATAAATATAATACCCGAATTCCCTTGTATGCTCGTTACTGCCACATCCTCCCTCTTCACTTTTTTTCCCCCCTAATGTGCCAACTGATTCGTTTTTTCATTTTTCCCGTGAATCTCAACCTTGGTTGTCTCCTAAGAAAGAAAAGAATTTCTCTGTTAACTCCTTCCCCATTTCCAAATTTGCAAATTACAGAAAGAAGGTAAAATGCAATAAAGAAAAACTAAAATGAGGACTAATGCTCCCTAACTTCTCTTGCCTTCTATCGATTTACCCTCCTCGTTTCCCATCTATAACATACCGAGATTAACTCCAAAAAGCTGGTATGGTTTTGTTTGAAACTACGGGCGGCTCTGTTTTTATTTTTTCCCCTTCCTCTGTGTTAGTTTGAATTTAGAAATTCTTATACGAAGAGACCGAGAGTCACTCTCGTTATCGATTCAGTTATTCCTTTGTGCATTGGGTTCTTTATATCTTCATTCCGGCCGACCGAGTTTCTCGATTCATACCGGTTCGTAGTTGAAAAGCCAGTGTGTGGGTAGAGGAGATTTTACTTGGGAGCAGTCGACGGCAGTCGGCGGCGGAGGTTTCCAAAGAAGAGGGTAGAGCAGGTTGGTTCGCACGGTTCCAAAAGAACCGATCACGATTCGAGTTAAAGCTAAAAATTCAGCATTGCTCCCACTTAAAATTTGATTTTCTGCATGTGGCTTAAATCTATGGTCGTTATTTAATGTAGCATTCAACTTTCAATCCTGAGTGTGAGCTGCTGGCATAGGCACTGCTCCCAAGCAAAATCCCAAGGAACATGCTAGGAGGTCGCCAAATAATCTGCGCAGAAGTTGACTTCACGGTAATGATGCCGGAAGAACAACTCCGAAAAGAGACTGCAACTGCAATACGTCGTTCACTGCTCCTATAATTGCCCAAAGGCACTTACGATCAACCACAGAGAATCCAAATTGTAAGTTGAGAATCCTATTCAAGGGACTTTGAAAAAGAGTGGAGTGGAAAAAACCAGCTTTGCCACATAGGCTGACATTTTTCCTCATTCATGGGATTGTCTTTTCATTATCTCATCCAACTTAACAAGCAAAACCGCATTTTAGTATTCTATGGAAAAACTTTTTTTCCATCGTGTAGGAAAAACTAGAAATAGAAAATCAAGGGTAATTTTCATCTGGACCTAGAGGTTTGGTCTATATCATTTTTAGTCAAAAAAGACTAAGACTTTGCATCTGCCTCCCTTGTACTATGAAAAAAGTCAATTTAATGACAAATTATCACTTTTATGACGAATTTGCCCTTATTTTTTTTTATTTAATTTTTATTCTTATTTTTACAATTTAAGGGGTTAAAGTTTATTAATTTACAAAATCAGACCCCCTTCGTTACCTGATTCCCAAATTCCTGGTTCTACCAATTTTAAATCCTTATTTTCCATGTCATTGAGTTCTTCATCTTGGAGAAAGTCATATCGCCTTGCATCATTTCAAGTTCTTCTCTCGGTCTGTTATTGTATTCTCAGTTTCAAGTTCGGAGCAAAGTGATCCGCTCTAGAGATTAGTTCTTTAAACGGATCAGGATGGGGAACAAGGCGGTTGAATCTAGAAGAGTGTCGGTGACTCTTGCGACTTCAATTTGTCTAATGCTTCTTCCGCCATGGTCTTCTCTCCTTACAGCTATCCATTAAATTTCTGTAATTTCACCTCATTCTCTTCGAACTCCTTTTGCGAGTTTTTAATTTTGAATCAATTGATCATCTATTTACCAGCAATAGCTGATACTTATCTTGATTTGTTTGTTTGTTTGATTTTGAAGGGAAACAAGTATCAAATAGCAGTGGAGCTGGTGAGAGCATCAACAATGGCGAACCTGAAGAGGATGATTCATTATCGTCTCTACTAGGAAGACTATTAAGAGATTTTTAATTTCTAACTCCTTCCAGTCTATTTCATTCATTAACCAATGCTATGTTTAGCTTCTGATTGCATTAATGGCAGAGTCGAAATAGGGTTTCAAATTTTCAATTTGGAGGCAAGGGGTGTGGTGGTGTGAACCGACTTTCTCCAATAACTCAAAGACATGGTTGCGTACCAAAAGCTGGAAGATGTCTTTCCAGGGATGCGAAGCCTAGTTAGAGATTATGTTTCACCCATTCATTTTCATTTCATAATCTTCAACTAGGATTTGGAAAATAAGGAGTTAGAATTAGTAGAACCAGGGATTTGAGGGTAATAAGGAGGATTTGATTTTGTAAATTAATTAAAACTTTAACCCCTTAAAATGTAAAAATAAAAAAAATAAGGGCAAATTCGGCATATAAGTGAGAATTTGTCCTTAAATTGACTTTTTTCTATAGTACATGGGAGGTAGATGCAAAGTCTCAATTTTTTTGGACTAAAAATGACATAGATCAAACCTCAGGGGGTCCAGATGAAAATTACCCGAAAATCAATTATCAGGTTTGAGATCTAATGGTGTTAAGAGAAAAGAAAAAGAGAAGGTGGATCAGCTCGAGCATTGGGATATTTTCCAACTCCATATCCATCTAGCTCTCTTTCAATCCGATGCAAGCAAGAGTAGAAAGAGACCATATCTTGAGTTGGGGAGGACAAGATATTCTTGTGAGATAAAGTTAACAACCATAAGAATTTTATTTGCAAGTTAGTCTCCTCGTACTAAACATTTTCCTTTTGGTAGAAAAACGCGCATCTAAAGAAAAGCCCACTTGGACGAATTACCATATGATCGACAAAGTTAAGTTGACAATGCAGCTATAGTGTTCTTGTAAGAAATAATTATTTTGATTCTGTAAAGGAGAAGATTTGAGTGCAGTATCTTCTAGTTTGTTCTTGTACAGTTTACTTATATATACCGTGCACTCTGTATGTGATATCTTAATGAAATCTTGTTTCCTATACAGTATCAAAGCGTCCTTTTGCTCTTACAAGCTTTTTATAAGTTCTAGAACTTCTGAGTTCCTGGTTGCTCTCGAAGCTTCTAGCTTGGGCTTCGCCATTACTTCTCTGCGGCATTCTTGATCTCTGGTCTTGCGCATTTTGTCATGTCTGGACCTGTTTCCGATAGCAAGTAACTAACTCCCACATCTCATGCAGTTCCTACAAATTCACTTAGGCTAAAGTGTAGCTGAACCCACGTGTGAATAGGTTAGCTTAATGGCTTTGAATATTCACTGTCATATTTGTTAAATTAAATCTGAATCGTCAATAGTATTCATGTTTTTCTCCCATAATTTATGCCTTTATGGGAACAGAGCCCATGGAGATGAGAGGGAACAGAGGAAGAAAGAGAGAAGGAACAGAGGAAAAAGAAATTTAACCATTACTGAGTAACCACCACTGGGAATCTTGTTTTATTTTTGAAATTTTAACCTAGAAGGTTATCTTAATTAATATATAAATAATAGGAGAAAAAAAAAAGAATTTATCGGACGATTCAAATTTAGTCAACCGATCTGATTGTAGAAATTTAGAATCGTTCAGTTAACATATTCACATCTTGGTTCAGCTACTCCCTTCTCATTCACCTGAAAAGAAAATTAATTACAAACAAAATAAGGTTGACCATATCCATATTTTCCTCTTATACATCTTTTTGTTTTGTAATTATTGTTTTTTATCAACTAGATCAAGGAAATAATGCCTTTTATATAAGGATCCAGATCCTCATCATCCCACGTTGCCCTCTGGCCTGTCCGTCTTGACTGTCGGGTTGGGTGATATGTGGACGGGTTTAATTGCTATATATCATCAGAATGGAGAGGACTCATGATTTTTGTTAATGGGTTGACTCCATTTAATAATTTTTAAAAGATTGATTGCATTTCAGCCTTTCCATCCAATAGTTACAATTAAAGCAGTTCATGCATTATCTATCCATGATTGGATGAACAAGATGGAGGGCAACGTGGAACGGAGAGGATACGAATTGTTAATGTAATCCCTTCTCTTCAATGGATATGAGCTAAAAATAAAATAAGAAATCTTCGATCGATCACCTTCCTTGATGCTTCTCGATCTATTGAAAATCAAACTTATGCTTCCCATGTTAGTTTTCTTTGCATCTTCCAGCGAATCCAAAATAGCACCAAACCTCGTTTTACAACAAACCTAGAAATATTTTA
The DNA here is from genome assembly GCF_041222555.1 of Hakea prostrata. NCBI lineage: Eukaryota > Viridiplantae > Streptophyta > Magnoliopsida > Proteales > Proteaceae > Hakea > Hakea prostrata. The sequence continues at coordinate 40,984,676 of NC_142603.1, forward strand.
GAAATCTTCAGACCCACTTGTCTGTGTTTTTAATTCAATTGTTGACCTGGTTAGCCAATTAATAGATACCTACTCTCCCACCAATGATGGGTTTGTCTTCTTCTACTGTTAGTACCTTTTATTTTTCTTCTTCTTCTATATATATATATATGGATTACATTCAAAGATGGTGAGATGCAGTTGCTGAAGAGTTCGCAATGGCTGGAAGTCCCAACTATATGAATCTGACCATGATTGTGGTATTTGGTTTGTTTGTATTGTTAGCGACAGGTGACATGGGAAGTTATGTTACAGCATCATCAGACTCGGCTGGCTTGGAGGAGCCAGAATCCAGCACTGTGATGAAGGCGAAGACATTTGGTCGCCGACAAGTGGGCTCGCCACCTAGTCCAACGCCCAATCGTTCACAGCACCAGTTTAAGCCGGCGGCGCCTCCTCCTAGTGATGTTTGAAATGATCAGGTTGGAGGAGGTCATCAACGATGAAGATTGATGACTGATGTGAAATTGTTAGTTTCAGAAATTTGTTGTAAATTCCATAATCCATCTACGATGTATTCAGGCATTTTTTTTTTCTCACTTTGTTGTCTTTTAATTTGTTTTCTTAAGTTCATGTTCCTAATTAGGCTACAAAATGAAGATCATAGTACAGGATTGCCCGAACTAAGCATATATAGTTTTAGTTCTACCAAATCTGATGATCCGGTTCTGAAGCCATACTAATTGACTGACAGATGCAATTCCTCTTGGTCATATTTGGGTCCGTTTGATGACTCATTGGAAAAGGGTTTATGGTGTTTCTTGTTTCAAGAAAGAAAAAAAATGCCCGAAAATTATTTAAAAAGACTATTCACTGTTACAACATAAATTGAAATTTTTGAAAATCTTTGCTTTGACAAAACAAAGATTCTGTTTTTTTAAGCAAAATTTATGGTCGTTCGTTTAACGAAAACAATTTTAGTGAGGGGTATTCATGGATTTGGAATCCCAAACATAAGAACTCTACCTAAAACCCTCTCATAGTGTGATAGACTCCTCTGTTCATTGCTTCTTTAACCCTTGGTTTTTCATTTTATTTATTTTCAGTGACCAAAGTTCCTCTTGATCATCTTCTCTATCTCCGGAGAAACCTTGATCATTGTCTTTGTGAAAGGGCCCCTATTGATAAACCAGAATTGAACTCAGAGACAACTCTTTATCTTAGAGTTTTGATTGCATTCAACTCCAGTTATTTTTTTGTTAGAGATAGATTTTTTTTAATTTCTTTTTTCCTTATCGCACTCCAACAATTATTCATTCATTAGAACATCTTCTTCTTCTTCTCTCTCTCTTTATTTTCTTTTCTTTTTCTTTTTCTTTCTTTCTTTCTTTCTTTCTTTTTTTTTTTCTTTTTTTTTTTTTTTTTTTTTTTTTTTTTGGCTCATTACAATATCTTTATAAGTGCAATACTCAAGCAACCAACATTGGTAGCTTGAGCATTCAAACCAAATCTTAGAGCTTTCATGGTATCACAGCCATTGATCCTAAAACCCTGAAAAAAAAAATTTCTAAACCTCTCAGTATTTGCCACTTCTTCATCTCCCTTTTCCAATCACGCATATCACAAACCTTATTGCCTCAAAACTCAATAATAGAAACTATTTGCTTTGGAATGAGCAGTTTGAGTCCATATTTATTAGTAATGAGCTAATTGGTCACGTTGATGCATGGCACAGTTACAGGACTGTCCCACAATTCAATTGATTCAACTATATCTCCAAATCTAGCATATACAATCTGGCGAAAAATTGAAGGAAAATCACCCCATGAGACACTCTTTGGATCCCCTCCAGATTATACAAGTCTTCAAGTACTTGGTTGTCAATGTTTTCCTGATCTTAGACCCTATCGAGAAGGCAAACACTCTCACAAATCCCTTGAGTGCATTTTTCTTGGCTGCAGCCCTAATCATAAGGGTTATCATTGTCTCAACATTACCACCGGACACATCTGTAACATTCAATTAGCATATGTTCCCATTTGAAAAATTCAATGAGCATATGTTCCTATTTTAAAAATTCAACAACCTAAATTATGTTCTCAACACTCCTAATAACACCATTTATCTTCCCATCCTCCACCTCCTCCACCTACCCTTGCCATGTTACCTCAATCACCTATTCTCACTCCACCTTCTACCCAAATATCATCCTACGCCAATCCCAATTCCCCTACCCCACACTATACACCATCATCCAACTCCCAAACCCTTACACAATCTCTACCTGCCTACCATAATCCTCACCAAGTTCCTCACCCCAACCGAATGCACCTCCACCACCACCACCTCCATCCCACCCTACGATAATAAGTAGCAAAACAGGTTCTCTATGCCCCCAAAACCCCCATTATCCCTCTTGACCATCTATCATCCCATACATCATGCCTTACCACCATCAACACTAATATCACCGAACCCGTTGCTGCAAAAGATCCCAAATTGGTTGCAGTAGTGGATGTTGAGTACAAAGCAATAGAAGCATGACACTTGGAAACTACTTTCATATGAAAATGGCATAAATTTATTTGGTTGTAAATGGGTTTATAGAGTCAAGACCAAGAGTGATGGAACCATTGAAAGGTACAAGGCTAGACTAGTCGTACAAGGGTTTCACCAATGGTCTGACATTGATTTTACTGACACCTAGCCTAGTTGTTAAGGTAGCCACCATTCATACTGTAATAGCAATTGTTGTATCATGTGGTTGGTCAATACACCAATTAAATGTTAAAATGTCCTTTTAAATAATGCACTAGAGGAAAATGTCTATATGCAGCAACCACCAGGTTTTATCATTCTGAACACCCTTCACATGTGTGCCATTTAAGGAGGGCTCTATATTGTTTGCACCAAGCACCCCATGCATGGTTTCAATGCTTCAAGAGTTATTTGATATGTGAAAGGATTTGTGCAAAGCTTTGTAGACAATTCTATGTTACATTCCACTCTTCTGCAAGGCTGGTCATCTTGTTACTTTATGTGGATGACATCATTTTAACTGGTGATAACAACTCTCTTGTTTCTACAATGATTTGGAACCTTGAGACCAAATTTTCCATGACAAATTGGGGCAGTTTGCACTACTTTTTTCAGCATTGAAGTGAACCAAACAGTAGAGGGAATGCTACTTCTTCAAACTAAGCATGCTCTTAACCTTCTACAATGTACAGGTATGACAAACTGTAAACCCTGCACAACGCCAGTAGCACCAGGGTCTAAGCTGTCCGCAAGCTATGGTGATCCCTTATCTGATCCTTCTAAATATCGACAAGTAGTTGGCACTTTACAGTATCTCACTATGACAAGGTCGGATCTTTCTTATGTTGTCAATCAAGTATGCCAACATATGCAAAGCCCAACCATTGTTCATTACAATGTTGTTAAACGGATTCTAAGATATGTCAAACACACAATTGCAGCTGGTATTAATTTCAAACCTAGTTCTTTGTCTCTCATGGGTGCTTAATCTAATGCGGATTGGGCCAGCAGCCTTGATACTAGACGCTCCACTAGTGGGTTATGTACCTATTATGGTGCTAACTTAATCTCTTGGTCATCGAAGAAACAACTAACTGGTTCCTACTCCAGTGCTAAAGCTGAGTACAAATCCTTGGTTATTACAATCTCTGAACTATTATGGATATCATACCTCTTAAAGGGTTTACATATGGGGATTACATCTCTTACACTGGTTTATTGTGTTAACTTGACTACTTCACAATTGGCAGCTAACCCAATTCTCTATGCTCAGACAAAACAGGTTAAGGTGGATTATCATTTTGTCCATGATTTGGTTGTAAACAACAAAGTTCGAGTTTAGCTTGTGAGCTCTGAAACTCAGGTTGCAGACATTTTTACCAAAGGTCTACCCACAACACCAGCTAGGCTCCAAACTACTATGGCTACCACCCCATAGTTTGTAGGGGGTGATAAACCAGAATTCACTCAGAGACACTCTTTATCTTAGAGTTTTAATAGCATTCAGCTTGGGTTAATTGTTTGTTAGAGTTAGAATTTTAATTAATATCATTTTCCCCGTATCATTCCAACACTTATTCATTCATTAGACTATCCTTATAAATACAATAACCAAGCAACTAACATTGGGTAGCTTGAGTATTCAAACCAAATCTTAGAACTTTCACTTGTAATTCATCTTCTCTATTTCCTATTAATGTGGTAAAATAATGCATGCTAATACCGTGGTTCTGAATTTCATTTAAGGAGAGGAAGGAGTGGGGTTTAGGATCATTAAGAGGAAGACGAAGAAAGATGTTTTTTCCCTTTTCCTTTTGGTAAGGTATGGAAAAAAGACAAATTTTTTTTTAATCACTTAATTAGGGTTGATTTTTCCCTTAATTATTAAAGATAGTATTGTAATTTATTATAGAATGTGTATAAGTAGTATAAAACTTCAGGGTTATTTTGGGATTTTAAATAAATAAAGAATGTCACTTCATCACTTACAAATAGAACTTAAAAGCAAGGGGTCATCAATAATTATAGGCAAAGTCTAAAGTTGGATTAGTAATTTCAAAAAGGATAGGGAACAAGGTAGTAATTAAGCTAAAGTACCGGGGGGACAACAATAATTATCCCAGTATTATGCCAGAAATGCTCAAAAATGCAAGTGTTGCGAAGCAGAAAACGGGGATAAACAGGTCCTCATTTCATGACCCACTCCAAAACAGTCGGTAGTTACAAGACTAGCGTAAGTATTGCTATATCATTGGTAAACACAGACCAATGTCACCAGCGCAAAAGAGCTCTTCAACCTCAATCATAATGACATGATATACAGTCCTATCTCCAAGACAAAGCATGGGAAGGCGATGCACATCCAACAACTCCCCAAGCCATTGGGCTTGTAGAGCCCTTATGTCAATTTGGTCTTGGGGTTTCTTTGCAATTTGGGCTAGAGCCCATAAATAGTTGTTGTGGCTCAATATATTCTCTTGTAAGATAACACATGTAACGAGTTGTTAAGAACATAATATATGGCCTCTAAATTTGATAGCCCTTTTGGTAGAAGTTACAATTATTACTATAAATTTTAACTTGTGCAAACTCCCAGAAACATTCAGAACTATTTTTGATGTTCCTCGAAGTAGAAACACTTGGGGGGTTACCAATTAGTCACTACACTCTTATTTGTTGGATACTTTGGAAGGAATGATGATACTTTTGGTTGATGTGTTTGGACACCAGAGAGAATTTGTACTAGGACATTAAAATAAACTTTTGGGGAATTCCAAGATGCAAATAATGTGTTGTTCAATGGAAAATCTTTTCTCTTATTGAATCTATGAATTGTTGTAACAGGTTACTTAGTGATGTGAAGCTGGCTCAAGATGATTCTTGTCCACAGGTTCCTTCTACCGTTCTCTTTGATGCTCATGAGGACTCTCCTGGCCCTCAAACCAACTTTAGTATGTTCGTTGATGCCACTTGGGAAAGCTCTTCAAAGCACGCGGGGAGAAGCTACATCTTATGGTGCCCCACTGGCAAATTCATTACTGCAAAAACAACTTCCTGTTTTGGTTTTTCAGCCCTTATTATGGAATTTAAGGCAATTAAGGACACCCTTATTTGTATTTTGGATGTTAGGATCAATCAGGTTGTGATATTTTTTGATTGCCTTCTTGCCGTTAAGGCTATAAATGGCCAAGTGCAATCTCTGGATTGGCCAAGCAATGGTATTATCCTAGACATTTTAAAGATTTCAGTTGCTTTCTCTTTTATTAGGTTCAGTTATATCAGTAGGTCCCTTAATGCTCAAGTAGACTTCCTTGCCAGGGGCTCAAGGGTCTTTAAGCTTAGTAGGTTTTGGAGGTTGTCCCCTCCTGCTTGCATTGTAAACATTTCTTTATTTGAGACTCTAATATAATTTCAGCTTTGTTAAAAAGAAGAGCAAATTGCACTGGCACCTCAAAATGGGGACATTAAAGCACTAACACCCCACTAACACCCCAAAATTGGATTTTTATTTGATATATTTGTCAAATTTATCACTGAAAACAATTAAATAAGTGTTTATTTTGTTTCAATTCCAAAAATATCCCTATAATAAACAATATCTAGATTGTTTTCAGTGATAAATTGGATAAATATATCCAATGAAAATCCAATTTTGGGGTCTTCGTGTTTTTTAAACATAAAGTGGGGTGTTAGTGCTTTAAGGTCTCAATTTTGGGGTTCAATGCAATTTGCTCTACAAAAAAAATGCAAATTAGTTATTTCCATGGCAATATTGCAAAAACTACCATAGTTCTCTCATCAATGGTTGATTAGTGATAATTAAATTTCTATCACTTAAAGGGAACCATAGGATCATTTCTTCATTTGAGGTCTATCTCAGGGGATACTTCATTCTCCCACTCTTTTTCTCTCTTCGGTTTGCCATTTCACTTATAAAATAATTTCAAGGGAGTCATTCTCTCTCTCTCAAAAGAAAAGAAGAAAGAAAAAAACCACAACATCGTTTCTTCATTTGAGGTCTACCTCAGGGTATTAAGAAACAATCTCAATGGGAAAAATAGTTGAATCATTTCATATGAGAGAACCTCAAATATATAGGCAACATGCATCCCATGCTGTTAGGTGACCATGAACAATAAAAGAAAGATATAAAACATAGAAATACAATACATGGAAATGTTTGTATGTAAATATAATAAATGGAAATGTTTGTATGGAAATGATTTAATAGAGAAACCTAATCAAGCCAAAGCCAAATTAGGATATTGATGAAATGGAAGGATGAGATGGTATGGAAAGAATTCAAATGTAAAGAATGATGAACGAAAGGAATTCAAATGAGAGGAGTGATGAATGGAAAGAATTCAAATGAGAAGATGAAATGATATGGAAAGAATTCAAATTAGAGACAATTAGGGAAATGATGAAAAATCATCCTTATCATGTCTAATACTCTCCCTCAAGTTGGAGATTGAATGTTAAGAACTCCCAACTTGCCTCTATGACTGGGAAATAAATATTTTCCAAGGGCCTTGGTGAAAATGTTAGCAACTTGAGCTGTCGAACTTGATCACGAACCACATGACAATCAATCTCAATGTGCTTGGTGCGCTCGTGAAAGACTGGGTTCGCAGCAATATGTAAAGCAGCTTGATTGTCACAAAATAAAGGTATTGGTCGAGGGACCATGACGCCAAGATCTTTTAGCAATATAACTAACCACATGAGTTCACAAGTAGTGACAGCCATAGCACGATATTCAGCCTTAGCAGATGAGCGGGACACAGTAGCTTGTTTTTTAGATTTCCAAGATAAAGGGCTGGAACCAAGAAACACACAATATCCAATGGTAGATCTTCGAGTCATAGGGCAACTTGCCCAATCTGAGTCACAATAAGCACGAAGAGATAACTCACTATCAGCAGATAAAAGAATCCCTTGTCCTAGAGTGCCATGGAGGTAACGAAGTAAACGATCAACATCATCCATATGAGGTTTACGAGGCTCATGAATGTATTAACTAAGAACATTCACAGTGTGAACAATATCTGGATGAGTAATTGTGAGATAAATAAGCCTTCCCAATAACCGATGGTATGGTGTTGGATCAGGTAAGGGCTCACCATCAGAAGTAGTTAACTTGAGGTGTTGTTCCATTGGAAATTGAGTCGGATTAGCACCTATGAAACCAACATCAGTTAAGATGCCCAATGTGTATTTTCGTTGGTTGATGAAAATACCTTTCTTGGAACATGCCACCTCAAGACCAAGGAAATATTTAAGCAATCCAAGATCTTTAATTTGAAAACATTGCTGAAGAAGTGATTTTAAGTTGGGAATCACAGTTGTGTCAAACCCATCAATTAAAATGTCATCAACATAAACAAGTACAAAGGTAGATGAAGACTCTGTAAGTAGAGAAAATAGAGAGTAATCTACCTTAGATTGTATATCCAATATCAATAAGGGCACCAGAAAACTTGGAAAACCAATTACGGGATGCCTGCTTAAGCCCATATAATGATTTGTGAAAGCGACAAACCAATTTCTCCCCCTTTTGATGATAACCATATGGAAGTGTCATATATACCTCTTCATCAAGATCTCCATGGAGAAAGGTGTTGTTCAATGCCATCCATTTGATGCAATGACCATCCTTTGATGGCAGGAATGGCAAGAAGTGTTCTGATAGTAACCAACTTAGCAATTGAGGCAAATGTCTCATGGAAATCAACCCCCTCAATTTGAGTATAATCCTTTGCCACCAAACATGCTTTATAATGCTCAATTGACCCATCTAAATGCCATTTAATTTTGTAAACCCATTTACTCCGTCGGAGTTATTCCTCTGATTAACACAGCCTCAACTGTGTCCATCAACCAACACTCGAGGTTCTAAAATCCCTATTAGGTTACAACTTACAAGTCCTACAATTCTAACTGTTGGCGGGTCAACCCGGATGGGTTAGATCCGACCCATTCCGACTAGTTATTTTTTCTAGGCCTTTTTTATAAGAAAAATTATGTGATTAGTTGCATTTAGGTTCTTTTACCAAAAGTAACCGCTCAATGTTTTACTTAACAAAACTAGCTCAAATTGAGTTTGAGTTTATAAAATTAACCAAAATAGGGATTTTTCACCCTTTTGGACATTTTTAACCCCTAAAACTAACCACATTGAAGAGGAAAATTACTATTTTTTGTCCAAAAGGAAAATTCACTAATTTTTCATAATCTTCGGACATTATGCTCCCATATTTGTATGGTCAATTTTAGGGGTAAAAATATCCAAAGGGGTGAAAATTCACTATTTTGGTTAAATTTATAATTGCAAACTCGTTTTAGCTAGTTTTGTTAAGTAAAACATTGAATGGTTACTTTTGTAAAGAGAAACCTAAAATTAGATAATCAAGTAACTTTTCCTTTTTTATACTAATATTGGGGGATGAGGATATTACATATGCCTCTGGCAAAAGTCGAACCCATGATTTATTCACTAAGAGGTGTCAATTTTACCATTATAACAACTTTGTGTTGACATTCCAACTATATTTTCTTATTGATGAGTAATAACTTGGTTGGATTGCATGGCAGACAATGTAACACTTGTGAATAGCACTTAGAATCTTTCTCTTGGTGAGGCATTGAATTCGGTTAGTCGCTCTTGAGTGTCAAACTCGGATATCCCTTCCCAAGTATGTCAATCTCCTTGCGTTTTGTTTTGGTTGTGCTCGGTGTTGCTTATTGTCTTTCTTTTTTCATTCTTGCTTGTTTTTTTGTGTCTGATTATTCTGCGTTTGTCAATGCAGGGTTGGTAGAGTAGTAAGATATGATCTATACTTTTTAGTGGAGAGGTCATGTGTTCGACCCTTGCAGACGACAAAGCTCCCCGAGAATGTAATCAAGGTGTGTGCAAGTTGGCCTAGATGAACCTTATATAACCAAAAAAAAAAAAAAATTTGAAATTTCTTTCGTGGAATGTGAGAGACCTCAAATCTAAATTTACCCTTCGTTACCCTTCTATGCTAGTTAAGAAATTGGACATTGACTTTTGTCTTTGCTTGTGAAACTAAATATTGGTCTTCTTTGTTGGATGTTCTTTCCCCCTTCCCTCTTAATATGTTCTCTATTTTGGCCTCTGTCCCTAGCACTGGTTCTTCAGGGTTGATGTGGGAATTGGGCATTTTGGTTAAACCTTCTTTGAGGGTTTTGGAGGTGGAAACTGCTGAAAAATCTTTCATTTTTGTTCTCATATCTTCCAATGTGTTTTGAGATTTTCTGGGTTATCTATGTCTATGACCCCCCTCAAGTGGTTAATTGAATGCCTTCTTGGGACCATTTGAGGGACCGGATTGTTGTGATTTCTTCTCCTCTCTTGTTAATGGGAGATTTTAATGAAGTGTTGGCTCTCGGCTGGAAAGGTGGGAGCAGGGGCGGAACCAGGATTCAATATGGGGGGGGCAAAGAATGGAAGTCCAGATTGGGAAAGCACCAATGGTTTTTTGCTACAAGTATTATATGGGTCCTTACGACCCATTGAGGGTCCCACGTATGAATTATTTTATTATATTAAGGAATAAACTCACATATATTTTGTGGGGCCCACACATATTTGATAAAAATAGGTAAATTATTGATAATGATAGTTTTTTTCAACAAGATATAGATAAAAGTTAAAACATCAGTGCCACACAAAAAAAAAAAAACACAAACACACATGGCTTCAACCCTAAAATGTTAGATGGAAACCAAAAAATTTTTTTAAGGTAAGAAATGCAACCAATGGTACTTAGTTACCTTACTAACTATAGACATTTTATTTATAATATAAAATCAAATAGCAAAAATTGTAGACAAAAGAAAGAAACAAAGAATATAAAATCAAATAAAAAATATATTAAAAAAAAGAAAGAGAAACAATAATAAATTGAGAAATAAAAAGAGTACCAAATTGTGGGTTTTTCCCCCCAAAAGGGGGAGAAAAAAAGGGGGAGAAAAAGAGAAAAAAAAGGGAAAAAGGGGGGGGGGGGGGGGGGGGGGGCGGGGGGGAAAAGGGGGCCGATTTTGATGCAGGATGATGGTTTAACCCCTGTAGATTTGGATTTGAGTGGTAAAAATCCATTCTTCTCAGTGGGGAGGTCTTGGATTCGATCCTTGTGGACGGCATTACATTTCTAGTATTAAAAAAGCACAAGTATAAAAAAATAATAATAATAAAATAATAAAGAAGAAGAAGAAGAAAGAAAGAGGTACTTGACACACTCGATTCTATCATTTATGGGATAGGGTAAGAGCCCATAAGGTAAGATTGAGTTTATTCTTGACAATGACTGTAAGAAATTGACAAACCCCAAAGAAATAGCTTTTCTATTTGCGGATTAGTTTAAAAATCTTTTTTTTACCAATAATCATCTTGATGCTTCGTTTGTGGAAAGTCTTTTTGATCCTGTTTAGCAGATTTCTGATATTCTCTTCATTTTGTTCAACATCATAAGGATGCAGTGAGAAATGTGGTTTTTTCTATGAACCCTATTAAGTCTTCAGAGTGGATGGATTTCAAGCCTTTTTTATTTTTATTTTATTTTATTTATTTATTTTTTTAACTTTTTGGGATTTAGTTGCGAAGCATGTTTGTGAAATGGTTGCCTCTTTTTTTCCAATCTTGTTCTTGCTCTTTGGAATCAATCACACTCTTATAGTGCTTATAACCAACATCCAAAGATGCAACCAATATGACCCAATTTAGGCCCATTAGTTTTTGTAATACAAGTTACAAAATTGTAGCAAAGTTAGTCACTAATCGTCTTAAACCTTTTATGGATAAGTCGGTGTTACCTTTTTAAGGAGCTTTTGTCCTTGGATGGCAAATCTATGATAATTTTGCTATTGTTCATGAAGTCTTCCATTATCTTAAGTCTAAGAAATCTGGTAAGGTAGGCTATGTTGCTATTAAGTTAGATACGTCCAAAGCATTTGATAAAGTTGAATGGAATTTACTTTATTTTTGTTTTTAAATTCCTAGGCTTTAGTCTGGAATGGATTAATTTGACTGCTGGACTTATTAACTCTACGTCGTTCTTTGTTAAATTGAATAGTTCCCCTTGTGAATTTTTTTTCAACCAAGGAGGGGATTCCTCCAGAGTTGCCCACTCAATCCCTATTTGCTCATTTGTAGTATGGAAGTGTACGTTATCTTGGATTCTTCTTACTTACCATGATTTAGGGGTTTTAGAGGCATTAGGATTGGTAGGCATAGCCCTAAGATTACTCATCTTTCCTTCTTCTTCTTCTTTTTTTTTTTTTTTGATGATGCTTTTATTTTCTGTAGGTCCCTTCTTGATGATATCCCTTCTTATGCATGTAGGATTATGATAATTAAAGGCGGTGCTCTCTAATGCATGTCCATTCTTTTTTGATGGGTTGTTTCTCTATCCCTAAGGTTATTTATGATAAACTTGATTCAATTGCTTTTAGATATTGGACTAGGTCTTATGGGAGCAAGTCCCATGGCTCCCTGATAAGGAAGTCTTTTTTGTTTAAACCTAGAGAGATGGGTGCGATGGGTTTTAGATCTGTGTGGGTGCAAAATCAAGCTTTACTTCTATAGTAGTCTTGGATATTAATTTTGAAGTCTTCATCCCTTTGGGCTAGGGTTTTGAAGGATAAGTACTTCCCTTCTTTAATCCTAGAGTATGGAAGAAGAAAGGATCTTGAGTTTGGATCATCATAGCTTCTTCTTTGCCTATCCTGAAACGTATGATCTTATGGAAAATTGGGAATGGGGCTTCGACTCCCTTTTGGGTTGATCCATGGATTCCCACCCTACCCTCCCATACTATGCAATATCAAATTAGTGGGTGTGGATTTATGGTTTTTATCTACTTTTCTTCGTTCTTATTTTGTTTCTCAAATTCTTGGTATCGTGATTACTACAACTAAAGACTGTTGGCACTGTGATCTTGTCTTGGACTGGCAAATTCACTACTAGGAAGGCTGCTTTACATCTTTCTGCTAATTCTAATTCTGGAGTTAAGAACTTAAAGTGGTGGCATTTCATCCATAAATTAGCCCTCCATCCTAGGCATAAGTGGTTCCTTGGAGAATGATTCATGATGCCTTAGCTGTTAAGACGAAGATAACAAAATGGAACACACAAATATTTCATCCTTCTTGTCCTCTATGTTGTAAGTTGGATGAAACTAGCTGGCTTTTGTTTCTTTGCTGCTCTCTTTCTAAACATGTCATATTTGCTAGTCCCCTTGGCTTACAACGGAGAGATGCAAGACTGGTTCAATCCTTTACCAGTTTGTCCAATGCTGTTCCCAACTAAAATGGCAAAAGGTGGTGATTAACTGGGTTTTTTTCTTCTTCAGTTTTTGCTGTTTCTTGTTACTATATTTGGAAAGGAAGAAACTGTGTTATATATAAAAAGGGTGAGCAGTTTGATCCAGGTAAAGTGTTACTTACTATTAACTTTTTGATTATCAGAATTGTCAATTGTTCCACAGGTAATTAATAGGAGACTCTTGAATCTCTTTCAATGAATGGCATATGATTTCTATCACTACTCTCATGGTTGCAGGGCTCCCAGATGCCACAATGAGGTTGTGGTCGAGGGATTTCTTTTTGGTCAAATTGTATTGTGCTGCAACACCTCTTACCTTCAATGGGCATGCAAGGTTTGCTGGCCTTACTTTCTAGCCCCTTTGTTGGTTGAGTTATCTTCAAGGCTCAAACAGGTCTCTTTTGTTATATTCCTTCGCCTATGTTGTTGTGTAGTCTTTAGTCATGCATCCACTGGGATGTACAAAAGGTTCCTCAACAGCAGGTTGTAGTCCAAGAGAGTTTGTAAAAGTTTGGGTCTTGTGTCTCTAGGGATAGAGCTCTTGGCATTTTAAGGGAGTTGCCCATACTCTTTCTACTCTTAAGACTAGCATAATTCATTTGGTTTAGTATTTAAAGTTATCTTTTTTTATGGATTGATCATTGGTTGAATATGTTTGTGGATATTATTTTTCTTTTGAGTTTCTTTTACTGTCCATTTAAATGGGAAATATTACAGACTACTCACAATAGTTTTTTGAAAATTTACAAGCTATTCACAGTTACTTTTGTGTTAACTTTGAAATTAAAATTACTATTTTATCATGAGGTGAAGGAAAATATAAGTTTTTTTATTTTATCAAATCTCACTTAACTTTTTTTCAAATTTAATAATAAAATAAATTCCCCCTAAGCACTTGGTTCACTTGAATTCATCCTCCATGTGGATTTGAGAAAAACAAAGAACTCCAAAGATAATTGAACAAGAGCTTATCAAGGAAAGAATAGGTAATGGAGGGGCTCTGAACAAGAGCTTAGCAATGAAAGAAAAGGTAATGGAGGGGCTCCAAAGGACTCTAAACAGACTTAGATGTGTAGAAGATGCTGAGGGACATCTCTATTTTCAACTTGAGGAGCTTGAAGCAGAAGCTCTGTAAATTGAAATGTGTTATCAGACATGGATCATCTCTAGATCTAGGGGTTAGTTAAGGTGTTCTTAGCTTCTCATCTGTTTATAAACTCGTATGGACACCTATATCAAAGAGTTACATCTGTGCGTAAGGTCACCTTTGTAGGGAAGACATTTAATATTATTTAAATAATATTATTATAATGTCCCATGGCCTGGTTAGATTAGGGTCCACAGACCACAACCGCAACCATGCCTGACTCGGCCCAGCTCGGTGCATGCATATGATCCATATTTACCTCTCTACCGGCATACACGCCACTTAGGAGCAATCAACGTATATATAATTGATATTCTCATTAGCTCCATCCAATGTGTGATTAAACAAATATGATAAATTAAATTACCTTATATATGCCGAATTTCTAGAAGCCTTATGATGATAGTGGCGGAGCCACATTGGGGCCGGAGGGGGCCAGGGACCGTTTTTTTTAAATTTAAACTATACCTATATTTTTTGTTATTTCTCTCACTTTACATGTGAAATACCACTATTTGGCCCCCCTCCAAAAATTAAAAATAAAAATTTAAGATAAAGATAATGGGTACAAATGTCATTCTTAATTATGGTTTTCATTAAATCCCTAGTTTTAAGGAATAAAAGGTTAAACTCTAATTAAAAACTAATTCACGATCCATGAATTTCTCCCTATATATTCTCATATATTTTCATTTCTATTTATTTTCTCATGAATCTCCTCTTTTATTTATATTTTTTCTCTTTTATTTTTTCACACGTCTCACAAAATAGTGGAGTAGTTAGCAGATATTGGAATTTTCCTAAATCTTCTCCACAATTATCAAGTATTCACTCTCTCTTTCTCAAATTGTTCCTCTCTCTCTCTCACACACTCACGATTTTTCTAATATTCTTCAAAAGATATATATATATATATATATATATATATTTTTTCCGTTGTTCTTTCTTTCTCCTAAATTTGTATCTACAATGCATTTAAATCCGTAGAATCAGCCATGATTTCATATCTAATCAAATCATGATTTTTTTTTTCTTAATCCTAAATTTTTCTCCAAAAATTTCATTTCCTATTAATGGAAATTAAAATCTCGTTTAAGATTTCAGCCATCAATTTTATCATATCTAATTGTAATCATTTAATTTTATTTTTGAATCCTTAAACTTTCTCATAAAGTATTACCCAAAAAAATAATTCTCATAAAGTTTCATTCCTACTAATAGCAATTTAATTATATTTTAAGATTTTTTAAAATTTTTCTCCCACAATTTTAGCCCGTACTTTATTTTAATATATATTTTTTTATAATTTACTTATAATTGTGGGACCCCTCGTGGGTCCATCATTGGTCACCTATATATTTGGCCCCCAACTTTCAATCCTGGCTCTGCTTCTGAAGTTGGATCGGAATCTTCACATCCAAAAGAGTCCTATAGAAGCAAGAATCAAAAAGAGTCCTAAAACAACATTAGGGAGATAGAGTTTTAATGTTTTGAAACTTATTTAAATAATATATTATTATTATTATTTTATTTTAAAAATAAAAATCCAACCAGTACTAAGGTTATCCATAGCTAATTCTAATAAAGAACAAAATAATAATAATAATAATAGTAATAATAATAAAATAAAATAAAATAAAACTCCAAACATCTCTACATGTAACTGCATCAGTGTTACTCAGATCCTTTGGGAAACCATAAATTACAATCAGATCCTAATCCCTAAGGAGGGATAAAGAACCTTCAAAACAAAACAGTTGTCTTCATAATATATTTAAGAATTTCAACTAAAATCTCTACCAAAAATCTTTTCCCTAGGCAGCAAACTTTTGGAGTTCAGATTTGAAAGCAAAAGCAAATATGTTCCCAGGACGAACAGCAAGATGAAACCAATGGTCTAGGCTAGGAAGTTATACGATGTATATGTTATAATTCTAAGTCATAACATAGATACCATACTAATGCAATGGCTTGAGCAGCATTTTGCCTCCCCAATATTCTTTTGTGCTACTTGGAAAAACCAAAAGAAACCAATCAGACTATTCACATAGTCAAGAAAATATAATCAACGTTCAAATGAGCAAGGATGAACTTAGAAAATCCATAATTGAACTTTCCAGAAACTAGATCCAAGTATATGCAATTGGATTCACGAAAACAATGAGAACCACCACTAGCAAACTGGTTTGAGATAATACTCCAAAAAGAGAACTTACACACTACCACCCTGACCTAACTTAATGAAGAATGCATAAACAGCAGTTGAAATCAACAGATAGTTCAATAACAATGAAAATGAATTCATCCTAGCACTTGAAAGGTAAAACCCAAATTCATAAACAGTAAAGTTACCCAACATTAATCATGCCTACCTTATCAAGAATAATTCAAAAAGAAATTGAGAAATTTCTAATAGAGAGAAATCTCTTTACCAATGGTGGGTTAGTAAAGCGGTTAAAGGCCTAACCTCCCACGGGAAAGTCTTGCATTCGTACACATTCGGCGGCATTAATATACTCATTCCCATCCCGGTAAATAAGAAGCTCTTAATCCCCCACCCCAAATAAAATAAAAAAAATAAAGGAGATTTAGAGTTCGACGAGTTAAACCAACTGATATCAGTTCTTAAGCTCAGATAAACATAAGAAATATACAATCGAAAGGGCAGCTCGTTGGCTGCTGACTGTTCGATCTCTTTAGTCTCTAACTCTCTAATCTCTATTCCTTTAGTCACCCACTTGGCACTCGCCCTTTGGCTTTGGACTTTGCCACTTTGGTACCTCTATGGCTCAGCAGCTCTGCTCTATCATGTTGGTAGAGATTCCAGAAAATATCAGGGATTCATGATGAGAGTGAGACGAAGACAATGAGAGATTGAGAGATGAGAGATTTCTGCTCTATCTTGCTGGTAGAGATTCTAGATTAGAGAATATCATGGATTACTGATTCAGGATGAAAGTGAGACGAAGTCGATGAGAGAAATAGAGATTGAGAGATGAGTGAAGACACTGAAGTCAAGGTCGAGCGGATTGGAAAATAGCAAACAGGGCAAACATAAATTAGAGGAACAAATTACAATTTAATCCTAAATTTGGTACCGGAATCGGTATAAATGGTACATACCTCCGGTATACAAATTTGGTACGGTTCCAGTATGTACCGATGGTATGTCCAACTGAAACCAATACCGTACTGTACCGAATTTTGAAATTTGGTTTCAGTCCGTACCGTATCGAATTTTGAACGGTTCGGTATTAGGTGGTGTGGTTCAGTACGGTTATACGGTTCCAGTACATAGTTGACACCCTTGCCTACAAGAGCTCTCTAGAACTTTGAATCTCTCCTACAATTCATTTTTCGGCAAGGTTCATGTGTCATACGGAAATTTCCCGATTGCCGTGAACTTAGATCTCCAGCACAACAATTTCTCAGGTAAAATTCCTCAAATGGGTTCTCTGTTGCAAGCGGTGATAGATTTCCTATGGCCGGAGTCGGAGGAGGAGGTCAGTGACAATGAAGAGAGAGGTGATGGGAGGGAAGCGAGTGAGAGGGGCATTAAGGTAACTTACATGGATGAGGGTATTCTTGTCCATCAACGTTTAAAATTTGAAAACTTAACAGCCAAATGGTCAAAATTTAATGGTGGATAGCTTGTAATTCTTCAAAAAGCTTAGTGTGACCAGTGTGTAATATTTTTCAGCTAATTAGGCAGTCAAAAGCTCTTTTCTTTTTAATGCATGAAGTTATTTGTAGAAATTTTGTTAGTAAGAATGTTATTGATCTCGTAACAGGTATTTTTTTTTTTTCTTGGGTGAGGGAAAGGGGACATAACATAGATGATACTGTCATCTAATTAAATTAATATGTTGAATCGTAGATGACTTCTCTTTTTATCACACAAATGGTTTGCAATGTATTTAGGTGGCAAACTCTCTAAGATAAGTTAGCCCATAAAGAAAAGAAAGAAAAAACTCTTTGAGATCAAATCAGCCTTTGGTCTAGTTTTTCTTTTTTGATTTTTATCCAAATAAATATACATGATAGTGGTTGGTGTAATTTATACAGCGTGTTTCTATTTAGAAAAGGTTAAAAAAATATAAAAATAAAAAACAGGTTGAGACCTGTTTTTAATTTTTCTATCCCTTGTTTTTGCAGCAATTTTTACAACGCACGTGCTTTTAATGTGTTTAAGTAAAGTTAAAATAGTAGATACATTACATTTTATAAATTTATTTCTTGCATTGACTAAGAAACTATGAGACAACAAAGGATTACTAAAACATTGAAACCACCAAAGACCTAATAAAAAGTAATCAGAATCCCTTCGAATTTGTTAAATTGTATTAGGTCGGGTCAATAACCCGTAGCTAGGTAGAGAGGGTAGAACGGTGGAATTAAGTAAAATTGTGGATCTTTGTAAAACCCTTATTAGATTCATGAAACAAAAAATAGCCTCCTTCTCCGTGGACATAGGCCTCTGGCCGAACCATGTTCTTTATTGATCTCATATCTTCCTCCTTAATTTTATATCGTATTCTACGTATCAAAGCTTGGTAGAGAATCTACTGTCTCCTCCTTAGCTGTTGCAATTTTTTTCTCAATTTTTTGTTTTCCCTGCTATTGTTGGGATCTTAGATTTTTCTATGGCTTCCGTTGTCGAAGACATTGTTTAGCAGCTTTGATCTTGTTGATTTGAGATCGTGATTGCAATGCCCTCATCTTTTTCTATTATTATTTTATTATTGTAAGTTCTTGACTAGACGTTGTTGAAAGGTCAAATGTAAATATAAAAGGATTCCAGACTTTATGTATATATGTACGGGCCTGACTGTCAAGCAAGTTGTTTGTTTTACCGTGAAAATGTTTTGTCTAGCATCTTGTTTTATTGATTATAAAGAGGTAATAATGAGAGGAGGTGTCACGTGCCCTAGTTAAATATCATTAATGTGGGCCCCACCAAGCGTGTGAAATCTGGGGTCATGACTGTGATGGTCTTAATTACAAGAAAAACGATTGTTGTTTTTTCCAAATCAGATTATAGTGCCTTGGGAGTGCAAATCAGATGGTTGGCTTTTGAAGTGGCTGACACAATATACCCTTTTGGTTTGATTTTTTGAGAATTATTATTTCTTTTGATGCAAAGATGGCTACCTTTTGGATGCTTCGACATCCACCATTGAATTTGGTGGTTATCACTCACCTTATTATCTTCATTCTTCCGACAATCCAGGTATTACTCTCGTCACTCAAGTCCTTATGGGTGGTAATTATCATACTTGGCGATGGCCTATGCGGATGGCTCTAGCTCTGCCAAGAATAAAGTTGGTTTTATTATTGGCACCTTATCTAAACCTTCATCCCCACCTTCAGTGGTCAATGTTTGGATAGGTGCAATGACATGGTTTTATCTTGGTTACTTAATGTTATTTCTTCAGAATTATTGTCTCCAATGGCTTTTATCAGTATGGCATATGAATCTTTGGAATGATTTGGCAGAGCATTTTATTGAAGGGAATGCCACTCACATATATCACTTGAAGTGGACCATTAGTACCCACACTCAAGGTCAGTCTTCAATTTTCAATAAATTTTAATAAATTAAAAGCTTTTTGGGATGAGTTGGCTTCAATTTCCACCATTCCACAATGCTCTTGTGAGGTCTTAAGAGACTTGACAATGTTACAGCAAGCAGAGAAGGTATTTGAATTATTGATGGGCCTTAATGATAGCTACTTTGTTATTAGCAGCCATATTTTGGCCATTGAACCTCTTCCAAATATCAATTAAGTGTTTTCTATAATTCTTCAAGAAGAGTGACAACGAGAATTATGAATTACTCATTCTAATTTTGTTGCCCTTGCGGTTTCTCGCAATAATTATGGTTGTACGAGTCATTCTTCTGGCACTCATCGATCACGACCCAAATGTGATCATTATGGACATGAAGGGCACTTGAAGGCTCACTATTTTAAACTTCATGGTTTCCCTCCTAAAGCAACATATTCAAGTTCCTCCTCATCCACTACTACAACTTCTACTGGGGCTCCTAGCTCTAGCCCATCTCTTACTACCGAACAGTACCAGCGTTTATGCAATTTGTCAATATTGGAAAGCTCTCAACCTTTTTCCAATCTATCTAGTGAGTCTATGTGTTGTTCCCCCACAATTTCATCTCGTTGGATCATCGATACAAGTGGGCCACTAATCATATAACCCACTCCTTGCATCTTTTAGATAATATTTTTCCTTAAGTTCCTTCTAGACCCATTCAACTACCCAACGGTGCATCTATCCCTGTTACTCACAAAGGAACAATTCACTTATCTTCTTCTATTCACCTTCATGATGTGCTTTATGTTCATGATATTCATTATAATTTATTATTTATCAGTCAACTCACCAAATCTATGCATTATGTTGTTATTTTCTTTCTTGATTTTTGTGTTTTTAGGACCTCACCATGAAACAGGTGATTGTGATTTGTGGAAAGCATGCTGATCGATACTTTTATGGTGCTCATTATCATTTTGCTCCCTTTTTCCCCCCACATTACACATAATTTTGACATGTGACATTGGTAATTAGGGCATTCTTCTCATTTTCCTCACAATTGTTTATCTCAAAATGTTTTTATGGTTACCATTTCACCTAGACATTGTGAT
The DNA here is from genome assembly GCF_041222555.1 of Hakea prostrata. Lineage (NCBI taxonomy): Eukaryota > Viridiplantae > Streptophyta > Magnoliopsida > Proteales > Proteaceae > Hakea > Hakea prostrata. Next base: position 41,005,347 of record NC_142603.1, read on the forward strand.
ATTTGTCCTTTTGCTAAACAATCACATTTACCATTTCCAATGCATGTTGAACGGAGTAATTGTCCATCTCTTGTGTGGACAATGGAGTGATTTTCTATTGCTTCTATTTCTAGTGCCCATACCTAACATTGTTGATGATTATACGAATACTTGAGTATGCATACAAATGTGAAACTCAATGCTCTAAAATTATGCCATGGTAAAAACACAAAATTACATGTCAACAAAACTAGTAATAAGTGACAATGGTCTTGAGTTCCTCTCCCTCTACTTTAATGAGTTGAGCATAATCATAAGCAAGGCAGCCACCTTAGTAAATGGAGTTGTTGAACGAAACATCAACATACCGAGGTACTTGAGCTTATGTTCCCCCCCGTTACCTAACGGGGGAAGTGTCATACCGTATCCATTAACGCTTCCTACCCCTTTGTTAAATGGAAAACCCAAATGAGTTGTGACTAGTGTTTTACCCAGCCACTGTGTTTTGGTTGTTTGTGTTATGACAAGAATTTAACCCCTAATCAATCTACGTTTTCTCTACGTGCCATTCCAGCATTTTTGTTAGGTATCCATATGGGCAAAAGGCATATTGTATTTACAATTCTGTCACTCGTAAGATATTCACTAGTAAGGATGTTATATTTCATAAGATAATATTTCCACACCAACATGCTACATTTTCTAAACCCATTCCATCTCCCCCCTCCTCTTTTCCACCTATCCTTCCTTGTCTTGCAATTGATGATCCTGTATCACCTCCTCTTCTTGCTCTACCACCCTCTTTAATAGAATCACACTCTAATGATCCTAGATTCCCTCTTCATCATAGTACTCATACTACTTGAACTCCTCCTCACCTCCAAGACTATTAGTGCAATGTTGCTTCTCTCCATGCTTGTCCTTATCATTTAATAATTACCTCTCTTATTCAGCTTTCATTCAAACTCACCGTGCTTTCCTTTCTTGTATTTCTACTGATTCTGAACCTATACTTTTGTTGAGGCTTCCCAAAATCCCAAATGGTGTACTGCCATGGTTGATGAGATTAAGGTTCTTGAGCTCAACCTTACTTGGAGCTTGCAACCTCTTTCACTGGCAAGGTATCCATCTAGTGTAAATGAATACAAAATTAAATATCGAGCCGATGATTCCATTGAACTCTATAGGCTCACTTAGTTGCTAAAGGATTTATTCAAGTTGAAGGTGTTGACTACCACAAAACTTTTTCCCCTGCTGCGAAATTGGTCACAGTGCAGCTTTCTTGCTCTTGCTTCAATTAAAGGTTGACCTCTTTTTCAAATTGATGTTAACAATGATTTTCTCCAGAGTGACCTAGATGAGGAGTTTACAAGTCTTTGCTACTTCTTTTTTTTTTTTTTTTTTTTTAATATTATTATATTGAGGGGGAGAATAATCTAGTTTTTCGTATTCATAAAACCATATATGGTTTAAAACAAACTTCTCGCAATTGGTTCTTCAACTTCACTTCTACTCTACAACATGCTGGGTTCAAACAATCATTATTTGATTACTCTTTGTTTGTATCTTCCAGTGGGTCTAACATCATAATTGTTTTGGTTTATGTGGATGATATAATTATTACTCGAAACAGTCAAGTCAACATCAATGCTTTGAAATTGTTTATTTATAGTCGCTTTCATATCAAAGACTTGGGCCCTCTAAAATGCTTTCTTGGCATTAAGGTTGCTCGATCAACTAAAAGTATCTTCCTATCTCAAAGGAAATATACCTTGGAGATGCTTAATGATGCAGGTTTGCTTGGATCCAAACCCATTAATTGTCATATGGAGCTAAGCTTAAAGTTGAATAAGAAAATGGTGAACTTCTTCCTAATCCAACAGAATATAGAAGACTTGTTGGAAGATTGATTTATCTCATAGTCACTAGACCTAATATTGTTTATGGTGTGCAAGTACTCAATCAATTTATAGAGAAACCTAGAAAACCTCACTTGGATGTTGCATTTAGAAATTCACGCTATTTAAAATCTTGTTCAGGAAATGCATTTTGTTGTCTTCTACTAGAGACATATATATTAAAGCCTATTGTGACTCGGATTGGTCAAGTTGTGCCACATCTCACTGTTCCACTACAGGTTGTTGTGTTTTCATAATCAAGTCATATCTCTTGGAAGAGTAAAGACAGTCAACTATTTCACAATCTTTTGTTGAAGCCGAATACGGATTAATGGCCACGACAATTTATGAATCAACTTGGCTACGCTATCTACTTAAGGGTTTAGGAATTTTGCATCAATGGCTGTACACATCGCTACAAATCCAGTTTCATGAAGGAACAAAACATATTGAGATCGATAGGCTCGAAAAAATCAAACAATTTATGTTTCTTCTAAGCATCAAGTGGCAGCTATTTTTACTAAAGCTTTTAGTCAAGAACAATATCATTTTTTTCTTAGCAAGTTGGGTATTCATGATGTTCATGCTCCAACTTGAGGGGGAGTGTTAATTGTGGGTAATTTTCATCTGAACCCCCTGAGGTTTGGTCCATATCACTTTTAGTCCAATTTAAGTTTTGTTTTGCATATGGCTCCCCTGTAGTTTCAACAAATGATTAAATAAGGACAAGCTTAAGAGAAAGGGTTAGTGTGTTACTACCTAATGCTTGTTTCTTGTGGAAAGACAGGGTGTTGGCACAGAGAGGCATGATAATATTGGTATTTTTGAGCTCATCACTTTCTCCATCTCTCCATCAACAGGCTCTTCATCGTCACATTCTCTGGTAGCAGTGATCGGAAAATCAAGTACATGAGGTGGCGCCACCTCATAAACAGCCAATAGTGATGTTTCAGTATCACTGCCTGCGCCTTGTGTGTTATCTTTGCTGCACTCCTCTGGCATATAAACAACCCGTCACAAGTGTGATCGAACATAGCTATGTTAGAACATCGATCATGATCATGTTAATGTTGCAGGTGTTGTGACCAATCGAAGAGGAAGAAAGAAAGGAATGCAGAATGCTTACAGCTAATTCGCCGGAATTAAAGATGATAACTACATAGCTCGAGCGAGTGAGGATAAGCAATGAAGCTAATTGAATCGCCGTGATAGATAGCAGAGCGAAGATGATGAAAACTCGAAATCTATGGCTTATAATCCTGAAATGTTTCCTAATCCTTAAGTGCTCCTTCAATATAGATGCTATGTCGGATTCTACTTGGAGAACTTCGACAAAGTCTTGTAGTCAGAGAATTTGTAGGTAGCAGAGCAATCGGAATAAGATGCACACCAAGTAGATGATGGAAGGTCTATATAACCATGAACATAGCTCTAATGTGCAAGCGATTGTGGTGCTTATGAACTCGTTGCCTAATAAAGGGATTTGACTCGTGGCTGAGCTGAACCACCATATCTTGCAGGCGGTCTCCACCATGAAACAGGGGATCACAAACCCTAGGAATAGCTTCGACGACCTCTGCAAAATTGGATTGATTGAGGTGATTAAAACAAATAAATAGAGAAAAAAAAAAAAACAAGAGTATTTTTGTCACAAAAATTATTAAAATAATTATTTCTATTTAGTTTGTCCTTATTTAATCATTTCTTAAAACCACAGGGGAGCCATATGTAAAAAGAAATTTAAGCTGGACTAAAAATGACATGGACGAAACCTCAGGGGGTCCAGATGAAAATTACCCTAAATTTGTATTATGTCCGAACATAACCCATATCCAGGTAGAGAGGGTAAGGTAGTGGAATTAAGGCTCTTTTTGGTATCAATTATCATTCTCAATTAAGAGGTTTTTTTCATTATTTTAAGTTGTTTGGCATCTATTATCAGTTTTATTTTTATTTAAAATAATAGAAAAACTTTCAAAATCCATAATGAACTTTTTGTCTATTATGAATTATGGTGAGAATTTCATTATCTTCATTTATGCACAAGTTTACTTAAAATTTTATGGTTAAGATGAGGGTAAAATAGTCAATACATATTTTTTAATAAAAATCATAATTTTTCTCTCTTTTATCATTTGCTCACTATTATATATTAACCTTTTTTATTTTGACACCAAACTTATTTTTCATTCCATAATTTATTTTCAACAAAATTCACCAAACCATTTTTCATTCTTGACCAATAATGAATTCTTGTACTTATTTCTTTTAAATAGGCATAATAGAGAATGAGAATTGATACAAAAAAGAGCCTAAGTCTATAAATTGTGGATCGTGGTAAACTCTAACATTCAGGAAGCATAAAAAAACCTCTTTTCTCCCGTGGACCCAGGCCTCTGGCTGAACCACGATATTTCGTCTTGTTCCTTCTTGATCTTGTATTTTCCTCCTTGATTTCATATCCTATTCTACAATTAACAGAATTCAAGCTCACCACATCAATCTCTGCAATGGCCATTGATCTCTCCGTTTGTCATTAGCTGCTGCCTATATATTGAAGGACCAAACAAGAACTATCAAAGTTCACATAATTGGGTTTCTAAATAAAATCAAAAGTTCGTTTCTGCAAGATTTTTCTACCTGGGACTTAGTCCATTGAAAGAAAACCTGAATTTTAAATTAAATTTCATTCACTAAATACTTAACCATCGTTTCTGAAGGATTGGGTATATTCCAAACCGAAATGGTGGGTGAATACCCACCTTTTTGGTTATGTTAACGGCGTTTTACTATTGTTTTATTTCATTATAGGGAAGTCAGTTCAGAGAACTCCTTCATCTACTGTTCTCACCAAAATCTGCTCAAAATAGCCAGAGAGAGTAGTGTACAGAAACGCCCAAAATCACTGAATGGTACCTATTCAGTCATTCGAAGGTGGGTGTTTACAAGGGCATGATTTTGCAAATTTAAAAATATTAAAACCCTTAAATGTAAATAAAAAATACAACATTTACAAGGGCACCCCTGGACTTCTAATTTAAGCCATTCGATCTGACCTTGATGAGGTGTAAAGCATCTAACCTACTGGTAGGAGAGGATTTTATTTTTTTTTTTTTTTTTTAGGTTCATCCGGGCCAACTTGCGCGCACCTTGATTACATCCTCAAATGGAGCTTTGTCATTCGCAAGTGAGGAAAATGAGAAGGATGCCCTAATCGCCAATGTCACATGTCAAAATTTTGTGAAGGTTGTGAAACAAAGGAAGCAAAATGACCATGAGCACGATAAAAGTAGAGATCAACATGCTTTTCACCAATCCCAATCACCCTTTTCGTGGTGAGGTCCTGAAAAACACAAAAATCAGGAAAGCAAATAACAGCACAATGTAGAGATTTAATGAGTTGACTGATAGACAATAAATCATAAAGAAAATCAGGAACATAAAGCACATTATGAAGGTGAATAGAAGAAGATAAGTAAGCAGTCCCTTTGTGAGTCACTGGGACATATGTATCATTAGGTAGACGAATAGGTCTAGAATGAGCATAAGGTAAAACATTATTTAAAAGATGCAAAGATTGTATTATATGATTGGTAGCCCATGTATCAATGATCCAATGAGATGAAGAGATGGAGGAACAACAAATAGACTTATCAGACAAATTGGCAGAAGGTTGAGGGCTTCCAATATTGACAAATTGCATAAACTGCTGGTACTATTCGGCTGTGAGAGATGGGCTAGAGCTAGGAGCCACTGTAGAAGTTGCAACACTGGATGAGGAGGAATTTGAATCTGGCACTTTAGGAGGAAAACCGTGCAGTTTATAATAACGAGCCTTCAAGTGCCCTTCACGTCCACAACGATCACATTTAGGTCTTGATCGATGAGTGCCAGAAGAACTACTCACACGACTAGAATTATTGCGAGTAGTTGTAAGTGCAACAGCATCAAGATGAGTAGGTACAAAATGAGTAATCCGCAATTCTCGTTGACACTCTTCTTGAATAATCATAGAGAATACTTTATTGACATTTGGAAGAGGTCCAATGGCCAAAATCTGGCTACTAATAATAGAGTAGCCAGATTTTGGCCATTGAACCTTAAGGGAATTGAAATACCTTCTCTGTGTGCTGTAATGTTGTCAATTCCCTTAAGGCCCCACAAGAGCATTGTGGAATGATGGAAAGTGAAGCCAACTCATCCCAAAGAGTTTTCAATTTATTAAAGTAAACGGAAATGGAAGACTGACCTTGAGTGTGATTACTAATGGTCCGTTTCAAGTGATATATGCGGGTGGCATTCCCTTCAAGAAATGCTCCGCCAAATCATTCCAAAGATCATAGGCCGTATCAATAAAAGCCATTGAAGATAAGATCTCTGGAGAAATAATATTAGATAACCAAGATAAGACCATGTCATTGCATCTAATCCAAGCATCAACTGCGGAAGGTGGGGATAAAGGTTTAGATAAGGTGCTAGTAATGAAACCAACTTTATTCTTGGCAGAGAGAATGCCATCCGCACAGCCCGTCGCCAAGTATGATAATTATCGCCAATGAGAACTTGAGTGACCAGAGTAATACTTGGATTGTCAGATGGATGAATATAATAAGGTGAATGATATCCACCTGATTCGACAGTAGTTGTTGAAGCATCCAATGTGGCAGTCATCGTCTCGCAATCCTAACTATACCAGTGTGGCGGTTGAGTACGGAGAGGCTGTGATAAACTGGGATCGATTATAGAATGGTACTCGATAGAATCTCTGTTGAGTTGTCTATGATCGATCAACAGAAGAACCAATAAATTTCGCAATAAAGGAGCCTCAAAAAAGCAGCCTCTATTTTGCAATAAAGCAGCTTTAAAAAAAAAAAAAAGCAGCCTCAATGTTAATAAAGCAGCCTCTCTTTTGCAATAAAGCAGCCTCAAAGTCAACAAATCAGCAAGAATCCTGGCTGTATATGCATTGCAATAAAGCAGCCTCTATTTTGTCTTGTATGCTTTGCAATCAAATAAAAAAAACTTCCGTTTTGTCTTGTATGTTTTGCAACGAATCACCAAGAGAGGTTTGTAATGACAATTCCCAAGCTGATCAATATAGTCCAACGACAGAGGTTTGGAATGACAATTCCCAAGCCAATCAGTATAGTCCGACGATGCACCAACGAGTCTTCGGCAACGATGTCGTCTCCAACGAAACCAGAGAAAATAAAATTTATGCACCAGAACAAAGAGTCCGACGGCGGCGGTGGGTGAGAAGAAAAAAAAAGGAAAAAAATTTGCAGCACCTATGGAAGAGACGGATCGAAAACCTTAACTGATACCATGTTAATTGTGTAATCAAGGAAAAAGATGTGAGATTTAGGAGGAACAAGAGGAGATAACGTGGTTCGGCCAGAGGCCTACGTCCACGGGAAAAAGGAGACTTCTTTAGTTTTCATTCATTTTAGGGTTTTACAATGATCCACAATTTATAGGCTTATTTCCACCGCCTTACCCTCTCTACCTGGGTACGGGTTATGACCAGACTCGATACAATTTAATAAGAGTTGAACCATGACCTCTCCATTGAGAAGTATGGTAGGAGAGAATTTGTATACTCTGTTTTACCATACAAATGTTGTGAAACCTACCTAAAAACATTTTGAAGAAAGATATGCCAAATGGATTTCGTAGTATGAAATCTATTTTACTTTTTGGTCACCAATCGTTTTTCGCATTTCAACCAAAAGTGCTTTCTAGTACTAATTTTTGCAAAATACTTTTTTTTTGGTAAAAATTTTTACAAAATACTTAAATGAACGGAAAATGAAACCATACCAAAGTGTGCATTAGGCATAAATTATTCTATGGTTTTTCCTTGAAATAAATTTTCATTTCTATAATCTCTAGAGATTGAATCAATGTCTCATAGTACGAGGTCAAAAGTTTCAATTTCCTTTGGGCTAAGGACGAAATCTCGTATGTTTAAAATAATTTGTTTTTGCCAAATTGAAAATTATAGGAATAATTATTGTTACCCGTATACTATAGCTTAGTTACTACTTTATCTTCTATGCTTTTTGAATTACTAATCCAACTTTAAAATTCACATTTTATTAATGTTGCTCCCTACTGTTAAACTCTTTAGTTAAATGTTGACATGGCAATTTTTATTGATTTAAAAATCCTAAAATAACCCTAAGGTTTTATTCTACATATTTATACTTTATACTAAATTATATTATTACCTTAGTAATTGGAAAAAAAATTAACCCTAATTAGGTAGCTCTTTATTTTTTTAATTGTTTTATATTTACTTTTCAATTTGATGTTGCTTTTTAGTTTTTGTTGTTCACTTTCTAATTTGATGTTATCAATTTTAAGAAGTTCTTATTTTCATTATATTTTATTTATTTACTATTTAATTTGGCATTATCAATTTTAAGAAGTTTATTTTCTTAACAGAAAAAAATAATTTAGGTTTTTTTTTTTTTTTTTTTTTAAAAATTCAAAATAATAAGAGTATAACTCTAAAATTGGTTTTGATATGATTTTTTTTTCAAATGAGGATAATATTGTATTTTAACTTTAATTTTATAAGGATAAATTAGACATTAAATATTCAATTGTAACGGTCTCTTAACATTGTTAGAACTAAGTAGGTCAATAATAATTTCATAAAAAAATAGGTTCTTTTAGTAATTAAACTATAGTATAGGGGGACAACAGTAATTATGCCAAAATTATATTAAGCTCTAGAGACTATGGACCCATTTGATAACCACCCAAAAAACAATTTCTAGTGTTTCTTGCTTCAAGAAGCAAATTGTTTTGCATGAGTTTTCATAAATTGAAATTTATGAAATTTTTGCCTCGAGAAATACTTTTGATGCGACAATCATCCGTTTCTCAAAGCAAAATTGGGTGTGGATAGTTCATGAAATTTGACACTCTATACATAACAGTGGCAAATTTTGTAAATTTTCTTACAATTTTCAAAATTTGTCCTTCCAAAGCAAGTTTTTCTTTTTTTATGAAAGGAAAAAGCTATTGAGTTACTTGACACAATTACATATATTAATCTGAAATCCATAGGTTCCTATCACATTAGTAGATGCTTCTATAGCTAGATCAACAAACCATTGTTGGAGCATGGGGGAGGGGAACTTGCCATAGTTAGTGTTTTGTGTTGTCTTAGTAACATTCATTATCATAGTTATTACACTAAGATGACATGTCCTTGATGTCGGCTTCGGTAAGAGAGATGGTGGCACATGATGATTGCTTCAAGTCTCCCTTATTTCTATCCCTTCTTCTGTTGTCTTGTCAATGCCTACTTGTAGACCAAAAGTATCACCTTCAGCTCATCTATTGTATTTAATCTTCCAAAATTGATGAACCGAGTGTGTCCATTCGCGTATACACTCATACTCCATCTTGTGATTCCTATCCACTTGTTAGATACCCCTACACACAATAAAACAATATTATTAATCTGTGGTATATAGTAGCAAATATTGCCTATAAATTGTCGAGGTAGCACCAAATGATTTTGTATAGGGGTTGCCTAGGGATTAAAATTGTTATCCGCATTTTATTGTAGCTTTAAAGCTACAATCCATTGGTTTATGTGAGAAAGCACCGCTAACGGATTGGGTATTTTTTATGTGAATAGTCTGGAGTTTCTCTCTTTCCATATATAATAGCAAGTAATTATAACAACTGGAAAAAATCATGTTGGGGTTGGCTTATCCATTTGTGAGAGAAGGTTATGACACAAATGCAAGAGAGAGTTGTTGCTCCAATTTTTCATCCTTAACCCCACTGATTCGGCTACATGAATTCTTTTCACCCAATCATAGGAAATAAAGATATGACATATTGTTTCATTATCCTTCCCACACAAAACACAATCTGTCTGGACTTTTGTCCATTGAGCTATTATTGCTCGTACCGGTAATCCTGCATTCAAGACACGCCAAAAGAAAGATTTAAATTTTGGGTGGATCGATAACTTCTACGAATTCGAGAATTGGTGTATTCAAGGGTGGGAAGTGCTATTTTATATTGCGCGAAAAGCTGATTTAGCTGAGAATTCCCCATTTGGGAAAGTAAGAAAGACCACAAATCGCATTGGTCCGAGAGTGTAATTGGCGATGTGATTAGGGGGTGGGAAGTAGAGGAGGGTGGAGATAACTCCCTATTCAAACTTTGAAGGTCATTGAAGACCTCGGCCACCATTGCCCTTCATGGCCAAAGAGAGAAGTCTTATAAAGATGTCAAACGAGTCCTTTTGGATGGTGTCTAAGGATCAAACCAAAATGAAGTTTGTGTTTCATCCCTGATTTTGAGAAGCACCATTGTCTGTAATTGATGGACGATGTTGGTAATAATGTTCCATATCCATGATCCCTTCCTTATAGAGACTTTAGGATCAAAAAGAGATCGACACTTGAAGTATCTTTCTCTCAATACTCGAACCCACATTGCTTCTGGTTGAGTGATTATCCTCCACCTTGCTTCAATAGCAATGTTGAGTTGTAGTCCTTCATTTTCTTGAAACTCATCCCTCCTAATTCTTTTGGTTGGCAGCATTTTCCTCAAGATATTAGGTTCAATTGCCTATTCATGTGTGGTTGTCCATTCCAGAATCTCTGGATAACATCTATCTTTGTGCAGATTGTCTTAGGGAACCTAAAACATTGCATTTGAAAGAGTGCCATTGAAGTGCAAGCATGCATCAAGACATCTCTTTCTGCATATGATAAATTTGTTGCTTTCCAACATGCAAACTTTTTTTCATTTTATCCGGCATTGCTTGTAAGTTCTTTGCCTTTCCCCATCCAACCAACAATTTTGTTCCCAAGTATGTAGTCTCCCCCTTAATCACTGATACCTTTAGTATCGAGAGTATCAGGTTCCTGGTATCTCTTGGCACATTGCGGCTAAAGAAAATTCCATTTTTCTCGAAATTGATTTCCTGCTTTGTCAAGTCTGAGAATAGTTCAAGTACTGCCTTTAGTGCCAAAACGTCCTCAGTATTAACTCTACAAAAGAGAAAAATATCATCTGCAAAAAAGAGATGAGTGACCTTTGGTGCCTCTAATCCCACTTTGATTCATTTTAATAGGTTGAGGGACCTATACTCACCTAGTAGATGAGCTAGCACCTTCATGATTAAGAGGAAAATGTAAGGATTGAGGGGACACCCTTGTTGTAACCTTCTTGATCCCGAGAACCATAATTAAGTAAGGGGAGCCTTGAATTTTTAACATAAAGTATAGGGGAAGAGATAAGGGCTTTAATGAGCTGGCATTAGTGACCATTGATAACTCTCTGAAATAGAGTTAAGATTTATAACTTTTATACTTGAGATGGCTTGATTTAGGAGTATTTTGTCTTTGTTTTAGTGATAGTATTCATTAGGTGTTGTCTTATTTAGTCTCAACATGTTCCATTTTGTTTAGTTCATTTTTGTCACATTGCATGAATTTCCCTTCTTTTTATGGATGAATTTGACTGTTTCTCTTTCTCTTGAACATGTAGGTGAAGATTCATAATAGAAGAACATGTCCTCTAACTTTGTTGTAGAATTGTTGCTGCATTGCTACAACAACGGAGCAGAATATTCTCAGATCCAATTCAAATGGAATTGACCAAAAAGGGGTAACTTAAGTGGACTAAATTCTTGTAAATACATGATGGTTTTCAGCCCTTGATCTCAGGAGGAAAGTTCTAATCCTATGGCCAGAATCTAACCTAATGATTGAAGACATTTATGGAAGAAAGAGAAGAGAGGCAAGGGAAAAGAGGAGAGATTGGACCAAGGTGTGGAGGAGAGACTCGGCTGAGAGGAAGGAGGTAGAAAACGAATGCTGGAGCTCTTGTGGAAGCAAGGAGCGCGGAGTTGCTGATTTGTGAAGAAGAAAGCTGGAGCTCATGTGGAAGCATTGAAGCCTTAGTTTATTCTTGTTTTTATAACTCTATCTTCTTATTTTCTAGTCTCATGTCAACTATACTTGGTTTTATGCATTTGAATTCTGTTATGGGCTAAATCTTAGCTGTGTTGGGATGATAGTAGTACCTAAACCTGAATTTTGATATGTAACTAATCATGTGTTCTTTAGTTTTATTGCAATCCACTTTATTGTTAATGAATTCAGCATGTTATATTGACTAATTTCAGTTCTTGAATGATCTTTCTTGAATGAATGTTATGATTTCATTAATTGGAAAATTAATGAAGTCTAGGTGTTTGTTGAATTGTGTGAGTTAGCATCATCTTTAATTAGGTTGTGTTAATTAGTAGGTTGGGTAGGAATACCCAATTACCTCACATTACCATTGATTGGATTGGGTTTAAATTGCATTCTTAATTCAATTCTTTATAGGAATATGCTGATGTTGATTTAGGATGCTAGCTTATGTGTATTGGAAAATACCATATTGTCATTCATTCCAAGTTCTTGATTTATCTTGGGGTTGTAGTATTGCTTTAGTATTTGTGTTTTAAAATTCAGGGGAAGGGAAACTTGATTCCTAACACACTTGTCACTCATTAAGTTTCTTCCATTGCTCAAATCTACATTTTAGTTCCTTAGTTTTCTTTACCTGTCATTTGGTTAATTAGTTAGACAAACACCAATCAACCTTGTTAATTTCATTTAAATCAATTTTACTTTTACATTGAAAGTTAAGGATATAATTCTCCGTGGGATTGATACTGTACTTATCATTTATTACTTGATTGCGATACGATACTTGCGAATATCTTGAGATACAAGCAACAAGTTTTTGGCGCCGTTGCCGGGGAATTTTGTCTTTAATAATTAGTGTATAAGTAAGTTTTAGTTATCTACTGAAATTTCTTTACTTTGATATTATTTTCCTTTTATTCTCGTGTGCTTTTACCCTTGTATGAGTCCGCCGCCCGATCCGTAGTTGATACCCTTTGACTTTGAAATCGAAAGGACATTTCGAGCTAGAAGAAGGAAGTAGCGAGGTTTAGTAGCAGGTCCAACGATGGCTGAAGCAATGAGAAATGGGTTGAGTAATATTGAGAATAATATGGCAGCTGAGGGTAATGATAGAGATAGGGCCATTAGAGGATATGTTGTCCCAAGGTTGCATGAGCTGAATCCAAGTATAGTAAGGCCAGAAATTCAAGCATTACATTTTGAACTTAAGCCTGTGATGTTCCAAATGCTTAAGACTATAGGACATTTCAGTGGGATGCCAACAGAAGATCCTCATCTCCATCTTAGACTCTTCATGGAAGTAAGTGATTCTTTCAAGATACCGGAGCAACCGAAGAAGCCTTGAGATTGAAGCTATTCCCTTACTCATTGCGGGATAGAGCAAGAGCATGGTTGAACTCCTTACCTCCACAATCAGTAGCCACATGGAATGATTTAGTAGAGAAGTTCTTGATGAAGTACTTCCCTGCATCAAAGAATGCCAAGTTCAGAAATGATATCACCGGTTTTCAACAGTTGGATGGTGAATCTTTGTATGAGGCATGGGAAAGATTTAAGGAGCTCTTGCGAAATGTCCTCACCATGGTATTCCTCATTGGATTCAAATGGAGACTTTCTACTATGGTTTAAGTCGACAAACTCGATCCATAGTGGATGCATCAGCAAATGGGGCTATATTGGCAAAGTCTTACAATGAAGCTTATGAGATCTTGGAGAGAATGGCCAACAACAACTACCAATGGCCAGCTGAGAGAGGTGCTGCAAATAAGAGAGTGGTAGGGATTTATGAGTTAGATGCGGTGACAACTTTAACTTCACAAGTGTCATCCCTAACTAGTGTGTTAAAATCGAAACTTGCCTACAGCTGACAAACCAACAACATACAGCAATCTCGTGTACATATTGTGGTGGGGAGCATGTCTTTGATAGCTGTCCATCCAACCCGAATTAGCTTACTATGATGGTAATTTCAGCAATGCCAATAACCCATATGCCAACACCTATAATCTTGGTTGGAGGCAGCACCCTAACTACTCTTGGAATGCTCAAGGACGGAATGCAAGCCCATCTTCCATCCCGCCTCGACCTCATCCGCTTCCAAGTGCTCAACAGCAAGTGAACATTCAACCTATGGGACCCTCTTCATCAATAGAGCTTTTATTGAAGGAGTATATGGCAAGGAATGATGCAATGATTCAAAGTCAAGCATCTTCATTGAGAAATTTGGAGAATCAAGTTGGACAGCTGGCTAGTGCTTTAAGTAATCGCTCTCAAGGATCATTGCCATGTGCTACAGAAAATCCTAGATCTCCAGATGCAATAGAAGAGTGCTTTGTTGTGGATGTCCTTGAAGAGCTGGTTTCCGAAGAGTTGGAGGCAGAGTGTATTAAAAACCCACTAGAGCTTTCATTGGCAATAGAAATTGAACAAGTGGATGATGAAGCAAGTAGATATATGGATTTGTTAGAGGCAAGACCAGCTAAGGCATTGAGTGGGAGTAGATTTGAGTCTCTTGTATTATCTGAGCTTGAAACTAAAGCCCCTAAACCATCAATTGAAGAGCCACATATGTTAGAGTTCACACCTCTTTCAAAACACTCTCAATATGCCCATTTGGATGCAGCCAAAACACTCCATGTTTTTGTTTCAGAACTGCTAACAAAGGAGCAGGAAGATATGCTACTTGAAGTGATGAAGAAGTGTAGAAGAGCAATGGGATGGAGTATAGTAGAGATCAACGGGATCAGTCCTTCAGTATTAAAGCTTAAAATTTGGTTGGAGGAATGTTGCAACAGGTACATGAAGCAACAGAGGAGTTTGAGTCCAATTATGGAAGGTGCACAAGAAGAAATCATTAAATGGCCTTGGGAACTAGAGCATGCAGTGGATCAAGCATTATTGGAAGCACCATTGGAGCGGGACAAATCTTCAATCATCTTTCAAGAGGCTTAAAAGAAGGGAGGTCACTTAAATTTCATTATTTTTAGTTTAATTGTGTGCTAGTAGTTCATTAGGTGTTTAATAAAGTCATGGGTAGTTCATAATGTGTGATGAAAAAAAAATACTGACAGATAATTTGCTAACAGGTGTCTTTGATGTGCAGGGAGTGTGGGGAACAAACAGAGAGTGCTTGGGTGTTTTGCCAAACTTATCATTAAATCAAACTGCTGAACAGAGCATGTTTCAATATCCCAACAAATTTCACTATCTTTGTTGTAGCGATGTGGCCACAATGCTACTACAAAGTTTTGATCCTCACACGGGTCTTACATGTTCTCGTTGACACATTACATTCTCTCGTTGAAAATTACATTCGTGTTCATTGTTATAGCAAAGCTGCCGCAACACCACAACAACGATAAAACCACTCACTTGACCCGGTTTAACCTTAAACCCAACCAACCCATCACAATTGCACTTCAAAACTTCTATTAAACCATTCTGAACCAATACCGATTCGAACCGATTCGAACCAATACCCACCCCAACCCATTAACCTTCTCGCTTCAAACCGAAATCCAAAAACACTCAGCTCCCTTCTTTGACCTTCACGGCACCATCTTCTCTTCTCCACCGCAACTCACTCTCCTCTCCTCTTCCATTTTCTCGCTTCTCAAAGACTTTCACACCTCCATTTACCTACATTCACCCACCAAAGCAACCTTCTTCTTCACCGATAGCCCATCTTTCACAAAAACCCTCACTTTTTCCCCCATTCCATCATCAAATCACTTCTCGAGGACTACCGTCACGGTTTCGAGCATGTTTTTGTGGTATTTGACCTTCCATCTTCCCTACACCACATCAGCAAGTGTTCTCCCCATCCTCATCCATATTTGTGAAATTCGATTGGCGTTATTGCGAATGTTCACTTTGGTTTATGGTTTATGTGTTTGCTCTAAATTGTCTTGGTGTCTGTTAGGGTATATGCAAAGTTTTCATTTGTTTTAGGTGCTGTTTTGGAGATACCATCACTGCACACACCAACACAGAATCGGGTCATCATTACCCTATGTCATTCTGTTTTGTTATTTGTTTGTTCTTGCTATTTGTCCGATTAGTTGTAGTTAATTGTTCGTTATTTGTTTGGTTTCTACTTGTATGGTGTGTCGTTTTGTTAGATATGGTCTATTTTAGATATGGTCTGTTTAGTGTTTGTTTGATTAGTTGTTTTACTCAGTTCATTTTATGTTTAGTTTGATAGTGTTTTTGTTTGAATTAATGGTTGTTAGGGGCCAACCTTGTGCATTCCAATTGAAATGCCCCTAAGAAGAAGAGCACAACCGACCCAGTTCTAGTGCTCAATAGGTCCTCTATTTTGCCTCTCCCATAGCCGAGAACCCACATCCATCTCCACCAAGAAATCTTCAAGTGATGATGATGAGGCCTAGCTTGTGGAAGTTATGTTTTCTTTACCGTGTTTCTATACCTACTTTTCTTCTTTCCGTGAGGACACGCCATCTTTAGTTTGGGGGTAAGTTTTGCAATGTCAATAATTGCATATGTTATCTTCATGATATGGATGTCCCAGCAAGTACTTAATTTCTAGTTTTTGGGACGATAGTTTAAAGTGCGCAGTTTAGAGTAGCGTTTGGGTAGATGTTTTGTGTAGTTAATCGCTTTTCATGAAATTTGGATGGTTGTTAAGTAATGTGAATGTGTGCTTTATTCGGTTTGTTGAAAATCTTAGCACAATTTTGCTATAATGATCGATGCGCATTTACTCATGTTTGTGATGCTATATTATTGATGCACCAAGTGATGTTTCAAGCCTAGAGAACCGGGAAAGCGGATCAATGTGAGAGTTTTTAGGATTTTAGAATTGGTTAAATAATCGACATATATTACCAATTGGGTATGAAGAGCCAAATTTCATATTGGTCAACCATAAATTATTCTAATGGATAATAAAATATTATCCCCCAAAAGGATCTACAAAAAACCACGCCAAATTTGATGCAATCAATGATGTTATTGGTAAAAGAGGATATCTCGATCGGGAGAACGGTAATCCAATGACCCAATATGCGACAAGCACATACGCAACCCAAATTGCACCTCCCACGAAAAGGACGGAACACCAATAGGCATAAATGAAAGAAAAGGGGTTAAGTGTTATACTTCACTTTGATGTGGAAACGTAAGAATGATGTCATAATATGCGAGATTATCCATAGATTGCAAAGTTCGAGAGGAAGACAAATGAGGAAGGAAATTAGTAAATAGGTTATTTGAATGATGAGCAAGACACCATCCCATAAAAACAACCAACCCCACATTGTACACGGATATAGAATAGATTCTGCTACACGCCAAAACTAACGGAAAACCTCAAGACTTACACATTAGGGATCCCCATTTGGTTGTTTCCAAGAACTTTGTGCATTGTGAATATTGATTGAGGTTTGACCCTCCCTTCCCAAAAGAATAATGCTCCCGATTTGGGTTCCTAGTAACCAGGAATATGCATGTAACCCATGTGTATTTTTGACGCCAACAGGGCCCGAAATATGAGCATTAAAAAAAAAAAAAAAAAAAAAAAAAAAAAAAAAAAAAAAAAGAAAGAAAGAAAGAAAGAAAGAAAGAAAAAGAGAATAATGTTACTGTTTGGGCAACCTAGTAACCAGGAATATGCATGTAACCCATGTGTATTTTTGATGCAACAAGGCCCGAAATATGAGCATGCAAGAACTCTTGTTTGTGATCTTGTTGAGTAACCGGTATTTCATCACAAATGAGCGATATTCCTAAAAAGGCAAGATGACAACATAAAAAAAATAAAAATAAAAAAAAAAATATCATAAATAATAAGTTTGGGGTCAAATGCTCAAAAGAGTATGAAACAAGTCTGGGGTTGTAAAAAGATATGGATTCTAATTAGTGGAGAGGTAATCATTTGGTCAACATATTAGATCAATGAACTAAACTTGATGACCATGATTCACATACTAGGGTGATCGGGGCAAGATCTTAACTTTCACACACACACTGAGAGCATCCCGATGAGTAAAGTATGACATCTAAGTGTTATTGGCCAGATGTGTTGAATCTGAAAATTTAGAAAAAGATTGAGAGGCAACCGCAACACCATCATGCATGCTTAAGCCAGGTTATTTGCTTTCTTTTGATTTCCCATGCTTTCATTAGTAGTTAGTTGTTGTTTATTTGTCTTATTGCTCGAGGTCAAGCAATGTCTTAAGTTTGGGGTGTGATAACTCTATGAAATAGAGTTAAGATTTATAACTTTTATACTTGAGATGGCTTGATTTAGGAGTATTTGTCTTGTTTTAGTGATAGTATTCATTAGGTGTTGTCTTATTTAGTCTCAACATGTTGCATTTGTTTAGTCATTTTTGTCACATTGCATGAATCCCTTTATGGATGAATTTGATTGTTTCTTTCTGAACATGTAGGTGAAGATTCATAATAGAAGAACATGTCCCTAACTTGTGTAGAATTGTCGCATTGCTACAACAACGGAGCAGAATATTCTCAGATCCAATTCAAATGGAATGACCAAAAAGGGGTAACTTAAGTGGACTAAATTCTTGTAAATACATGATGGGTTTCAGCCTTGATCTCGGAGGAAAGTTCTAATCCTATGGCCAAATCTAACCTAATGATTGAAGACATTTATGGAAGAAAGAGAAGAGAGGCAAGGGAAAAGAGGAGAGATTGGACCAAGGTGTGGAGGAGAGACTCCGAGAGGAAGGAGGTAGAAAAAGAATGAGCTCTTGTGGAAGCAAGGAGGAGTTGCGATTTGAAGAAGAAAGCGGAGCTCATGTGGAAGCATTAAGCCTTAGTTTATCTTGTTTTTATAACTCTATCTCTTATTTTCTAGTCTCATGTCAACTATACTAGGTTTATGCATTTGAATTCGTTATGGGCTAAATCTTAGCGTGTTGGGATGATAGTAGTACCTAAACCGAATTTTGATATGTAACTAATCATGTGTTCTTTAGTTTTATTGCAATCCACTTTATTGTTAATGAATTCAGCATGTTATATTGACTAATTTCAGTTCTTGAATGATCTTTCTTGAATGAATGTTATGATTTCATTAATTGGAAAATTAATGAAGTCTAGGTGTTTGTTGAATTGTGTGAGTTAGCATCATCTTTAATTAGGTTGTGTTAATTAGTAGGTTGGTAGGAATACCCAATACCTCACATTACCATTGATTGGATTGGGTTTAAATTGCATCTTAATTCAACTTCATAGGAATATGCTGATGTTGATTTAGGATGCTAGCATGTGTATTGGAAAATACCATATGCCACATCCAAGTCTTGATTTATCTTGGGGTTGTAGTATTGCTTTAGTATTTGTGTTTTAAAATTAGGGGAAGGGAAACTTGATCTAACACACTTGTCACCATTAAGTTCTCCATGCTCAAATCTACATTTTAGTTCTTAGTTTTTTACTGTATTTGGTTAATTAGTTAGACAAACACCAATCAACCTTGTTAATTTCATTTAAATCAATTTTACTTTTACATTGAAAGTTAAGGATATAATTCTCCGTGGGATCGATACTGTACTTATCATTTATTACTTGATTGCGATACGTATACTTGCATAATATCTTGAGATACAAGCAACAACCATCAAATCCAAGGAATTAAAAGAGTTTGATGATGATTCCTCTGTCTGCCCTATCATAAGCTTTGGACATGTCTAATTTTAGGGCAATAAAACCAGTCTTACTACGAGTCTTCTCCATGTAATGAAAAATTTCATGAACCATAATAATATTATCGGTGATTTGTCTGTTAGCCACAAAGGTCCCTTGATTTGGTGAAATGAAATTGGGGAGAAGAGGTAGCAGTCTTTTGGCTAAAATTTTTGCAATTATTTATAAGAAACATTGCACAAACTAATAGGTTGAATATCAATTATTGATTTCGCCCCTTCCTTTTTAGGGATAAAACACAGGAGGGTGTGGTTTACTCCACCGGGGAGTTGGCCTACCAAGAAAAAAATAGTAACAAATTTGATCACATCCTCATTAACTAAATCCCAAAACCTTTGATAAAAGAAAACATTGAACCCATCAAACCCAGGAGTTTTATTAAGTCCAAGGGAGAAGACAACACTCTTAATTTCCATAGGGTCTAGGACAGTCGACAGTGTGTTAGTCCTCATCTCAAAAGGTGGGAAGAGGCATTCAACAAACTCAGGGTCCAAAGGATTAGAGGCTTGATACAAATGCCTTATATAGTCAGCAAACACCCCTGCTATCTCCCTAGGGTTAGAGAGACAACAACCATTAGCTTCAACGAAGGAGATCCATCTTCAATGGTGATTAATTTTAGTAGAGAGATGGTAGAATCTAGTAATTTTGTCCCCGTCAAAAATATATTTACCTCGAGATTTCTGGAACCAAAACATTTCCTCCACATCAAGTGTCCAAGCCAACAATTTTTTCTATTGATTAATGAGATCCTAATTAGGATAGGGATGTTGCTCCATCAAATCAACTTCGAGGGTAGTTCAGTGGAAAAGATTATCCCCTTTACCAAACACTGAATTGTTCAAATGTTGCAGAAACATAGATATATTGGCCAATTTTTCATTAAGGGGGTGTGCAAGAATTTTCCAATCATGCAGATTGAATATCCATAGAAAAATTGGGGTGAGATATCCAAGCATTTTGAAAGTGAAAGAGTTTATGATTATTGATTGGCATAGCATAAGGTTCAAGTAACATGGGATTGTGATCAGAACTAATAGCAGGCATTTTTGTAGCCTGCGGATTTGGAAAACAACCAATCCAGTTAGGTGAAGAAAAAAATTATATCCAACTTTTCATTGACTAGATTAGGGGGTCTTTGTCTATTTGTCCATGTGTAATAACATCCAAGTGCTGAAACTTCAAAGAGGTTGGCATCATTAATAATAGATTTCAAAGCGGGGAGAGCAGGAGAAGGTTTGAAAACATCTCCAATTTTATCTTTGGTCTCAAAAAGTTCATTAAAGTCCCCCATAATCACAAAAGGTTTAATTAGCGATTGCAGTAAGGAAGCCAAATGTGACAAAAAAAACTTTTAGATCCAAGTAGTTAGGAGGGGCATAAATGAAAACAACAATGTAGGTGCAATAGTTTGATCAACAACTGATCACAAAAGAGGAGGGATCCGAATGAATCAGCGTTGCTTCAAAATCTAAACTGAAAAATACCATAATTCCTCCATGTAAACCTCTAGATCTAGAGCTGGCTTCATGACCCACAAGGGTATACCCACTAAAGAGTTTCCTCTTAGCAGACATAAAGGCTAGATGGTCCTTCACTTTGTTTCACACAGGAAAACAATGTCTGGTTTGTTTCTTAAATGTTTTCACCAAGCATTATTGAGTGAATTTACAATTGATACCCCTAACATTCCAAGCAAGCAGCTTTATAATAAGATTACAAAAATTATAACCTTGACAGCCACAACCAGAGGCAAACTATTCTCTTACACCACCTACTTCCCAAGGACAGGATCGAATTTACAACACAAATATAATTAGAATAAGTCAATACTAGAAAAGAAAAGAAAAGAAAATTAATAGCTTACAAAGAAACCACAACCTACTACACAGTTTCATTCATAGGTCAAGATGTAAATTTAACGAACTAAAGAGCACAATAGGAAGGTTAAGCAGAAAAACGATTTCTGGACTTGGGAGGGATTTTGTTCAACCAACAATGCAAAATAGCAAGTAGGGAAATAAATAACACAATGCATAAATCAAAGAACTTAAGAGTATTTATGGCATGGGAAGACTTGGCGGACGCTAGTCGCTGGTTCCACCACTACGTTCTAGAAGACAACTTGAGAAGTCTATTGAGCTTGAGCCACCTAATTCACTGGTATCACAGTGATTGGATTGAGGAGATGACATGCTTCCATGGACCCCCAAGTGGCCCAAAACAAGGTGCTAGGATCCGATGATTCCCTCAGCGAAGAATCTAGAAAGAGGTTGAAGCGGTCAAGGGGTGGAAGTTGCATGAAGTCAGGTGATGTCTTACGCCTTTATGACAGGTCAAGACGGTAAGTGCGAGTGCCTCTTCTTCCCCACCCTCCATAGCTATCTCATCTTCAGTTTGTGTTTGAGCATCAATAGTCCTCATTTTTTGTTCTTCAATTTTCTCAACCATTTTCTCACCAGGTTTGGGGCAATCACATTTTGAGACTAGCGTGATAGATTGAGTTTTGAGCGAGTGTATTGTAACTCTTTCTAGCTGTTCTAATCGTTCAAGGGCATGTAGCATCTTCTCCATCATTTTTTATTCCCTCCCATTTGTATTATCTCCTACCATTTCTTGTCTCTCTTTCAGTTCTTTCATTTCTTTGAAATCTGCCTTAGTAAAAGCTTATATAGATTCAGTTTGTATACCTATTCCACAAGTTTTGATATGAAGTCATGGTTTAGAGGAAGGCACAATTGTGCCCAAAAGTCCACCCAAATCCATTGTTGCCAGACTTTCAAAAGATTCATTATTCTTCCCCTGCAATTCCAAGTTGTCCATGATACCCCTTGTTTATGCATTTTCCTTAATTTGACCCTTCTTTTTCTCAGTACCACACTAAGTTTGAAACTCCTTTGGATCCGAACACATCCCCAAGGGTTCTTTCATTTTGTTTTCCTTGGTCTTTTCAACTGCACTCCCTGACTGAATTGGAGTAATAAGATCTGCATTAATCCCTTCAACATGAGACTTCCCACCTGCTGCATCATCGTTCTCCCTTTTCATCATTGCTGTGAGAGAAGAAAAACTTTCTGTGATCGTATTATCAAACCTCATGCCCTAAAATCGTGTGGACCGAACATGCAAGGGTAATCACACATCAAGAGAAGAAGAAGACATGATTACGGAGTTCGGCATATGCCTACTCTCCGGGATTCAGGTATGAATCCAATTCACTAAGCCTTTGGGAAGTTACAGATTTAGAAGAAGAAATAAGAGATTACGAATACACCTGATACAAGCAACCATAGGTCTCCAAAGTACCATCGAGTGCTCGCCATACTCCAGCGATCAAAAGCCCTATATCATCTCCTTCAAGAACCAAGGATATTCGAGCTACCAGGCGATCGAACACGACGGCCATGAACGAACCTTCAAGAGAGCTCCAAGAACAGTAGAACAGAGAGAAATCTCAAATGAAAAACGATTTGCATATTACCCCCCTGAACCAACCCAGCCTTCTAATAAACAATAGGCTATGAACCAAATGAACCCAACCGGTTCGGTTCATGACTAAAGTAGTACAAATACCAGATTACCCCTAACAATCTCCCCCTTAATCTGTACACCCAAAATGACTATAGTGAGCTGGATGCGACCGTCATCATCCAAGTATACCTGCACCCACAAGACAAAAGAAAACCACAGTACAAAGCAAATAAAATATGCAAAATACCTAGACACACACTAACCATGCAACACTAATGACTCCATGCAGATACACCATGCAACAGACTTTACCAGGTAGAGAAAACCCTAAACATAACTCATAACTCATAACTCACTCATATAACTATGAAGAGCACACATGCACACACCAGGCAAATATCTCATAACTGAGACAAACAGAGAAAGAGTTATAAAAATTTGGGCAGCATCTCCCCTAAAACTGCAACAAATGCAAAACCTGATAAACAATCAAATAACAACAAGACACACATCACTATCCAAAAACAAGTAATATACAACTCAAAACTACAGAACATATGTACTAAAAGACAACATCACCAATTCCCAACAAATCAAGACAATGTAGAAATTTAGAAAGAGGCAATGGCTTAGTACCACAGTCTGTAGGATTATGCTCAGTACTTACCTTTTCAACTAAAAGTGAACCATCAGTTATTTTATCCCTGAGAAAGAAGTATTTAATGTCTATATGTTTGGTTCTGTCATGATAAACAGGATTCTTACATAAAAAGATAGCACTCTGGTTATCAATAAAGACAACAGGTTTAATCTTCAAAATACCAAGTTCACACAACAAACCATTCAACCATATACTCTCTTTAACACATTCAGATGCAGCAACAAGCTCAGTCTCTGTAGTGGACAAAGCAACTATAGGCTGTTGTTGCACCTTCCAACTGATGCAATTACCAGATAACAGAAAGAAATAGGAAGATAATGATTTCCTGTTATCTACAGTACTGGCATAATCTAAGTCAGTATATCCTTTAAGAATAAGATCACCAGGTGTGGACTTGAACACTAAACCTTTATGAACAGTACCTCTCAAATACCTTAAGAGCCACTTGAGAGCAAGCCAATGTTCTTTACCAGGATTAGACATAAACCTACTCAGTACACTAACAGCATGAGCAATATCAGGTCTAGTACATATCATGAGACACATAAGAAAACCTAAAAAACTAGAATAAGGGATCTTTGACATTTCACTTTTTTCAAAGTTATTCTTAGGACAATGATCATTTGAAAGTTTAAAATGTGCAGCTAAAGGAACATTTACATGTTTACAATTAAGCATGTTAAACTTCTCAAGCACCTTCAATAAATATAATCTCTGACCAATGAACATAGTATCCTCCCCCTTATCCCTATAAACCTCAATCCCTAAAATTTTCTTGGCTGTCCCAAGATCCTTCATCTCAAATTCAGATTTCAGCTTGTTCTTAACATCTTGAATAAGACTAGAATCAATACTAGCAATCAATATATCATCAACATAAAGTATAAGATACAACACAATAGAATCTGAAATGAGAAAATATAGGCAACTGTCATAAACATTTTTCTTAAACCCTACACTCAACACAAATGAGTCAAAACGTTTGTTCCATTGCCTAGGAGCCTGTTTAAGTCCATAGAGAGATTTCTTCAACAAGCAAGCTTGTGATTCCTCTCCAGCTGCCGAGATGCCTAAAGGTAGTTCCATATATATCCTTTCTTCTAAATTGCCATGAAGAAAGGCAGTTTTCACGTCCAACTGCTTTATAGTCATTTTGTTCTGAGCAACAAGGGACAACAACAACCTTATAGTCTTATACTTGGCAACCGGAGAGAAAATTTCATCATAATCCACCCCTTCTCTTTGAACAAAACCTTTTTGCAACAAGTCTGGCCTTATATCTTTTGGAATTATCAATTCCATCATCCTTGATTTTAAATATCCACTTACAAGGTAATAACCTTTGATCCTTGGGCTTCTGAACTAGTTCCCAAACCTAGTTCTTATTTAATGAATCTAATTCATCATTAATGGCTTGAACCCATAAATCTTTATCTTTGGAACCCAAAGCTTCTTCATAGGAACTAGGTTCATCTAACCCAATATCAGAGACAGAAATATCAGTCTCATGTGCAAAGTTGGCTACATACCTTCTAGGTGGCCTAACCACTCTCCTAACTCTATCCCTTGCCAATTGGTAACTACTCAGATCAGGAACTTCTTCCACCTCTCCAGTGGAAGTCTCAGGAGAGGGCAATGGCCCACTCTCAATCTCAGAAACTACAACCTCAGATTCTTTATTACCAGAACTAGGTTGAGGGGAAGTCAAGGGTCCTTTAGGTATACTAGAATCAAGAGTTTGAGCAGGACTTAAGAAAACATCAGCCTGCCCTAAATCAAATTGAGTGAAGTCTGTCATTCTTTGATCAAGTGGATTCAAATTGGTATTGTCAATGGAAAGACAAGGGAACACACTCTCCCTAAAGAGAACATCCCTACTAACAAAGGTCTTAACACCAGGCATAGTCCTATCCCATAGCTTGTATCCTTTCACCCTCTCAGGATACCCTAGAAAGATGCTCTTTTTACTCCTGGGTTCTAATTTACCAATGCTCTGGTGAGCAAAGGATTCACACCCAAATACCCTAAGGTAACCAAGACTGGGGGGTTTGCCCCACCACATTTCCTCGGGGGTTTTAAACCCTAAGGTAACAGAGGGACTCCTATTGATTAGGTGAACAGCTATTGTAAATGCCTTCACCCCGTAAAACCCTTAGGTACCCCCCGAACCGATGAGCATACATCTAGTCTTGTTTAAAATTGTCCTATTCATTCTTTCAAGCAATGCCATTTTGTTGAGGGGTGTATTTAATGATCCTATGCCTTTGAATCCCTTTGTCATTACAAAATCCATTAAACATTTCATTAACAAATTCTAATCCATTGTCAGTCCTTAATGTTTTAACTTTCTTTTCACTCAAGTTTTCTACCAAAGCAACCCAATACTTGAACTTTTCAAAAGTTTCATCCTTGGTCTTCAATAAGAAGATCCACACTTTCCTAGAGTAGTCATCAACAAGGGATCAGAAATAAGAGTTTCTACCATAAGACAAGACTGAAGCAGGTCCCCACAAATCAGCATGTACATATTATAATATATCCCCAGATAAGTGAGACCCAGCTCCAAAGCTTAACCGGTGCTGCTTACCTAAGACACATGACTCACAAAACTCTAAGTTATCAATAACATCCTTGCCAAACAGGCCTTGTTTAGTTAGAGCTTGCATTCCTTTATTGCTTATGTGTCCTAGCCTAGCATGCCACACACTAATGATATTTGACTCACTTGACAGACAACAAATATTGGAGATATTATTTAGGAATGTACTACCATCAAAAACATACAAACTAGACTGAGAAATGCCCTTTAAACATACATGAGATCCCTTAGATACAGAAAGACTACCCCTAGAGATACAAGTTACAAACCCAGCATTGTCAAGGCTACTAATTGAAATCAAGTTTCTCTTTAAGTCAGGTATGTATCTAACATCATGTAAGGTGAAAACAGATTTATTGTGATTCATCAATTCAATAGAACCAATACCAACTACATCACATAAATCATCATTTCCCATCATAACTTTGGCATTATTTAACTCAGACAAGTGTGTAAACTAGTGTATGTGTGGACACATGTGATAAGTACAACCTGAATCTAAAATCCATCCTTCTTGCCTACTAACCTCAGATATGGTAAGCACTTCACTGATGTCTTCATAGACATTGGCTTGACCATTCTTGGGTCCAGGCATATCAGAATGGGAAGTCTCCAATTCCTTCATTTTTCTCTTATATGCAAAGCAATTTTTCATAAAGTGTCCTACTTTCTTGCAAAAGAAGCATCTCTTGAGGTTTGTATCAGACTTGTTGTTCCCATTATTATTCTTATTGTTAGTCTCATGATTTTCAATTACTTTTCCCTTCCCTTTCGGTCTCCCTTGTTTGTAAGAGCCCTTGCCCTTAACAAACAGGTTTTCCCCACTACCCTTAGTCTTACCAGAAGCCAATAGTTCAGACTCCCTATTCTTTAAGGCATCAATCAGTTGTTCTAGGGAAATTTTTTGACAGGCATACTTGATTGAGTTCTTAACAACAAGATAATCATTATGAAGTGAATTCAATAGGATAATAGACAAGTCCTGATTTTCCAATTTAGTCTTCTCCCCTGTATTTGCTAAGTCTTGAATCAGCTTCTTAAATATATCTAGGTTCTTGTCAAGGGTGATTGTAGGGTCCATCTTAAACCCATACAACCTCTCCTTCAAATAAATTTTGTTACCTAGATTCTTTTTCTGATAGATCTGTTCAAGTTTATTCCAAACTTTAATAGGAGTATTGTCATCATCATCAAGACACCTGATAACCCCATCAGTGATGTTCCAGAGCATGCAACCAATTGCATTCTCCATCACTTCAGTCCTCAAGACTGGATCAATACTTTCAAAGAAAGCATCTAGGTCATCTATTGATCTTAGGAGCTTTTGCTGAGCCATTAAAGCTCGAACCTTCCTCTTCCAAATCCCAAAGTCCCCTGTGCCATCAAACTTCTCAATATCTACCCTGGAACCCCCCCCAGAGGAGTATCCAAACTTAGGTAGCTAGGGTTCCCCCTAGACCTACAGCTCTACTAGAGCCTGTGGTAATTACACTAACCACACTGGGAGGAGTATCCTCTCCTGGTAGACAGAAACCCTTACTTAGCTCCACTTTGAACCCACAAGACCCTAATCAGTATACAAGAATACTATTCACAATACTGATTAACCAATTCTGAAAAAATAAAAGATTATTCTAACAAAGAGTTAAATAATCAATATTAATTAATCACAAAAAACATAAGCTCAATTTATACAAGTTACAACAGCCTAATAATCAGATGTTAACACCACAGATCAATACATACCAAGTATTAGATCAATATTAACAAGAAGATTTAGACAGCAGATAGTATAATCAGAGAGGCAAAAATAAATGAGATTAATTAAACCCTAATCATATCAGAATTACCTACCTATACTCAAATTGTCACCCAACAGGTTACAAACACATTAACAGAGTATACCACGATTATATGAAACACTTTTAACAGAGGTTTTTATAGAACCGAATCATAATCATAGCACATTCATAACATATGAAATAAAACAATTTCATAAGGTTAACAATTATGACAGAATTGTATAGAGACTATAAGAACCGAATGGTTATTCATATATCAGAGGTATAGGCAGCGAAAGAAATTTAAAAAAATTTAATATTGTAAACTAAGACAATCTTAACCATATAAGCAACCTTCAATTTAGGGTTTAAATGATTCAACAATATCTAAATGAAGCAGGGAACATGAATGAGATGGCTCTGATGCCAATCTGTGATCGTATTATCAAACCTCATGCCCTAAAATCGTGTGGACCGAACATGCAAGGGTATTCAAACATCAAGAGAAGAAGAAGACATGATTACGGAGTTCGGCATATGCCTACTCTCCGGGATTCAGGTATGAATCCAATTCACTAAGCCTTTGGGAAGTTACAGATTTAGAAGAAGAAATAAGAGATTACGAATACACCTGATACAAGCAACCATAGGTCTCCAAAGTACCATCGAGTGCTCGCCATACTCCAGCGATCAAAAGCCCTATATCATCTCCTTCAAGAACCAAGGATATTCAGAGCTACAAGCGATCGAACACGACGGCCATGAACGAACCTTCAAGAGAGCTCCAAGAACCGTAGAACAGAGAGAAATCTCAAATGAAAAACGATTTGCATATTACCCCCCTGAACCAACCCAACCTTCTAATAAACAATAGGTTGTGAACCAAATGAACCCAACCGGTTCGGTTCATGACTAAAGCAATACAAATACCGAGAAACCCCAAAAACTTAAAAAACACCTGGGTGAAAAGGGAACAGGCGGGGCGAAGGGGGGGGGTGGGGGTAAAAATTTGGTAAAAAAATAAAGAAAAAAAAAAAAAGGGGAGGCCCCCCCTCATAAAGAAGGGGAGAGAAAAAAAGGGAGGGAAAATTAAAACAAAAAAAACAAAAAAGAGTTGGGGGGGGGGGGGGGGGGGGGGGGGAGGGCACCCCCCCCCACAACTGTTTGATTGGGCATACAGTCTCACTGGATGATTAAGGTTATGCATAGCCTTTATGCGTGCTGACCCCTTTGGTAGCCTCATTTCTGCAACATCCATTTATATCTCAACCACCTTTCCAAGTTACCTTGCAGCCTTCAGAATCAATCCATATTCAAAGCAATCAAACCGTATACCCCTCATTTGAACTCATATTGCAATAGGAGGAAGAAGACTGTTGTTCTTGCATTCTGGCATAGGTTCCAAAGCAAGGTGGAGTAGTAGCCGATCTACCCACCATGGCGACATAGATATCACCTCATTCTTGTTGTTTTTAGATGCACAGATTGCTCGAAATCCTTCCCTTCCCATTATTGATATGTCTACAACACCCAATGGAACCTATAGTTCCACCAACCGTCTGCAACTCAAAAATATGTTCTACCAGATATCCAATAGCATACCCGTACAGTGTTTTTGAGGCCAAATACCAAGCAGAAAAATTTGAAGTTCCCACTTCCTTCCACCCCCATCGTATTTGCATTTCCCTTGTTGTGGTCCTTTGACCATGATCTAAACCATGCAGATGAAGCTGGGTTGCTTGTTGCATATGCAGAAAAGGTGAGGAATGTAGGTACTGAATAAGTTCATCATCGCCTCTTGCTCCAAGAAAACACCCCTAAGATAAGCAGCAGTTACTAGGTACTATTGTTTCAAAACTCTAGTGTCCTTGACTTGGTCTTCCAGAAGCAAGTTTTATCAACTGCCTAAGAGTGTGTTTTTGCTTCCATAAACATTCATAACTATTTCTAGTGATTTTGCTTTTGTTAAGTTATAAAAAAGGTCCTAACCCTGCTATCTAACATTTTATCATAAACATTTAGATAATGTTGCCCACAATGGAATTAAAAAAAAAATGGTAAATATATTGGTTATTTTAAAGTGTTTATTACAACTTGTTATTTTATCCTTCTTTCTTTTTCTGAACAAATAGGGGATGAAATAGTGAAGATCTTGTGCTCCTCACTTACGCAATGTTCAGAATTTCGATCAATGTATGGTTGGTAGAGTGATAAAGATCCATACTTCTCAGTGGAGAGATCATGGGTTTGACCCTTATGGACGACAAAGCTCCCCCCAAGGATGTAATCAAGGTGCGCGCAAGTTGGCCCAGATGAACCTCAAATACCAAAAAAAAAAAAAGTTCAAAATTTCGAGCTCAACCTATCCACGCATTGATCTTGTGAACCAGCTGCACAAATTAAAGTTCAGAATTTGGAGTTCAACCTATCCTCTGAACTTTGGAGCTCAACCTATCCACGCATTGATCTTGTGAACCACCTGCACAAATTAAAGTTCAGAATTTGGAGCTCAACCTATCCACGCATTGATTTTGTAAACCACCTGCACAAATTAAAGTTCAGAATTTGGAGCTCAACCTATCCACACAACCTATTCACGCATTGATCTAGTGAACCACCTGCACAAATTAAGATGAACGAATGGCCTCTAGTTACCATGACAAACAGACAACATGAAAGAATATCTCACCCAAAAAAAAAGGGGGGAAGGAATCTATATTAGGATGTGGTAACCGTCAGATGCTTTTTATTTTTTTGGTCTAAGTAACCGTGAGATGCTACTTTCGTGCGAATATTCTTTCAACGATTATAAGTAATATTCCAATCAAATGCTTTAAAGCGCGATTTCTTACCACCGCCCATGCTAATCCATTGGTTCCTACCACGTCAATAGAGTTCTATCACTGTCTATCTGTCTCATCAGTAGTGGAACCTCACTCATATTCGCCGATGACGTTTCAAGTTTTCACTGGTTCGGACGGTCTAAACTTTTTTTCTTGAAACGGACGGCCTCAGTTATTCTTTCTTCTTTCCCTGATATTTATCGGGGGAAGATCTCCGTATATCGCCGTGCAGGGTTATTGATCACATGAGTTAGATCAGACGGCTCAAATAATAATACCACTGCCCCCGCTGGAGAGATCTCATACGTATGGGTGGGCCCTCTCGAATTTACATCTGATACGTGCAGGGAAGAATTGGGTTGGCAACTGGGCTTCGTCGCATGTGAATTTAGTTAAGCTGAGCCATCAAACCATCCGTGAGACACCCACCACCACGAGTGGCAAGGCAACTGCCACATCTGAAATAAGGGTATTATCGTCAAATCGATAAAAGTTTTTGGACATTTTAGAATAGGTAAATAGAAAAAAAATTCTTCAAAAAAAAAACCCGTGCATGAACATTGATGGTGAAGATCGGAATCCATGAAAATTTATTAGGCCCATTTTCTTGTCAGAAATGGACTATCCATTTTCTTGTAGATTTGTGCTATGTGTCCCAACATCATATTATATGGTTGAAATATATTTATAAGTCACATCAAAGAGAAGTTAGGATTTGTAATTTCAAGAAAATTTTAAACTTAAGGCCTGTTTGGTTACTTGAATCTGAATATTTCAAAAATCTAAAGATTTTAAGTCTACAAATTTTAAATATATGGAGTCATGGTTCATAAAATTAACTGTTTGATTAGCTTGAATCGTTAGAATGAAATCTATTGATTCATCCTTAAAAAACATTTATGAAGTCATGGTTCAAATGTTTTTTTGAATGAGGCCAACCTTACGCGCACCACGACTACATCCTCAAGGCGCTTTTTATATAATTAATATAAGCGGAGCTTCGCCCCTGGCCCCGAGGGGATTCGAACTTTGACCTCATATGTGGAAGCGTTGGCATGGTTCAAATGTTTAACACTTATATAATAGAGATGAAATCTCTTGATTTCACTTTATACCCATAAATCTACAGATTCACATTTTTAGTGTAAAAAGGTGAATCTCTAGATTTCATGAATCCAGAGATTCACACAATCAAATGGATATAAATCTCCTATTTGTGAATCCAGATATTTCAAATCTCTGGATTCATGTAATCAAAGAGCCTTAACCATTGATATCTCTGAATAGCACGTGTCGTCATTATATTCCTGCCCGATTCTCCGCGCACACACGAATACGCTTATACACGGTCGAAAAGCCATTTTAAATATTCAAATTCTCGGATTTATTAAATTATCCATATATGCGACCGTTGATTTCTCTGAATAGCATGTCGTCATTATATTCTTGCCCGATCCTCCGCGCACGCAAGATCGAAAAGCCATTTTAGGTATTCAAATTCTCTGGATACTTTTTTATTTCTTCTGACTTCAGGGTAAAACCGTAAAAGGTAAAATTCTCTAGGAATTTACGTACTTCTCCGCTTACGAAAATGAAGTACACTGGAAACGTGGATGAATTCTAACCGTAAGATTCGAATCATGGCTTGGAACAAAGAGAAAGTTAATCTGAAAGAGTACTATAGTCGTTGTCATGACTCATGACTCATACTCATACATCAGCTATGATGATGCGACGGGTACATGCACTCCTTTTTTTTTGGTGAAGAGTACATGCACTCCTCTCTCCGTCTCTGTCCTGTAAAACGGTATCTACTGAAAATTTTTAAATCATTTTTCTTCCACGACCTCTGGAGTCTGGAAAGGTTATTTAATCTGGTTATTTAAGGGAGGTGGAGGTGGAGGAAGAAGATAAAGATCTTCCAGATTCGGAAAGCTCTCATGAGTGCTGATCTGCAACAATGAGAAGCCTGCGTCTTTCTCCTATTTAGGTTTTTTTTTCTTTCTTTCTGGCTCTCCTCTCTGTTATGCATTTCGCGAGCTTCAATATTCATGAGATAGTGTTGTTTGTTAACCTAGGGAGCTGTTTATTTTCTTTTCCTAGAATGCTAACCGAGTTTCATTTCGTGTCGATTCGTCTACTCTTGGTTTGCGTCTGTCTCGACTCTCTATCTTCTATACTCAGATTTCCTTGGAATCTAGTTATTTTTCTATGAAGATGTCAAAATTTTTGGTTGTCGTTCGCTTTCTCCGTTGTTATCTCTTCAGTTTTGAGGTTTAGTTTCTTTATAGGTTTGAGCTGAGCATATTTGTCTGTGTCCCCCCATTGTTGAACAACAACTAGGTTTTTCTTTGTTCCTGATAAATTTTTTTCCTTATCTTTTGGGTGTAATTAGGTAACGCAGTTTTGTTTCAGTTCTTTATAAGAAGCCTAGAGTGTGATTACTTGTCCTTTTTCTTTTTCAGTTCGATTCTGTCTCTTTTTAGGGACACATGGTTGAAGAACTGGTGACTAGGTCTTGTTGTGGAAACTTTTGAGTTGTTGGAACGGTGTTAGAGGAAAGGTAATCAGATATGTAGTGCTCTGAAATTCTTGTCTTAAATCATTGTTGGCTGGCTAGCTAGTTAGATGCTGTCGTTGATGATCCTTATATGTGTTGTTTCTCTTTTGTTACGGAGAGGTTTCTTGAGCATTGTTTGGGAGTATGATTTGACGACGAGAGAGAGCACGCTTGTAGGTAGTCATGCAAAGGATCTTGGCTATTCTACATGCGTGCTGTCTCTAGTTGTCAAGCTGTTTAGCTCAGCAAAGCTGTTCCTTTACTCCGCTTGCTTAGCTACCACATGAAATATTGAACTGTGGAGAACTTCCGAAGGACTGGTACTGTTGAATCTGAATCTGCTGCCTTCTCTTTTATTGCTTATCTTATCATTTGTTCTTTTCCGTCTGGCTTAGCTTGTAACATGCAATCTGATAGTTGATCATGCTAAGGTTTCATATTTCTTTTAGTTGGGTTTTGCTCTGGCTGTGTATTTATGACTTCTTCTGCAGTTACATGAACTTGGGTGTTGTGATTCTGACCATCTATGCTTAAGCATACCGGTTTTTCCCCAGTAAAGGCGTAAGCGTAAGTATACCCTTGGAGATGAATGAACTTGGAAAATATGTCTGTGTTCCTGCAGGAAGCTTCCTAAATGGAAATGCTCTAACGATGAGATGTCAAGAACAATGTAAATTAGGGTTTTTTTTTGTGGGTAGTGGGTTCAGGCTTGGCTTCACAAAGTTAAAATATGCCTTATCCTTCCATTTTTTGTTAATCTCTTTGATGGGGGGTATGTTTTCGAACTCTAGTTTTGTGATTAATGCACTGTTAGTTGTGTGACTAATGCTCTATTATGTTTGGGACGGACATCTGATCCAGGTTTCACTGTTTAGGCTTTAGATTTTGGAAACTGCTTTGTTGTGGTACAAACCTACTGACGGTAGTCTTTATTAAATGAAAGAACTTTCTATTGGGAATGCTATTTTTTTTTATATAACTAGATTAACAGCTGAAACTACTAAGTAGGACTCAGAAATATAGAATAGAGAAATGAGATAGACCTAGACACCTAGCCTATCTAGGTATGATGGAGGTCCAACACCGAATTGACACATATTCCTTTGAGGTCAACCTATGGGTGATAGATATAAGGATGGAGTCTTTGTTTAATATGTTTTTAAGGTCATGAGCCTATTCTAGGGCTTAAAAGTTTAGAATCTAGGCAAGTGCGAAAGCAAGTTAGTTTTATTAAGTTTACTTGGTCTAACAATGTGGGTTCTACACTTCTACCTAAGGGTGTCAATTAAGGGTGTCAATTGTGTATCGAAACCGTTTAACCATACCCAACCGTGCTGTCTAAAACCGCACCGTACCGTACCGTTCAAAATTCGGTACGGTACGTTCGAAACCGAATTTCTTCGGTACAGTTCCGGTTTTAGGTACTCATACCGTCGGTACGTACCGAAACCGTACCAAATTGGTATCGTACAAAATTAAGATATACAAATTGGAATTTTACAATTAAAACACTTAACCTTTTCCCTATCCCTAATTCCTTATTTCAATTTTTCGTTTCATCATTCACTTCTCTTCTTAGATTTACTTGTTTTGTCTCTATTAATTAGATTTATTTGCTTTATCTATGTTAATTTTATATTATATCGATTGGTTGATCACAATTTCATTAGGATCTTAATGAACTAATAACAAAAGTGGCATAAGTTCATTTGTACCAAAATTGTACCGCACTAGATACCATGTTTAAACCGTTTTCCCGTACCAATTTATTTATCTCAATTTTTTTGCAAGAAAAAGATTGTTCGGCCCAAAATGGGAATTGGCTGGGGTATTAACTTATAATCCTGATGATAGAGTTGATTCCATTACAAACACATTTCTTTGGACAAATACTCCATTTTTTCCCTCTTTTCGGATTGTAAATGTTTCTTCGAAATCCTACAGTGATGAAGCGACAAAAGTTTTAAGAATCCTAGTAAAGGTCTCAGACCTTTTGAGATTTTGATAAGAGTTACTCTTTGGAGAGCATGGTATGATGAAAGTTGTAAGCTTTGTTCGTAGGGGAGTTATTGTCTATTGTTGGCCTCTATGGTAGAATCAATTGGGAAGGCTTGAGAGGGGTGTTTTACCCTGTGGCAGATGTCAGCAATTTGAGTATGCTTATCTCTAGCTCATGACTGCATGGATAAAAGGTATGCCTTGGAATGAGAGACCTAGTGTAATCAAGATGATGTTTAGATTGATCAAAAGATCTTTTCAATTTAGAATCCCTTGTTTTGAACGAAGAAAGATCTTGTGGAATCACATTGGATATTTAACAATACATTATGTACCTTGCTTTAAACCGATCATGGCACCTCATAGCCCAACTCCAACAACTTATCTCACTTGTTTCCTTCCCATAAAGCTTCCTTTCTTCCCTTCCTTACAAATGGTTTTGAGATATTTCGGGGGCTACTCAATATGTCACCCTTAATTTACAATGTCTTTCCTCTTATGATAGTTGTAATAAGTCCTAATAATCTACTTAGTTTCTTTTTTCATTGCTTCTCCTTGGATCATTTTAAGCTTTCCCTTGTCTCTTTTTGGATTGTTAGTATTAAATCAAATCACTCCTCCCTATTGTATCCTCCAAAGGGCTCCACTAGACATGATCATGCTACATCTGACAACTTTCTCGTAACGAATCATCTACTAGAGCTACTCCTATATCAGTGCTTTGTTGCATTATCTGGTCGATCCTATACATTTTCCCTCTAAGTTCTAATTGACACATTATTTACACAACATTCTAGATGTGATTGTCTACCACATCCTATTTTAATTCTTCATGAACCATTATCCTCTCAATCACCACTATTTATTTATGATTGATCCTTTGAAGGGCATGTACAATGCACAAGGCTCCTACTACAATTAATTATGATTGAGCCTAGGTACATAAAATAATAAGTTATTGATCATTGTCACAAATTTCTACTACCTCATTGTCTGTCTTAATGTAACTAAGGTTATTGGGAAATACTTTATCTTCATTCTATTTGTCTTAAAACCTTTGGTTCCAGGCTTGATCTCCATAATCCATCTTGCCTTAATCCTTGCTTTTCCTTCATCAACCAAAACATTGCCATCAATAGAAAGCATTCACCAATTAACCTAATGTTAAACCTCTAGTAAAATTATCTATGATGAGCCCAAACATATAATAAGGTTGAAGTTTATCCTTACTATAATCCAATTATAATTGGAATTCATTATCTTGACCCTCACAATTCTTATAGTGTTTATTGTACTATCATACGTATCTTGAATTATGTATTTATTTGGAACATTCTCTTCCCTAGTACATTGTAGATTAGCTCTCTTAAGGACTCGTCATTATCTTTTTCTGGGTGAATAAAACGATAAGAGACCATGTGGAGATCATTCTTCATCTTTCAAGTTTCATTCACTGACTCAAGCATTCAAACTAGAATTTTCTGGAAGTCTTCAATCACCAGTTAGTAAGAGACCCCATCCCCTAACCCTAATCTTCCTCCTCCTGTCTGCAGCCACCCTAGCCCTTCCCCCTCAGTTTCAGACCTTGTAAACTCCCCCATCCCCATCGCAAATCACCCGTTTCCCTTCCCCCACTAGCCTAGCAGCTCCTACCTGCTTCCCTATCATTTGTAAGTCCTCCCCCTTTTCTCCCTGTTTCTGTAATGGCAGCAGCATTTCTCCTTGATTAACCCTCCTACCTCAGCCCCTTTTGACACCATTCTTCCCCTCCTAGGATCGCACCTAACCATGGAACACATTCCCTAAGTTTTTTTCTCCATCCAACGTGTTCTACCCTAATCTGAATTTCCTGCACTTCATCTTCTTCAAGTGAAGCTGCAGAAAATTTTGAATTCTCAGAAATCCCAAAAACCTTAATTCCCCAACCCTCCCAACCTCTGAATAGCATCTGAGCTTCTGTTTAGCAATAGCAGTTGTTAAGATTGCAGAACCAGCAACCCTGGACCTATGCTAAACCCAAGCTGAACCCTGGTTTACCCCTAAAATCCTAAGTAGCTGCTGGACCAATTTCAGAAGATCCTGGATATCCAAACCTAAAATCCAAGGTTGCATCAGAAGCTGTCTTTGGAGTTTGGTAGGTCAGGATGGGTCATTTGGGAGATTCAGTTTCTTGATTTTTTAGGGTTCCAAGAACTCAAGTTTCAAGTTGCTAGCCTCAGGGTTTAGGATGACGAGGAGTGGACGGGTGTACACTTGAAGTTAAGGGACGAAGTTAAGGGACGAAAAGCCTTAAGAGTTTGGGATAACAATTTAGATCCAAGTTTTACTGGTGGGTGTCATGGGGAGTCCAGAAATTAAAGAAAGAGTTGGTTCAGGTTGGGGGGAAGAAGACATTGGTCTGCACTAAAATTTGCTGCTAATCGTGTTTTTCAATGGCTGAATGTAGATCAATGGAGGTGTTGGTTGAATGATTGACTCCACAGCCACAATAAGAATCTTGGACTTGAAATACCAAGAAAGAAACTTCAACCACCTCAGACCTTAAACTCCATGGATCCCCATTTAACCACCAAGAAATCCCAATTTAGACTTCATACGCAAAGGCTGTTTTTGGTATCAATTCTTGTTCTTATTTAAGAAATCAATACTAAAAACCACTTTTGTTAAAATAATAATAATAATAATAATAATAATAATAATAATAATAATAATAATAATAATAATAATAATAATAATAATAATAATAATAATAATAATAATAATAATAATAATAATAATAATAATAATAATAATAATAATAATAATAATAATAATTTAATAAAATAAAATAAAATAAAATTGTAACTATTTTCCACAATGAATTATGGAGTGAAAAATAAGTTTGGTAAGAGGATAGCTGTTATTGATTTCTTAATAACTTCCAAATGGGATGCAAGCTGGTGATAGCCTTTAAAAGAGTTGATTGGAACTTGGGAGAGAAATAGGTGGGGAGCAATATGTTTTTCTAATTTGTTATATGATGCTCTTGCCCTTTTTTAGGTAATATGATGACATGCTCATTAAAGCTACTTTGTAAATGATAAAAAATAATTTTTTTGCCCAAAATAAGTCTATCATG
This sequence comes from Hakea prostrata, assembly GCF_041222555.1. Taxonomy (NCBI): domain Eukaryota; kingdom Viridiplantae; phylum Streptophyta; class Magnoliopsida; order Proteales; family Proteaceae; genus Hakea; species Hakea prostrata. The sequence goes on from NC_142603.1 coordinate 41,043,906, forward strand.
GATTATGTCTCAATGAGATTTTATATGTTCTTTTACAATAGGTTTCATAATAGATGCCATACATATACAAAAGTGAAAATTTATTAGAAATGAAAATGAAATTAATACCAAAAAGACTCTAAATCACAAACTCTTAATAGAGGAAACAACAATACCTTGCTAAGCATATATTGCATGAACTAAGCTCACCTTATCTATAATCTTTTTGTAATACAATCCTTACATTCATGTCTTCACAGTTCTTAATAGTTGGTGTCCAAGCTTATGCTTTTTAGTATTTAGAAATTAGAAATTGCACACATTTCCATCCAGTATTTGTGCCTCTTATGGTAGCATGCAACTCTCTCTCTCTCTCTCTCTCTCTCTCTCTCTCTCTCTCTCTCTCTCTCTCTCTCTCTCTCTCTCTTTCTTTTGTTTGTATTTTATGAATAATAAATTTTGTTTAGAGGAACATATATGAATACATTTAATGGGTACATAGTTGAACACATGCATGACATTAGCCATTCATGAGTAGGAGGAATGAGTTGTGCCTACAACATTGATTGGGGTTGACCAGATGATGTCTAGGGCCAAATGGATGATGTGTTAAATCAGATATGGGGGTAAAAGTTTGGCCCTGATGGCGTTGACCCGCCCTAAGCCCTCTTTGAGCCAGAATAGGCTTGTGATCAAGATTTTGGCCCTGAGGGTGGGTTAGGACCAAGGGCAGGCCTAGGATTACTCTTTGGCTTGCCGGGCGTGTCCCGACCTATCATTGATTTTTGGCCATGACCTTGGCCCTAATTTGGCCCTAATCTTGGCCCTAATTTTGTCCTTGATGCTTAATCTCAACGAATTGGAAACAGGGACAAGGATAGGGCCAATCAGGGCCAGCGCCAAGGTTAGGGTCAATCAGGGCTAGAGCTAGGGCCAGAGAAAGGGCCAATCAGGACTAAGGCCAATTAGGGTCAAGGACAGGGCTAAACACGGCCAATCAGGGCAAGAATGGGCTTGGCTTGGCCTTGTAGGGCTTAGGGCCAGGGACAATAATTCTTAGCCCTAAATTAGGGTAAGGGCGAGAATGAGCTTAGATTAGAATATATAGGGCTGGGCTTGGGTTGCAAAAGCCCGGCCCTGTTGCAGCCCTAATCAAATATAAGCAATGTTTGAAATTTTGCTTCATTTTGCAACCTTGGCAAAACACCAAATTTGGTACAAAATTTGTACTAGATTTTGATGGTAGATTTTAGTGGGTTTTTGGTGTTTTTTTGGCTGATTTTCGGTGTCCACCCTAATTTGAGGTCAATAAACACAATAGAGTGTTGTTTTTCCCTAAAACCCCAAAGTAGTGTTCTTGATTGGCATGTGCCGGGTGGTATGCATGTGAAATTAGAAGTTTTCAGCATGCATCTTCAAAAATTATATATGGATATAATGAAAGAGAACACTAAAATTTGTATTAAAATGTAATAAGTAAAATTCAATATATAGCTACAAGTGTAGAACTCAGTACTGAGGTTAAAAGTTACAATGAATGATGTGTAATACTTTATCTTCGTTCTATTTGTCTTAAAACCTTTTGGTTCTAGGCTTGATCTCCATAATCCATCTTGCCTTAATCCTTGCTTTTGCTTCATCTACCAAAACATTGCCATCCATAGTTAGCATTCACCAATTAACCTAATGTTAAAACACCTTTAGTAAAATTATCTATGATGAGCCCAAACATATAATAAGGTTGAACTTTATCCTTACTATAATCCAATTATAATTGGAATTCATTATCTTGACTCCTACAATTCTTATAGTGTTTTTTGTACTATCATACGTATCTTGAATTATGTATTTATTGGAACATTCTCTTCCCTAGTACAATGTAGATTAGCTCTCTTAAGGACTCGTCATTATCTTTTTCTATGTGAATAAAACTATAAAAGACCATGTGGAGACCATTCTTCATCCTTCAAGCTTCATTCACTGACTCAAGCATTCAAACTATAATTTTCCGGAAGTCTTCAATCACCAATAAGTAAGAGACCCCATCCGCTAACCCTAATCTTCCCTCCTCCTGTCTGCCGCCACCCCAGCCCTTCCCCCTCAGTTTCAGACTTTGTAAACTCCCCCATCCCCATTGCAAATCACCCCTATCCCTTGCCCACTGGCCTAGCAACTCCTACCCGCTTCTGTAGCATTTGCAAGCCCTCCCCCTTTTCTCCCTGTTTCTGCAATGGCAGAAGCATTCCTCCTTGATTAACCCTCCCACCACAGCCCCTTTTGACACCATTCTTCCCTTCCTAGGATCACACCTAACCTTGGAACACATTCCCTAAGTTATTTGCTCCATCCAACGTGTTCTACCCTAATCTGAATTTCCTGCACTTCATCTTCTTCAAGTGAAGCTGCAGAAAATTTTGAATTCTCAGAAATCCCAAAAACCTTAATTACCCAACCCTCCCAACCTCTGAACAGCATCTGAGCTTCTGTTTTAGCAATAACAGTTGTTAAGATTTGCAGAACCAGCAACCCTGGACCTATGCTAAACCCAAGCTGAAACGCTGGTTTACCCCTAAAATCCTAAGTAGCTGCTAGACCAATTTCAGAAGATCCTGAATATCCAACCCTAAAATCCAAGGTTGCATCAGAAGCTGTCTTTGGAGTTTGGTAGGTCAGGATGGGTCATTTGGGAGATTCAGTTTCTTGATTTTTTAGGGTTCAAGAACTCAAGTTTCAAGTTGCTAGCCTCCGGGTTTGGGATGACGGGGAGTGGACAGGTGTGCGCTTGTAGTTAAGGGACGAAGTTAAGGGACGAAAAGCCTTAAGAGTTTGGGATAACAATTTAGATCCAAGTTTTACTGGTGGGTGTCATGGGGAGTCCAGAAATTAAAGAAAGAGTTGGTTCGGGTTGGGGGAAGAAGACCTTGGTCTGCAACTAAAATTTGCTGCTGATCATGTTTTTCAATGGCTGAATGTAGATCAATGGAGGTGTTGGTTGAATGATTGAATCCACAGCCACAATAAGAATCTTGGACTTGAAATACGAAGAAAGAAACTTCAACTACCGCGGACCTTAAACTCCACGGATCCCCATTTAAACACCAAGAAATCCCAATTTAGACTTCATATGCAAAGGCTGTTTTTGGTATCAATTCTCGTTCTTATTTAAGAAATCAATACTAAAACCACTTTTGCTAAACAATTTTTTTTTTTTGGTAACTATTTTCCACAATGAATTATGGAGTGAAAAATAAGTTTAGTAAGTAGATAGCTGTTATTGATTTCATAATAACTTTTAAATGGGATGCAAGCTGGTGATGGGCTTTAAAAGAGTCGATTATAATCTGTGAAAGGAATAGGAGGCGAGTGATATGTTTTTCTAATTTGTTAGAGTAAATGATGTTCTTGCCCTTTTTAGGTAATACGATGATATGCTCATTAAAGCTACTCTGAAAGTTGGAAGGTTTGGAACCCAGAGTGTGAAAGCACTCGGGAAAGGGAATCGGCAACAGGATTTGTAATTCCCTTTCTTTGGTTTGGTAAGAAGCTTCCTCAAGGATCGGAGGTTTGTGGTACGGTCAATTCACTCGAATCCACTGACTTCATGCACGGGGACTCGCCCAAAATGATAAAAAATGATTTTTTTTTTTGCCCAAAATAAGTTTATCATGGATTATGACTTGATGAGATTTTATATGTTCTTTTACAATAGGTTTAAGAATATATACCATACATATACAAAAGCAAAAAATTATTAGAAAGGAGAATGAAATTAATACCAAAAAGAGTCTAATTCACAAACTCTTAACAGAAGAAACAACAATACCTTGCTTAGCATATATTGCATGAACTAAGCTCACCTTATCTATAATCTTTTTGTAATACAGTCCTTACATTCATGTCTTCACATTTCTTAATAGTTGGTGTCCGAGCTTATGCTTTTTGGTATTTAGAAGTTAAAAATTTCACACATTTCCATCCCATATTTGTGCCTTTTAATGTAGCATGCAGTTCTCTCTCTCTCTCTCTCTCTCTCTCTCTCTCTCTCTCTCTCTCTCTCTCTCTCTCTCTCTCTCTCTCTCTTGTTTGTATTTTGTGAATAACAAATTTTGTTTAGAGGAACATATTTGAATACATTTAATGGGCACATAATTGAACACATGCATAATGTCAACCACCAGCAAGCAAACCCCTCAGTTAGGGTTCATGAGTAGGAGGAATAAGATGTAGCTACAACATTGATTAGGGTTGACTAGATGATGTCTAGAGCCAAATGGACGATATGTTAAATCATATATAAGGGTGCAAGTTTGGCCTTGATGGCCTTGACCCGCCCTAAGCCCGCCCTGAGCTAGAATAGGGCTTGGGCTCAAGATTTTGGCCTTAAGGGTGGGTTAGGGCCAAAATAATCTGGCCTTGACTAGGGCGGCCAAGGGCGGGCCTGAGATTACTCTTTGGCCCGCTGGGCATGTCCTGACCCATCCCTGATTTTTGTCCCTGACCTTGGCCCTGATTTTGGCCTTGATTTTGGCCCTAATCCTAGCCCTAATTTTGTTCCTCATGCTTAATCTCAATGAATTAGGAACAAGGACAAGAATTGGGTCAATCAAGGCTAGAGCTAGGGCTAGGGACAGGGCTAGAGAAAGGGCTAATTAGGGCCAATCAAGGCTAGGGCTAGGGATATGGCTAAATAAGGTCAATCAGGGTGGGAATGGACTTGGCTTGGCCTTGTAGGGCTTAGGGTCTGGAACAATAATCCTCGGTTGAATTAAGGTAAGGGCAGGAATGAACTTAGATTAGAATATATAGAGCTGAGCTTAGGATTGCAAAAGTCCGGCCTTGTTGCAGCCCTAATCAGATATAAGCAATGTTTGAGATTTTGCTTCATTTTGCAACCTTGGTAAAACACCAAATTTGGTACAAAAATTGTTCCAGATTTTGATGGTAGATTTTAGTGGGTTTTTGGTGTTTTTTGGCTAATTTTCGGTGTCCACCCTAATTTGAGGTCAATAAACACAATAGAAGTGTTGTTTTCCCCTAAAACCTAACCCAAAGTAGTGTTCTTGATTGGCATGTGCCGGGTGGTATGCATGTGAAACTGGAAGTTTGTGACATGCATCTTCACAAATTATACTTGGATATTATGAAAGAGAACACTAAAATTTGTATTAAAATTCAATAAGTGGATTTCAATATATAGCTACAAGTGTAGAACTTAGTACGGAGGTTAAAATTACAATGAATGATGTATATGAATGGATGAGATACATCATACAAGATATTAGATGTCCACAATAACAAATATTACAATAACTGAAACTACAAGATATTAGATGTCCACACTAACAAATATTATAATGACTAAGACCCAACATAATCTAATAAAAGCCGCTGTGTTGGGCTGGATCCATCCCTTGAGTCATGGAGGATTACTCTGAATATTGGACATAAGCAAGTCATGACATGGTATGGATAAAGTCATCATGTAGTCTATCATCTCCTGTCTATAGGTAGCATCATCAACATAAAGTAGTACCTACCCTAGGGAATGTGTTGTACAGCCATTGATTGTAACCCGGTCGTAAAACTAGCATAACTGGTTGTGCTAGTCCCGACGGACATCCAAAGATGAAGTCCACAAGTGAACTGCACACAATAACCGCCACACCCCGGTGGAAGGTGGGAATCTCCAAGGGTGTGGTGATCGTTTCATGTTGCGTTGTAGCTAGGCACAGCCACATGCCGCTACTCATCATGTAATGTTCTCTCTTTTATTTATTTCATACTATTTTAATTCTTAGTACATATTTTCTGTTACTTCTACACATTTCTTGTGTTTGAATAGATCTAATTGTGTGTACACAGCCTTCCTAAGTGACCTATTTTCAACCTATTTTCACTTCTCTTGGTGTCATGAGAAGGGATCAGTTTTTCGTCTTCCTCTCTAATTCTAAATGAATTCCATCATCCCAGGCTCCTAGTTTCCTGTTCTAAGGTGCCTCAAGACCCTTACAACAAAGTTGCATTTATCTAAATATTCTGGCCATCACTTGTATGGTATTCCTGGCTTAGAAAACAGAATCTTGTGGTTTTACCCTACATGGAACCTTTCCTTCCAGGAATTTAAATGTGCTCGTCTTTTTGATGGTCCCCCATCAGCATGAGAAAAAAGCTTTTGAGTGATATCTTGGTCTCTGCTGTTGAACAGCTAATTGGAAACCTTGAAACCTTGTATATAAAACATTGACATGCAAACCTAAATTGGAAGTTCTATTTGAAACCATTGAGTTTCAAAGATCACCGAAATATTCAACATCTGAAATTGTATAGACAGCAATCATTGTCTTACTCTGCAGAAATTGTTGCAATGAATGTAGTGTCAGCCACCATCATCTGTGGCTGCTGTTGGTTTGCAGAGAGAAAGGAAATAATTGAAGGAGAACAACAGGGTTTGGTTAGTAGAATGATGATCCTCTGACATTTCCTACACTTCAACTCTTTTATATACAGACTCAGTAGGGATATCACATAGCATCAACATTGTAAAAATGACTAGAAACAAAAACATAGCTTATTTGCACATGAATAGGATGGAGCAATACAAACACTAATATTTACAAACAAAGAGAACCACTCCTCGGTTCTCAGATTTTTCCCCACTCCCAAATCAAGTAGTGAAAATTCATGAAGTGGTCATTCTTTGTTTTGTCATGTTGATTCCTTGGGTTAAGACAATTACTGACCTTATACTGAAAATGCTGTTGCATTCAAAGAAAAGAGATGCATAAATCTGCAAGCATGGGTAGTAGTTGTTTAAAAGGACAACAAGACCTTGCGCTGGTTGAATCCTTCAGTGGGTGAATCAGTTCTTTGATGAACCAGTCAATGATTTGAGAGCAGTATTCAGAGAATTGGAGAAGCTATATGAGATGAGAACCAGTTTGGGTTAGGCTCTATCTCCTCTTCTTTCACTTCTGTCTCCTTTGCTCATCACTTGGCCTATAAGTAAGCTACAAGAAACCATTTTCTTTGTTTAAGTAAGCAATTTATTTCCTTACGTTAAGAAAGCAATTCAAAAATCATTTGACTGTTGAGCAACCAATATATTAAGTGGGCTAAATTTTGTGGTCTGGTGGGTATTCCAAGTTTAATTATCAAAATATAGGACAAGATTTATGTGCTTTTGGAGAGGGTGGACAAGCCACTGAAATTTGAGTTTTAACAGTGGTCCTTTGATTAATCCAGCCAATTTTCCAGGATTTCAGTGGATGATCCAATTTGGAATTATATGTTGTTTTGGAGAGGGTGGACAAGCCACTGAAATTTGAGTTATAACTGTGGTCCCATGATTATCCAGACCATTTTCCAGGATTTCATTGTAAACATCAAGTTGGAATTACTTCAGGGTTGATGGTGATCTCTTAACTTTTCTAAAAGGGTCTAGGGTGCCACATCGAATTTGATATGTTAAAAGGTTTTGATTCCTTGCCTCCTCTGTCATCCAATGGCTAGGGAGTGGCCTTTGGTACCTTAGTAGGGCTGATGGTGATATCCAACTTATCTTCAGGGGGAGTGTGATTTGGACAGTGAAAGGGTTACTTTAAAGATGAAAACAACCAGAAACACGAGAGGCTTGCATCAGGGAGTGTTTGTTAGTAACTTAACTGTCTTATTCCAGGTATTTTTGCTAAGAACCTAAGTTTGGGGTGGGGTTTTAAAATTCAACTAATAGAATTAAGGTAAACTCTTCCCTTAGTGCGCTACTGGGCATTCAGGATCTTGGAGGATCTACTGTAAGAGAGAAGCTAGGTTTCATGGAGAAGGAAATTGAAGCCAATCTCAGTGCGTTATCTTAGCTTTTCTCAAAGGTTGGAAGTGTTGACTAGATGCGATCTAGTGGATAAAGGAGACAAAAGTCTTGAGTATCCAACAGGTTTGCATCTTAAGACAGTGAAAAGTTCTGCTGGGGATGACTATTACGTTGCCTTGGTAGAGGAGTAAAGTCTGTTCAACTGAAAATCTAGAATCAGGATAAGATTATGTCTTTCAGCTAAGTTATAGAAGCTTATCCTTAAAGTCACTGATGCTTATCTTGAGAAAACAAAGTTCACAATGAAGCCCTTAGACCAGTTGAAGAGAAAAAGCATTTAGGCAACAAAACCAAAAACGAAAACTACAACCAAACGTGCGTTTATTCCGTTGAGAATTGAGTGGAAATTTCTGGCAGTGCTGAATGATCTAGAAACTAATTAGTGTTTGAACCATATTAGGATTGAATTGTCTTGGAATTTGAGGCTAAATCCAACAACCTCAGGACAGGAACCAATAAGATCCTTTTCTTGTATCTTTTACGGCACTTCATATTTTCATTGGGTTGGAATGTGGAACTGTATCTTTTATGGCGTGTCATATTTTCATCAGAGATTTTGCAAGTCTTTCCCTTGTTGCTCAAATTGAATACTTCGATAATATTTTAATTAAAGAAACTCTAGCTCTCAAGAGTGCTGCGCTACAAGCTTTAGCAGAGACCTATGATCACGTGCGTTTTGAATCTAACAATCTGGAGTTGATAAGAGCATCAAAATCGCAAATTACCCGATCCCTTCATGTATGAGATCCACAGTAGAAACATAAGAAAAATTAGATTTTATTTCCTCTTTGTTTCAGTTTCTCATATTTCTAAGAAGTTCAACAATGTTGTAGACATCTAGCCTGGAGAGCACAGAGTCTTTCAGGCAACACTGTGTTTTCTTCCTGGTTTTAGAGGATTTGTAAATCTATTTCCTTGGCTCAGCCTGTTCAAACGAAAGTTTATTATAAAATATAAAAAAAGAATGAAAGAAAGAAAGTAGAACTATTTCGAATCATCCCTACGATGATCAGAACATATATTATAAAATAAAATGCAAAGATGAGACTTAAAACTACGTTCATTTTATTTATTTTCGTGGTCATAAAGCGTCCAGAACATATTCTTTACATACTCTTTTGTTCCATCAGACACTTGTGCAACTTTGGTTGGACGGCCAGCAAAGGCATTGCCATCATCATGAGACTGACAAGCAAGTGATGCTAAAGCGTCAGAGACGAACACTATTCCTGAGTCTCCTGACAAGGACGACGATAACATCTCGGATTCACGGGTAATAAGGCTTTGATTTCCTCCTACCCAGAAAACAAGATAGGCTTGATTCCTAGGGTTTGGTATCCTTCTACCAAAAAAAGAAGTAATTAAGATCCTGGCATTCATTTCCTCACGTTCTTCCTTGCCTTTCTTTTAGGTTTGGGATTAGGTTAGGATGTTAAGGCGTTGAAACGTCAAACCTGTTGTTTACTGGTTAGTCCCGGATATTTCGCTATAAATTGGGTGCCCTAGACCTAGCCTACTTGGAGTAAAAGACGATTTTGATTTGATGATACTGGTTAGTAGTACATTGCAGTCATTGAACTGGGTCTTTTTGAGTTTTTTCTTGGTAGCAGACATCAGTAAGATTGTAAAACGATACAAAACATCTCCTTGCTCTCTGCGTTTGGTCTAATTTGTAGTTCTCAGATAAATGCTTTCTATGGTTTTCCGTCCTCCCTAAATGGTCTTTGTTGCCACCGTTGTCGGTTCCTCTTATTTCTTTGTTTTTCTCCTTTTTTTTATTTTTATTTCTTTTCAGCTGAACTGCAGTAGTTAGGGTTGATTTCTTCCGTTTCCAGATTTACTCCTTCAAGCTGCTGGTTTTTCCCTCTCCTCTACTAATACCGCAGCTCTCTCTTTGTTACTATATGAGGGAGGCTATGTTTAAGGAAACTTTTGGGTTTTAGCTGATGAGCAAATCAACTTCTTTTTCCCTTCTGTTGAACTTTGAACCTTTTTTTCCTTTTTCTTTTAGAGCTAGAGTGTTTTTTTGGGCGTCATTGGTTCTGATTCCGACCGTACGTTGTCAGGGTTCTTGGGTTGAAGAGGAACTGCAGTGTTCATTCTTTGGCGACTCTCAAAATTCAGTTCCGGGATTAATGTTGCTGGGAAGGTATGTATAAGTCTGAAGTCCTTGTTGTCTCATGCATGATTGTGTCCAGTTCTTTTTCTTTTTTGCTTTGTTAATCTACTGGGAAGGTATGTATAAGCCTGAAGTCCTTGTTGTCTCATATTTGCGTCCAGTTCTTTTTCTTATTTGCTTTGTTAATCTACTGATTGCACACAGGTTTTTTGAGCTTTGTCAAGGCATTGTTTGACGAAGAGAGAGAGCACGCTAGTCGGCTGTCATGCAAGGATCATGGTTGGTCTACATGCGTGCTCTCTCTCATCGTCATGCTGTTACTTCACCAGACCCGTTCTTTTTCTTCTCTATGCCTGCATGCTGCTTGTTGTCTGCCACTTGAAGTGCTGACTGCTTGTGGGCGTCTTATTTCACTTCTGAAGAGCTGGCACGGTTAAATCTGAAACCTTCTTATCCTTTATTTATGGGGCTTGCTGTTGATCTTCCATTTTTGTGACGTAATTTTAGCAGTAATTTTCTCTTGAGGTTTGTTAGCTGCTCCCTCGATGATCTGAATGTTCATTTTAGTCTTGGTTCCTTTGTTAAACCTGTACAAGCTGTGGATATCTGAATGATAATTTGCATCAATTACTCAATATTTTTCATGTTTAATTTTGCAATGCCTTTAGAGTTGCTACAAAAATGTCCATAAACATGGAAAAGAAAAAGCACACCTTAGATCACTTAGAGCTGTAGTCTCATTTTTAGATTCTTATGGAGAAATTAGAAACTATGCTGTGATGACTGATTCTTATCTAGCTGATTAAATCCTTCAGTATGGAGGCTTGGGGACATCATGGAGTGTGTAGAAGTAGAAAATTTCAGTTCTTTTAAAACTCTGCACCACATAGCCTTCTATAAGTAGTATTGAAAATGAGAAGCATTAACTTATAGATAATGAATAATCTATCTTCTTTTTTAATAAAGATATATATATATATATATATATATATATTTGTATGTATATGGATATAGATAGTATTCTCCTTTTATTTCTGTCTTTGGCTTTAACTTGTAGTATGAATCGAGAGTCGGCTATCCGGCATATAATTCTATATATATATATAGAGTATAAAGGCCTGCCTTTTTCCTATCTATTGTGAGGGTTAGGACCTACTATATATTATGGATGATTTGTTGATCGCATGAACTTACATTATTGTGCTTCTTACCATATATGCTTGTGAATTCTCGAAAATGTTTGTGATTTTTTAACTCACTTTGTTTGAAGTTTTTTTGGAAGTGGAATTTTGCAACAAGTAGAAGAAGAAGAAGCCTTGTCCCAACTAAATGGGGTTGGCTACATGGATTCTTGCCTTTCAATTAGTTCCGTTTGAGGTCATGCTACGTACAAAGCTTAAGATATGCATATCCTTTTTCACCACTTCTCTTAAGGTTATCTTAGGTCTACTCCTAGCTCTTCTAGTTTCTTCAATCTGGATTGTATCACTTATCAGTATATGGGCATTTATAGGTCTCCGTTGAGCATGGATGTGCCACTTCAAACGACTCTCTTGAAGCTTATTACTTATGGGAGCAATTCCCATACCAACTCTAATATGATCATTCATCATCTTATCCTTACTACTTTTGCCACTCATCCATCTTAGCATCCTCATTTCTGATACACTCAGTTTATCTATATGATTCTATAAAATTTGTTATGTTCTATAAATTATTATTTTCTAACAATTGAGTTAGTCTTATATTATTTGAGGTTTAATTTACAGATTCAATGACTGTTTGCATTCAAGATTCAAATCCTCTCCAGGGCATGATGCATAGTTAGAAGCACTTATTATGTACTAAGCAACATTAAATTCAACTCTATGGTTCTCAATGTCTCTTTAAATCAACAAAAGTTCCTTTTAACTGATGTTAAATTGTGTGCAAAATGTGTACAAGAATCTTATGGTGAAAGGTCCTAAAGTGTCATATTTGGATCGTGCTTCTCTACTTCCAGATTATATGTGCTCGCGTTCTGCACCCTTCAGCTGTGGGTCTTTCCATCAACAAGTATATATGCTGGTCCAGTGGTCAGCAGCCAATCTCAGATTCAAAGGTCAAAGTTTGTCTCTTAAAATTGGAGGTTGATTGCCAACCAACAGATCAACATATTTGAGCCTAAGCATGCATGATGGCTGCACAAATCTGGAAGTAGAGGAGCTTTGAGATTCTTGCCACATTTTACAGATTCTTTTAACCTTGGTTTAAAGGGATTTGGGAATCAACTTTTAGTGTGGGTTTAAAGGGGTTTTGAGAATCATAAGAATTGCATTTTATTGTGCTTAGTCTATGTATTTAGACTGTGCTTCCAATGCCCTAGAGGGAATTTGCATCTTGATTGCAAACTATCTTCCAAAAGGCCATAGAAGTGATTATAGATCTCCGTAGTAGTAAAGATTGAGGTTAGCTGAAACACTTGTATTAAATTTGAGCTCCGTAAGCTACCAAAGGTTGTGACTTTTTTTTTGGGGATAGATAAATAAATTCATCAACCAAATTGGAGAAAAGGGAAAGGGAAAGGTATAGAGCCAGAGATAGGCTCAATAAAACAAGTATAGAACACAAGCACAAGTTGCCCAAATCCATACAATTAGACCAGAAATTACAACCTCACAGAAATGGACCAAAAAGGTAGGGGCCCAACTAGACCTACACGTTCTCCCGATCGATCTGAGAGACGAAGAGCCTTCATGGCAACAATGTGCAGGACATGCAACAAGGACTGACGCAACATCCCCACAAACACAAGGGTTGGTAGCATTACAAGATTGAGATAAAGAATGATGAGTAATGATCAGAGTTCTAGACTAATTTAGAGAGTTCAACAACGATGGCGCTCATGGCTTTCCCCCAAAGCCATAGAGGCCATCAAAGGTGGGAACCCTTGACAAACTAAAGTGAAACCCTGAAACAGAAAGGGGAGAGGGCGAGAGAAGGAGAAACAGAGGGAGAAAGATGAATCTAGATCTGAGATCGAACCCATATGGAGAGAACAATTAATTATGGCCCTCACGGCTTCCCCTTGACGCTAGAGATGCCATCAAGGACTAGAACCCTAGACAAAGAAGCTTAAACCATAAACAAAAAGGGGAGAGGAAGAGAGGAGAGAACGAGGGAGGAGATGGATCTAGATCTAGGATCGATAGGATCGAAAGAGAATTGGAAAGAACAACAACGGTGGCCGCTAGGCTTCTCCCCCGATGCCCAGAGAGACCTTCGTAGACAAAAACCCTAGACAACCTATGACAAAATCGTGAAACAACCATCTTATATATATAAACAAACAGAGAGGAGATGGAAGAGGCGAACAGGGGAAGAGAAATATAGAGAATATGAGATCATGAGGAGGAGAAGTAGAGAGAGAGAGAGAGAGAGAGAGAGAGAGAGAGAGAGAGAAGAGAATTAGAGGCAAGAGGAGAAGGAGGCAGAGAGACACAGAGTCAAAGGATTGCTAGCATTGCTTCACCTCCAATATCACCCAACACTATAGGATTTCAAGGCAAGACTTTAGAAACCCAAAGAGGCAGAGGCGGAGGGCTTTCATGAAGTAGAGAGAGAGGCAGAGGAGTGCCAACGTCGCTTCACCTCTAGAATCACCCAACGCTATAGGATTTCAAGGCAAAGACTTAGAAACCCTAAGAGACAGAGGTGTAGAGCTTTGCTCTCGCAAAGCTTGAGAGAGAGAGAGAGAGACCCTAAGGCAAGTCACTTGAGATCACCGTCTCTTAGCTTCGGAAATCCTCATTTGAGATCTCCTTCAAAATCCCTTGTTCGAAACCCTCCCAAAGGTATAACCATGTGGAAAACAGAGGTTCAGGACCCCACAAACAATTTTGTAAAGGCTGATTGTTGCTGTTGGAAACGCTTATTGAAAAGAGCTGTGTCAGATAACTTGATGACACAAGTTGCTGAACCAGCTAAATTATAGTTTTCAAGGTGCTGGTTGGGCATCTAGGTCTTTTGGGGTCCAAGGTGGCATCATCACCATTAGCACATCATAAGTTTATGTTATTAATGTTTAAGACCTCTGTTCTTTTATCGGAGGATAGATGTTCTTATATTTATTGCATTTATATGGCTTGCATGATGCATATAAGTATTATTTATATGGAAGTACGCCGTATGAAATATTAACATACATATTCCATGCCAGGAGTGTTGAAGCGACACTGAAGCATGCACCTGCGCCTGGGCACCCTTTCAACTGATGGAATGCCTTGTTGCCTTGACAATTTATCTGCAAGTCTATTTGGTACAGTTAAATTTATGTTTATTTGACATATAATCATAAATAGGTGTGTTTGATATGATTCATGATCCCTATTCCTGTTCAAGATGAAATGATTTGACTTGGTATCCGTAAACACTTTAGTGTTGGTTATGAATCATCACCATAAACTGTTAATTTTGTTTATACCTGTACCATTAATGGGTAGTTTTGGGCTTTGAGTTGAACTGTCCAAAAATTGAGGCGAAACACTGAAACCAAACAGATATGAGCTTCTTGGGTCATGTTTTGGGTTGGAGTTTTGTGATACTGAAGCAATCTGGGCTGCACTAAAGCCACCAATAAGAACTTGAAAAACCAGATCAAAACCAATACAATCCGATGGTTGAAACTACACTGCAATTGTTGATGGTATATTTCATCTTTTATACTTCTAAATATATTTATATAGAAAACCAAAACCAAATCGATATGAAACTAATATCAAACCGCTATTGCATAACACATTCTTCATCTACATCAGACCCTTTTCATATAATGGAGAACTTAACAATAATTGATTATAATAGTAGCTAATTATTGGACTCTTTTCTTTATTCCTCTTCCTCCCTATCAAATATTTCTGATGGACAAATTGATTATATCATAGTTGACCATTCATAAATAAGTCATAAACATAAATATAAACTGAGAGTCTAAATCTTATTGAGTTTTCATTGTCTCTTAAACCCATATCTCAATTGTGTTTTGGAGTTCTTTATGACGATTTTGTTAGTTCTTCAATATGGTTACACAACCCACTGCCCCTCTTGTGCTGCCCTCAAAGTGTCAATGATACCGTGCCTACAGAAGCAATGAGTTTCTTTCACATAGCAGTGGTTAGAGGTTAGCATCCAGGAATTGAAGAATCTCGTAACTACTTCAAATTATAATTTTTCTAGCTATATGATCTTAAAATCATAAAAATAGGAAAACAGTTTCAGTAGTGAGAGATATGGACAGATGGTTGTTGAGTGCTCTAGAGATGTCTCAAATGGCAAATTCAATAACAAGGCCGAGGTAGTGAATTGGGATGATCTTAAAAGTGAGGTGGAAGTGAGGATCCTAAGCAAAAGGACTGTACAAAATCAGTTTATAGGCTGCAGCAATGAAGAAGATGGATAAACCTTATCTAATGAGCTTCAACAAGCTATTTGGAGAACATGAATGTATACTTGCAAAATTAGCTTGTGAAAAAATGAAGTTCATCTACACTCAATAGTAAATAAGAGTCTTGCAAGTGGCAATTCAAGCTTGGAAAGTCTGAATTCGTGCATGGCAATGGTAAGCCATCATAATTGACTTACATCAGAAACTAACACTCTACATCATTGAAACTTGAGAGAAGGTATTGGAGTTAGCTCAGTGATAAAGCTCCAGTGTTAGTGAAGGCTAGTCAATTTGTTATGAGAAAGAGCTGTTGACGTAATGCCTCAGTGTCATCTATGGATGAGGCGTGCAGATTGTGGAAGTTGATTCACTGCTTGATGTTTCTTAGCTAAATTGGGCAAAACAAAACGATTAGTTGATGCAACTAAGCAATGGTTTATTGTGGAAGTTGTTATCCCATTTGTAGTCTAGTTGCTCTTGTTGTCCTTTTGTTTGTCTTCTCTTCTGAATGGTTGGTTTACCCCTATAACCCTCGCCATTTGAAAACTTCGGTTTACTTGCATCTTCAATGCAATTCCTCATTGGTTGGATTGTGAGCAGTTTTGAGCTTCTGATGTTACATTTTCTAAAATTTGTCAGTAGTTTTTGAGCCTCTGATCTTGCATTTTCTAGAACTTTTCTCCATTTGCCGTGACAAATTAATGAACTGTTAAAAACATATGAAATAGGAGGAAACAATTACTCTTTAGTCCAAAACCAGGTCTATTGGTCTTATTATTTGGAACTTGGAAGGCCTGTTTTCTGATAGTCCTTTTTTTTTTTTTTTTTTTTTTTTTAATTATTATTATGTCTGTAAAGTGAACTCTGGGGAATCTTATATATGTTTGTACTTTGAAGGATGATTGCAGTCAGCATGATATTCAACTTTACAATTGGAAATGGTGAGCCTTTTGTGATACTTGTAGAGGTTTCTGAATATTGCATAACCATGCATCCATGGGGCGTGGGTGCATGGCTCTTGTATGTGAAGCAAGGGATGTACAATATATTGCAAACAAACATGGATACGTATCTTGAGTTCGTTGTATGGCAGAATTCTGATTCCACCCATGTATTCCTGATTTGGGTATTTGGTGTCTTTGATTGTCTACATATATGTTGTGCTGTAGAAGTTCTCTACCTGAAGTGGGAACTGCTCATTACTAAAAACATTGTAGCAGTGGCCATGGATGGCACCTTGCATCGATTAGGGAGCCTAGATGAGGAAAACATCCATTAGGATGAAAACTCATTGAAAGTTGAATTCAAGATGAAGAGAGCAAGGAAGATGACCCAGTACTGGGTTTGCCATTGTTTTTGGTTGCTAGGACCTCTAACAAATTTGCACTTAGGTTGATTTCTGTATAAAGCCCTCAATATATAAGAGTACAAGGGTAGTCTGAGTGAACCCCAGCATCAGCAGGAGCTGGAATTAGAGGGAAAGCGAACCTTTAGTGAGTTCAACACCAGGGTGAAGAACCAGGAGATGAATGTCAGAACTATTGGAATCATAAAGAGGTAGGCAGGGATTGGAGAATCGTTTAATTTGCTTGATTCATGAATTTGCTTCTTCTAGGTGTAGGACTTAAGGAAGGAACATGTAATACGTTCGTGAGAGGTAAAGTGGGTATGGGGCTGCAATTCCCAATATGTGTAATGGGAGCAAAACCACCATTTGGAAGACGAATAGATTGGGTGTGGGGAACAAGACTATCTGAATGAAATAAAGATAAGTCGGAAATCATATGAAGACTGGCATCCAAATCAATAACCCATAGAGAAGATACTTTACCTACAACATTTGGCAATGGTGGAATGTTTCCAGATTCCAACAGAGATAGAAGTTTATGGTACTGATCTGTGGTGAAAGATGGTGCAACAGCTGAAGGGGTCACAGTTGTAGCAAAAGAGTGAACTGTATGAGAGAAATCCATTGAAGATGTAGTATTGATAGCCATTGAAGACGTAGTATTGGCAGCCATTGAAGAAGAGGTGAAAGATGAGGAAGAAGAAGACATGGCTGATGAAGATGTAGAATCGTATGTTAGGCTGATACCATACTAAGTAACAATCTCAATGGGAAAAATAGTTGAATCATTTCATATGAGAGAACCTCAAATATATAAGCAGCATACATCCCATGCTGTTAGGTAACTATGAACAATAAAAGAAAGATATAAAACATAGAAATATAATACATGGAAATGTTTGTATGTAAATATAATACATGAAAATGTTTGTATGGAAATGATTTAATAGAGAAACCTAATCAAGCCAAAGCCAAATTAGGATATTGATGAAATGGAAGGATGAGATGGTATGGAAAGAATTCAAATATAAAGAATGATGAATGGAAGGAATTCAAATGAGAGGAGTGATGAATAAAAAGAATTCAAATAAGATGATGAAATGATATGGAAAGAATTCAAATGAGAGCAGTGATGAATGTAAATAATTCAAATGAGAAGATGAAATGATATGGAAAGAATTCAAATTAGAGATAATTAGGAAAATGATGAAAAATCATCCTTATCACGCCTAATAGAGGGGATATTGTTCGTTGTCTCGCTCTCTTGTTCTGTCTGTTTGGTTTGCCATTTCACTTATACTTCAACGGAGTCATTATTCGTTTGCCATTTCACTTATATTTCAAAGGAGTGGAACAGTTTAGCTAACCTCATGACAACAAACGTTGTCTCAATGATGTATAGGATGGTATGCCCTAGTGTTGGAATTTTTAAAATGATTTCTAGAGAGTGAGATTCAAAATATTTTTCTGTTTTACAAGAAAACATTAGAGGCGATATTATTTCCTATTAGATTAGATACTTAAATAGTCAATAGGTGTCCTATGGAAGAATATGTTTGAACGGCAAACAAACACGCCTGAAGGGGGAAAAAAACATAGTTTAGGACATATCTCTCGAGATATCGTATTTTCCCCTTTTATATAAAGAAAGGAGTTGGTTCCTCATGGTTCTAACAATTATTAACTAAACTAGAATCCCAATGCATGCGTTCATAATACATTCGGACATTTCTTGTTAGTAGTTTGTCTTTGGAGTGCATGCCATTAGGACTAAGGAATTGTTTTATCTTGGAGGTAAGAACGTCAAGGTCAACCTAATCTACACCATAAGGGAGCGTTTAAATGCCATAAGTACATTTTTGCATAACTTAATTCATGTACATGATTATCTTGGAGATGCATAATTGTGTATATATATATATATATATATATATATATTATTGATTTCTACACCAACTTCTGCAATAATATGGCACCAACTAGATAAGTCCAATACCATTTTATTATTTTAGATAAGTCTTATACTTTCAGCCTGTATATTATTTCCAACAATGACTACTTGAGTTATTTGCGATACCCCACAACAAAAATAAAATTTAATGAGCTTAAACCAGTAAGTCAACCATAAAGCATTTCAAAGTTGACATTCTGGCTGTGATTCTCAACATTTACATTCCACACCAGTCAACAGTCCACCAGATCCCAACCTTCAATCAATGCCTTCTGAAATTACTTATCCTTTTCTTGTGTGAAATCAGAAAAAAAAAAATCCTTTTATCATCTTCTGTGATGCTTCCCAGCACATTAAAATTTGTTATTATCTTTGTATTGAATTATTTTCAAGCCATCTTCAGTTCTTGTCATTCTGTGCGTCTTCCAGCAGCTTTAGACCCACTTGTTTGACTTCTATTTTGTTGTAGACTTCGTAACTCAATGAATATCTCCATTCCCTTCATTAAGGGTTTCTATCTTCTTCCACCAAACTCAGTCTCCCCTTTAGCTCCTTCAAACATGAGGCTTTGACCCTAGGAATTTCATCAGCAGTTTACTTCTTCTTATACATAAATAAATACTAACAGGTTGGACTGAAAGATGGTGAGATCTAGTTCTTGAAGAGGTTGCAATGGCTGGAAGTTCCAATCATGTAAATCTAACCATGATTCTAGCATTTGGGCTCTTGTTGGTAATTGCTAGTTACTGCTGACATGGGGAGCTACTTAGTTGCAGGTTTGGAAGATTCAGAACCCATCTGTCATTCAGGAGCTTAATTTGATTGAAGCAGATTCTGATCATCGCTTTGCCGAAGAATTGATGAAGGCGAAAACAGCCGGTCGACGACAGATCCGCTTTCACCGAGTCCTTTGCGAAATAATTCACATCACATGTTTCGTCCTCCTGCACCCCCTCCAAATGATGTTTGGAATTATCAGCAGGTAGGAGAAGGTCATCGGTGATGAAGATCCATAAATGAGTCATGGGATATCCTTCCCTGGTTCTTTATTTAAGAAATTTGTTGTAAGATCCATTTTCCACCTATGATATCATGTATGTCAGTAATTTGTTGTCTTTTGGTGTCTGTTTAGTTGATATTCTAAAAGCTACAAAAACAAGTTAGTCACTGTAATACCAAATCCGATTAAGGGGGCTTTGCATCTATAGCTTAGATGGGCTGGCATAAAATGGAAAATGGGGTAAGTTTCCATCAAATCCAAGAATGTTTGTTTTGGGGAAGGAATGAAGATCCAGAAAGAAATAGGATTGCAAGAATTAAGCATAGTTGGAGTTCCAACAGGTTTGATCTAATATTTGAAACCAATTTGATGGGAAAATCTTGTTTGTATAACCATCAAGTTCGATGATGCGGCAACTGGAAAAGCCCTAGTTTTTTGTTCTCCAACAGTTGAAGCAATATATAAGCGTGTGATTATTTAGCCAGACGAGAAGATCCTAATTTCCTATCTTTCAAAAAAACACAACAGCTTTTTATTTGGGCCAAGACCTGAATGCTGCGCATTTAATGCCTAGAATGTGCTGCCAATAGTCAAGATTTCGATCTTGACCATTGGCAACACAGTGTTATGCATTTAATGCACAACATTGAAGTTGAACCGCTCATTTGAGGTTTATCTTGGAAGAAATCATTGAGTTTATATCTTTAATCTAAAATAAAGATTTGAAAGAAGAAATATAGATCATCATATGTTGCCTGATCTTTCAGATATTTTTTTATTCAAAATATTTTATAATCTTTCTGGATGAATAAAGAATTCATTACCAAAAAGAGAAAGAAGGGGAGGGGGGATGACAAAGCTAGCCAAGCCCAAGCCCAACTAGAAGAGTAGACAGTGCAGCAAAGGCACAAGACCTAAGGCAAACAAGAGTGCAAACAACAATAAAATAAGGTAAGACGCCCTAAGCTAAAACACCCTAGACGAGCCAAAAGACTTAGTGTTTCATTTGATTCTTTTTCATCTTATCCCAAGGGGATTGGAAATCCACAACGAAATCACTGTCCACATGGGGAGTGCCCTTTGTTAGAGCGAGTACTTCTACAACCCTCACAATTTGGAACAATCAAAGAAGTACAAATCTCGTCATCAATAGTACCGTCAGAAGCCACCAAATCTCATCCAACAGATTAATCTCCAGCGGGTAGAGAGGAGGGACCAGAGGAGGGCTAAGGGACTAAGAGAGAGGGAGGGGAAGAAGAAACTAGGACCCAAAAAGATAGGCTTGTGAAGAAAGGAGGATAGAGGAAAGTGGGTTGGACTAAGAGTTGGGGGTGAGGGAGCTGGGCTAGGGGATAAAGGGTGGAGAGGGAGGGTTGAGGGGCATGGGCCTGGGTCGGAAGGATGGAATGGGGGTAAAGGAGTGGTAGAAAAGGGTAGAGGAGGAAGAGCAGGGGGGATGGGATGAGGGCGATTGACCCAAGCGGACTAGGGCAGGATCAAGGAAGAGATGGGGGTTAGAGAGGGGAGGGGGTGGAGAGGAGAGAGAGAGGTGCCTCACAAGGGAGCAATGGTGACTGAAAACATGAGTTTCGGGGGGGGGGGGGGGGGGAGGAACCATAAGGCTGGGATTTTTTCCCCATGGGCGCCTACAATTGCAGAACAGAGAGATGGATCATTGGTCAACGGCTCAGGGTGCAGGGAAAGGCTAACTCCCTCAACAGGATCAATTAGACACATTGGGAGGCGGTTGCATCAGTAAAGGGGCAAAGACAGAAGCAAGTTCAGGTTTTGCAGAAGGAGTTGGGTTGTGATTGAAGTTAGGGAGGGTAGTGATGCTAGCGTCACCTGAAGCAGCCACTATTGGGTTCTCGGTGGGGTTGAAGAGTGACAGGGATTTCCTTTATTTTTATTTTTTTGTATACAGGGTGGCTGATGACACAGCTGATTCAGCTCAAGAAGGATAAGTTAAAATAATTTTCAGAAATGAAGATAAAGTACATTTCTATCGATACGAACGAGGATTGCAAAACCAAGGATGGTTGAAATCAGAATAAGAAGAGACGTCTGGCCTCTGCTGGTTCGACAAATTTAAGTCCAATTTCTGAAAAAAAATGATAATTGACCGAAATATTTCCTTTAAACCCGATTTGTTTTAAATTAGGGTGAGAATAAAGAGGTTCGGAAATAGATTATTACTCCCTGAAAAATAGAAAATGTTTTCCTTAGTTGGAACCAAGAATTCCAGAATCACTACAAGAGAACTGTGCAATATTTCCCTCATAAGAAAATATTTTATCCTTAACCCCAAAAAAATAAAAAATAAAAAAAATTGCTGCTGAAATTGATGCATTAACAACTAAAGAATCAGCAGTTAGGTATAAGACATTGGTTTCCATGTTTCACCTCTAAAGCACTGTCGCAACAAGGTCTAATCCTAACAACCTTAAGCCTGATCCTAGTCCTGATTAGGGGCTCAGGATGAGTAGAGGTCATCAAAGCCAAACTTCCACCACTAGAAGCAACACTCATAAACCACCACCATTACTATATTTTGAACTTGTGTATGTTATAATCTCCTTTGCTCAACTAAACCAGAAGATAGCAATGACAGAACCACTTCCAATTGATTAAACTTCAGGTTTATAGTTCCTTGGATACAATTCTAAAATAGGAAACGCTTCCTTTCTCTGAGTGTACAAAAATCTAGTACCCAAAAAAAAAAAAAAAATTTGTAGCATATGAACCAACCCATGAAACCCACGATGAAATGATTTCATTTGGCTCCTAAAATGTCTTGAACCTCATTGTAGAAGTACATGATTTGGCTGTCAAAAATCCCTCTGAGCCCCCCCGCCCCCTCTTTTGGCTGCTGTCTCCAACAGCTTAATTCTAGAAAGGCTCAAATGAGTTGGAAATTGATTGATGCGTCCATATGAGCCCCCCTGACCATAATAACTCTTCACATGCCTAAATAGTTTCATATGTTCTTGAAAGAAGTCATGCTCCAGTTGTTAAATGATAGATTTGTAATTAGCATTGCCCATGGACTTGTAGTTCATTAAGTCAAGTGGAACTTTTGTGGACAACATTGCAGATATGATGTTTTCCTGGGTTACTTTTTAAACTACATCAACAAATTAATGAGAGAAGCTACTATTCCAGTTCTCCTAAACCAGCACTGATAAACCATGGAATAAGATGTAGTAGTTTTATGTAGGCTCCATTTACAACTCAAAATAACAAGATTAACAACGTCAAACACCTTGAGAATGTACAACATAATTCAAATGCAAGCCATGTAATATAAAAATTTAGCAAATTAGCCCACCTACATTTGATGTATCAAAAACCGCCGTATCGAAATGTCAAACCCAATACACAAACAGATAATAACGAGCATACCTTTGCGCGGTAGTGTCCCACACTAGAATCTGTAATGCAGATCTGTTTGACCAGAGCTTGTCCTGCCGGAGCGGACGACACTAAAACATTGATGTTCAACATTTTGTACAAATGCATCCTCCTTGAGTTAACCTCATCTTCTGCCATGTCAAACCAACGCTCTTTTTTTCCGCAAAGACTAATAAGCAATGAAACCATGTTCTTTGGCATTGACGAGAAGATTTAGTCTGACAGCGAAGGGAGACAGAAAAATGTTGGATATCATGAAATTTTGGAGATGCTAACCTTCAAAAGTCCAAGCTCGCAATTCATAGATTTCAGAAATCTCGAAAGCTCATCCTAGGGTCCTCCCGTTTCCCACCAGTTCTTCCTCTTCCCCTACTGCCTCCTCTACCTCTTCCCCTTCCCCTTCCCCTTGCTCTCCCTCCCGTGCGTCTGAAGAATGATTTTCCATGCTTCATCTCCACGAGAGAATGCAGCAGCTCATCACAGAGAATACAACCAGAATACAAAGTAGCCCCATCACTGAGAGGTGTTGTTTTCTTATTAAAGTCCACTTCTAATATTGTAGAGTCGCACTCAGGACAGCGTTTTCCTGTTGTTGAGATACGATGGGCTCCCTGAGGAAGGAAAACAAGGCAGTTGCACATATTGCAATAAAGCCGCCACTTGGGAGCACTCACTGGATCAAGAACAAGCGTGCCATTGCACTCGGGACAGGCACACACTCCTTGAGCTATCATAGAATGCCGGCATGTTGGATGTGGGCAGAGAAAGCAGGGCATTCCAGCCCCCTTGCCCAACTTTCCTGAGCTTCCTTGTTTGAGTGCACCAAAAAGTGTGTCTATACCTTCAAATGGAGGGTTGTTGTAGCAGTAAGGACAGAGAGGGAATGATTTCGCTTCTGGGCCAGCCATGGAGAAGATTAATAGCTCATAATTGTCCAGAGGGCATACAAGTTCCTTGTAGAGCTGCAGCAGAACATAACCAATAGATAGATTAGATAATTCATCTCGAGAAGGACAAGGGTATTAAAATGCTACAAGTCATTTTTAACATGCAGAAGGATGAACGATGTAAGGAATCCCAAAAGGATTAAAAAATGTTGTCATCAAACGGATAGAGAGAAAAATTATTAACTATTTCATTAGGTCTCTAGTTCAGAGAGATTCACGTTACAAGTGTTTTAGCTGGAATAGTAGCACCTCTCTTGAAATCCATATATGATTACTAAGCTAAATAATCTTTTCTTTCCTCCCTTGGTCAACTTCAATGACAACTGGAAATTCAGATACAACAAGAAGAAGGAGCCTTTTCCCAACAAAATGGGGTCGGCCACATGGATCCTTGCTTTGTAATCAACTCTATTTGAGAACATACTAGATATAAGGCCTAAGCTATGCATATCCTTTCTCACTTCTCTTAAGGTCATCTTACCTCTGCTCCTAGTTCTCCTAATTCCATCGATCTAGATTAAATCTAACAAAATAGAAATCAGCACTTAATCCCACATAGTACTCAAATTCCTGATATTTGGGGTGATAGAATCCCTAAACTACTAAAGCCCACAGCCCACATATGACCCATTGGACACTGAAAATGAACATACAGTTCCCTTCTTGGTCCAGTACAATAGCCTGATTTGCTGCTGGCTTTCATGTTCTTCTGAATTGCATCAGCAACATCTGCAGAACTAGATACATATAGTAGTACTGTTCAATCATGTCTGCAACAGAACCTACAGTTTAGAAAGACAGCAGTAGAAAGTAGAAACAATGAAGAGGAGTGAAGATGAAGGAATACATGATCTCTCCTCCCTATGCATGCTTTAGTTATAATCAAAGACCCAAGCTTAGTTAAGGAATACTCTTTTAAACTGAGTTACATCAAAAAGAATACGTAGATATTACATTCAAAAAATAAAAAACTACTCAAAAAGTTACCAGATTAGAGAGAGATTCAAATATCCTCAGATATGGTTACAAGATCTTCAAATTTACTATCCTAAAATAGACTTGCTTGACAGCCAAGCAACAAGAAGGAAAGGAGACTAAATAATCGCAATATTAGGAACAACTATGACCTAGCAATAGAAAAGGATATATAAAATTATTGTTCATGTGAACAGTACTTGTGAAAACTGTGTGCTACACTGTTCACGTCAACAGTTCCGTGAACACTTAATCAAGACTTCTAACAATATCCAAACAGCTAAAATGGAAAATGAAATAATGATAAGCAAACATGACTGCCAGGGAGAGAAATGGTTCCTGACAAACTAAACAACACTTAAGTACCAACTACCAACAGAATTACAGCCTATGAAAAATCAAAGATATTCACTAATTGTTCCATAGAGACTGGGTGACATTTGTCAAACAATGCAAAGGTTTTATATAGTTAATTTATTTTGGGGGGGGGGGGGGGAGTGCAGAACTCCTGCATGTTCAAAAACTCCTCTTCCCACTCCCCAGCCCCCAGCCTTCTCTAAAACGCATCACCAATTACGAATTTTTCAAATGGGTACATAGAATAGAAAATACGGTCGGAGAGCTAACTTTGGATGGATTCATCCAATGGCTGTGTACTACAAGTGCAAAAGTCTACACGAGGTGTCTCAGCAATACAGATAAGATTTTGAATCAGCCACATCACTGATAAGAACTATTTGGATGTTTCAGTAAAGGTCCCTTCACCGGACAGATCAACAGTGTAATGGTATCAACTACAAATGGAACAGCATAATGAACATTGAATCTCATGATATCCTCCAAATTGTTTTTTTGTATCTCTCGGGGGGGGGGCGCATCACAGGGGGGGCACTTCTCATAGAACACAACAAATATCTATAAATCATACTCAAATAAATTCAATTTAGAAGGTAGATGGTGAATTCACACCCACCCTCTTCTCTCAGCATTCAAAAATTGGAATCATTCGTAAGGGAATAGATTACCTTAATGATGCCATTCTGAGGAACATAGTGGACCTCCTCACATGTGCCACAGTATAGGCGAGATGGTTGGCTGGAGATGTACTTCATGTACCGGAGACATTTCCCACATTTGCTTAGTAAACGCCCTGAATCTGCTAGTGGAGAGAATTGTGCTTCAAATAATGCATCCATGCTCTCAATCTGTACCGGAAGAGAGAGAAAAAAAATTCAACAAAAGGGAAGGAGCAGACTATGGAGATATGAATGGGCATACAGCTGAAAGTTGGACACAGACACCAAATTTCATGGCAAAACTAGCTGACCAAG
Source organism: Hakea prostrata (assembly GCF_041222555.1). Lineage (NCBI taxonomy): Eukaryota > Viridiplantae > Streptophyta > Magnoliopsida > Proteales > Proteaceae > Hakea > Hakea prostrata. The sequence goes on from NC_142603.1 coordinate 41,070,256, forward strand.
ATAGTATCAGTAGATATTTTCTTCATTTATAATTTTTTTTTTTTTATATTTCTTTTTGGGATGAATAATATCCTATTAACAAAAAAAAATACTGCACAAGAGCTAAAAGCCCAATGAAAAAAAATAAATGAATCTCCCAAGGGGCACTACCTTACAACCATTAAAAACCCCATTGTTCCTTAAAAAGCACATCCCTAGAATTAGAGACATACCCCTTTGAAATCCAAATCACCCTATATTTCAAAAGAAAGAGCATCCTAGATCTTCTAGAAAGTCCTAGACTTCCCTACCCAGTTCCTCAGATTTCTCCACCAACAAATATGATAAACTGTAGCTGCAAACACTAGTTTACCCACTTTATCAATGTCAGTGATTCCTGCAAACTCTTTATTTATCCACCATTCCACCTCCAACTTCTTTGGAAAGTCTGGAAACTCAATCCATCATGACACATCTCTTTTGCTCCCCTTCCCAGACTTTACCTGATACTGAGCATCTAGAAAACCAAGCCGTCAAGGGTAGGGGTGTAAAATGATAGGCTTCGGATCAGATAGTGGCAATACCATAGCTGCATCCTATTACTATTCGGACGGATTCAGACAGTATCCTATCAGTTTCTGGGTGGATTAAGTCGGATTCAGATGATATTTGGATAGTCACCTTTTTAATAAAGATTCTCCTAAATGGGTATGAATGCCATCTTTACCATTTTATTAATTAGGTCAGAGTTGAAATTTGTGAACTTAGCCACTTTCCTTTCTTTCGTCCTTAGTCTTTGACTTTTTAACTTTTTTTTACTTTTGATTTTCATTTGTATTTATTTTAATAGAAGATCTTAAAAAATAACCACATATCATAAATTCAAAATATATAAAAGTAAGAAAACAAATCCAACAAAGTAACTTAATCAGATAATTGATCAGTCAGACAATAATTGGTCTGGAAGGGATAGTACCATATCCATTTCCCATTAAATAATAGGATGGATTTGGATTCCCCTGCATAGATACGAATGTGGATTATGGTTATCCATTTGCAATCCTAGTCAAGACCTTCCACACCAATCCAGCAAAAGGAACATCCAGGATTTACATTTAAACATCTTATATTCAGGAGATTCGTCATGGGAAGTCCTCTCCACAGAATAAAAGAATGTTTTGGAAATGCTGTGGAGTAAGCTACATGATTTCTTATACAACAACTCTCCTACAGGGTCTGGCAATAAATATCTCAGTCACAACAACTCTCCTACAGGGTGTAGCACTAAATATCTCTAGTCACTCCGTCCACGGAGAACTAGATCTAGATTCTCCCTAATTTCTCTCAAGTGTCAACTCTGCAATAAAAGGCACTCTTTTCTCCCAATCCCTTTCAGGATATCCGTCACAGAGCCATTAAGTAGCCCTAAAACAATCGGGTGTCCTCACAATATTCATTTAAATAATATTCATCTGGGTGCCAACTATCCAACCAAAACCAACTAAGGTGGCCACTTTCAATTCTCATCATCATTTTCTTCTCCAGATTGAGCCTTAGTCTCACGTTTTTCTTCCAAGAGCCAGATGAATCATGAATACAATTTTCATCACCATCTCCTTCTCCAGATATGGCCTTAATTTCAGCATTTTCTTCCAAGACCAAAAGGAATTAGGAATAAACTTGTCATCCAGAGAGTCTCTTTGTAAGTATTTCAACTTGATCTATTTCCTTTTCTTTTGTTCCTTTTTTTCTCTGTTGGATGAATAACTGGACCTATTTTCACCCACAGAAAATCATAAAACACCACAACCTTCCACATTGACTGGGTGCAGTCTGCCTTGCTAGAATCTTTCATCCTTCTAATTCCCAGCCCATCTTCCTTCTATGGTACACACAACACTGCCCAACTAATACAAAGCAAAAAGGTGCTAAAATCCATTCCTATCCAAAGGAATGTAATCATAAGAGGTTCTAGTTTTCCACACTGTAAATCAACCTAAAGTATGGGTGACTAGGTTGAACTAGTGAATTGTTACCTCTTTGTCATTTTAATAGAACAAGTATAAAAGTAAGAAGTAAATTCACATTCACAAGCAACAAAAGGTTTTATAGTGGTCTAACTCCATCGAGTCTACATCCTCTCTAACCTTGAGAGAATTCCACTAGTGATTCATTTTCAATACAATATGTGGGGAAACAACAACTTTACAATCTTGTAATGCACAAGAGAATCACATTCACAAGCAACAAAAGGTTTTATAGTGGTCTAACTCCATCGAGTCTACATCCTCTCTAACCTTGAGAGAATTCCACTAGTGATTCATTTTCAATACAATATGTGGGGAACAACAACTTTACAATCTTGTAATGCACAAGAGAATCACATTCACAAGCAACAAAAGGTTTTATAGTGGTCTAACTCCATCGAGTCTACATCCTCTCTAACCTTGAGACAATTCCACTAGTGATTCATTTTCAATACAATATGTGGGGAAGCAACAACTTTACAATCTTGTAATGCACAAGATTACCTTGACAAATCTTGCTTAAAGAGTACCCAATCTCTTGAGGACAAGAGAGTACTTGTTCTTGACTCTTAGTCTGGTTTCGAGTCCAAGTATACAGCCAACAAACTTGAAAGTGAATGTGATAGTATTGAAGGGTATGACAGAGTACCCTTGGAGTGATTAATGATGCACAACAATAAAATGAAGATTTAATGCATCAATAGTCTCTTCAAGTAATTCTTCTAATGAAGCTTTCAGTTCATTGCAATAAGCTCCTCAATAAAAATAACAGAACTAAAAGAGATTTTGGACTAATCAAGGAGAAGAAGCTTGGAAGACGCAAGCTTGAAAGATAGGCTAACACTATTTTGGAGTGTAAGCCACCGTGAATTGTCTCTTGATGCCTTCTTAATTACAAAATTTAACGAAGTCATCCCCTGTATATTCTCCACTATTGTCCGTCCTGAGGCACTTGATTTTCTTCTCAATTTCTCGTTCAATTTGCGCTTTAAATGTTTTGAAAACTTAAAACACATCTGACTTCTTCTTGATCGGAAACACCCAACATCTTCTGGAATAATCATCAATAAAAGATACAAAGTACCTTGCTCCTCCCAGAGATGTAACAAGTGCTTGCCAAACATCAAAATGAACTAATTCCAGAATACTTTTACTTCTGGAAGCAGATGCATTGTAACACAGTGCTCACCAAAGGGTAATGAAACCAACCTTTGTGAGGCCCGGGAGTAATTTCCGTTCGGCGAGAACCATCAACCCTTGCTCTGACATGTGGCCCAATTTTTTATGCCACACTTTTGTCATCTCTTCCGCAGTACCGGTTGATGCAACTGATGCTTCTGCCTCTAGACACGTTTCTCTCATTAATTTGTACAAATTTGCAATGCCCCTTTCAGCCTTCATTACAACTAGCGCTCCTTTGACGATCTTCATCATTCAATTTTGGATGCGGGTCTTGCACCCAATTTCATCTAACTGTCCCAAAGACAATAGATTCTTCTTTAGGCCCTTCGCCGCATATTTTGAATAGTACGTATCATACCATCATACATCTTCAATTTGATGGCGTACCAATTCCAGCAATCTCCAAAGCATGATCATTTCTCATGTACACAGACCCTGTAGAGATAGGTTCATAAGTGTGAAACCAATCTCTGCGAGAGGTCATGTGCCATGTTGCTCCCGAATCCAAGATCCAAGCATCAGTGAGCTCCAAAATATCCTTGGATACCGTTGCTGCTTCGCTGTAAAAAAATATCTCCTTCAGCAATGCACCCTTGAGATGTTTCTGCCTTATCTACACACTTTTTTAATCGACACTCATTTCTAAGTATCCCCTTCTGCCACAATTATAGCAATTGAAATTCTTCTTACCCCTAGATTTTGACCTCCCTCGATTGTGACTCCCATTGGAACCACGTTCCATTGACCTTCCTCGCGTCATAGACAGAGCTTCTGCTAGTTGTGAGATTGCCTGTCTATATTCCCTGCTTTTTCGTCTATTTTCTTCTTCAAGAATTGCAGCAGCGACATCATCAAATATCAGATAATCAGAGAGGATATTACTGGTTAAATTGATGATAACTTGGTCATACGAATATGGAAGACTTTGGAGTAAAATTTAAGCATGTTCCTGTGGCATAACATTATGTCCAAACGTTAGAAGTTAAGAACATAACGAAGTCAGAGTATGTATATGTTCTGTAACTGATGTAGATTCTGACATCCGTGAGGTATACAACTTTCTCTTCAAGAAAATTTTGTTGTGAAGTGACTTGGCTTCATACAATTTGATGAGATGGTCCCAAACCTCCTTAGCAGTTTTCTTTTCTTTTATGCCTGCTAAAATATCATCAGATAATGCCAAATGCAAATTGGAAAATGCCATTGCATCTATTATGTTCCACTTTTCGTTATCTGTGATATCCGCTGGCCGATTATTGATGGCTTCCAGGCAATTATCCTTTATCAATAATGCTTTCATCTTCATCTTCCATAATGAGAATTTTGTGCCATCAAACTTGCCGATGTTGATCCTTGTTGCCATTGCTTCTATCATGAACTGTTGTTGACTACAGAATAACTCCCACTATTTCACGTGAAAAGTATCTCCTCACGTTACTTTCAACTAGTATATTTTTGAACTTCTATCATGAACTGTTGTTGACTACAGAATAACTCCCACTATTTCACGTAAAAAGTATCTCCTCACGTTATTTTCAACTGGTATATTTTTGAACCAAAGTACACCAGGAAAATTTTCAGGAAAGACTAGAGGGACACAACCAGTCCGCTTAAATACCAGACTCACAAAATTTTCCTAGACATGCACTTAATCACCTAATATACCTTTTCAGGATACCCGAAAAGAAAACAAACACGTGAATAATGACTTCAAAAAATTTCTGTAGCACCTCCGTAGGATGAAAACAAAACATTGCTCGATACCACCTGTTGGGTAATGAAAAAAACCCACCGAATAGAACAATCAGCAAATAATAGAAAAGAACACAAGATTTTACGTGGAAAACCCTTAAACGGAAAAAACCACTGGCAAGAGAGAAATCCCCTATAGATAAAGAAATATACAAGAGGGAATATTTTGGGATGAATTATATGTGGAGGGGGAGGCATCATTTTATAGCCTCTCCCCATCCTACCTTCTCCTACATCTACTCGAACTGGGACTAAAACTCTCAAGAAACTCCCACTTCTTTTCGATGTGGGATAACAACTCCCACTTCTACTAGATGTTGGACTAAGACTATACAACACTTTCCTATTTTGCTTTCCCCTAGCCAAGTATGAGACCATTGCCTTCTTGATCTCTGGGGGCACCTTTTTGCATTATGTTACATCTTTACTTCCCCCAGCTAGATGCACCTTAAATCTAGTGGCCCCACCTCCTCTTATATGTTTCTTGCAATATTTGCAAACACGCTTCTTCCTATCAGTTGTCAGTGGCCTCTCGTGTTGTCAAGCTATGTCTGACATCTTTTAAAAAGAGTGCTTGATACAAAAAATACACACTAAGTATCTTAAAAAGCATAACAATGAGCTCAAAAAGTTACATACATGAATCTATAAATAATTCCCTATTTTTAAATATATAACAGATATTAATTAGCATTTTTCTAATATTTAAATATAGTTTTTTCTAATATTTTAATATTTTTTAAACAATTAAAATTAATAACTGGTAACAAAAAGTCTAATTCAACACCATCACATCATAGATGAAGTGATGGTGTCTCACATTCATCAATTTGAAGCTCATACAAGAGTATTTTAGGAATATACATATTTTAAATAATTTTTAAATACAAGAAGAAAAAAATAGTAGTAATATGCAAAAATTAATTTTAACTTCACATAATCATACATCAACACTCTAGGATAAACATACTTTAATTTGAAAGCAATCTAAGTTGATTTAAGGCATAAACAAAACAAAAATAAAAAATGGAGAACTTTGTCAACTCACTTTGTTTGATTCTCAAAAACCCAACAATGGAGGAGCATTAGTGGAGTAGGAATGCAAAGGAGCTACTAAAAATAAGGTGAAATGGGGGTAGAATCCAAGAAACTGAGAAAAAAATTGTTTCGGGTCAGAACTTGAAGAGGTGGAATGGGTTCATAGGTTCCACTCAAAACAAATATGTTTTATAACTAGGAATGTGTCGTTTCCTATGACTTGTGAGTACAAAATTTCGTATTGTTTCGACCGAAATTCCATACCGTTTTGGTCGAAACAATTAATTCAACGAAATAATTTGCATTTCATTTTGATTTCAAAAAAATGCAGAAATTTTAAGGGAAGTTTATTCCATGATCTCAATTACAATTTACAAATTACAAATTATAATCACAACCCCTTGAAATTCTTGAAATTTCACCAAAGTAATAAAATTTCGTTGCAATTCACTCAATTGACTCAATTTGTTTTAGAAGATGTTTTGTCCCGAGAGGCACAAGATGCTCGAAATTTCGCAAAATTTAGTATCATGGAATTGGAAGGGTCTTGAACATAAAGCAATATTCACAATGCAATTAAAGCCAGCAAGGTGCCTGGCCATCTAGATGCACCTTGACAACTATGAACCCAACTGTTGGCCGGCCTTGGTATTTTAAGTACCTAGCATACCAATTAGGTCCATTAAGTCGACTTTCAGCCCCATCAGCTGTACGAATTGAGAAATCCATTCTGCCCAAGTTTCTGCCATATATTATAATATTGTTCCAATTTGCTTTTGGGTTTTTCCAAGTCAGTTTGCAGGTATTGTCTTTCCAGCCTGGGAGACCACAATATTGTCATTTCATACATATAAGCACTTTAGATGGGACAGGCTTAGCACTTTAAGAGTATCTCCCATGGTTTGAGATCAAGATCGAGACAGGGATCTTGATCACTCAAAAAATTGAGATCTCTATAAAGATATGGAAAATTTGCCAGCTCACTCGAGCCAACTTGATAGGTTTTAAGGCTCAGCTTGGGCTGGAATTTGGTATTTAGCCTATTTTAGGCCTCAGATTTGTGAGTGAACAAGTGTATGTACGAGTTCCAACTCAACCCTAAATCTAAACCGAAACGCTGAAAAGGTGAACATATAGACTTATAAGATTGAAAGACAACCATTACAAAACATATGTTACAGAACCTTTCTAAAACATAAGAACTTTTCATGATATTTTAAATTTAATTTTTTACAAAATATATTTTAATTCAAAAAGTTAAATACAGAAAAATAATTCATTCCCATTAAAATGTAGATTAAGCTTAAGATGTTCAACATATATTTAACCTACATCCAAACAACTAGAGTAGAACATAATTTTTGAAAATATTGAAGTTTGGGATGAACTCACCTTGCTTCAAGATTTGCTTCAGAATCAGTATATCTTTGTTGTAAAGGAGCTAAACACCTAGTTGATGCAGCCTAGGTAGAGATCCAACTATGTTTCCAGTGAAAAATCTGGCAAAATCACCAAAACCAGCAAGGGGGAAGAAGTATTGTTGAGACAGGTCAAGATCGAACAAGATATCTTGATCTCCACTTGTCTCAACCGAGATAAGGCATATCTAAAGGGTGGGCTGAAACTAAGATCTCAACTTGACCAAGATCTTGGCCTTTTTAGTTTCGCAGGATATCTCGTCTCGAGATCTCAAAAAAAAAAAAAGAGATCTTGGGACCTTGAACCATGATATCTCCTTCGGGAAAAAGATATGCTCCACAGACAATAGTCTGATTGATGTGCTAGCCAAAGCTGGATGGTGTAGATCTCAATTTTATGTACAGTCAAAATTTAGGATTTAAATTTATATATTAACTGTGGGGTTTGATTGTTTGAGGCTTTTATTGTTCGTGTACAGTTGTACTCATGGTTAGCAACCATTATAAGTAAAATTATTAAATAAACTTTACTCTATGAGATGTGCAAATAAACTTAAACCTTGTATCGAAATTTAAATCAAAAGAAAGAAAATCACATCACCTGCTTAACAAAATAAGAGAACTTCCCTGTAAATTGCTGCAATACATGCTGCACAACACGAAAATGATCTGCCTGACCCTTTGCAATAAGGGTAATCTGGTGCTCGATGAAGCTGCGGATGTCTGGCAGACAAAGATCTGGATCAATACATTGATAACCTCTTATGAGGGTGATTCCCAGGGTTGTTGGTACCAACTTCCTTCCAGCTTGAACCTTCAATTTTGAAGCAAAGCATCAAAATTTGGAATAGAGGTTGTCACAAAGAGAGAGAGAGAGAGAGTGCATGCATGTTTACACACCTGCACGAAATTGCGCTCACATATGTTGTTAATATGTACAGAAATGGATGCATCTGTGCCTATACCATTCTTTTCCATAAGTGAAATCAGCTCACTTTCACTGAGGTATTCTGGAGGGGAAGTACTTCCCTAATATTTGAGGAATCATTAATTAGTAAAAGAACAAGAAAAATTCCTTCAAATCTTCATTTTTTATATCAAAATAATCTAGGCCTAATCTAGCATACTTGAACCAGAGAAGTTTAAATAACAACTAGAAACGTCAATGAGAACTGCTGAAAATGACAGATCTACCTCATACAGCTCAAGTTTTGTAATTTTTAACTTTTCCCCTTTTGTGAACTGAGGAAGCTTCTTCTCATTGACAGCCAACCATGGCATAATAGATGTAAAGCCTTTAACTGTAGCATGATACCCTATGCAGTGGAATAGTTCTCCACCAGTAGTGAATTCTACCTTCGTCCTGAATTAACCATGAAAGAAACCATATTATAGGAACGAGAGAAAAGCTTCCTGTTTTAACATCATCAAACCAAAGGGCTTTCAAGTTATGGCCTTGAAGAATGTAGTGGTTATGAGCTCTGTAAGAAAAATTTTGATGTAGTGGTTATGAGCTCTAAAAGAAAATTTTTGAGCAAACACATTTAATACGTGGTTGCTACATGCCACTGTTTTAAGCAAAGTACTGCCGTATGCTTCCCAAACATGCTCTAAAAAATGCAATAGGCTAGAGCCCCCGTTTAAGACATATTCTGTTTCTTTTTATGCCATTTTTTTTACCTTGGATTGGTTTTACAGAGTTTTACTTGATTCACCAGATCTCTCACCTGTGAATCTTGAATTTCTGACATTAAGATGACTCGAAGGGCTAGATTTTAGGGGTGTCAACGGGCTGGGTTGGCTCGAACCCTAACCCTACCCTGAAGACTAAAATTAAAGCCAAAGTCCAAGCCAACCCAATAAGGGTTTTAAAAAAGCCCAACCCTAACTTGGCCCTGTCAAGGCCCAACCCGGCCAGCCTGATTAACCCTAATAGGGTCGAGTAGGGTCAGATTGGCCCTGATGAACCCTGAAGGGTCAGGATGGCCCTATTTGACACTGACCTTGACCAGCATTTTTATTTGCAAATATCTCATTGGGAATTACTAATTAGGATCTAAATATTTGATTCTTAAGAATGTTTAGTTTAGCATTTTGTTTTAGTAGTTATAAATAGGTTGATAAAGGAAGGAACTGTCACGTGCCCTAGTTAAATGTCCATAATGTGGGCCCCACCAAGCCTGTGAAAACTGGGGTCATGACAGTTTGAGCATTGTTCACATGGGCAAATCCATTTTATATTATTTTTGTGTTGAAATTTGAAAGACACAACATGCACATACAGATCCTTTGGATTGCCAGGGTCACCAAATATAAGGCTTGAATGATTTACATATCCTAAGGTATCTCAAAAATGATCGATGTGGAACTCTCTCCCTCCCCCCCCCCCCAACCCCTCCTGAGTGTCTACAGTAGTACCGGGCAAGATTTTGAGTTACAATAGCAAAGACCAAGGACTGAGTCCTGCCTTCACACTACTTTTTCTCTTATCCTCACCATCCTCAAAGAAATAATAATAATAGTAACAACCTAACTTAATTTCATTAGAAGAAAAAAGTATTTACAGCAACACAGAGAAGGAATTCCAAAATGCAACCCAGAGATTACAACAAAAAGACTAAATAGTTTTCTTTTAAAATGCCATCAATCACCTCAAGAATTCTATAAACATTTCTAGGTCACAATCTGCAACTCCATGGAATTGCAAATTGATCATAAATATAAAAACCACATTCAATACATGATCAGTTTTGACCTCTCTCTTTTTACAATGGACTAATCATAAACAAACAATATCACAACAGTCAAAATCTCTCTAGGACATTATGCTTGATTTATATATTTGAAGATGCATTCCATTAGCATGAAACTATAAGAAGCCATATGCCAGTATAGGAAAAGATACATATGAAGTTATTACCTTTCATACTTGCAATCAGGACTCAGAGTTCCAATAAAATGTTGACAGATATACTGGTATAATCTCCAAGCATCATTGCCAAGCATATCCTCAGTTGCTGAACGCATGGGTGTTATGGGAGGATGATCACCTGCATCTGTACCCGATCGAGGTTTATGGAAACCATCCGCTAGAAGCATGCCAACGTATTCACCCCACGTTGGACTATTTTGTTGTGCTCTAAGAGTGCCTTTAAAATCAAACGAGGAAGGATAGGCAGTGCTCTCAGTACGTGGATAACTGCATGATTTCATTTACAATCAGTAAGTTAACTATTAAATCCAAGCATCTGATACTCAACTCGCAGACAAGATTGACAGACACTTGGAGACAGAAGTCCAGAAAAAATTTAGAAGGAAAAGGTAGTGCTTCAATGGCACATTAGCTTATGAGCCCTACAGCAAACAGAAGCCAATAGAGTAGAGAAAGAATATAATGTTTAGAGATACATTCAGCGAAAGCGTGTCCCTTAGTATCTGTGAGTTGTGACTGTATTTGTGTGTGTGTGCGCATGTGTGTGAGAAAGAGAGAAGAAAAACCTGATGAAACCCTGTGTGTATAAGCGTTCAGCTAGTTGCATAGTTGTTTGAGGTCCAAAGCCAAGTGCACTTGAAGCAACCTAAGTAAATGTATATCATATGAATAAGTTTTCAAAGGCTCTTTATTAGTACAATTACTTTTAGTTTAATTATAAAATCCATATACATAAGGCACAGCTTTAACACCTTTGATGAAAATAAGGGCAGAACCAACAAGCTACTCTAGGGGGGGAAAATCAGAGTTCCTCGGCATTCTTCAAATCCATATATTTAAGGAGGGGGGGGGGGAAAGAAGTCTTAATTTGGTCTAAAACAGAACTGTAAATTCAAAATTTATATATCGAGTTCGATTCTGAGCAAAATACCAAAAGTTCATCAGTTCAAGATAATTTAAAAAATCAAAAATAATGATCAATATAAAGAGTAACAAATTAACAATGTATAACATAACAATTGCAAAGGGACCCGATACAAATTGTGAGAAAAATGATTTGTATGGAATATTAGCCTATGAGACCATTCATGGATTGTGGCATTTGTTAATTTATCCAAATAAATGCATGAAATTACACTTTTTGTATATGTAAAGCACAATGATACGTCACTTTGTAACATCATTTCAAACATGTTATTCCAAAAGGTTGTCAATATTAAAACAGTGACACAATTTTTCCTGCTGATTTATGATTTCCCAGAATACCCATACTAGCTGCAAAGTGTTCTCATACTCATCTCCAATGCTTTGGCTGGTTTATATGGCCTGTGAGGGAAACAAACAGAACGCTAGGATATTAAGAGAAAGTGAACAGTAGTTAAGAATATTGAAAAAAAAATTTATATTTTCTTAATGCATTCTGCTTGGCTAGGAAAAATCCAGGCAAGGAAATGATCATATTCTAGCTCTGATCCAATCTACTAACTTCTTCTTGTAGCAAATGCTTCCTAACCCAATTGACAAGATGGACGAATTCAGAGCATTCATTCTATGAAACCCAGCCCTAACCTTGACCCGGAAACTCTGTTGTTTGTAGGTCCGAACACCCGAAGTAAAGCAAGAAGTCAACTATGGGCCATCCCAATGGAAGACTTGGTGTTTGGCTTAGAATCCATGAGTGTTGATGTTAGTGTTCCATTTATGAAAACTGCACCCTGATGAAGAAGGAATTAGTTGATGGACTTGGAGTACTCTCTAACTTGGTTAGAATCCATGAGTGTTTGTAACTTCAAGACTTGATATGATTAGAGTTTTGAAGTCCTCTACATACTAGCATACTAACTTTGTAGTTTCCCTCTTGTTTGGTACCCTTTTGAACCACCAAATTCGGTTATATATTCTAAAATCTCTGATTTTGAAGGCCACTGTCTCTGTTGGTCGACTCATTGGTCAACTGAGGCAATAGACCAATCAATCGACCAATGAGGACAGCAACCTTATGTTTGGTCTGTTTTGGATGATTTGATATCTTTCCTTCTAGGTATCTTTCCTAATATGTTATATATACTTGTTTAGGACTTTCTTTCCAAGTTTAGATAAGGTCTTATTTGATTCCCCCAAGATCCTTTGCGAGTTATATAAGGTAAGGATGGTTATTTCCTTAACTACATAGATTGCATGAATCTAGTTTCTATATTTGAATCTTTGGTTTATTTCCTTAATTAGATTCTTACAATGATATACTAATGATGCAACTACCTTGATTACAATAGCATTACTTGTTTATGCTACATTGATTCATGTATGATTTACTTACCAATTATATGCAAGTTGGATGTTATTATTGATTTCTTTCCATATAAGAAGTTACCATATATGTGATGTTATGGATTTATGTTTGTGAATGATTAAGTATGGTTTGGAAAGGAGAGGTGTCCTTTTGACACTTCTGTCCTTTGACAACTACGGGAATATTATGGGATGTTTCTGGAGATGCCCTTTGGACACCTTCCTAAACTGTTGGATGACATATTTAGGGTTGTCTAGTAGTGTTTGGCTAGGATGTCCCGTTATGTCAGACCTTAATCGAAAGGCTATTGAGACCGAACGACCCGTGGTAGCAATGGGGATTCATGGGCACTCAAGACCGGTAACCAACTCGTGAGAGGACAGGAATCACATTGTGGGAGCCATTTATAGGTAGGGTTGCATATGGATAGACTTGGGCTCACGGGCGCTCAAGACCGGTAACCAACCCGTGAGGGGACATGAGAGCTTCCCGTCTTCTATATGTGGATGACCTATAGGGTTGATGAGTCCGTAGTCAGGGACTATGAGGACTCTAGTGTGAAGGATGCCGGAAAGGATCGCCAGGGGCGAGGAATGGACGTATTTGGATCTGACTTGATGTAACTAAGTAAGAGACTTGCATTTGGCTAGGCTTTGACCCTGACATGCGCCGGTACTTAAACCAATGGTGATGTGAGAGAGCAGTGACTTAACCCCCAGCCATAGAATGTCTCGAGGGATGCCGGACCCACTACCAAAATGCGTTGTGTGATGAGACCTTCCTAAAGAAGTACGGTGTTATGACTTAAAGCATGTCTGACAATAGAGACCAGCATACATAGAGTTAGAATCATATTGCATCATGTGTTTCAGATCATATAGCATTTTACTCTGCTTTGAAATCATGTTATTTATGTTGTTATGGATTAACTGCCTTACTAGGTTTCTTTGAAACTCATTCCTTTTGTACAATATCTTTTGTTAGATTACTCTACAGGTATTGATGACTATGAAGGTCAATATGAGGAAGCACAAACTGAAGAAGCGTACTTTACGCAAGGTGTTGGCAACCATGAAGATTACATTGAGGATTCCTCGAGTGGCCTTACTTGTTTCCAGGATTAGCCCTACTTGTGGAGTGGGAACGTCGACCGTCATTGATGAAGTTTATGTTTATGAAGACGTTCTTTATAAAGTAGAATAGACTCCTGCTTAGTTTGTTATATCTTTCTTTCTTGTTTTAGAACCAGTTGTAATCTTTCTTTTGACTTTCGAACTACTATTCCGTTGTTTGTAAACTGAGATTCTGCCTCACTTTACTTTATGATTTAGACATTCTGATTGTCTTTCGTACTCTGATGATATATGATTTATTCTTTCCTTATTTAGATCTTTTGATTATACTTTGTACATTGATTATTTATGTTCATGATTATGTTATTGTCTATGTAGGAGGTTGATTACCTCGATACTTGATCTTCGGGGCTGTGGATCACACACTCGGGTATGCCAGGTAGGGTACCAGCTGGGTGGATGTAACACATTCCGTTCCAAAAGAAGACCTAGAAGAAGGATCCATAGTTTATTGTGAAATTAAGAAGACTAGATATCGCACCAACAGATGTTAGAAGGTTGCACCATGGATGTAATCAACTCCGCTTACCTGAACAGAAAGGAGTTTGACATTCCAAAGCGGCAGCATTTGCAAATAAGGTCAAGAATGGAAGTATAGTGATGGCTAGTCAGTCTAGCAAGCATGGAAGAAATTTGGGTCAAAATTGTCGAAATTTTGACCGAACTACCTGCATTTTTGGAACACAAAACGAAAAAACCAAAAATTTCGGAAACATTATAGGTTTCGACCGAAACTATATGAAATCTCAATCGAAACAACACCAAATTTCGTACCGTTACGAAACAACACTTTTCATGTTATAAATCCCCCCTGTTTCAAGCAGAACCTGCCAAAAACGCAGTTCTGCCAATTTTGAGCCTTTTCGCCAGCGTTAGTTTCAACCCTTTTTCAACTTTTTCTCATTTCTCTTGCATTCTACCCCCATTTCACCTCATTTTTGCAACTCCTTTGCATTCCTTCTCTAATCTTGCTCCTCCATTGTTGGGTTTTTGAGAATCAAACAAGGTGAGTTTACAGAGTTCTCCATCTTTTTTTTTTTTGTTCATGGCTCAAATCAACTTAGATTGCTTTCAAATTAAAGTATGTCTAGTCTAGAGTGTTGATTTATGAATTTGTGGTGTCAAAAATTATTTTTTGTTCGTCTTAGTATTTTTTTATTTTTCTGTTATCATATATTATTTTGTAAATTATATATATTGCTAAAAATGTATATGTATACTTGTACAATAGATGTATGAGCTTCATACTAATGCATATGAAACACCGTATTGCTGCGATGGTGGTGAATCAAATTTTTTTCTGTTAATTATCTATTTTAACTATATTTAATATACATTTATTTAGTTTTAAAAATATTTAAATATTAAAAAATTATTTAATTTATGTTTTAAATTTAAAAATAGGAGAGTATTAGTGGAAGAATGTTTGCAATTTTTGGAGCATGTTGTGGAGCTTTTGAAGATAATTAGTGTGTATTTTATATATTTTTAAATTATTTAGATATTAAAAAATACTTATTTATTTTTGTTTTATATTTAAAAATAGGAGATTATTATTAGAAGCATGTATGTAATTTTTGGAGCATATTGTGGAGCTTTTTAAGATACTTAGTGCATATTTCTTGTATCAGGCACTCTCCTTCAAAGCTGTCAGACATAGCTTGGCAACATGGGAAGCCACTGACAGTTGATAGGAAGAGCGAGTGTAATTACTGCAAAAAACAAATAGGAGGAGGTGGAGCCACTAGATTGGAGGTGCATCTAGCTAGGGGAAACAGGGATGTAGTAAGATGTCAAAAGGTGCTCTCAAATGTCAAAAGGCAATGGCCCCATACTTGGCTAGGGGAAAGCAAAAGAGGAAAGGGAAGAGAACACAGAGGGAGGAGTTCGAGGATGTATGCCTAGATGACCTTCTAGAGCCAGGAGAGCAGAATTTTGATCCAGAGGAGCCAGGAGAGCATGGATGTGACCCTGACCCAGAGTCCGAACAAATTAAGAGGGCGATGATGATAAGTAGGGAGCAAGCGAGGGTTGATCACATGAGGAGGCAACTGAGGGCTACAGGTTGTGGGTTCTCTAGAGAGCCAGCCGATATCGGAGGCACACACAACTCCCAAGTCCTTATTAGGAGGAATCAAAGTGTGAGGAAGGAGATTCCTATCCCACAGGCCCCAACAAGGGGTCGAGCATCGTCAGCGCATCCTACAGATCCGGATCTTGAGAATCTTAGTAATGATCCGGCCCTATGTAGGAGGCCTGAGCACAAGCAGAGAAAGTTGAAGCACTTGCGAGGGAGTGTGAAGGAGAAAGTGGGGATGACTTTCTCCAAATGGGCTATGTACCATAGTATTCCAACACATATAGCCCAAGGGCCCTACTATAGGGATATGATGGAGGAGATAGGAAGGGCTAGGAGTGGGTGCAGTGGCCCACTCCATATGGATATATAATGTCTATTTGCCTAAGCATAAAGAGGACTTGAATGAGTACATTAATTAATTAAAGCCCATGTGGGCTTATTATGGAGTGATTGCGATGGTTAATGGTTGGACTGGTCCCACTAGGCACTCCATCATAAATTTCATATTAAATTGTGATAGGAGGAAAGTGTTCCTCAAATGAGTAGATGCATTCAGTGGGTGAATTATTAAAGGAAGTGGCGAAGGAGGTCGAAGTGGAGAATGTGATCCAAATTGTGACTGATAATGGCTCCAGCTACAAGAAAACTGGGTTAAAGATGCAGGTGAACCCCAAGTATCAGAACATGCTTCTACTTCTACAACTAATTTTCATTTTTAAATACATATATTACATACTTACATTATATGTACACTTTATGACTTTGTATTAATGCCTTGATGGATAGATATAAGCTCTTT
Source organism: Hakea prostrata (assembly GCF_041222555.1). Taxonomy (NCBI): domain Eukaryota; kingdom Viridiplantae; phylum Streptophyta; class Magnoliopsida; order Proteales; family Proteaceae; genus Hakea; species Hakea prostrata. The sequence continues at coordinate 41,086,886 of NC_142603.1, forward strand.
TGGACTCCATGTGCTGCTCACTGCATTGACTTAATGCTAACGTACATGGGAAATGTCAAGCTTGTGAAGAAGATTGTGGAGCAAGCCCGACAAGTTAGCACATTCGTCTATATCCACACCTATGCATTAAAGATGATGAGGGACAAGTGTCAAGGTGACTTAGTGAGGCCAAGCATAACTAGATTTGCTACATATTGGATAGCACTACAGAGTTTTGAGAGTAGGAAGAATGGCCTTAAGAGTAATGCTGCATCAAAACAATGGTTTAACTAGGAGGGTTCTTCATCCGTAGGAGTAAAGAGAGCACAGTTAACCAAAGTAGATGAGAGTTTTTGGAATAATGTGAGGATAGTGGTGAAGATGCTTGAGCCTGTGGTGCATGTGTTGAGGATGGTAGATTAGCAGAGAAGACATACTCTACCACACATATGGGCTGCAATAGATAGGATGAAGCAACAAGTTGCTCAAGTCTACCCATAGGGCAACAAGAAAATCCTCGACATCATCCAAGTTAGATGAGAGTCTATGTTACAGCAACCACTACATAAGGCTAATGAGTCATTGAGTCTAGGAATCAATTTAATTTTCATGATGTTATCACACTATTAAGTATTGACTATTCCCTCTTATTTTATTTTTTCTTACATAGCATACTATTTTTAAATCCCAAGTACCAATTACAACGACAATCTTGAGATGAGGCAAGATTTGATGGATGCCGTCCAAACTGTAGTGGAGAGGCTAGAACTGGATCCATATAAACTGGCAATCATCCTTATGGAGGTGAGATAGTAATTTGATATTCACAATTCATAGTTTTATACTAAGTTATAAGTATTAACCTAGTTTTTTTTTTTTCTCCTTTATATATTAGATAAAGGCATTTAGGGTGCCACTGGGAGCTTTGGTCATTCTATAGCCGTTAGGGGTGCAAGTTTGGCCCTGGCGGCCCTGACCCGCCCTAAGCCCGCCCTGAGCCCGAATAGGGCTTGGGCTAAAGATTTTGGCCCTAAGGGCGGGTTAGGGCCAAAATATTCTGGCCCTGAACTAGGGCCAAGGGCGGGCCTGGGATTACTCTCTGGCCCGCCCAGCCCATCCCGGCCCGTCCCTGATTTTTAGCCCTGACCCAAGCCCTGATTTTGGCCATGATCTTAGCCCTGATTTGGCCCTAATCTTGACCCTGACCCAGGCCCTGATTTTGGCCCTAATCTTAGCCCCGATTTTGGCCATGATCTTAACCCCGACCCAGTGCCCCGATTTTGGCCTTGACCAGGCCCCGATCCTAGCCCCGATTTTGGCCCCGATCCTAGCCCCGATTTTGGCCCCGATCTTGGCCCTGATTCTGGCCCTGATCCTGGCCCTGATCTTGGCCCTGATATTAGCCCTGACCTTGATCTTGGCCCTGATTTGAGTCTAAAGACTCTGGATCCTCCACCCACATTGAGAGGAATTAATTGTAATACATATAGGTGGATACTTGACACGTGTCAAATTTTAAAAACATGATCATGTTTTCTAGAAAATTAATAAAATTAAACTATAACCTCATTACCAATGTAATAAGCATCTATTTGATTTTGGCCCTGATCCTGACCCTAATTTTGGCTCTAATCTTAATATTAATTTGACGATGATCATGTACTATAGTACTAGATTTTTACCCTGATCTTCATACTAACATTGATATTGAGTCTTGATTTTGATATTTAGTCACTTTGATCATATTAGACTATAAATTCACTTTTTATATTATTTTTAAGGTAATTTTTATTTTTCCAACAAAGTCATTTTTAGTTCAATAAAATATGGATTTTGTTTTTTGACTAAGGCGAGATAATATATTATAAATAATAATAACTATTACATAAAGAATTAATATCTAACAAATTTATACCCTAACTTCTCATCATGAATATCTAACAAATTTACTGTGATATTTCAAAAAAAATTATTAAAAACATATAGCAATGTTTGTAACTAAAACATCATTTTCTTTAACTATGAAAAAAATACTTTTTTTTTTGTTGAATACTAAATTATTGTCGATTTACTTGTTAACAAGGTTTTGAATATGATTTTTTTTGTATTGAATAAAGATATCAATTTATTGAATAGTTGTGAATGAAAACATACCTACCTAGGGCTTAAATTCTTGACTTTGAAGATAAAATTTTCATTTATCAGATTCCTTTTGAATTATGAATCTCTAATGTTTCTAAGTTTGCAAAAAGAGTTTGTGTGACATTCTCTATAATTGACTTGACTTTCAAATATGCCTAAATTTAATTACAATTCTTCTCTCTACTTATTCTATTTCATGAATAATTTTAACTCTTTGCTGCTGGAGAAAAACCAAAGGAAAAAATAGAATAAAAAGAGAGAGAGAGAGAGAGAGAGAGAGAGAGAGAGAGAGCAAATTAAAAAACCCTAGAAATTTGGATTTCTCTATTTCTTTAAAATCTAAATGGGTATAAATAATTAAATACATATTGAATCTAAGTTTTGGATTATTTGTTGACATCTTTAATATTTTATTTTTCAGAATTGAGTTTGAAATTTAAGTATTTAATTACTTTAATATGTATTTTAATTACTACATGTCTTACATTTGATATTTACGACCAAAGATATGGCCATTAAAGCTAGGGACAAGGCCAATTAGGGCCTGGGCCAATCAGGGCCAGGGACAGGGCCAATCAGGGTCAGGGCCAATTAGGACCAAGGACAGGGCCAATCAGGGCCAGGGACAGGGCCAGGGACAATTAGGGCCAGGGACAGGGCCAATTAGGGCCAAGGACAGGGCCAATCAGGGCCAGGGCCAGGGCCAGGGACAGGGCTAATTAGGGCCAGGGACAGGGCCAATCAGGGCCAATCAGGGCCAATTAGGGCCAACCCATCCCGACCCGGCCCAATTAGGGCCAATTAGGGCGGGAATGGGCTTGGCTTGGCCCTGTAGCGCTTAGGGCCAGGGACAATAATTATTGGCCCTGAACTAGGGCCAGGGCGGGAATGGGCTCAAATTATACCATATAGGACTGGGCTTGGGATTGCAAAAGCCCGGCCCAGCCCGGCCCAGTTGCAGCCCTAATAGCCGTATCGAAATGCAAATCCGCCCCTGGGGGTAAGTTAATTCATTATATATTCAATTAATTATATTTAGCTTTAAGATAGTTATTTAACTATTGAAATAACTTAGAGTCTATGTTTGTTGTTGCAATTGAATGGTGATAGCAATTTGGACGTGACTCACCCCACTTGAGTAAGATTGCAAGCAACGTGTTCTCCAAGACATGTTATGCCACTGGTTGTGAGTGAAATTGGAGCACCTTCAGCCTCATTCACTCAAAGAGGCATAACCAATTGGGTTTGAGGCATCTCGAGGACCTTGTCTACTTTCATTATAATATAAGACTAACGGAGGATCATATTAGACAGGGGATGGACAGAGAGAATAAAAATATCGAGTTAGCTGACATATTTGAGATCGATGATGATGATAACCTAGTAGTTGATTGGATCAAGGACAGTGGAGAGCCCTTACTGGATGAGGAGGGAGGTCATCCCAGTAGACAGATTGCAAATGAGATGGGGGTTGATGTGGCAGACATCATGGCCCGAAGGGAAGTGCACATACAGCGCCCACCTGCCCGTCCGTTCGTGCCACACCCTAGTGCATCCACTTAGACTTGGGATTTGATTGTCTAGTCCAACACCAAGGATGATGCGACTTAGGCACCCCCGACAACAATGATGATGATGATGGAGGATGAGGAGGGTGTTGGACCTCATAATCAGGATTCAGCTGATCCTAGGGACAGACCACCAATACCAACACCAATACCAGCAGTACGTGAGAGTCAAGGAGGGGGAGGATGACCACCGAGATTCACAGGCGAGAGTTAGTTCACTCACGCGACACAGGATTCAGACCATACTGGAACTGCATCTCCAGGCAAAAATGTTTCCTCAACATATTCAAGGAAGGGAAAGGGAGACAACACAGATATAACACGAAGGACACGCCATCATATAAGTCTTATTGTCCGGCTGATGTGGAGAGTTTCGTGGAATCTATGAGATTGATGAGTATGGATGATTCTAAAGACTCCACCTCCAAAGAATCCGAATGGCATAAGCCTACAAAGTCCTCATATAATACTGTTGTGGAGAGTATTGGTTCTACTCCGTCGATGGAGCTTATGGTTATGCACCTTATAGTGTCCCTTCTGGCTATCAGACTCAAGGTTAGCCACCAATAGAGCCTTATGGCCATGGAGCTTATGGTGTCCCTCCCACTGTCACCTATCGAAGTCAGCCACTAAAACCTTGTTTTCAGTATGGAGCTTATGATGTACCTGCCCCTGCCAACTACCAGAATGTTTCTTCATTTTTTGAACATATCTTGCACTCCATACCACAGCACCACCAACCTTTCCATATGCAGCGTAGCCAGTTCCTTATCAGGAGATTCACAACTTCCCACCATTAGGACATCTTAGGCATGTGGATGAGGCCACATACAGGAGAGCAATTGTCGACTATGTCAACAACTATATGGAGCAAACATCATGGGACTTTTATTGTCATCTCAAGGGGTGCAGAGAGAAGAGGGAGACATGGAATAGAGTAGATTTATAATTGGTAATATTCTCGCTTCCTCTCATATATACTATATACTTGAATGTTACATTTTCAATGTTTTTTTGGTAAACTAGTAGTTTCATAGTGTTTATTATGCTTGAAATAGGAGGTATGCAAGAATCCAGATCATTTTGAGTCCATATAAGGCTCGAAACTGATGTTCGAAACCTTAGTAAAAAAAGGACAAGTTTTTTACCGAAATTTCGGTCGAAACTTGGAAGTTTCAGCCTTTTCCTACGTCAAAATTCCTGTTTCGACTGAAATTTCTTCCTTGTTGGCAAGGATGAGAGGAAGAACCATGTATTTGACTAGGAGGGAGCCAAAAAAGAAACCATTCATGACAAAGGATATATTCCTTGCCAAAATCAAACACCTGAAAGGAAGATGTGGAATATCAGGAGATTAAACTTTGAGACAAAAAAGTCTCTAGAAAAGCTGAATAAGTTGAACATAGAGGGTGATTTACTTAGTTAAGGGAACCAAAGAACCAAGGACAGACAGAAAATGATGCCAAGAGAAGGGGCGAGGAAAGGAATGCAAAGATTGGGCCTCGTAACAAGTATGACCTCGATTAGATTGGGGTGCAAGGATTCATGTTCGGATCAGGCTGAGTTGTTCCATCATTGTTTCGAATTACTAGGAGTGATCGAGAGGTAAAAGTTAATTGTTTTAGGCGAATAGAGAACAGCTTGGATAAATATGAAGTATAAAGGAGTGACATAAATTTCCCCTATTTCTCTATTTTGAGGGACAAAGCAATGGTTGAGTTACTAATATTCAAAACCCAGGCGGGATCTAGAGTACCACTATAAAATAACAGTAAACAGTTAACTTGTTGAATACCATCTTAAAATAGCAACTAACATAACAGTACATGAGAGAATTATCAAATAATGAATTCCTACAACTTCAAGGAAAGCCATGCCAAGATATTGTATCCCCAAGTGGACTTACCTTCAACAAATTCACCGTATTAAGACCTGGAGGACGGCTTTTGTTCTCTTCTTTAGTTGATATATTGGTTACTTCTAGGGTGCCATCATCCGCTACCATCTTTTGAAACATCACAGCAACCTATGATCAAGCATATACATGGAGAAAGCCTCAGCCAAAGGGCAAAAGCATGAGCTAAAATCAGGGGAGAAATAATACAAAAGAGAGGATCTCACATCCATATCAAACAACTTATTGCGATCCCATTCTAATTGAAGTTCATAGCCATTGTGTATGATATAAGGGTGTAAAGACCAAAATTTCTCTGGCTTAAAAGTGGTGATTTGCAAGTAACGTTGCACACAAAATCCGAGAGTTGGAGTCTGGCAAGGTCCATAGCTGAAACAAGCACAAGATAAACATGATTTTCTGATCTCTTTTACTCAAACTATTGACACTAAATCATGCTTTTCTAACCTTTATTTATTGAGACTAATGAAACTAGATCACTTAGAAACAGTTCGCGTCATAATAAGCAAGAACACAGGAAATAGAATAAAAAAATGCCAAATCCAACACATTGGGTCATATTAAGTAATAACACATGAATTTGAATGAAAAAAGTCAGAAGATGTTTGTGTAGGTGAAAAAGCTAATACAATTCTAAATTAGAAAACTAGTCAACCGGAATACATAATTAAAGGTATTCCGTAAAGAAATGAACAAATCATGGAGTGGCTAATTGGCTTTCTTAATAAGATAGTCTAACAAACCAACAATTCAGCCTTCTGTTTTGTGGATGAATCAAGATTCAAAATCTCGGTCCCGAGGCCAATTTCAGCAAGCCTCAAAACCAAATGATTAACCAGCCAAGGACAGCCCAAGAAGAGCCGAAGGAGGGCCCAGGCCAACTAGCAATTTAAGACAAACCTGGGGGACTGAACCAATACAGGGGCATTTTGGTCATTATCCACCCCTTGGTTCTAGTCCTACTTAGTAGAAATAAGTCCAGCTATTTTTGTGGAGTCCTTTTTTTGCTTTTCTTTGGTTGGTTAGAGTCCTAGTTTGTGAGTTATTTCAAAGTTTTATTTTGATTGGAGATTGTTTGAATTGAGGCCTATCTTAATTAGCATGTGCTTTGAAGTTAACATAAAAGTTTAACCAAGCATGTGTGTTTAGTAGCTTCCAAATCTAGGGTTGAGGTATTTAAGTAATTAGATCCCATTTTGAGTGTTTTGGTCAAGAGGTGGAATCCTTGTCAATTAAGGTTTCCCACCCCAAGTTAAAGTCATTTGTTATAAATACTTACAGACTCTATGTAATTTTCAGTTTTTGATGAACAAAATTTTGAGTTGAAGAAAGACTTGAGAGAAGCTGAGGGTTTCTCAAGGTGGAGGCCTGCAGCTGGTTTGTGCCATAGTTTTCTGCAATTTCAGAATTTCTTCTTCTTTAAGCTTCAGCAGCAGCCTAATTCAAGCAACTACGGCAATTCCAATCTCCCTCCAAGTAAGTTCAGCCCCCTACCATCAATTGCAACCCATTCCAGCCCTTCCCCTACCGCCATTCTCTCTTTCCTGCCTTCGATTCCATATACCCAACCATGCCCTGACCCCAGAACCCCTGAAACCCCATAGCAGCCCCGTTCTGTGATTGCAGAATTTTCTGCAATCAACTTTCTTGAACCTGGATTTCTGTTTCTGTATATTTTTTCTGGTCATTGTTACTTGCAGTAGAATCTACAGGAAGAGAGAGAGAGAGAGAGAAGAAATGAAATTGTTGTAACATAGGGTCTTGGGTTAGATCTTCAGGATCTTCTAGAGAGGAACCAGCACAAAACTAGGGTTTCTAGATGCTTAGGCTACAATACTTCTTTGGTGGATATTACAATCTGCAATCTTTCTTCATAGCCCTTTCTTTCTTCAAGAACTCAAGAACTTGACATAGTAACTTGAACCAATGGTGCTTAGGTAAGTTGGTATGTCCATTGGGTTTCAAAGATTAAAGTGTTGTTTCATGAAAACTCCAGATTTATTTTCTAACTTGTTATGGTTGTAATTATTCATTTGAAATAGAACTGATTCAGTTGAATGGCATTTCATTTTCCTATTGTGCATTTATTAGATCAGTTTTTGAGGATGAGCCATTGTGGGAAATTCATATCAAGGTAATTTCAGCTATGTTTTATTTCATTTTTTGGTACCACTGTTTTGTTTGAAACAATAGAATATGGATCATAGATTTATGTACTCATTTGTGCAATATTATGATAGACTAATCAAAGTTGGGCCAAGTTGAGGAAGCACGGCCTTCCAGAGTATGAAGACTTGAGTAAAATTTTCGGGGGTACATATGCTACAAGTGAAGAAGCAATAACTCCTGACACTACACTAGAGCCTACAGTGGACTTGAGCAAGGATAATTACAAGTCTATTGGTGATTATAGCTCAAATGGAGGTGACGTTAACATCATTTCTGATGTGGAATTGTGGATCCTGAGGTGTCACCTACCACTCATGTTCATACACCCAGTGAACCCGTCCCTCTTCTTGAAAGACATGATAAGACTCCAAATGCGAAGAGAAGGAAGAGAAAGATCACAAGCCCAAAAATCACCAATTCAAGTGTAATCCAATCCTTCTCGGAAAAGTGCTTGACAAAGTCGGACAAATATTTGGAAGGGTACGGCTGATTCAACTTCTCAAAAGGACTTCAGCCTTGCTAAGTGCATAAGTGTTATTGTGAGCATGAATATGGATACCCCCACATATAGCAAGGCAGTCTTAAGAGACAAGTCAGACCCAATATTTAGAGACATGTTGATATCTTCCCCCCCCCCCCCCCCTATGAGGGAGATTACTCTTGATGTATTGGTTGGAGCTGCCCATCCACCCCACTGACCCTTCTCGGATTTGAACAATTGCTGATGATCTTTTTTTCTTTTCCCCTTCAAATGGATTTTCCTTGGTTTGTCATAATTTTGGATGTTTTAATCTCTTTTATGGATTGTATGGATTATGTGCGCTTTTTATATTGTATGGATTATAAATATTTTGTTATGGATTGGAAATGAATTGGAAATGGATGCTATCTTTTTTCTTTTTAGTAGGGTATCTATATTTTACAGGGATTAGAGTCATAACATGGATACATCTAGTGATTCAGATGGAAAGATTTTCGTGGATGTATAGGTTTGGAGATGTTGATAGATCAACCACAAGTGACCTGTGTCCTTGAGCCAATACGAGATGGCAAACTCACTGGACCAGAATGGGTTAAAGAAATCTTAGATGGTCATGTAGATCATGTCTACGACAGATTCAAGATGGAGCGATGTGTTCTATAACCTAGAGTCCAAATGCGACATCAAGGGTGGTTAGATGATACTAAGTACATTCGAGTAGATGAACAGCTTGGGATCTTTTTTTGTTTGCTTGGCCATGACTTTAAATATAGGGTCGTCACGGAAGACTTCCAACGCTCACCAGAGACAATTACAAGGATATTTGAGAGGGTGTTTTGATGCTTTCATGATGTTAAGCAGAGAAAACATAATACCTCCTAACTTTGCTGCAGTTCCCACAGAGATCCTAACAAATCTGAAGCATATAGAGGAGCAATGTCATTCTGTTCGAGATGCTATTCAGAAGAAGCTCATAGCAACATCCTTTGTCTTCTGCTTACCAATTGGCTGATTGTTCAGGAAAGTGTTGTTTGATTCTAATTTTGGTGTATTTATTTAACACTGAGTATGGGTGATCTGTATGCTCCAGCTTGAGTGGGAATGATGAGATATCTATGGTAGTGGTATATCTTGTATTTTGGGTTTTATTATGAAGTATGGGTTTATATTAGTGAATGGGAAAATATGTTCAGATACTATAATATGCTCTATCTATAAATAGAAGCCTGCAATTCATAAGAAGCCTTTCTCTGACCTAGTTTGGTCTCCAGTTTTTTCTTCTTCTGACGTCTTCTCTTCTTCTGTATTGATTTGGTTACTAGTGCTAAATTTCGAATATTCTAACAAGTTGTAGAGTTTAGGTTTATCTATCAGTCTATGTTTCTCTCTGTTAGTTATTTAGCATTATTGTAATCAGTCTTGGGTTTGGTTATTACTTTCTAACGTAGTTAAACTTAGACTTCAGAAGGTTTCCTCTCAAGAGCTGCTTGCATGTCAGGAACAGGCTGTCTATACTCTATATAGATCCATTCCATGTTTGCTCTCTCTCTCCTCTTCTACAGCTCAGTTCTTCTCTTCTTCTTCACAGGTTCTGGTTGTAGATTTGTCACAATTTGTAGACAGAACTCTGCATGCTGAAATGTAACAGAGGTACTTTAGTGAACATAACCAACAAGAATTGAGAAACCAACTTATCAAAGTAGAATGAAGCCCAAATTCAAATAAGTTATGTGTTTTACTGCAAACAAGTGTTAAAGACTTAATTCAATCCACTGAATGCATCAACCCAATGCCAACCCACCCACCCGACCCAAAAAAAGGGAGGAAAAAAAAGGGGCAAGAGTAAGGGGGGAAAGTTGCAATAAGCATGCTTTATAGCATATACAAGAAGCACCTGAACAAAGGAAAGAAGAACTGAGTAGAGATAGAGAGAAGAGAACCCACGAAATGACTCTGGAATCAAGGTTCCCATATTTTCCTTGGAAATATATAGTCTGAAACCGTGTAAATGCAACCCCAACTTTCAAATCTATCTCTTGGCGTGCATCAACAGCCAATGCTTCATCTTTGTTTGGTTCTACAAGGTTATCCATGGCCTTCAAAATATCTTTCTCAGTCACAGAAGAGAATCGAGCACGATAAACTCTTTGCCCAGCCTCCTTTCTGTTAAAGCCCGCAGAGTCAATGACTGAAAATTTCAATATGATGGAATTAGAAACAGAAATTAATTGATTGATAGAAGTTCGGTATTAAAATTTCTCTTTTTGTCCACCAATACGCAGGGGAGTTCTTCCTAGATCACATAACATAAATATGGAAGTATCAGAAACAATGGTTTAAATACACATAAAATACATATTCAGTTACGAATGTAAACAGATCCATGTTAATAATGTTTATAGAATCATGTATTTTTCAAATTACAGACTATAAAATTCTGAAAATAGTCAATTTTTTGGGGGTGAAATAAAAATACACTACGAAGTCCCGAAAGGGAAGGGAAAGGAAGAGGGGGGAATACACAAGAAAATAAGCGAGAGGGGGGGTTGGGGAAGAGAAGCCAAGGCCAAGAGAGCCCCGTGAGAAATCAAAACAGAAACATCCAAGTCCCAAGTAAGCGAGTAACAACAATAAGACTATTCCATGGGGTGTCCTCCAAAATTTATAACTGATCAAAGAAAGCTTGGAGCTAACATTGATAAAGATGGCCTTTAAAAGAACAAGGGATATAGATTTGGTAGTCTATCTTATGGTGTTACGCTCCATCCAAATATGGGAAACATTAACCCCAAACACTAATCTACCAACGGTTTAGGAGATAAAGGAGCCGCATAAGGAAAACAGCCAACACCATTCACAGTCAAGGAGAAAGGAATGTCTACACTGGGCCAAATGTAGGCTATGATATAGATCCATCCCTAGTTAGAGTACTGAAATTTTCTGCTCAGAACTTAGAAGGGCAGTAGTTGCACTGGTGGTTAATGGAGTGGCCGACCGGATTGTAAGTCTACAGTCACCAGAACATAGCCACCAATTGGGACAAGTACAGTGGTTAGTGAGACTGAGAGAACCATTATGCAAATGGTCACTGAAGATTTCCACTGGAATATAAACCAGCAAAGTCGGAAAGGTACTCTGTATTCAATCTAAAGGATAGCGATTAACCAGCCCAGTTAACCGATCAATCAGTGTATTCGAAAATAGAGCAGTCAAAAAGTTAAAAGGCTATAATTTTGACCCCAGGAATCCTCCTCTGTAGATGGGGACTACAGAGTTTTGAAAGGAGGCTTTTTGGAAAATCTCTGGGGAAACTCTGTTGGGCTAAAGTTGAATATTCGAGAACCATTTGAAGCTTAAATTGGAAAGATCTTCTGGGCTATTGAGAAAAAGTATTTGACCAAAGGGGGTTGATTGATTTATCTGTATCATGTAAATTTGTATTTAGGCCTTTTAGCCATTTGGTCTGTCACATTACAGTGACAAGGTGTTGATCATTTTGTGACGGTATTACTCCTGCCTCGACAAGGACGGTGGTATAGTAGATATCAATCATTGACTTAAAAACTAGATGTAGAATGGTATTGAGGCCATGCTAAACCACCACAAAATAGGTATGCACTCTCTCTTTCTCTCTCTGTTTGATTAAATTGTTTTGTTTACTAAAAATCATCGGAGTTGTGAGATAAGCAAGAAAAGAACATTGAAATTTGGGGAAAGATTCTACATTACTGATTCACCCCTCTAAGGTTGCATATATTATGTTACAACAAGCATCCTTGTCTATCAACATCTAGGCTAATTTTCTGAGATCATTCCTCCCTCCCCCCCCCCTTGGGCTGGACACAATCACCCACATCACCCATTAAGCACTAACTTAACGTATGTGGAGATAAAAATTTACAGACCAACCTGTCCCATCAATTCACTAACCTTCACCTTCACCCTACCCTCTGAGATCTTCTCCCTCTCAATGTTCAACCCCTCACACCCTCATAACCTTGAGCACTCCTTCCCCATTCATTTTACAGCAGGCCATAAATTCCCTCCTCCATATCCCAAGAGGACATCTCACCTGGCCTCTTCCATGCCAAACTCTGAGGGACTCTTGCTGCTATAATCCCGTTTCCCCCACTCCCCACCCAAGTTCATTAATCAGGAAGTCATAGTTACATTTCTTGTTTATCCCCCATAGTTTAGTGTATCCGACAAATGAAAAAAGATTTCACTTTAAACTCCATTCTGTAGTCCTTTCCTGCCTTGGTGAAGAAGCATTCTAGACATCGTTAGAGATTGGTTCTCCGTGGTCTTGTCCTCAGCAAGGCCATTTTCCTACATTATGGAGGTCTACAAAATCCAGATCTGGGACTCAACGTTAATGATGTCACTCATTCCTAGCATTGGCCCCCATTAGTCCGTTTAGAGTTTCTTGTGGTCTGTCCCAACTCTTTTTCAGGCCCTTGCTTCCCTCCCTCTATGCAAAGGTAGAGTCTTGTACGTTGTACTGTTTTGCTAGTCTCTCCCCTCCCCCACTCTTCTCTTTCTTTGATAATGAATGTTTTGTTCATCTGACAAAAAATTGATTGGCATACTCCGGTACATAAAGATTGGGGTTTGTATCCTCTCCAGGGAGTGCCCAGTGAGCTACAAGAAGGTGCCACGTGGACAATACCAATCCAAGGGCTTAAATAATATTTAACTTTACCCCAAGTGAAACCCTTAAAACCCAACCCAAATTGAAAAAATACAGATAAAAAGAAAGCCTTCATCTACATTTCCTCATTGCCCTGAACCTACAAGTGAAGATGAAACCCTCCCTAAGACACCTTACTCCCTCAACCATGAAATCAGCAAATTCCATACCAGGGATTCCCGACACCGACAAGAGCTTCTATTCCGAGTTACGACTTCTTCCTTACAGGCTTTCCAGCCCTAGAAACCAGTGCATTCTAGAAGGGGAATCCTTACAAAACAGCGGCGAAAATGGAATAGCTTTTATATCTAAAACTTTTCCCGTCTGCCCGGTCTTTCTTCTTTAAAGAGTTTAAAGAGCTGGGTAGGACTATTTAATAGATAGCTATTGCACTGATTCCTCCCAACTGCTCTGAAAATTCTTCTCCATCACCCACCTCGCTGAAGTGCATCTCTTCTCGGATTTGAGTTTGATTCAGCAAGAGGATTGAAGCCAGAAGAAAATACACTCAATAGTTTGGAAAGGAAAAAAAAATGTTTTTGATATTGATGACAACCAGTGCTTTTCATTCTTGCAGATTTGCAATAAGGAAGACAAATACCTTTTTTCCTTTCTTTTTTTTTTTTTCTTTTTTTTTGGGGTGGAGGGTGGAAGAAGGGTAAGGATGAATTTTAAACCAGGTTTCCATTTAAAACTCCTTCTTCCCTGAGATTTGACTGCTCCGTAATTTCTTCTCCAACACCCACCTTGTTGGAGTGCATCAGTTCTCGGATTTGAGTTTGATTCAGTCGAGAGGATTGCAGCCAGAAGAGTTTAGATTCATAGTTGGGAAAAAAGAAAAGAGAGAGAGAGAGAGAGAGAGAGAGAGAGAGAGAGAGAGAGAAAGAAAGAAAAAAAAAAGATTTTTACTGTGATATTGAAGACAACCAAGGGGTTTTCATTCTTACAGATTTGCAACAAGGAATACAAATACCACTTCTTCTTTTTCAAAGGGGAAGGATGGGATTCTAAACCAGGTTTTGATTCTCCCTGAGTTCGGTGGGTTACATCTTCACTCGCAGGTTCAAAGCAACAAGGAAAGGAAGATGATTTTTTTCCCCCCCAAATCAGTTTCAGGTTTTATGGGTTTCACTTGGGGTAAAGGTAAATATTATCTAAGCCCTTGAATTGGTATTGACCATGTGGTACCTTCTTCGAGCTCGCTGGGCACCCCCTGGGAGATCACCCCTAGAGAGGAGCTAAACCCTAAAGATTGAGTAAGATTTATATTAAATAGAAAATATAAAAAGAAGGCATCCCCCTAGAACCCCTTCAGAAAAAGTGGTAAGGAGAATTCAGAAAAGGTGGGCATACCCTTCTAACCAATATCCCAAATAGGAAAATTAGCCCAATTACAATCTGTAATAAACAAGTGCTGCCACATCCATCTAAATTAGAGCAACTAGCTTTTATATGGAATTGAATAATTTCCCACCACATTCAATGCTCCCTGAGTTGAACCCATGTCATGTAATCTGCTGGCTGGTTTTATTGCCTCCACACATGCCCAATCTCCACCTCTACCAACAAAGCAGCCTCTTGCAAAATTCTCCCTTTTATAGCTCGACTCTTCCAAGGCCCTTGGATAGTCCCTTTAAGAATATCCACTGACAATTTAGAATCAGATCTGATGGAGACCTCCAAATACCATTCTTGAATGCCAATTTGAATCCATCTAAGTATGGCTTGCAATTCCATTGCCCCGACCAAAAGCCCTTCCCCTCTACCAGCATATGCCATAATAGGACTGCCAGAATTAGTCCTCAGCACCCCACCACATGTAGCTGTTGAATTCAACAATGCTCCATAACATTGCAATGAGAACAGATTCGTAGAAGGCCTATACCAGGAGCAAGCCTTTAGTACCCAGTCTTCCAAACAATATCAACATTCCACTCCTCAGCTATATAAGCAGTTTGGGCATTCCACTCACAAGTAATACACAGAGCAGCACATTTTACTTTCACATCATCCACAATTGCTGCAATTAACTGATCTGCTGTCCTGGATTTGTCCTTGAAAATTCGATAGTTCCTATCAGTCCAAAGGTGCTGAATAGTTGCACACAGTGCCAACTTCACAATTACTTCAATTCCCTCCATTATCTCCTCATGCTTCTCAATTAATTGTTATCATTAACCTCCTTTCATTTGATAACATTTTAAATATGCCTCTCCACACCAAAAAACTAAAATGAAACCAGAAGAATAGATGGTCAATACTTTCAACCCCTACCCAGCAGAAACAACAACTAAGACTCATCAAGATCTTCCTATCTAGCAGAGTGCCTCTAGTCAGCAAGGCATCTCTAAAACATCTTGATGTAACCCAGGTTCTGGGTTCTTCAGGATCTTTCTTTACTTAGAAGTCGCTAATAAATGGGCTATCTCTAAGGTTATGGTTTCATCTATGGGATGGTTTTGGTAACAAATGGGTGATTCTAGGATAACATGGATCCCTAAGAGGGTTGGATCTATTTTTGGAAATTGTGTCTTGAGTACGGAATGGATTAGGGAAGGGTTTAAGGTTTTTAACAATCAGACAGATGGGATAGATGGGAATTTCAGGGGTTTCAGATAGCCAACAGTACCCAAAGATGGGATGGGATTACGGGAGTGGCTGGGGTGTTTGGTATGTAACTAGGGGAAGGCAAGGGTTAATGTTTTGGGTAAGGAAATGGGTGGGAATCTTGCGGTTAGGCTTGGGATGGGTTGGGAATGAATCCTGAACCTTTCTTGGACTTTCTTGACTGCTTCTTTCTAATTCTTTATCTCTCTTATTTTTCTTTCTTCTTTCTTTTCTCTTCTTTCTTCTTTTCTACCTTTCTTTTCTTTCTTTCTTTCTTTCTTTCTTTCCTTCCTCTTTCTTTCTTTCTTTTGTTACTTTTGTGTTTTTCAGTCAGCAGTAAGACTCAAGAAAGGAGAAAAGAGGGTGGACTAGAGTGGAGGGGCTGGGGAGGGGATGCCACAAGATTTGGGAGAGGTGGGGGAGGTTTTCTGGTGATGCCACAGGGTAGGGGAGGCAGTGGACTGTAAGAGACTCTGCGAAAGAAGGGGGAGGGGTGGGAAGGTCTTGCAATGGAAGGTAGAGGTGGGGGAGTCCTTGCATGGGCTAGGGAAGAAGAGATAGGGGCTGGAATGGGAGGGGAGGGGGTTGAAATGTACTTACTGGTTTAGGAATGATGCTGTTTGCACTTGAGTTGAAGGAGGTGATCACCAAGATGAAGAACAACGCTGGAATTCCAGAAAGCTTCTCAGTCCAGGTCATGTGGCAGCTTCCCACAACTCCAAGCCTTGAAGTCTTATTAATCTTCCAACTGAATACTTTACATTACATTGAAGAAGTTCTTTACTTTACATTTGTTGGATTCTATTAGGAGTTAAATTAGAGTTTGTATTCATGTAAAATTCTATTCCTTGTAATAGTCTACTTTCCACTTAATTATAAATAGAGGGCTTGCGATCATTGATCAATAAGCCGTTCTACCAACATAGTGTTTCTCAACATGGCATCAGAGCCTAAGTTCGATAGGGAAGAGAAAGAAAAAGAAAAAAGAAGACCTACCTCAGCCGCTGCAACTGCTCCATCGAAACCCATCTTCTTCTGAGTTCTGATTTTTTTTTCTGTACTTCACCATCACCATCGAAGCAACCACAAACAGATTCGAGAGTTCATAACCGACAGACCCTGGAGAGAACTCAGGCAGACAGAGATTTCGAGAATCGGAGAGCTCGAGAGGAGTAGAAGAGATTCGAAGAGAGTCAAACGCTACTGCTTTGCTTTCCAGAAATCTGCAACAAACTCTTTCAACCCGTCGCCATCGCTAAAGGTGTACCCTTCCTCTGGCTGAAACACGACTGTTTCAACCCTTAAACCCTTACTTTTTGGCCGAATGGTTGCTTCTCTTTTTATTTAGACCAAACCAAACATATTTGGTTCTCTTTAGACCATACTTATTGTCTTTGGCCAAACCATATGTTTGGTTCTCTCTAAGTTTAGACCAAACCAAACCATATTATTGTATCTTTTTCCCTTTTTATCCAAATCTACTGTTCTTTTAGCCACAAAAAAACAATAATAAAGGAAAAAGGAGATTTGATCATATCATTGTTTGGCTATTGCATTCTGCGACATTTTAGTTATTTTTCAAAAGGTGAATATTGAAGAACTGCAGACAATTTTTTCAACATGGCAACTATCGATAGTACTACTGCTCCCACCGGCCCTGAACATTACCCCACTCTTCATCCTCTTTCGGTAAGATTTGATGGGACAAATTATTTGATTTGGTCCCGATCTGCTTACTTGATTATTGCCGGAAGAGGACTTGTTGGATATATTACGGGCACCACTATCAAACCTACTACCACAGGCGTTTCAAAGGATAAATGGATCTCGAATGACTCTCTTATTATGTCATTTCTCTTGAATTCCATGATTCCAAATATTGCCCGTGGATATCTATTACTTAATACTGCAGCCCAAATCTAGAAGGCTACTACTGAAACATATGGACAGTTGGGGAATGATGCACAGGTTTATGAACTACGAAAGAAGCTTCATGAGATTACCCAAAAGGAACTGACTGTGGCCCACTATTATGCTGAGTTGCGATCTCTTTGGCAAGAGTTGGATCATTATGGGGATTATCACCCCACTAATCCAGATGATGTGGCGACTTATAAGAAACACATTGATAAGATTCAAGTATATGACTTCTTGGCAAGTTTGAAAGTGGAGTACGATCAGATCAGAGTGCAAGTCTTAAGTCGTTCTCCCTTTCCCTACACTAGAACAGTCTTATGCTTTTATTTAGTGTGAGGAAAGTCGTCGATTAGCCATGCTTCATGCTCCTATTATGAAGAAATCAGCTTTACAGTCTGTTCGCACTAAATCTGATCCGGCTAAGGAGATTGTCAAATGTGAACACTGTCACAAACCATATCATACCAACGAAAATTGTTGGAAATTGCATGGGAAGCCTGCTGATTTTGAGCAAAAACGAGCACAAAGAAGGGGAAAACCAAAGGCTAATCTTTCTAAGACAATTTCCACCACACCCTCTACAGACATTAGTTTTTCACAGGAGGAGTTCGCTACTCTGCAACGTATTCTGCAGTTCTACTGTACAGCCTCGACCACTGCTTCCTCTACTACCCATACCAACTCCTACCTTGCTACTTCAGGTAAAACTTTTACAGGCTTTCAAGCTTCTTTAGTTTTTACTCCTTGGATCATTGATACAGGAGCCACAGATCATATGACTGATTTATCCACCTCTTTCTTACAATATTCTCCAACTTCTGGAAAGGATAAAGTTCGAATTGTTGATGGCTCCTATTCTTCCATTGCTAGAAAAGGGACCATTCAGCATTCTCCATCACTTTCTTTGTCTAAAGTTTTCTATGTTCCCTCTTTCTCTACTAACTTGCTCTCTATCAGTAGTCTCACACATGACTTGAATTGTAAAGTGGCTTTCTTCCCATCTTACTGTGTCTTCCAAGATCTGGTCACAGGGAAGGAGATTGGACGTGATAAACTAGACAATGGACTTTATTTGTTCAAGCCGATTGGAGAATCTACGTCTGCTTTGACTACATCTTCTAATCCGGTCCATTCGGTAATATCATATCTTTATCAGTGGCATCGTAGGCTAGGTCACCCCTCTCTAGGAACTCTTAAGAAAATATATTCAGATTTGGTTTCTTCTTGTAATGAGGATAAATTTTTTGCGAAGCCTGCATTTTTGCGAAGCAGACCCGTTCTACATATTTACCTTCTCTTCATAATAGAAAACCTATTCCTTTTATGCTAATTCATACTGATGTGTGGGGTCCCTGCCGACACGTGTCTATTACTGGTCATAGGTACTTTGTTACTTTTATTGATTGTCACTCTCGTTCTACATGGATTTATCTTTTAAAACAAAAAAATGAGGTTTTCCGATGTTTTCATGATTTTCATAATATGATTAAAACTCAATTCAATGCCACTGTGAAGATCCTTCGCAGTGACAATGGCACAGAGTATATTGATGGTGAATTTCAAAGATATCTCTCTGACTCTGACATAATACATCAGACCAGTTGTGTTGATACGGCTGCCCAAAATGGGGTTGCCAAAAGGAAGAATCGGCATCTCTTAGAGATAGCCCATTCCATTATGATTGCTATGAATGTACCTGACCAATACTTGGAGTGATGCTATACGCATTGCTTCTTACCTTATGAATAGGATGCCCAGTAGAATACTTGGTTTTAAATGTCCTAATGAGATTCTTCAGGGAGCCTCTTCTTTTGTTATTCCCCCAAAGGTTTTTGGATGCATGTGTTATGCCAGAATCACAGCCCACCAGAGTAAGCTGGCTCCCCGCAGCCTACGCTGCATATTTTTGGGGTATTCTGCTACTCAGAAAAGGTATAAATGTTATCATCCTCCTTCCAGGAAAACCATTGTATCCATGGATGTAATTTTTCATGAGTTTTACCCTTACTATACACCTCTCCAGGGGGAGAGTCCTAGAGGAGAGGTGTTCTTTCCGACTCTAGATCTTCCTATCACACACCAACACAACTTAAGAGTCCTAGAAGAGTTTCCTTACCAGGGGGAAACTTCGGCTAGTATAACTGAGGACTCTAATTCTCCACCTTCGATTTTTGAACCATGTGAAGAACCTAGCCAAGGGGAGACCACTGCTGTGAGACACACTGTTGAGGTCTTTCAAAACCAGATTGACCAGAATAAGGAGGTACAGACTTATCAGAGGAAGAAATACAATCGGCTAAAGCAGGTGGAGAAAGGTGATTCGTTACCACTTCAGTCTCTGTTAGGACCCCCCTTACGAGCCTAACTTATCTTCCTATTAGACTCCTTAACAGCAGCAGAGATTACTCAGATTAATAAATAAAGAACATTAACAAGTAAGAGAGCTGGATATCATTGCATATGTATTACGATAACAATCCAACTTGAATCACTACAACATACTCTATTCATCTGCTAACTAATTCTTGGAATGATAAAACAGAAATAAGATAAAGCTGCAACTAACATCAGAAGGTTATTCCCTTCTCCTGAGAGGCTCCCTCTCCCCGCAAGATCAACTTGCCTTTCTCCTCCTTTCCCCCCCCCCTTACTTTCCTCTGCTATTCCCCTTATATTCCTTCTTCCATTCCCCTGGCAACTCTAACAAACTTGGTTCTCTTATCCACTGTCCTGCTGCCACCTGTTCTAACAATTCTGTCTTTTAGTGCATAACAGAAATGGTGGTGTTTGCCCACTCTTGAGTTGCCACTTGGCCTCCCTCTACACCCGCTGCTGGTGTAGCTACCACATCTCCCTTGTTTCATCTATGTTTTGCCCTATCCCAGCCAATGTTTCTGCTGTTCTTCTCTGTCTCTTCTTACGTTGATACACTTGTGTAATCAGGGGCGTATCAGTCTCCTGCTCCAGAATCAGATTCTACTGTTCCCCTTAAGGTATCTTCTTCTGATCTTCCTATTACTGTTAGAAAAGGGGTCAGATCTTTTACTCAACATCTCATATCTAAATATGTTTCTTATAACTCTTTGTCTGACTCCTACCGTGCTTTTATATCCTCTCTGTCATCTGTATCTATTCCTAAAAGTTGGCAGGAAGCCTATCTTGATAAGAGATGGAAAGCAGCTATGGTAGAGGAAATGCAGGCAATGAAAAAAAATGACACTTGGGAGCTAGTTACACTTCCTCCAGGGAAAAAACCAGTGGGCTGCAAATGGGTATTTGTGGTTAAACAAAATATGGATGGATCAGTCAACAAGTTGAAAGCTAGACTAGTTGCAAAGGGGTTTACCCAGACCTATGAGATTGACTATCAGGAGACCTTTGCCCCCGTTGCGAAACTAAACACTGTGAGAGTTCTGTTGTCTGTAGCTATGAACAAAGACTGGAACTTGCACCAACTAGACGTAAAAAATGCCTTCTTACATGGGGAGTTAGCAGAAGAGGTCTATATGGAAATCCCACATGGTTTCTCCGATGACAATACTGCAGGGAAAGTTTGTCGGTTGAAGAGGTCAATTTATGGGTTAAAATAGTATCCTAGATGCTGGTTTGGACACCTCCTGAAGGCAATGACTTCTATTGGGTACAAGCAAAGCAATGTTGATCATACACTATTTGTCAAGAAGTCAGGTACTAACATAACACTTCTCATTGTCTATGTAGACGATATTGTCATCACAGGGAATGATGGTGAAGAAATTCAAAAGTTGAAGGACTTTCTTGGCAGAGAGTTTGAAATTAAAGATCTAGGGAAGTTACAGTATTTTTTTAGGGATTGAGGTGGCTCGATCAAATAAAGGTATATTCCTATCCCAAAGAAAGTATGTCCTAAATCTATTATTAGAAGTGGGAATGTTGGGGTGTAAAGCAGTTGATACCCATATTGAAGCTGGAGCTAAATTTAAAGAAAAAGAGGGAGAACCAATGGACAAAGGAAGATACCAAAGGCTGGTAGGGAAGCTTATTTACTTGTCCCACACCAGGCCAGACATCGCTTATGTTGTAGGTATAGTGAGTCAATTCATGCATGATCCATATTTAGCTCATATGAAGGTTGTTAACAGAATACTACAATATTTGAAGGGAACTCCTGAAAAAGGAATACTTTTGTCACCCACTGATAATCTAAAAGTAGAAGCATACACTGATGTAGACTGGGCTAGATCTCCAGACAGGAAGTCAATTTCAGGTTACTGTACCTTTGTTGGAGGTAATCTAGTTACTTGAAGAAGTAAGAAACAGAATGTGGTAGCTTTATCTAGTACCGAAGCTGAATATAGAGCTATGATTCGCGGAGTTTGTGAGCTACTATGGTTGAAAGGCTTGTTGCAAGACATTGGAGTCCAAGTTCCAAACCCTATGATGTTATATTGTGACAACAAGGCTGCTATTAGTATTGCTAATAATCCGGTGCAACATGAGCGAAATAAGCACATTGAAATTGACAGGTTTTTTGTCAAAGGAAAGTTGGAACAAGGGCTTATCTGCATGCCTTTTGTAAGATCTGGAGACCAAGTAGCAGATGTTTTTACTAAGGGTTTGACAGAAAAAGATTTCCTCCCTATTGTAGGCAAGTTGGGCATACTAATATCTATGCCTCAACTTGAGGGGGAGTGTTGGATTCTATTAGGAGTTAAATTAGAGTTTGTATAGGAGTTAAATTAGAGTTTGTATTCATGTAAAATTCTATTCCTTGTAATAGTCTACTTTCCACTTAATTATAAATAGAGGGCTTGAGATCATTGATTAATAAGCCATTCTACCAACATAGTGTCTTCCAACTGAATACTTTACATTACATTGAAGAAGTTCTTTACTTTACATTGAAGAAGTTAGACTTGGAGTCAATCTTGAAAACCTTGTAACCACCCAAAAAAAAAATCTTTGAAAACACTTCCAAAACTAATAACTAATTGACAACTAAGTGACAACTAGGACCACAAGAAATAACAAAATAAAATAAGAATATCTAAAAGGAATCTTGCAAATAGATTTCAAATAGGACTCTCAATTATCTTAACTATGACATAACCAACTAAAGAAAACAAAACAGTTCTAGACTCCTCATAAAGCAAGGAATCTTTCTAGTTTCTAGAGTAAGGAAACCCCAAGGAGGGGCATGAGAAATGACCAAAATACTCCCTCAGGGCATTTGGCAAGCTTTGGCTGTTTTGGGTCCAAATTTCGGGCCTCCTTGGACCTACCGACCCTGGTTACATCACATCTCCACGCTCAAAATGAGTGTTGAAGAATATTATCCAAGAACTAGACTACCTTCCACCAACTCACCTCCTGTGCTTTCTGACTTTATTATGATCAATCCTTTCCACTAGTGGTAAGTCTCCCATACATCCATCAACGTTGCCGATCGTCCTGTCCAGTTTCTCCACCTTCCATCAATGAGAAACTTTTCCACCATCTCCGTTAGCTAAGACCTCACGTCAAGCCTGATTGTGTTGTTGTACCTAGTGAGCAACACACCTTTCGGGTGCCAATTATCCAGCCACATACGAATACCCTTTTCATCACCAATTACATGTTGTATGAAGGGTTCTGCCTTATCCCTATATTTCAGAACATTCGGCCAAACCCAAGATCAGTTAGCAATTGGTTTAACTGTCCATATGAATTCTTGTTTAAGATATCCACTATACACCCAATGGACCCATATCCTCTCTTTCTTGGAAGCAATCCACCAAAATATGTCTTAGGAACCTGCCATGTCAAAGTCCTTTATGCGGCAAATCCTTAATCCACCCTCCTTTTGCTTGCACACTGCTTCCTCCAATAGATAATGCACCGATGAGGCGATGACCCAATCATGGAAAGTTAGAGAAGATGCACTCCAACTTTTTCATCACATTTTTCCAGGCAAACCAAGATCCAGACCAATATATATTGCACCCTTGGAGCACTGAGGACAGCAACTGCAACCTTCCTACACAAGAAAGGAATCTGGATTTCTACACCTCGAAATGCTTTCTCATCCAGTTCAGGATGGCTCCACAATCACCTCTAGATTATTTACCTTGAAAACAAAGGCACAGAAAAATACCTTATAGGCATGATGTGATCAGGAAGTCCCCCCTCCCCCAACAGGCAAGGCAGAAAGGAGGCCTAAAAGGTTAAAATTAGCACCTTCCTAGTTCCTACAGCCCCAGAGAGTGGCCTAACCTAGTGAGGGGCTTTGGTCATTTTACCACCCCCTTGAGTCCTCTTTTGACCTTACTAGGTTCATCAACTTCATCTTGATTTAAGGAGTTCAAGTCAACTCTTTTGTTTTGAGCTTGAGTCCTTGATTAGCAAGTTATGACTTATGATAGAGTCCTTGTCTCGTTAGAGTCCAAGTTGGAATCCTATTTTCAAGTTGGATTCTTTGTCATATAGGAAATTTAATTTTCAGTTTTTATTTGTTGAGGAGTTCTTAATTAGAATTCCTCTTCTAGTTGTTTGAGTTGAGTCTTAGTGTGAGAAGGAATTTCAATCCAAATAGAATTTGTTAAGACCCCTTTGTTAGTCTATGGATCAAGCTTCAGCAGAACAAACAACAGTGATGCTACACTGCATATTTTCATTGAAATCTGCCGACACATAAAATGACGAACTTTATCCTTTATACTTGGCTGGTGTGGTGGCCACCTCAATGAAAGGGGCTGTCTTGAGTTGCGAAACCATTGGCATTGGGGCTGTTTCATACTGTCTTTGACGCATTAGCAGTTTCCTTCTCTGCTCCACAACTTATGATTCAAAGTTCATTCCTAGAGAATCATTTGAATCTCTCTAAGCATTACACTTCCCAGAGACTAGGCTATGATTTTAGCAATGGGATACGAATAATTGACAAAGCTTACATAATCTTTAAATGGTAATGCTGCTGCCTCCTACCCAAAACAGAACAACTCCCAGAAAAGAAATCAGAAAACCCCACCCGAGAGACCCTTCTCTCCCAGCAAGCTCAACTTGCTTTCCACTCCATCATTCCCCCCCCCCCCAACACTTTCCTCACCCCCTCCTTATGTACCTACAATCCTAACAAACTCTTACACCCCTCACCAATCTTCCTTTGCGACATGGTGCATCCTCTGTATCCCTCTGCCTCAAAATGGTTGTGGTTGCTGCCCGATACTAATTTGCCATCTGTCATTTGTTGGTTGGGTTGGCTCTTGTATTTGCTGGTGATGATCCTACACTTCCCCTCCTATTCCTCCACTTGTACACCCGAGTCACCCAGGGCTTATCAACACTCTCTCCCTTATGTTTCACCTTGTCCTCAAGGTGGAATTCTGGAAATTCGTTGTGCAGTTCAGAGAATT
This sequence comes from Hakea prostrata, assembly GCF_041222555.1. Taxonomy (NCBI): domain Eukaryota; kingdom Viridiplantae; phylum Streptophyta; class Magnoliopsida; order Proteales; family Proteaceae; genus Hakea; species Hakea prostrata. The sequence goes on from NC_142603.1 coordinate 41,111,724, forward strand.
CCTCACAAGTGTTCTCACATGAAGGTAAGTTCTTCCATTTTATCAATACTTCAAGGGTACTGCGAGGGGAGTAACAAATGTCCTCAGCTCCTCCGGGGTGAGTTGCAATTCCCAATCCTCAGTCAAACATAATGGGAGTGGCTGAGTGCTGATGTTGGTTCCCATAACCTTCTTCAATTGTGAGACATGGAAAATAGGATGTACTTTTGAGCCAGGTGGTAGAATGAGCTTGTAAGCAATGGGACCAATTTGGCCTGCAATCTGATAGGGTCCATAATAACGGAAGCTAAGCTTTTCATTATGCCTCTTGGCCAATATTTTGAACCGATATGGCCGAAATTTGAGGAATGCCTCTTGCTCTACCTGGTAAGAAACCTCTCTGCGATGCTGATTTGAAGAAGATCTCATTCGGTCCTGTGCAACACACAAATTTTGTTTCAGCTCATCGAGAATGCTATCACGTTCACGAAGGTAAACGTCAACCTCATCCACCTTGGAGGAGTCTCCCTCCCACCGTAGTAGTGTTGGGGGTGCACGCCCGTATACAATTTGGAACAGAGTCAACTTGGTGGCTAAATGGTATGTGGTATTATACCAATATTCCGCCCACGGAAGCCATGTGGTCCAATCACACGGTTGTCTAGCACAGAAACAGCGAAGATGGATCTCCAAACTACGGTTTACGACTTCAGTCTGGCCATCCATTTGGGGGTGATAGGCACTGCTAAATTTGAGATTTGTCCCTGCTAGTTTGAACAGCTACCCCCAAAAGTTGCTCATGAAGACTCAATCTCTATCAGAAACAATAAAGTTTGGAAACCCATGTAATTGAACTATCTCCTTGCTGAAGATGAGAGAACCATCCTTAGCTGTATATGGGTGAGTAAGTGGAATGAAATGCCCATACTTTGAAAGCCCATCAACCACTACTAAAACAGTGTCCCCTTCATGAGTTTTCAGTAGCCCTCCAATGAAATCCATGCTAGTGTCCTCCCATACATGGTCTGGGATAGGTAAAGGCTGAAGCAATCCCGCTGGTTTCACTGATGCTTGCTTCTTTGGCATGTGTTGCAGCTGGCAACAAATTCCTTAACAGCCACTTTCACACCCACCCAATACACAACGGCAGCCAACCTTTTATAAGTACGGAGGTATCCCAAATGACCGCACAAATGGTGTAGCATGAAATTCAGCCAATAGTTTAGGGATGAACCTCGAATTTTCAGGGATTACCAGCCTTCCTTTATAAAAGAGCGTCCCATTGTTCAATTCATAATTAGGAAATTCTGTTGAACCACCAAATAATGACTGAACCATACCTTTATATCGTTGAGAAGTTCGAATTTCTTCTTCTAGGAACTTCAAGGAATTCAGCAATTCTTCAAGTGACCCTTTTCCCCAGCCAAATATACCCAAACCCCCTCCACCCATGGAATTATCATCGCCCCTCTCCCCTTGACCTTTGAGCCTAGAACTAGCCCTAACCCAAGCCCAAAACCCTAGTTCCTACAAACCCTAAACCTGTGCATCAAATCTGAGATTTAAAACAGATATCCTAGAAGTAGTAGTTCATCTAATTCTGCCTTAACTGAACCTAATCAGCCCTCCCAACAATCTTGGACTTGCCCCTAACCCCTATCAACCCAACCACATGGTTTAGAAAGTTTACTCCCTTAGCTGCTGGTCTTAAAAAAACCCTAATTTGCTGCTGTCTAGCTGAAATTAACCCTAAAACCCTAGTTGCAGAATTTTAAGAACCCTAAATTATTTCTGAAACCTATTGAAAAGATCCTGAAGACCAGCCCGGACTTGGGTTTACATCAAGGTAACTTAGTTTCAGAGAAACCTGTTAATTCCAATAGTTGCAGTCTGTAATACTGGGTAAGGCCCCCAATAAATAATAGAGGTTAGCCCTATTGACACAACGCAGAGTGGATAGCAAACTTATCCAAAGCTCCTATACTAGCCACGGTTGGGTTGTGAGAACCCTCAAAAATATCATCTAGCCATTGGCAAACATCAAGTGTGATATATCTGCTTGTTTACATCTGGGTAGCAACTTAATTTGGCCTTCTATATCCCTCTAATGAACGCAAACTAATCCTCACTAACAAGGCCACCAATCACTTGTTTCATCCTATTGGTGAATATCTTTGTGATAACCTTGCATAACAGATTACACAAGGCAATAGGTCTATACCCAGCAAATGTTCCCACCTGTTCCCCTTTTGGCAACAAATTAGTATGGGTAACATTAATGGAGTTAGCCATAACCACCTGCTTAAAGAACCACAAGATGGCTCCTGTCAGCTCCTTCCCCCACCAAGTCCCATGAATGCACGTAGAATTTTTGCCCCAAACCCATCAAGATAAGGAGACTTCATGTTATTTATCTTGTATAAAATAATTCAGGTGTTGTAGAGTTCTAATCATAGTTGTTAAGGCATTGCCTAAGCGTTCGGGCGCCTTCGTAGTGCCTCAAATCGGCGTCACCTTATTTTCAAGCAATAAGCCGACCGCCTTGGGGTATGAGGCGTCACCTCAAGCGCCTTATACCCCAAGGCGTCCACTTTTTTTTTTCTTTTTTAAATCACATGAAAGATGCCAAATCGAAGGCATATATTGAATTACTTATTAGATTCCGATTGTAAAGTATCTGTTGTTTGAACCTATATGCATATTTATAATGACGCTACATGTGATCAAATGTTAAAATTTATAATTAATAAATAAAAAAAATAAAAATAAAAATAAAAAAGTAAATAAATAAATAACTAAACAAAATCGAAAGAGAATAAGTTCTTGACTCGAGTCTCACACTCTCACTCTCACTCTAATCCCTAATCTCTTTCTCTCTTGCTCTCTTCTTCTCTTCCATTCCCGCAACGACACTCCAGCAAGCAGTGGCCAGAGACTTCTTCTCTTCCTTTCTTCCCGCGACTTTTTATTTAGGACTTACTATGTGTGGTTTGTAATATGTTGGATGATTTGAGGTAGGCTAATATTAGTTTTATTATTATATAAGATATGATAGATTTATAATGAATTAGAGTGGATGAGATGTACACTAAAATTTTCACTTAAAACACCTTAACTGCCTCAAAAGCGCTTCGGAGGGCGCCTTGTCGACTCATCGCGTCAACTAGCCTAAACCGCCTCGTCGCTGTGACAACTATGGTTCTAATGAGATTTTTTGCCCTCTTTATTAGTTGCCTTCTATCTCAATGATACTATTTGTGGTATTGTTTCTAATAAAACATGATTAATTAATTAAACGGTACCTTCAAAACATATATTCTCTCCTTCACGATCACAGTCCAACCATAACACTAGATACACACATCCACGAGCTTCTTGGCTTAAATGCCTGCAAATATGAGCCTTAACAAAGAACACATGGTCAGTCAATATGAAATGAAGACGAAAACATCCTATCAAAAGAAAAGTACAGTTTGAAGTCTGAATTTTCTGATAATTTCATCTGCAAAATCAAAAACTATGCATTGCAATGATGAGGATGTTAAGATGGATGTGTCGCAAAACAAGGATAGGATAAAGTGAGGACCGAACATATTAAAGCAGATGCAGGAGTTGCCCTGATCAGCAGCAAGCTCCTAGAATGTTGTTCGAGGTGGTTTGGCCTTTTGCAACAAAGGCCTGGGGTCTGCTGGTGTTCAAACCGGTATTATTAACTATCAAAACAGAATAAAAGTACAGGAAATTACGATAAATAAAGGAAAGGAGATGAGTTAAGAAGATGAAAGGATATCATCAGAGGGGAAGAGAGGTCAGATGGCATTCTCATCATACTTGTTAGCACACTAACAACTTGAAGAAAAAAAATCATTCATTCAAACCTATCATTTGTTGGTTACAAACTAGTATTTCAAGTAAAAAGAAGACTCTTAACTAGCACCCATAATTGAAAGTCTGAAACTAAAACTTCAGCCATCAACCCCCGTCTAAGAGTCTACAAATAGCAATAAAAATATATGATAAGTAGCTAAGGCTCCTAAACGACACAGTTTCAGATGAACCCAATAACTGGACACGGTTCGTCTCTGTTTGGACTTTGGGTACACAAATGGGTTTGGGTCGGTCCGAGGCAGTGCACCTGCATCACCCCTAATAAATGTCCAATCAGAAAGCAACAGCATTTCTTGTGTAAAATGTTTTTAACTAGTGAAACCTGAATCAAGAAATGATGCCAAAAAAGAAAACGTACCTTTGGATTTGCTTCTGCCCTTACAATTGGAGCTTTAAAAAGATCCATAGGATCTGTAGCTCCCCAGTCTTGATATTTTGGAGGAAAATCCACACTACATATTATACCAAAAAAAAAAATGCCCAAAATATAAACCCAATACAAACAATTACAAAGTTACCTGATCAAAAATATTGCAATTACTGAAAATAATCTATATATCACATATCAGCAATAATATGTTACACTATGACAATATGTTGTTGACAATCTGTCTATGCAGTTGTCTTTCAGAATTCCAACTCTCAAGGCATTACTGAAGCTTGTATTGAACAATCATGATCAAATTTTACTTCTCACACAGAAAAAAATTAGCGGTGATAATACAGTAGGTGGCATGCTGAGAAAAATAAATGGAAATTTTAACATAAAAATTAAATGTGGGCAACTCAGGATAAGAAGATTAAATGTGAACAAGATAGAGAAACTGGAGTGGACTACACCAATCACTAGTTGGCTCAACTAATCTAACATGAGTTTGACCAAGTTTGACCTCGTCCAGAAATGAAAAATGTGGATCAGAGTCAGACACGGCTTCTGAGTTGCTCAGCAATCCAGGGCCCATATTAAGAACCTTGGTCCACTAACACAAGTTCATTTTATTGTCATTATATTAGGCTGTAAGAATGGCATTTAAAGATATTAGGTCAAATGAATAAGAAAATAAGACCTGAAGACATGACCAATGACTGATGTCACTTTAAAGTGTGCATGAGAACCCAAGAATCTTCCTTCAAACTCATGGACCTCAGTACTGCATTTCCGAGTAGACATCTGTAACATCCCAGAGGTATGCATGGTAAGGCAATGGTACCATTATAGTTCATCATGGGGAAAAATAAACAGATAAAATTAGCCCACTCAACCAAAGGATTTGACATTTAAACCACAAGTTATTGTGACACAAATGATTTGACAACCAATGAATTTGAACAATCAGTTAGAAATAACAATCTGAACTTTTCCAAGAAAAATGAAACTAATGGGTAATAAACCAGTACTCAGACAAAATTATAGTATACTAATGGAATGATGCAGTTAAGGTTGTCTAATTGGACCAATTAAGCCTTGGAAAACTTTATCTTCAATCATATTTAGGTTCTACTGGCATTAGACTTTTTATTTCTGCTTTTATTGGTGTAACGAACCGCTTTTAAAGCCCATATTTAAGATTTAGAATCTGAATACAAGACACATTTTTTTATTTAGTCTAATTAGAGCATTGTTAATAAGGCAGCATTGCCTTGGCATCTAGGCATTTCTGTTTGAACCTATAGCAGTCTTATTGTAATGTGCCCTACACTGGTTTTTATTAGTACCAATACCTCTATCAAATCTGGTTATTACCGATTAGTAGTTTCCTTAAAAAGGATTTGTAAAAGCATTTACAAATTCGTAGTTTCAAAGTGGTTTCCATCCTATTTATTTTTTCTAGCAGTTACCAAACAGTTTTTCACTTTCAGCAATGATTTTTTTTGAAGTACGCGAAAATGAGAATGAAAGATGATACCAAAAGAGCCGTAATTTCTGATTTCATCCCATTATGATCCAAGATTGATACCCTGCTCTGGAAACCCTATGCTAGAATCCTACCATCAGTAGGATACTTCCCTAAATCCAGATCTGAACCAGATTTAGAAGGATTGTTCCATTCTAAGAAACTACCCTTCAACCAGAACTTTAACCCATTACGATGATCTGATTCTCTGATATTGAGTTCTCTTGGATATGGTCTCTATAACCCTTCATTGCTGTTCTGGTTTTCAAAAGATTTATGCATTTGAATGCCCTAGGTTGTTGACAACCCCAGATTAATCGCAGTATCCAGTACAGGTAAGAGAAAGAAAATTACAGGCTTATGGTTCAATGAAACAAGAAAGGAAGATGTTTTTCTTGTCTAATAAAACCCTAAACCATTAGTTGTCAAGTCAACTTGTCAGTGGTAAATCGGTCTTTTTTGCCTCTGCCACCACCTTGGATCACCTTATTGGTATGACAACTATGGCCAAAAGGACCAATGCATGAACAGTGTGTAACTTAATACACTGGAATGGTACATAACTACATAATGTGATGTAACCCAGGGTCTGGCCCAGTCTTTAGGATCCTCTTTTAGAGAACCAGCAGTAAACCAAGGTTTGAATTTGCTGTTCTAGCTCTGATTTCAGTCAAATTATCAATGAATAGCAGCTTGTTGAACTCCAATTTAACCTGTGGCTTAGGGTTCTTAGCTGAATTAGGGCTAGAAAGATCTTAAGTTTCGGAAGTGGACAGCAGCTGTACTTGACCAAATATGACCTGCAGATGAGCTTGTTTGACTTACAAACCTTGGGGATATGAATAAGGAAGTTTGGGTTAAGTGGGGGAAGTTTTTATGGTTCGGCCAGGTTAGTTTAGTTCTGAAATTTGAAGAAAATAATTCTGTTTTATCAGAATTTAGTTAGCAGAATTATTCTTCAAGCTAGGGTTCAAAACTAGATTAAGGCTCTTGGTTAGAGGTTGGTTTGATTAGGCTGAAATTAGGAGGGAAGGTCACTAGGGTTAAGGGGAATGATGCTTCTAAAGTTTGGGATAGATCTAATGGTTAGATTGCTATAGATCTGACCTTGAATTTTACTTCTAAGAAAAAGTCCAAAAATCCAAAAAAAAATCCAGAAAAATAGGAAAAGGATGAGAGGGCATGAGGGTTATGGTTTAGGGTTTGGGAGGGTAACTAAGGGAAGCAAAAGATGAGTAGGGGGTTGGGGAATGTCTGTACTTACTTGCAGGAGTTCCTTGAAGAAGCTGCAAAACTTCAGAAGCTTCAATGGCTGCCGCAGACAGGGAAGAAGAAACACAACTGCAGAAAATAAAAGAACTCTCAAAACCCAGGTTGTGGGCTCTCTCCCACAACTCCAAGTCTTCCTTCAATATTTATTTTCTTATACATTGATTTCATTCAAATCTGAATCGTTTACAAGGCATAGGGGCTTTTTTTATAGCCTCATTACATTGAAGGAATGCAGCTAGGACTGTCTAGCTTGACTCTAATTAGGAAACATACTTGGACTCAACCTACGGAATTCAACTTGGAATAGGATTCCCTATTACAATTTACAACTAGACTTAACCTTCTAAAGTAGAAAAGGACTCTCAAGTAATAGTTCCTAAACAAATACAACTTGCAAAATAAACAACCAACTTCCAGAAGGAATCCTATTTGAAAATTGCATTTCAACAGGGACTCCTAATCAGACAAAGTAATGTAACCCAGGTTTTGGGCCAGTCTTCAGCATCCTCTCAAATTAAACCAGCTAACAAAGACAATTCCTGGGAAGTTTATTTCAAATATTGATAACCCACGGGGAAAACAAACTGGGAAAAATAGATCACGTGATGGGATTGGGAAGTTAGGGTTTTAACCACACCCCAAGATGGGATGGTTTTGGAGAAGAAAATGGGAAGTTTAAGTTAACAAAATCCCTAGATGGGATGGTTTTGGAGAAGAAAATGGGAAGTTTAGGTTAACAAAATCCCTAGATGGGTTGGGTTAACTTGAGAAAATTGTATCTTGGTTATGGAAAGAATTAGGGAAACTTAAGGTTTTTAACAAAATTCAATATGGGATGGTGGATTGGGGAAAATCAGGGTTTAATAAGACCTAGATGGGATTGGATAAGGGAAGGAAGGGTAGGGGAGGCTTGCAGTTGGCTAAATGGGTGGGGAAGTCTACTTGGGAAGGGTTTAGGAGGGAACCCTAAGGTTCTTGAATCAATCTTGATGACTCTTGAATCATTCTTGGGGTTCTTGATGAATCTTGGATGCTTTCCTTCTTTCTATGCTGCCGCAAGATCAAGAATTGGGGAAAGAAGAGGGGACTGGGGGCCGCTGCCTGGGGGGGCGAAAGCTAGCGAGAGGAAGAGAAGAAGAGGGATGGATGGATCATGGGTGAGTGACTACTGCTGCAAGGGAAAGAGAGGGGTGGGGGTTGGTCATGCAAGGATTAGGCAAGGGGCTGAGATCGCACTCACTCGAGAGTGGACTGGTTCACCCTTGCTGCTGTGTGGAAGGTTGCTAAACTGTTGCAGGTACTTGAGGTTGAAGAAGATCAAAGAAAACTCACACTCAGCCGTGGGGATCCTCCATGGAACCCATGACTCCAATTCTCTTTAATTTTTATTAGTCCAGTCAAATTTCTATACAACATGTGAGGACCCTTATAGAGCGTCTTATGAAGAAGGAAAGACGCTTGAACTTGGACTTTAACTTACAGACTTGGACTCTAATAAGGGAATCAAATTGGATTGGGAATCCTTTTAACCCAACAACTAATTAACAATGCCACCACTAACTAACAACCTGGACAAGGGGTCTTCTAAAGACCAAAAATAACCAAAACAAAATAACAAAAATCCAGAAAGAATCTTACTTTAAAATTGATTCCAACTGGGACCCCCCATATAAACAAAGACTCTTAATAACTTGACCATGACATAATCAACTAAAAAAGTAAAAACAGATTGTAACTCCTGACACAACAAGGAAACTAACTGGACCCCAAGGAGGGCTATGAAAAGGACCAAAATATTCCTTAGGGCATTCAGCCAGCCTTGGCTGCCGCATCCTAGGGGCTGTTTTGGGCCCAATTTTTGGGCTCTCTGGCCTGCTGACCCTGGTTATATCAGCTCTCCCTTTCTTAAATTCATTCATCCCCGATGAACAGGCAAAATTTCCTCATCCTGTTTTGATGCTCTTGAAGTCTTTGATGAGCTCTTCCTATATCTTCCTGGGTGGGCCAACTAGAAGTGGGTGGTCTGTACTGGGATTCTTTTGGTTGTTCCCGAGAGTTTGCTTCTTGGCTTCTTCTGCAAGGTTGAGAGGCTAGGAAAACAAATTTCTATCCTTTTGTGTTCAAGGGTGCACTTGTTCTCTTTACTGGTGATGATGATATTATTACCAAAGAGCCAAGGTCTGCCTAGAATAACGTCAGAGAGCTTCATGGGACCATATGCAGATATTTCCTCAAAGTAAGAGTGTAGACTTGCTGGCACTAAGCACCTGGTGCTGACCTCATTCTGGCACTATTGAGAAGGGAGACCTTCTATGGTTGGGGCTGTCCTTCAGCCTTGAGCCCTGTCCTCCTGAAAAAATGCTCTGACACAGCATTGACACTGCTGCCACTGTCTATAATTGTCCGGGCCAAGAGCCTGCAAACTTTGATGTTGGTGTAGAAAATACCGCTTCTCCTCCAATCTTCACTTTCAGTCTCTCACACCAAGATCTTTCCCATCACATTGAGGTGGATGTGGTTCCATGTACAGACTATCTAGCTCTTCTTCGAGTGGAGGACAAACTACCTCCTCTTCAAGAACCTGTTGATTAGGATCAAATACAGCAACTCCCCTTCTTTAGTGATAACCCATAGCACAGTGACCCTTCCCGTGACAGTAAAATACTCCCCAAGGTTGTCCTCCTCTTCAAGAACCTGTTGATTAGGATCAAATACAGCAACTCCCCTTCTTTAGTGATAACCCATAGCACAGTGACCCTTCCCGTGACAGTAAAATACTCCCCAAGGTTGTCCTCCTCTTCAAGAACCTGTTGATTAGGATCAAATACAGCAACTCCCCTTCTTTAGTGATAACCCATAGCACAGTGACCCTTCCCGTGACAGTAAAAAACTCCCCAAGGATGTCGGTGCTGGGAAAGCCTCTCCTAATAATCAGCTCTAGATGGTGGAATATTGGTGGTGGCGGTGGCAGTGGGAGGAGGTTTGATGTATCTAGGCTCTTTCCTAACATCTCAACTAAGTTGTTTCTTCTGGGCCGACAAGTTTTGGCCCTTAGGGCCTCATCAAACAAATCCTTCAAATCAATTATATCAACAAGCCCCAAAGCTAACTGGATATCTAGCTTAAACCCCAGTTTAAACCTAGTCACAGTTTGACGCCTACTCTCCCTGATGTGAAACATAATTCAGCACCTTACCGAAACCCTGGTTAGGCCCCACGGCCCAACCAAGATGGTGCATCTAGGGTTGGAAAGACCCTAAAAGGGGTAATTGGGTTAATTTCAGTCCTAATTATCTGCTGGAATTTAATTTCAGAATTTATTTCTTTAATTCCAGGTCTTGTTTTCTTTAGAAGTTTTCATTTTGTGAGTTGAGTTCTTAAGTCCTTGCAAGTCTTTCTTTAAAGTTGGACTCTTATAGATAAGTTAGTCTTTTATTTCAAGAAGAATTCTTTTAATTAGGTGGTTGTTAATTAGTTGTTTTGGTATCCTAACTTATAAAAGAAAACTACTTAAGTAGGTCTCTAAGTCTTAGTTAAGTCAAGATAGAGTCTCCTAGTTTGAGTTAAGTTCTTTCTTTTTTATGTAAGTCTATAAATAGGCCAGCCTATGGTTGTAAACTTTAGTCAGCATTGAATAAAGATTGAATATTGTTTGTGGGAAACAAGCCGTGGTTCTCTTCGGGAGGGCCATGGTGGATTTTAAGAGCCTTGACTCAATTTGCAGCAACCATTCTTCAGCAAACCAGCAAGCAATCATCCATTACAGCAGCATCCCTTCTCTGTCAAGTAAGTAACGTCCCTCCCCCTCCTTCCCCCCTTCTTGCACAAGCATCCCCAGCCCCCTCCCACCCCTGTGACAGCTCCACGACACCCACCCACCCCCTCTCTTTAGCAGCGCAGCAGCCTCTCTTCCCCTTCCCCCCCCCCGTCTTTATTTTATGTGTAAGGCAGATCTTAATGTAGGTTTAATGTTTAACTTGATTATTAATTCAAATTGCTAATGATTTATCTCAATTTATACTTCAAGCATGTTTTGATTTGTCAAAATACAACATTCAGTTTCTATCCGCATAAAACCAAGCATTTGCAAATCCAAAAGACCAATTTGTGTTGTTTTTTGTCAATAACCATGGATATGTGTTTATAGGCCCTGAAAGCCGTTATCCAAGAAGACCCTAGGAAGACCTGCCTAAAAACCCATTGAAAGCTACCAAAATTCTGTACCAGCTTACAGCAATTTTGGTTGTCTTGACCTGGCCGAAACCTTGAGACAAGATGAAATTTCAACCTTGGTCTAAACAACTTTTTTGCACATAGATGATACCTAGTTGCTATGTGAAAATTGTGGTTTGGATCTTGTCAAGTAAAAGTATCAAGAGTAAGGATTTAGGGGAGGGGGGGAATCCCACTCTTAGAGAGATCACGATGCTACTCACTTCCTTCAATACCTCCAAACTCAATCACATAACCTGCAAGGAACAGCTTCCACATATCAAGTAGAACTGTAGAAGGCTATATTCTTCCAATTCCCCTTCGTTCAACTTCTTCTAAAAGGTCCAAAATAATTTCATTATCAGGCAAGTCAAAAAGGCATTCACTGTATGCTATTTTGATTATAGAAGTTGGTAGTCTCAAGCAAAGTAACATAATTCTCCCTGATCACAGTTCACAGATCATTAGGTTCTTCCATTACATTCTCACCTCTCTTTCCACTAAATTATATGATGTTGCAACTTGCAAGCATGTTTTCATTTGTTTTGCATATGCAAGTGACATGTGATAACTGATAAGTTACCCCTTTTTGGCTCCCTACAGATGATGAATATCATACTTTTTTTTTGGTGAATAAATAATTAAAAATAAAGACAAGAACCGAGAAAATACAAAGGAGAAAGCGGGTTGGGGGGGACAAGCCTATCAAGGGGAAGGCCTAATGGAAGAGGTGAGACTCTAGGAATTAACAATCAGCCCTATTCCTAGGGGAGTCAGCCACCGAGGGATGGGGACTAGAAAGGAGCCTAGAAGAGACATCAAAACAGATGGCGTGCCAAATCCTGTCAGGAGATCAAGATTTGGAGGACTATCTCCTAAGATTGCGCTCCCACCACAAGTGATGGATAGAGGCCGCGAACACTAACTTACCAACCTGGTCGCACAGAGATGAACCAGAGAATACTCTCAAGCAACATTCCCAATCTCAAGTGAAGCCATAAGAAAGTCTCGACCTAGGCCAAACGGAAGCAAGGGCTTTCTCCCAAAGAGAGCGGGAGAATGCGCATAAGAAAAATAAGTGATCAAGGTCCTCGGGGAAGTTCCAGCAGAGGGTGCAGTTAGGGTTAGCTAAGATATGGCGGCTAATTAGAAAAGCTTGGGTGGGGAGGGCTAAGTTAAGGGCTCTCGAAAGGGTGAGGGAGTGGAGGGAGATGTGGCCTTTGAACCAAAGCAAGGGAGCCCAAGGGGTAGAGGCGGAGGGGTTTCTAAGGAGATTCCAGGCTGAGGAGGTGGTAAAAGACTTTAAAGGGGAGGGGAGCCAAATGGATACATCACTAGATAAGGATGTAAGGGGGGAAGGAAGTTCCAAACATGTGTGAAACTCGGGTGAGGGGGGATGGCAACCCAAGAACCATTAGGGATGAAAGAGGAGAGGGGGTGGATTTGGGGATGCGGGTTTCATAGGCAATGCAAGGGCCAAAATGGGCGAACAGGATACCCGACGGATGCAAAGGGTCAAGCCAGAAAGAGGTAGAGGAACCAGATGAAATTTGGATAGAGAAAGCAGAGAGGGCTCTAAAGCGGAGAGGGAGAAGTTTTCTCTAGATCCAATAAGGGTTGGGAGGGATGGGGGTAGTACAAATGAGTCGGATTTAAGAATGTGTGAGTAAACCCAAGTAACCTAGATAGAGTGATGGTTGGAGGCAATTTTTCTGATAAGTTTCAGGAGACAGGCAAGATTGATATCGGAGATACAACGGATGCCCAAGCCCCCTTTAGATTTGGGGTGACAAACATTAGCCCAACTAATGTGGTAGAGGAAACAAGTGGATTTTTGACATTTCCAAAGGAAGGCGCAGCAAAGAGATTCCATAGCCCGAATGGTAGATTTTGGGATGGAGAAGATTCCACACCAATAGAGGTAGAAGGATTGGAGGATAGTGCGAATGAGCTCCACTCGACCAGCAAAGGAGAGGAGCTTACCCTTCCAGAGTTGGAGCTTCTTCCGGATGAGGTCAAGCATCAAGGAGCAATGATGGTGAGTGAGCTGGCCAAGGATGAGGGGGAGATCGATATAAGTGACAGGGAAGGAGCCAGGCTTGAAATCAGTAAGAAAAAGAAGGGACTAGAGAACAAAATCAGAGACGCCAGAGAGGAAGAGGGAAGACTTATCCAAGTTGACCCGAAGACTAGAAAGGGAATCAAAGTTAAAGAGGGTTTCAAGAATGGAAGAGAAAATCAGCTTTAAAGAAAATCATGAGGTCATCCGCGAAAGCCAGATGGGTGAGCTTCAGGGACTTACATTTTGGAATAAAAGAGATGAAGATGGTTAGTTTTGGTTTGAAGGAGGTGAGAGTCCAGAGCCAAGGAGAAGAGGTAGGGGGAGAGGGGGCAACTCTGACAGATACCGACTCTAGAAGGGAAGTAGCTAGCAGGGGACCCGTTAGTGATGATAAAGAATAGGGGGTAGAAATACAGATTTCTACCCAAGTGACAAAGGGGGGAATCCCATGGCAGAGAGGACACCACTAATGAAATCCCAGTGAATGGAATCAAAAGTTTTGTGAAGGTAAACCTTAAGAAGGGCCACCAGGGAGTGCGTGGCTCTATCAAACCCTCGAACAATCTTCGCACAGAGGAGAATGTTGTCTGAGATAATACAAACAGATATGAAAGCAAATTGGTTGGGACTCAAAAGGGAGGGGATGACACGCATGATTCGGTTAGCAAGGACCTTGGAGATGAACTTGTAGATGAGGTTACAAAGGAAAATGAGGCGGAAATCAAATAGAGAAGTGGCTCTAGGTTTTTTGGGGATAAGGCAAACGAAGGTTTGGTTGATGGAGGAAAATTGAGAGGGATTGGAGAAGAAGCTATGGATTGCTCGGACAATCTCTTCCTCAATGAAATCCCAGGTAGCCAAAAAGAAGCCCATGCTAAAACCATCAGGATTAGAAGCACAATTGGATTTATGAGAGCGGATGCAGAAATGATTTCCTCGGAGGAAGGGATGGAGCTAAGAGAATCAAAGGAGGAGGGATTAACAAATTTGTTGAGAAGAGAAGAGGAAGGGGGTGGTGAGCAGGGAGAGAAGCTGAGAGAAGAAAGAGATAATTTCAGCCTTGATACTCGAGGGATCATGAACCGAAAAGCCATTCTAATAAGGAGGTAGGGAATGGAATTAGAGTTAAGACGATCTTTTAGGGAACGATGAAAGTAAGCAGTGTTAGCATCCCCAAGCTCAAGCCATTTAATTCTAGTTTTTTGACGAAGAAAGCTTTCCTCCTGGGAGATGAGGGAGGACAACCCCAAAGAGAGAGATTTCTTGTCATCTGCAAGGGAAGGGTTGAGAGAGTCGCTTTGGAGGAGATTTTGAACCCTAGAGAGATTAGAAGTTGATGGAGACAAGGTATTGTCAGGTTGGGGAGAGGTGGAATTGCTTGAAGAGGAAGATAACAATGGGGCGGTGGTCGAGACAATTCAAGGGAAAGCATGAGAAGGGAAGCACACCTGAGTGGTTTGAGAGGCAGTGATTTGAGGGTCAGCAAGTTACGATGACCAAGGACCAGCTAGTGAACCAGCAATGTCAAGCATAGCGAGGTCAGGTGGTAGCGCAACTTCCAGTAGGAGAAAGGTCTTAATCGCCATCAACTAAGATTCTGGAGAAGTAGACAAATTCAGCGTAGCAGAGGGATTTTGCGTCTTTTTTATCATAACAACAGAGGCACTATCAGGTAGCGTCACAAGCATAAGCAGGAGATCACCGGCGTGACAGTAGAGGATCAGGAGATCCAGAGATCACCGGCGCAACAGAAGGGGTTAGCAGCAGCTTTTCAGGATTTTCAGAGATTTGATCTTTTTTCTTTTTCCTTTTGTTTCTCCAATAAGTCTTACCACCCGAAGGAATGGCCGGAGAAGAATCAAATACATTAATAGAGCCTTTGTCTAACTTGTCAATCAAGAGTCTTGGCACAGAGTTGCTAATAGAATCCAACAGCAACTGATCTTCAGGAGGCAACATCGTTCAAGCAGGAGAAGAGATACTTCCAATTGGCAAAGGCAACGGAGGCAAAGTTTTCAAAGGAGGTGGCAGCTGCGATGAACTTTAGGGCGCAAGTGCAAGGGAGCTAGAGAATGAAGAACAATTTGAGTAATCATGGCCAAACGAAGAACAAGTTGCACATCTATTTGGAATCCAGTCATAAACGATAATTTGATCATAATGGAGACCAAGATTGTCTTTAATGGAGATGCAAGGTGGAAGAGGTTTATCGGTAGGGACTTTGAAGCAAATTATGGCGTAGGAGAGGAGCTGCAAACTGAGGTCTTCGAATCAGTTTGAAGAGGCCTCCCTAGAGCTGAACCGATGCAACTGAGACAATCTTGATTCCAAAATTCTAAGGGGAGACGGGGAAGATTGATCCACATGGGAAGGAAATTGAAGTCGACCCTGCAGAGAGGCTTTGAGGCTTCCCAAGATTTGGTGAAAACAGGGGACTTGCCAACAAACCAAGGAGAGCATTCAAGGGCTTTAGCTTTGCAGACAGCAGAGGAGAACTTGAACAAGAAAATACCAGAGTCAATAACAAAGGTTTCCAATGATCCTAGAGAATGCCATTGCTTGGACAAGGAAGCTTTGACAATACTAAGAGGGGGGCAGGGGCCAAGGAATTGGCCAATCACAGCCAGCTCCCAAAGATGAATACCAGGTTTGGTAGTAGACGAAGGGCAATGAACCAGAGGGATAGAATCGGTTGATGAGGGAGGGATAAACGTAAGGTGCACTCTGAAGATGAGGGGTTGGTGTTGGGATGAGGAAAAAGGGAGTTCCAGGCTAAGTAAGGTGAGGGAGATGGGGGATTATTGGGGCGGCGGGGTTGGCTGGGGTGGTGGACGAAGGAGGAGGAGGAGAGCAGGGGATACCAGGGGAGGGGGTGCAGGGAGGGGAGACACCTCGGGAGCCATGAAGCCGTGTAAGGAATATCGATGAATATCATACTTATATCCAAAAATATCAGTAAGTTTTCATTTAACCATAGAATCTTTGAACCCATTTGCAGCCAAAACAATTTTCTTTGTAGTTCAGCCTAACTCTCAACATCAAGCAGAGCAATGCTTATGAAATCCTCAACTGAAGTCCTCTCATTATACCCAAAACCCTTAGTTAACCAACCTTACAACCCTAAACATGTCTTAAAGAAACAGTAAAAGCCCATCAAAATAGAATGTCACCAGGAGCCAAAAAGGTATACAAAAAGAAGACGACAGAAGCAGGTTTCTAACCGATATTTCTAACTTTTTCCTAGTTCCGCGTGACATAATTCTTTCAAACGATCTTTTGGGTTTAAAAATAAATAAAAATAGAATGGAAATTAATTAAACTTACTCGACCACCAGAAAGTGCAGAGGCAATAGAGAGAGCAATGCTGGGTTTCTCTGCGACCTGCAAAAGAGTATAATGAAAACGTATGAGAACCGAAAAGCAGAGAAAGAAACTAAGCAACCAAAAGAATTGCGAAATCAACAAGTTTTCTCTTCGAAGACGGTGATAATCATTACCATGAGAACCTTTGGAGCCATTTTCCAATCAGACTAGCTTTGATATCCAAAGCGCGGCCTCGGCCTCGCATTCGCAATCGATTTTGGCAGTCTGCAGACTAGTCCTGCACTAGCAGTCTAATCGATCGGTACAGTCGGAGAGGAAAATCGACGTCTTTTGCGTAATAGCAGAATTTTAATTTTTTTTTCCTTTCTTTCATTTGAAACAAACAAAAAAAAAATTCTTTTCTTTTGGTGAAGATGCCTTTATCCAACTATTTCAAATTATCTAATAATGCCAGGTTCTGATTCGTACACAGCACCTTCTGGGACTTGATTTGAAAATTAAAACTACCGAGTAGATTGTGCTCGCACAAAATATTTGAAACTCCAAGATTGTAGTGCTGGGGTGGAAGACAATATGCATAGGGGCGGAGCCAGGATTGAACATTTGGGGGGAATAATGTATGTAGGTCAATGTGGGACCCACTGTAGGTCCCATTTCAAAAAGGGGCGGAGCCAGGATTGAACATTGGGGGGGCGAATAATGTATGTAGGTCAATGTGGGACCCACTGTAGGTCCCATTTCAAAATATATTATTATATTTTAATGTGGAGTCTACATTAAAAATGAGGTAAATTAATAGAAAATTCATGAGTGAGAGAGAGAAATAAATAATTTGAGAAAGAGAGAGTGAATACCTGATGTGGAGAAGATTTAGGAAAATTTCAAAGTTTGCGAACTATTTCAATAGCGAACTATTTCAATATTTTGTGAGACGTGTGAGAAAAAAAAAAGAAAAAAAAGAGAGAAAAAATAGGAATAAAAGAGGAGATTCATGAGAGAATAAATAGAAATTAAAATAGGAACATATAAGGAGAAATTCATGGATCGTGAGTTAGTTTTTAAGTTAGAATTTAACATTTTATTTCTTAAAATTAGGGATTTAATGATAACCATTAGATAAAGATTATGAATGACATTTGTACCCATCATTTTTATCTTAAATTTTTATTTTTAATTTTTAGAGGGGGCCAAATAGTGGTATTTCACATTTAAAGATAGAGAAATAAGAAGAAAAACAATGATACTTACAATTTCAAAAAATCCGGGGGGGGGGGCATGGCCCCCTCCGGTCCCAACGTGGCTCCGCCACTGAATATGCATGTCTTCCGAGAGTATGGTTTTGCTACGGGTATATGGAATCAGCTAGTTCATCTGACTCTTCGAAATTCATTTTATACTTATGATCGAACCTCTTGGTATGAACTTAACATTTGTAGAGAAACTTCTAAATAGTATTCAGGATGGCCAGAGAAATTCGTCTGTGTGATTTATTTACTAAGGGAATAAAAATGTGCATGATATCGTTTATGTCCGACTTGGAAATGGAAAGTTAATAATTGGATATTACTTCCCCACAGTGAAGGAAGCATGGGAATCCTGCAATGCGAAAGTACAGAAACCACCAAGTATTACAAATAAGTGTAATTGGTCTATACCACCAAAGTGTTGGTTTAAATGCAATATTGACGCCTCCATTATCAAACAATGTTCAAATTGCTAAAGCGAGAGGAGTTGTTAGAGACCATAGTGGAGCTTTCCGACCCAAATTTACAAAAAATATGCGATGTAATGAAGTTCTAGAAGATGAACTTTTGGCAACAAGAAAGGATTGGACATTGCTCTCAATATGGGGGCATGGCCTATTGAAATGGAATCCGACTGCCGCGAGGCTATCCTGCTTCTTCATCCTTATTCGAAGATCCAAAGAAAGTTTGGAAACATTATTAATGACATTCGTCAAAGATTCATATCAAATGGACACGTCATTTCACCACATTAGATGGGAAGGAAACCAAGTAGCCGATTGGTGTTCAAGGATGTTCTGTGATAAAATGAAAATCCTACAAAAGCCACCTCTAGAATTAGAGGAATTTATTCAGGTTGATATGTTGGTTGGGCCAAATTAGTATTTTCTTTGTTTTGTTTTCTGTTAGGTCCTGCGTGACCCCGTTCTTTTTACCAAAAAAATATGCCTTCATCCAAAAAGAATGAACTCAAACGTTAAAAAGAACATTAAGAAATACTAAATCGAAAAAGAAACACAACAAAAATTCATAGAGATTTAACGTGGTTCATAAACCAATGGGGTGTTACATCTATTGGTGAAGAGGAAGAGTTTTTTTTATCATACAGAAGAAGTACATAATGAGATCTCACAACCAATTGTCAAGAACGGTGTTATAAGAAGTCAGGCAAACATAAGGTGTGTGTGTATACATATATATATATATATATATATATATATATATATATATATATTAATATATATATATATATATATATATATATATATATATATATATATATATATATATATATATAGACTCAATAGGTAAACTATATATATATATATATATATATATAGACTCCAATAGGGTAAACGGGTATAGACTCCAATAGTGTATACATATATATATATATATATATATATATATATATATATATATATATATAGACTCCAATAGGGTAAACGGGTCGATCCATCAAGTCAGTTGCACCGTACCACAAGGCCTACACTCCCACTCACCCCCCTCTATGGACTTGAGATTAGGGGTGGGCTCCAAGCTTGGGCCGCACTTCCACCATATATCTCCAAAGCAAATCATTCAGCTCTCCCATTAAAACATGTCGATGTGGGTCCATCTTAATAATCAAGTACAAAAATTCATGTCATAACATAACATCAAAGCTCCTATGTTACGAAATACATATCCTTAATAATGGAGATTTGTTAAACTATCTTCCTTCAAGGGACATGGCCTTCATAATTAGGGCATCAACTAAGGAACTAATTGTCCTACAAAAATATAGGAGAAAGTACACTGTAACGGAAACTAACCAGCTAATAGATGTCCTTAATAATGGTATCCAAGGAGGAAGGAGGCACTTTAGCGAGGTCCTCAAACAAATCAATGCAAGGCAAGGTCTTTCATGAATGGATGAAATCACATTTCTTTCTTCTTTTTTGGTATTAAAGCCCACTTTATTGAAACGATTGAGCCAAGGCTACAAAATTGCACAAAGATTGCAACCAATAAGTGGATAAAGGCCATTGTATCATAGTCAAAACTAGCAAGGCCTTCCTTGCTAGGTGGTGCGCAACAAAATTGACCATCCTAGGAACATAAGAGAAAAAACATTCCTCTAGAGAGAAATTGAGATACTTAATGTTGTTCCAAAATCTGATTGTAGTCCAACTAGTTCGTAAGAAGACCGAGCCTGGTTCTTGGTTCTTGGAAAATAAGGAAGTGAGTGTGGGCCGCCTTTTGGGGCGGTAAGCCACCTCCAATGATTAATTCAAATTCTGATGAACACAAATCCTCATAGAGAGGAGTAAACGTTCCTAGAAGACGAAGAGAGAATGTCTTCTTGGATAGTTGTAGGAGAGTAATGACTAGAGTTAATGTCCATGAACTTACCCTCATTTGTTTAGATGCATTGTAGCCCTTGGATATATGAACACTCATACCTTTGAGGTGGTGAAGATGCATCATAACCCTTGGATATCTTGATCTCAGAAGGAGGGTGGCGATGGCTTGAGATGCGTAGCTTTATCCGCAAGTTAAGTGCTCAAACTTCATGAAGAAGTCTCAAGACAACTGTACAAAATCCCACTGAATTAGATGATTAGGTGTACGCAGACATAGATGTGACAGTAAGTCCAATATTTGGCAGATAAAACGGTAGGGTACAATACTCGAGAAAGCCTTTAGGCGAATAAGAAGCTTCCCAACTGCCAATGAGCATTTAATGAATCTTAGTGCATTAAATGTTGAAATTAATGCTGATTGACGTCTAGAGAGAGATGCGCAGAATCCTCCGGCAACGTTACTTTATCCAAGATGTAGCTTGTCGAGTGCTCGCTGAAAGGTCAGCCAAGAAGTCCCTCGTGACAGCTAGCTATCACTAAGAATCGCTCTTCTCAGCAAACTTTCTGCTGAGAAGTGCCCCGCCGAGAAGTGCTTTACAAACTTAACGAACCGAAAGACTAGATTAGACCAAGGTATTGGTTTCCTTGGTTCACTTGGGCCCAAAGGTTCAAACCAAACATTCACAACACTTAATATCAACTAAGATAGGACTAATATCTCGCAGTGGTAGTGAAGATCCCATGGTAATGAAGTTGATCAGCACTTGGCAATCCGATTCCGCAACTACTTGATCCACTGCCTCCGCCACTGTATAGAGAAGCCCAGAACGAAGGGCTAAGGCCTCACTCATCAAAGCTAATGAGGCGTGCTCCGGTTCCGAAATTGCAAATAATGGCCGGCCCATTGAATCTCTCAAGAGAAAGCCCAATCCCGCTTTACCTGTACGCCTGATACATGTAGCATCTAAATTTAATTTAACATATCCCTAGGCTAGGCACAACCATGTTTTCCACGGACTAATATCCTTGTAGATGTGTGACATGTGTCTCAACATCACATCAAAAGGTTGAGGTCCATTTACAAGTCACATAATTATTATTTTTAAATTTAATCACAACTCTTTGATGTTACTTATAAATGGATTTCAACCATTTGATCTGATGTTAAGACACATGTCATACATCTACAAGAAAATGGATAGTCAATTTCTAACAAGAAAATGGACAAATGGACTGGATAAAATTTATGTTTTCCACTCTCCCTGTAATAAACTCAAACTCGGACTAGAGGATAAAAAGTTATGGGCCTGATGAGCTCCTAAATTTTCTTGGGCCATTCGAAACTCCATGTGCGCTTACCTTCACCAGGCATCCACATACGCTGCCTCAAGATCAATTCATTGCGTGCCGTTCAAAGGTTCCAACACGTATACAGTGCCATACAAATCGTCACCTGTTGTTGGGTGCTGGATTGATCTCGGGCCAAGAACAGTTACTCAAACCAGTCCCCCAAACTAGGTGGGCTTAATAATGGATTTCTGTAGCCCAACGGGTGAGTTAGCCTAGCCATGCTGCTCTGGCAAAGTTGCACTCAAACAGAATATACCCAATAGATTCGTCAGCTTTTCCACATCGATTGCACAATGTATCAACCTTGAAATGCCTTCTGGACATGGCGTCTCCAATGGCAAGCCCACCCGCAAGAATCCCCTATGTGAAGTGCTTAATCTTAGAAGCCACTTGTGCTTTGCAGATCAACAAGCAGCACTTTCTTATTTCATGAAAGGTGAGGTAGTCACTCCAACCATGGTGAACATATTGTTGAGCCCATTAGAGTAACTAAAATAATTCCTAATCTCCTACATTATACTAATATTCGAGTAATTTATTGATGCACAATCTGACGCTTGCTTAGTTGGTGCTCCAAGTTCAGGTGAAGACAATCTCATCAAGATTATCTCCTTGATGCCTTATGATCTTCATTTTCCTCTATTGACGTAATAGTCAATTAGCCTTCTTTATTAAGCAAAAGAGTAATAAACCTCGAAAAATAAGATTTGGAAAAGTCTAGCAAAAGCTGCATGAACTTTCCTTTTCTTTGGTAGCAAATGGAGATGTAGTAGTGGCAACCTTTTGTCCCCTTCTATGCAATGTTCGGACCAAGGAACAACATTTTGCAGGAAGTCGCTGGTTCGCTACCTGGTGAACCTGGGAACCGGCGAAATCTCAGCAAGATTTCGCCGATGCCGCTGCAACCAGAAATCCCTTTCTTCTTCTTCTCTGCTCATTCTGTTTCTTTCTGTTTCTGTCTTTTTTTCTTTCTTCTTCTTCTCCTTTCTGACGAATCTAGCAGCGGCTGCTACAGTGCTACTTCTGTTTCTCTCTTTCTCTCTTTCTTTATTTCTTCTTCTTCTTCTTCTTCTCCTTTCCGACGAAAGTAGCAACAGCCGCTGCTGCTGGTTTTCTACTTCAACGATCCAACAACAACAAAGTTAAAAGGGTTTGACGTAGTAAAGTAAAAAAAAAAAAATTTGAAATTTTCGCCAGAAAATCGACAAATCTCACCGAAAAATCATAGTTTTGCGGCAAATTCCTAAAGTTTCGATTTCGATCCCTTTTTTATTTCGCCCACCGGCAAACTGGGCCGAAATATAGTTCTGTGGTTCGGACTTTCAAGTTCGAGCTATGCAAGCATTAACCTTGTAAACTACCAATGCAAGCACTAGCACCAAAGATCTAATATATATAGTCCACAAAAACTGATAGTGATCCCATGCCGAAGCAAAAAAGCACACAATTATCCAATGCAAAAAATAGAGGAGATTCAAACCTAAAACATGAGGGCTACCAAACCGCTTGAGAGCAAGCATGAGCTTAGTATCATCATGAAGATGAGTTCCAAACCATATGTAAGTCAAAACAGGTTAAAAAGAGACAAAAACAACAAAGCAACGGGTAAGAACTCAATAGAGATATAGGCGGACCTCGCACACTATGGGTGTTGCCCTTTAGGCAGAGAGGGACCCATCATTTAAAGAGGGGACGACCCTCCAAGGCACTATAACCTTGTGAGGCCAAGAAAACATGGAAGAATCCTCAATTGAAAAATCCGGGCACTACTTACTCATCCTACTATGATTTGCTAATCTATTTGACACACACACACACAAATCAATAATGCTTAAATGCATAAATTGTTTTAGTAGTGTAAATCAAATCAAATTAAAGATGGAAATAACAAATCCCCCTGATCACCTTCAATCAGATTACAAGCTCTTGAGACTTTCCTCATTTAATGTGATGCAAGGCCACTACAAAACCACGGCAAGAAAAGAATTTTTTCCCCCCTTTTTGGAGTTGAGATATGCAGTCTAATTCTCAGGAGATTTTATATACGAATTTATGAATATAAAAGATACGCCTGACCCAAGGAGATTCTAGGGAAAACAAGTTGGATATAAACAAGAGAAAAGCAACACATCTGAGATTCTGGACTCAGATTTTTAGATTAAAACCTGGTCACTGGTGGATCTTGCTTATGTAATCCTCTACTTTAAACCTTGTATGCTCCCCAGCCGACTAGTCTATTAGACATCTGACTACCAATCGAATAACAAAAGTTCCGATAAAATTTTTCAATAACAATAACATTATAAAAAAAAAAAATCTGATTCTTCATCTAAGAACAAGAATTTCTACACACTACAATGCCAAAATAAAAAAATCTGAACAGAAAGCTCAATTCATGGGGAATCTGCATCACCACCACCACCACCAATAGAACATTTCCATCAATGCACTCCATTCCAAGTTCTACCACCAACATACTTTGTTTAACCCTGCACTGGAGATGAACACAATTATGATAATTCTGTCGTTACATAGTTATCGACCATAGTTATGAGCCTTTCTCAACCAGCAGCCACCTCATTTTGGCCTCAAAACCTTTTTTTAACATAGACAATTTGGTTTGGACATCTTGAACAATAAAACATAACAAGAAAGGAGACAAGGACTACATAACAAGAATGGAGACAAGGACTAAAACATAACAAGTAACCCAATGAGCAGTTAGCATTAGTTAATATCATGGTTATTTAGTTCAAATAGCACGATTATTTAGTTATTTTCCATATTGAAGATAGAAGTGGTAATGTAGAAAGAGCATGTTGGGTTAGGGGCAGTGAAGGTCCGGTTGACCGCATAAGGCAACAACTGAGCACCCAGCATGATCCACAGAACCTCATAAGAAGTTGGAGAATTACAACTACATAACCAGGGAAGAGTAGAAGGTTCAACTTGGGAAGGGTAAGGCTTCAAGTAACCAGTGTAACTGGACTAGGTTGTGCACCAAGAGAAAGGGCTAACCACTCAAGCTGCACCACAAACTGTTCATAATTGGATTGAAAGTGCCAATGACAATGTAATGGTGGTGGTCAATTAAGGTATGCAAATCATCCAAGGAATTACCCCTGAATTTTAACATATTTCAGACAAAAGTAATTAAACTGTTTAGTAACACATTAACCAAAACAGAAAATTTGAGGATACAAGGGAGGATACAGAAAAAGAGGCAGATAAATTCCTGAAGCCTGAATGACTTGTTGCTGCGAAGTTACGACAGTGGAGCAAGTCAAAAAACATAATAACATAAATATAAAACTTATCCTTCCAAGATAAATGAGAAATGGGATAACTTTACTCACCACATTAACAGGGCAGCAGACTAACACTTTGCATGATGAAATTGCAGACACTCCATAAAGAGAAGTGAATTTTCTGCAGTTGGCTTATGCAAAACTTGACATGTTTTGACTGTCATAACAACCTGGGCTTTCAAACTTACTACCAAAAGCCCAGAATCATGGTAGGCAACCTTGTATCTGTCGCATGATCCAAGGGGTTCACATAGGATCATACCTATCATATAATTCAGAAGGGTTGTATCTGTCCTCAAATGTATCTTGTGTCATGGAATCTGACAAATTGCTTCTGTGTCTCCTTTCCTTGCTTCTGTCTTTAGTATCTGATAACCTTCTGTGCTTCCTATCATTTGCATCACTTAGAGATTTTGACTCAGAAGACATAGGCGTATTGTCATACTGCCTGGACCTATGGGAAGAAGAATGACTACTTCCATCATATTTAGACCTACCCATGTTCTCATCATCATGTTCCCGTTGATGCCTATAGCGCTCATGTGGTCGGCGCTCATGAGATCGGCCATGACTTCTGTAACTTTCTGGACTTCCAAAACTATACTCTCTATCATGTCGAGTGTCCCTAGATTCCCTATGGATAGATCTTTTCCGATCCTCTGGAGTTTCGTGGTGCTCAAGAGACTCACTTCTCTGACGCTGGGAACTCTTCAAACCATTGTTCAAGCTTAACTGATCATTTGGACGAACAGTTATACCAAATGCACCTTTTTTTGGCTCATTGACATCTTTAGCCATGTCACAAGCAGAAAATGAACCAGAATGCGACATCCCAACATCTGAAGGTGCTTTCAAAGAGCATCCAATCCCTCCAGCCTGCTTGATTGCTTCCATTTGCTCCTCGATTATGTCATGCATCACCTTGAACAACAGAATAATAAACTAGCAGTTCAGTTCCTATGGAAAGTTGGCTACTTGGAACAGAACCCCTTAAACCACAGGATCTGAATTGCATGTAAGATTAGAATCCTTTATAAACAAATGCCACCAAATTTTTATCCTACCTGTGTTGTTGATCGCTTCACCTTCTTGCCACGATATGATGCTCTTCGACGTTTGTAGTCTCTCTCCTCAGCCAAGAGCTCTTCTACAGTCTTAACCTTTCCTGAATCCTAAAAAGTTCATTAAAGAATTCATAAGATAAAGCTTTAAATCCATAGGGTAAATATGAAAGGCTGTTGAATATAACATATAAATGGACCAACATATTTGCTGTTTCCAATGAATACACAAATAACATAAACATAACAACAAACTTAATTAATCAACCAAACGTATGAACCACCAGACCCACAAAACATGATAACATCTAATGCCCCATTTTGTTCAATAATCATGACCCACATTATACCACAGTATTCTTTTCCAGGCTGTTGACCTGATAAGCCCAAATTGTGAATAGCATGAGTGTAGGGCAGGAGGAGGAGAGAATAATATCCAAAAGAAAATGGAAAACAAGGGGGGGGGGGGGAAGAGAACTTGCACACAGTTCTCAAAACAAGCTGAATTCATTTCAAATCTATATCCAACAACAGGAATTACATCCTATATATAAGGAGAAATTAAAAATTGTTGAAGTATATACACTTGGGCTATTTACTGTTCACGACACTATTCACGTAAACAGTAAAAAAATTGTTTTTACTGTTCACGGTACTGTTCACGTGTACAGTAAAATCTGTGTTACTGTTCATGTGAACAGTATATGCTAGTGATGCTACTCTACTTTCTATTTCTAATGTTGGAGTCTTGCTACATAAGTTTTGGGAGTTTTTAGAAAGCATAGTTTCTATTTTGGTAGTAGTTTCTATTTTCAGAATTTTCAATTTTAGGAGCTAGGAAGTTACTAAAGTTGTAATTTTTTGTTTCCTTTTTCTAGAGGACAATTACTTGTCTCTCAAGTTGTATTAGATTCATTAGAAGCTATAAATAAAAGGGCTCTGTGATTCTAGACTCTTAAGCAAGAATCACAAGCCTCTTCTACTAGTTCTTCATCTCTCTTCTCTTCTTCTTCTTCTTCTCTTTTTTCTTTGTTCAAGTTCAGCTGCTGTTTTGATTATTTAATGCTTGTTTTCTAACATGGCATCAGA
Organism: Hakea prostrata; assembly: GCF_041222555.1. NCBI lineage: Eukaryota > Viridiplantae > Streptophyta > Magnoliopsida > Proteales > Proteaceae > Hakea > Hakea prostrata. Next base: position 41,138,753 of record NC_142603.1, read on the forward strand.
GCAAGTTTAATCAACTTAGGGACCGTTTTCTCTCTCTTGGCTGCCCAGTTTTTTTTTCTTCTTTTTTTCCTTTTTCTTATCTAGGGCAGCCCCAACCTTCGCTGCAGTAATTGTGCATGGCTGTCCTTCTTCTTTAACTTTTGAAGCACCAAGTATCTTTGTATTAATACTACAAAAAGGCCCTAAGCTTTCTGGGGATATGTCTACCTATTTGATTCAACTAAGGCTGCTACTACCCTTTTTTTGTGTGCAAATCTGAAGTTCAATCTGCACTATACTGATGTCTTGGGATTCCTCTTGATTCTTGCAAAGATATGCCCATAATTCGGATTGCAAGACCTAAGTATTGTCTTCCATTGTTTGTGCTATAAGTTTAGTTGCAAGTCGTATACTAGTACCCCTGTTTCATTGAATTTCTCTCTTCTGAAAAATTCTACTGCTACCTTCTTGCTTTACTACTTCTTCCGTTGTTTATTTCAGAATCAAGTTTAGCCTTCTTTTTATCTAATACTTCTATAAAGACCTAGAGGACTATTTTTCATTCATATCGAGATCTGTTAGAGTTTCAAATCTAGCAGAAGTTTGCTGCTATGGTCCGAGATCTGATATTATTTGCTACTGCAGCAACTATTATTGCATTTCTTCCGAGTGGATTGTTGCAACGACTACTGCAATTTTGAGATTCCAAGCTGGTTCAATATATTTTTTTTCCTAATCTAATTTGCTCCTGCCTAAGGGTTAGCGGTGGTCCAGAATTTTTTTTCCCCCCTTGGTGCACAAGACTTTGTCCTGTGAGACGATTTTCTGCTGCTTGATCAACTTTATTGGTGAATAATTCACTGCTATGTGGCTGTTACTTTTCCTTCTTGGGTTTCTTTTGTGTTCATACTTTAAGATGCTTGTCACTGGTCATCATTAATTGTCCACGTGTAATGCTACACGTGAGGGGGAGAATGGTACTTTATTCTATATCTACTCAAGATGTGCTGATGGATATTATTTGTGAAGATCTTTGTCCTCAACTTATGGCATTCTACAATAATAGCATTACATGTCTTTACCTATATTGCCCTTTACCTAACTACTTGGTCCATAGTAACCCATACTACCTTACCTACTTGGTCCGCAGTAACCCATACTGTCTTTTACCTTACCTACTTGGTCCGTAGTAACCCATACTGTCTTTTACCTTATCTATTTGGTCCACAGTAACTCATACTATCTTTTACCTTACCTACTTGGTCCGCAGTAACCCATACTCTCTTTTACCTTACCTACTTGGTCCGCAGTAACCCATACTATCTTTTACCTTATCTATTTGGTCCATAGTAACTCATACTACCTTACCTACTTGGTCCACATTAACCTATACTGTCTTTTACCTACCTACTTGGTCCACAGAAATCAATATTGCCTTTTACCTACCTATACTTTGCCTATTACTTGCCTTATTGTGAAGCATTTATATGGACATTGGAGTTGCAATTTTGAAGATTTAGCGTGATATTTCTCCCTACTACCGGCATTACGTGGATAATGCTTTTTGCCTACCTACTACTTGCGTTCTTGTGAAGCATTTATATGGACTTTGGAGTTACAATTTTGAAGATCTAGTGTGGATATTTCTCCCTACTACCGGCATTATATGGATAGTGTCTTTGATCCTGCTATACTTATGGACTTTGTTCGTCTTCAACATCGTCGATTGTTCTCAATATTGGATGGTTCTATTAACACGAAGAATTAAAGTTTTTTTCAAGTTTGTGTTGATTATCTCTTGGGTGAAGTTTTCTCAGTGTTTATCGACATCTGCCATTGCTACACGATTCAAGATTGTTACTACTTTTCAAGTTTATTCCTATTGTGCAAGCTGAAGTTTTCTTTGTGTACACTCCAGCTTGAGGGGGAGTGTTGAAGTATATACACTTGGGCTATTTGCTGTTCACGACACTATTCACGTGAACAGTAAAAAATCTGTTTTTATTGTTCACGATACTGTTCACGTGTACAGTAAAATCTGTGTTACTGTTCACGTGAACAGTATATGCTAGTGATGCTACTCTACTTTCTATTTCTAATGTTGGAGTCTTGCTACATAAGTTTTGGGAGTTTTTAGAAAGCATAGTTTCTATTTTGGTAGTAGTTTCTATTTACATAATTTTCTATTTTAAGAGCTAGGAAGTTACTAAAGTTGTAATTTTTTGTTTCCTTTTTCTAGAGGACAATTACTTGTCTCTCAAGTTGTATTAGATTCATTAGAAGCTATAAATAAAAGGGCTCTGTGATTCTAGACTCTTAAGCAAGAATCACAAGCCTCTTCTACTAGTTCTTCATCTCTCTTCTCTTCTTCTTCTTCTTCTCTCTTTTCTTTGTTCAAGTTCAGCTGCTGTTTTGATTATTTAATGCTTGTTTTCTAACAAAAAATTAAAAAATTAAAAAATTAAAGAACTACTAAAAATAATACCAACTCTCATATAGCCTATAGGAGGCTATCATGCCAGGACAAATTCTGTTAAAGAATATTTTTAAGATCTACAATAAAATGCATGTTACACTGATTAACTATAGTTTGAAAGGTGCAGCCAACAGAGCCTGATGTAGGTCTGGTACTGAATTGGCCTATTTTCCTTTAAAATCAACCTAGTGTAGATAGATATGAGGGCTGAGCCTATGTTTAATATTTTTATGTGGTCATGGACCTATTCTATGGCCCATATGTAGTGTTTAGGCCTAGTACGAAAATATGTTTTTATTTTAGTTTAATTTTTTCTAGTTATGTAAATTCTGCCCAACTCAAGTTATAAGGGCAAAACAGTCTTTTAAATGTTTTATTGTAGTTTAAGAGTCTAAGTCAGTCTAGGATATGATAAGGACTCCTTTTGAGTTTAGTTATAGGAGTCCTAATTTCACTAGGAATTCTTATGTAATGCTATAAATAAAGCCCAGGGCATGTAACAGAAGACAGAATTAAGAATACAATTAAACATAGTGTTGCTGCCTACGAGCAAGGCTTTAGTAGGGCTTCTCATCAGTGGTAAGGGATCTCCATACGATCAAGTAAGCAACCTAGGTTTTCTATTTGAAGGATTCTCCTTCGGCAGTGCCTGCAGCCTGCCTCCACTTCTTTCCATCTCCATCACACCCCATTATAAGGCTTGTGTCATAGGTAAGTAACAAGTCAACACTTAATTCTATTCCCCTACTCATATCATCCTTCTTCTTTATATGTTTTGAATAATTCTTGAATTTAGGGACTTTTCTATTGACACATAATTCAAGGTCATATCCTCACCAATCTAACTGTTAGATTTGTCCAAAATTTTAGGGACCTCATCACCCCAACCCTGGTGACCTTCCATCCCAATTTCAGCCCTATCGGACCAACCAAACCCTAAGACTAAGTCCCAATTCCTTTACTGCAAAAATTCCCAAACCCTAACCCTAAAACTGTGAAACCTTAATTTGAATCTCAGTCTAAGGTTGGTTTTAATAAGATCCTGGAAGAACTGGCCCTCATTCACTTGAGGCTACATCAGAACCTTGGTTGTCAACTATTGGAGTCCCACTGAGGTCATGATTGAAGGAGTCACACCTTGACCCTGTTTGAGTCACAAGCCTTCTTGCGTCTCACAAGGAGAACCTCACACAAAAGTAATTATATTTTTCTTGAATAAAGGCTCCCATAGTTCTCTAATATAGACCAAGGTACGGAGGCTAAATGGTTACTTGATGAAGCTATAAATTAAAGGGGCTTTGGGATTCCAAGACAAGTAATTTTCAAGGAGTTAATTGGTCAAAATGAAAAGACTTGAGCAGAAAGTTAATACTTAGCACTAGACTTAAACTAGCAATTAAGTCTAAAAATGTGTTCAGCAAGGCCCATGGGAGCCTTTATTCTGTTCAGCTCCACATCACAGCGGCTGAAAAAGTTTTTGTAGCCATGTTGGTGGAAGGTGATGAAACCCAATTTTAGGGTTATGTTCTCTTAAATTGATTTCCTAAAATTAAGGGTTGCCCAGAATCTTCTAGCAATTAAGTCTAAAAATATGAAGGGATGTTTGTGGTCCTCTAAGAAATTATAGGAAAGCCCTAGGGACAAGTGGATATATCCAGCCCCCAGGCAGCCCCAAAAGATCTCAGAAGAGGCCCAAGCCCATTTGGCAAGAGGCCCAAACCAGAGGGGACCTGAATCTGATCAAGGGGCAAATTTGTCATTTTTCACCCGTTGGTTTGATTCCCAATCAAGCAGAATCGAGTCCAGCATTAGTTGAAGTTGAATCTGTTTTAATTTCCTGTTTTAGAGTCTTAAATTAGGTAGCTTGCTTCTTTCCTTTTTGGGTTGAAATTCTAGATTGGAAAGAGTCTTGTTGGTTTGTTTAAATTAAGACAGTTATTTCCTTTTAAGGAGTTCAATTTTGAGTTGTTAGGAAAGAGTTATTTCCTTTTAAGAGTCTTATTTGAGTTTGTTTCAAATTAGGAAAGAGTATTTGAGTCTACTTAAGAGTTGGGTGGCTACAAATAGCCTAAGTCTTTCATGTAATTGGCAGTCTTGATTATGGAATAAACCAAAGTCTTGAGAATTGACTTGAAAGTCGCGGGATCCTGAGGGGCACCCTGCGGCTGGGTATTGTGCATTGTTTCTTCAACTTCAAGGCTTCCTTCACTGCCTCAAGCATTCAACCACAAAGTTTTCTGCAGTTCTTCAATTTCAAGTAAGTGGAATACCCCCACCCAAACCCTAACCCTCCCCATCTCTGTCAGCAGCCTTCACGGCCCCCTCCCCTCACTTTCAGACCTTAGGAACAGACCTAACCCCATTGCAAATCCTTTCCTGGCCTTCCCCTTTAGTTACAGCCCCAACCTAGCCCACCCTAAGCTGCCATGGCCCTTCTCCTTCATCCCCTGCCTCCCTGCAATACAGCATGGTTCCCCACCCTGCAGAACTCAAACTCCAGCCCCTTTCCTGCCCCTTTTCACTCCTTTTGAGTTGCCCTTAACCCTAGACTGAAGCCCTAATCCCAAAGCTGCCCTATTTTTGGAATTGAAAATTTTCTACACTTCATCTTCTTCATTGAAAAGTTGCAGAATTTGTAATTTTCCAGAAATTTCAAAAACATCCCAAACCCCACCTCTACCTTTCTAAATCTATTCTAGGCTACAGAATACCAACAACAGCACCTCTAATCTACAGACCCAGCAACCCTAGACCCATCCTAAACTCCAGCCGAAACCCTTGTTTACCCCTAAAACCCTAATTGAGTGTTGGACCCATTTCAGAAGATCCTGGATATCTAACCCTAAAATCCAGGGTTACATCACAAGTTAGGATTGTTGACAAGTCACCCTAAGCTTGAGATACCCAAAATAATTATGGGGTGAAACTAACTATGGGATGGATAATATTCTTGAAAAAGGATGGATACCAAATGTGGAGGTTATGGGTAAGGTATGGGCTTAACAAAATTATATGGGATGGAAGGGAATTAGGTTAGAGGTTAACAAAAGGAATACAGGTTGAATCTGAAAAGTAAACAAGAACTTTTCTCTCTTTCTTGATCTTCCTCTTCTTTTCTTTTCTTTCTTTCTCTTTCTTTAATTGTCTTTTCTGTTTTTCTATTGCTGCAAGGAAGAGGAGACAAGAGAGGGGCTGAGAGAGTTAGGAGGGAAGGGAGGGCATCGTAGGGGAGGGGAGGGGTTATAGGGGGTAGGATGTAGGGTTGGGGTGTTGTCAAGGATCAAGATCTCGCCTTTTTGAGGTCTCGAGATGAGATCTCAATCGAGCCTCACGAAATACACCAACTCGACTGAGATTTTGGTTTGAGATCTCGGTCCATACCACCTGAGATCTCAATCCAACCACCCTTTTAGATCCCACAACTCAGCGACACAGGTTGAGACCTCGACCAGTCTCACCTCCCATCCCACCAACAACTTCCCAAGTTCATTTTTTGCCGAATTCTCGCTGCCGACAACTTCCCTAAGCCACAACAACTAGTCATGGGCCCAAGCCCAAAATACAAAGGAAATCTCACGGTTCAAAGTTATATAAAGTCGGGGATAAGGTCGTCGGCAACAAAATGTGAAGTATGAGCCATACCCAACATATCTGTTACAAACTTATGATCCATATTTGAACTTATGATGGTTGCATTTAAGGAACAAATTTCGATCGATATGGGAATTTCGACCTTGCAAAAGGCCGAAATTCCTATGTTTCAGTCGAAATTTCGACCGAAACTGAATACTTTTTCCTGACAATTGTAACTTCAATTTTGGGCCTCATATGGACTCCAAATGATTTGGATGTTTACATACTAATTATTTCAAGCATAGTAAACATTATAGACCCACTAGTTTACCAAAAATACCATTGAAAATGTAACATCCAACTTTCCAAGTATATACTACATATGAGAAGAAGCGAGAATGTTACTAATTACAAGTCTACTCTATTCAATGTCTCCCTTTTCCGTCTGCACCCCATACAAATGACAATACAAGTCCCATGATGTTTGCCCCCTATAGTTGTCGACGCAGACAGCAACTGCAACTCTGTACGTGGCCTCATCCACATGCCTAAGATTTCCTGACGGTGGGAAGTTACATACATGCTTCTAATAATAACCTCATATTTTTAAATATAAAAGAATATATATGAGTATTTTCTAATATATAAATAATTTAAAAATATACAAAATACACACTATCTTAAAAAGCTCCACAACATGCTCCAAAAATTGCATACATGCTTCCACTAATAGTCTCCTATTTTTAAATTTAAAACAGAAATTAATTAGTTTTTTTAATTATTTAAATATATATAAAAAATACAGTAAAATTACATAATTAACAGAAAAAAATTTGATTCAACACCATCACAGCAATATGGTCTCAACTCTCACATACATTAATTTGAAGCTCATACATCTACTATACATATACATTTTTAGCAATATACATAATTTACTAAATAATTTTTAATAACAGAAAAATAAAATAAAAAGTAGGAAGAATAAAAATTTAATTTTGAGACTACAAATTCATACATCAACACTCTAAAGTAAACATACTTAAATTTGGAAGCAATCCAAGAAGATTTAAGGCACAAACAAAACAAAAATAAAAAATTAGGAAGTTGGTTACTCACCTTACAAGATTTGAGAAAATGCACAAATGGAGGAACAAATCTAGTATTTGAATGAAATAGAGTTGTAGAAATTAGGTGAAAAGAGGGATGAAATCAAGAGAAATAAAAAAAAAAAAAAGTTGAAAAGAGGGTTGAAATGTTTGAGGCGATATGACTCGAAATCAGTCCGAAACAGCGATAGGTCGATAAATGGACACTTTATAGCATACCAATGTATCGTTTCGGCGCAATACAATATCGTGTCTATATTTCGTAGAGTATCGACCGAAATTTCGGTCAATAGGATACGATACAAGACACTTTTCATGCCTGTCCTTGTATTTCGTTTCAATTTGAAAATATGCAAGCATATCGACCGGAATTTCTTTAATTTCGGTTGAATTTTGTTCCATGGTTGTATTATTGTATTCTCAACCGTCAAGAATGTGATGCTCTATTGTACTCATATGGAGGGAATTTTGTTGGTATTTAAGTTATTTGGTATAACTTATCACTTGCTTTTCATTTATATGTCTTAATGGTTCTATATTTCATGTTTTATAACCTTGCATTTTTATTCCTATAGCATTTCAGTTTCAAACTTAGGGTTGAATTAGAACTCATACTTAGGGTTGTGGCCAACAGTGTGTTTAAAAGGCCTAAAATAAACTAAATACCAACTTCAAGCCAACCTAACCCTTAAAAACCACCGAGATGGGCACTCATGAATTGGCCCAAGAAAAATACTATATCTTGAGCGAGATCTTGCTTTTTCTCAAGGGCGAGATTGCCCTCAAGCGCGAGATCTTGAAAGTTTGGTGTCGAGGGGTCCTAGGGAGGCTGCTGCCTAGGTGCGAGGCTATTAGGGTTGCATAGGACAAGGGAAGGGCATGAGAGATCTTGCTAGGGTAGCAGAAGGTGAGGGAGGGGTCGGGGGTTGCTGAAATTGAAGCGAAGGGGTGGGGATGGCCTACAATGGAGAGGGGAAGAGGGAAAATGGGTTAGGGCTCGCTATACTCGGAGACTGTTGTATGCTCTTGAAGAAGATGATGGAGACTGGAAGAAGAGTGCTAGACAAGAGATAGCTGCTGATCTTAAATAGAAGTCTCACTTATTCAACCATGGCCTCCTCAACAAGGCCACGATCCTTAAACTCAATTTTATTCAATAATCAGACTTAAGAAACTTATAAAGAAAGAATAGGCTATTTATAGCAAACAAAAAGACTTCCAACGTTGACAATGCAGGGTTGCTCGATTGGTAAGACCAACATCTCTTAGTGAAGAGGTTGTGGGTTCGACTCTTGCTGATGGCATATGTGATATCCCCATCCCTATGTATAAAAAGTGCCCTTGTAGCTGATGGCATATGTGATATCCCCATCCCTATGTATAAAAAGTGCCCTTGTACCAAAAAAAAATTAAAAGACTTCAAACTAATTGTCCTTTATAGATTAGGATCCCTTACATGATCACAACCAACTAATGGTCTCTAATAGATACATGCTGAAATAAAATCCTAATTAACTAAATACTCTAATTGCCACATGTTGGAATTAAAAGAACTAAAGACCCATATGCAGAAATTAAAACTTAATTAACTAAAAACACACGCTGAAATTAGTCAAAGGGGGAATTGCCCCCCCCCCCCAATGGTTTGGCCAGCCTAGGGAGGCTTCCCCCTAGGTGTGGGTTTTGGGTTTCGACCAAGGGGAGAATTTTGGTTCACATCAGAAGGTAATGAACTTACAACCATATTACGGATAAATCCTGCTTCACTGTGTATTCCCTGGTACCAGGAGTTATTTCTAGCTAAGTAGCATCTGATTGCCATCAATTCGAAGATTGAGAAAGGAGCTATTCTTTTCTGCAAAACAATCTACTGATCTCAAGCCTCCATGGGGTAGCTCAATTTTTTTTACTTTTGTGGGAGTGTATGGTGCAAATGTTCCTACTGAATTAGTAAAAGGCTAGATATGGAGGGCAATTAAGAAAGGAGGAACAGAAGAATGCATAAGAGATGGGGGCGAAAAAGAGTACATGCACCCACACAGCCATCTCTATTCATATATAAAGAAATCTAAAAAGACTCACAAAATAAGAGTAACTGGGTAATCTCTACTAGGACAGTAATTCAAAAATGGAAATTAAAAGATATTAGGAACCCAATAGCCAATATCCTACACAACCATCTTCTAAAATAGAGAGTAAAATAAACCCAAAAAAAATTATTTCCCCAAACATCAGAATTTCTAAATTCTACTATAACCAAGTATCGGAATCTTGGTTTCAAAGCCGGTTTTGACCAGTCCAGAAACTGAGATATGCTGGTTTTGACCGAAATTTTGGTTAAAACTTAGAACATTTAGACCCAAGTTTCGACAGACAACAGCAGATTTCAACTCTCACATGATGTGTTTTTCATCTGATTTCTAGTTTCCTACCTATTTAAAGCATAACGAACAAAATGGAACTGGTATTTTGCGAAAAATCCACTGAAAAGTTATTCAATTATACTAACACATGAGAGGTTCTGAGAAATACAAACATTGTAAAATTGAACAAACTGTATTGCATATATGAATTGTTTGATAGAAAATTACATATATATAATAAAATAAACTAAACAAAAAAAAAATCCCACGCTTCACATCCAAGTTGAGTGCCTAGCTGGAAATGGTGGATCCATTCCCTGTCTATAGTAATACTCTGAATAGCGAATAAGCTTCTCATGACATCTTATGCTTAAAGTTGTCCAAGAATTGATTCATTTTTCTTTTTTTGGGTAGAAAGAATCGATTCATTATGTCTCTATAGGTGGGATCATCAACATAATGTATATATCCCATCCTAGGAAATGTGTTGCAAGGGAAAATACTCTGTGCGACACCCGCTCAAGCCATCAACAAAGCAAAAGTAAAAAAATGGGAGGTTTGGACCAAACATTGCAAGAATCTTCTAAAAACCCTAAAGGAGGAGCAAATGGTATGATTGAAGGCAAATGAGTCACTGATTTAGGGTGAAAAAGAGGTTGAATCACAAAAACCAACAAAAAAAATCGTTTGGGGGTCGAAACTCAAAAGGCAAAATCTGGCGGAAGTTGTCGAAACTTGCGAAATCCTACAGGTTTCAAGATTTCAACCCATCTAGGTCTAAATTGTGACTTTTTTTTTGTCAAAACCTGATATTTTTTCAATTCCACCCCTGTTCCATCTCATTTTTTTCAAAAACAAAAATTTCAGTCAAAATTTTGGTGGTTTCGACCAAAATTTATACCATGAATATGCCTATGACTCAAGCTGGAGGTCTAGAAACTTAGGTTTAGGTTGATCCAAGGCAGCATAACGGCATCAACGCCCCTAGTGTTGAGAATAACTTACTCATTGAATTTTGAGAAGATTAGAGTACCAATACTATTACATTGAATCCACAAATAATGACTTAATGAAGTAACCATCTAGCAAATATTTCAGCCAGTTTTGGATTGTGCCTTATCTTCTTTCATCCTTATTCTTCATTTACTTTAAAGTTAGCTGTTAGTCTTCATTTTTACTGCTCTTACATCCTTGTGGAGTTTGCTTTATAATCCTTTCAGATCCCTTTAGTCATAGTTCTGCCCTTCGTAAACTTCTAATAATTTACTGTTTTGGAATCCACCACCTCGCTATTGAGTTTTCTCTTGCTTTCCCTTCATCATGGTAGCCTGTAAGCCTGAACCAGAGACAAATTTTGAAAGTCTCACTACAGCTACCACTTCCTGCAAGACTATGATAGAATCTATGCAAGCTTCAATTGACTGTTCAGAGGCTTTAAATAAAGAAAAGAGTCCCATGCAATCTGAGAGTTCTTCCAACTCCAATCTGCCACCACCACCGCTGCCATAAGGGGCTGGATTTAATGAAGGAATAGACAAAGCAACAAGATTGGAATTCATTAATTTTTATGGGGACTACAACTTGGAGCAAAGTCTTGCCTGGGTTCATAGCCAATAAGTTAGTATTTGTAGAAGTAAAGTTGAAAGGCATAACTTGTGTTTGGTGCATTAATTGCCACTAGTAAACTGCCTAGGAACAAGGAATCCAGGTAACATATCAAGTTGAGGAAAATTAAGGAAAACCCTTATGATCGAAGAAATTTTCTGAACATATACTCCAGAGGTGATAATTTCACCCACATCAATATTTTCACAGCACAAGCCAATTTCGGGCGCAAACCACAGGCTAGTGATTAATCTATGGCATCTTCACGACCTAGCTGCCAAATTCTCCACCTTGGCATGCTTTTAACATATCATTTGCACAGCCTAACCAACCATAATCCCCAGTTCTGACTGGCCTCAATACAATGCCAAAAGTTGCCATTCAGTATTTATAGTGCTTAATATCCCAACAATTTGGTTTAATTTGTTAGCAAAACCGATGTTGTGTTTTTCACCTTGTTTAGATCATGCAAAAAGCAACAAGGATGGAGATTGGCACAGCAGTATTTTCCAAATCTCTGAAGTGCCAATGGCCAATTATATTTTATTGGGATCTACAGCAGTAGTTGACCTCATTGTTTTTGAAGAACCTATTCATAAGTTGGGATTGCAAATAAAACCACATCTACCCCCTACAAAATTGCATGGGTGAACAACAATAAAGTCAAGGTTTTTGACAGATATTACCTTTTCCTATTTTATTAGTGAAAACAAGGATGTACTGCAATTAGAAATCTTCACTTTGAAGGTCTGTCACATTCTTCATAGTCAACAATGGCTATTTGATAAAACTGGTCCAACATTGTGGATATGCAAATACCTACTCTTTCAAGCATACCAGCAACTGTATGAAGTTTCTACCTTCTAAAGACCTCCCCGACATTAAGCTTAAGAGAGTAACAGGACCATTCCTTATGTAGTTAATGTGAGAGTGTATGCCAATATGTTGTTCAAGCTCTAAATACCTTTAGTAGGGAACCCAGATTCCGGTCTAGTAATGTCTAGAAATAGAAGGTAATGGATGTGAAGCAATCTAACCAATGGAATGGGACTGGATTGAGATCGAGTATAGGTGCAAAAGAAATTGAAAACACTCCAAATCTATTAATTATGACCAAGGGTTGTTGAATTATGATCTTCACAAGCTGCAGCAACAAGTCTACATGACAGGAACAGCAACAACATTCAATCAATGGATAACAGCATTAGCAGCCTCTGGAATCAACTGAGAATGGATTCTGATCTTCAACTTGAGACCTTAATGAGTTCTTGCAGTCAGACAAAAACAGTGACAACAACAAGAAAAAGATAAGGCGACGGGGATAGGAAGATAGAAAAGAAAGGGGGTAAGGGGTGGGCTATATCAAGGCCAGGCCTCTCACTCACAACTATCTCAGCTGTTGAACATGGTTCCCTCCATAAGCAATCATAACATGGCCTGCAAATTTGATTTCTCCAAAGTCTGCTTCTTGCAATGAAAGGGCCTATTATAGCTTGGCTAAAGCTTTACAATGAATAGAAACTTAGTAGATTGAAAATAGAAACTAATAACCTGGTAATTAGTGACAACAGAATCTTTTGGAAAATAAAGACTAGTAGGTTTTATATTTGAACCACATGCATAAATAACTAAAATGGATACCACCAAAATAGAAACCAAAATAAGCTTCTAAATCTCCCAAGAATATATTCTTCATGTAATCTGATCCTGGGCCTCACAGATCATCAATGACTATTTCAACTTAAGGCCAAATATGGGGCTGTGACACTATTCACGGGAACAGTAGTGTGAAGAGTGTTTTGGCCTCCTTCTGGTCCTTCTAGAAGGCCAGCTAGGCTGAATGGCTGGCTTGAGCAGGCCTGGTCCATAGCTGCTCCACTTGGTCCTACTTTCATGGTTTTCTTCTATCCAGCCCTTGGTTCTACATCACTAATTGTTTTAGATAGTCTACTTGATCCTTTTCAAACTTGACGGAAATGAGTTCTTTTTAGAAGAGGAGAGCTGATGCAGTAGCCTTAGCTTGGCTGGACTGACATGATCTACTTTGGAGACTCAGAACAAGGGCTGCTCCTAAACCAGTTATCTGGTCTGGCAAGTGGTGCTAGTTAAGTTATCTAGGATGCCACATTTCATTTACTTTACCTTGGGTAGATTACATAGGAGCTTCTAAGGAAGTTTTCTTTCTTTAAATTTGGGTCATTATGGTTAATTTCCTATTTGAAATTGTTTCTATTCTACTTAGGTTTCTATTTCATGCGAGATTCTTTTCTATTTATTCATTGAAGTTGTCATAGATTGGAAGTTAACTGTTTGACAAAATTTTAGTTTTAGCAGCAGTCTTGTTGTGCATTTTCTTTTCCCCCCTTCTTCCTATTCTTCTACCTCTCTCTATGAAGCCCAACATGCAGATCAATCCTAGATCTGCACCACATTACAGTGTGTCTTTCACTTCAACAACCTCAGTCTGTTAAATGTGGCTACACTAGGTTGAGATTATAAGTTGAGATTATAAGTTGAGATTATAAGGAACTTTATTATCATCACCTAAACACTCCTCAACCAAGCAGAGGCTCTACATCAGGAGGTAGCGTCCATATGGGATGAATAACAAGAAATATTTGTTAAATAAAAGCTGGAAAATAACCTTGTACACTTATTCATCACCATTAAACAATTAAGCAAATAAAATCATCTTCACATAATGACAAAGCATGATAACAAGACGAACCTGGTTTCTTGAATGCTGCCAATAGAGCCCATCATGCTCAAGAACAGGATGATAGCTAGGGCGTTTCTGCCTCTCCTCATTAGCTTTTGATGACAAATACGAATGCTCAGCTATCCTGATAAAGCACAAACTAATGTAATGCTAACTGGTATATGGAAGTAATAAATTCTTCAATCTGTACATTAGCTAAGGATCCATATTCAAAGTACAAAGGAGTGAAAAATAATTATATAGAAATACTTGCAAATCAAAACTAGGCGTAAATAGTGAAGTGAAAGATTTAGAAGAAGTTATTTAAAAAAGAAGAGCCTATACAGGATAAACAAGAGCAAAATCTTCGAGAGAAAGTATGCAGCCTTGACAAATATTTTATGAAAATTAGATCTAACTTCAAAACTACAAGACATATCCAACTAATGAAACCAGAATTGGTTCATACTGTGTACAGAAATGAATTTTGTAACTTTGATGCTGTAAAATTTCGACATGTCCCTGAGTGGTTTAAATGTTGGTTTCCCATGATTAAAACAATTAAGTAGTTTCCCGAATGAGTGATGGTCTAAAGGCAGCATATTTGATCAAGAAGCACCTCACACAATATCAAGAAAATGTATAACAAGTTGGGCAACAGCAGACAAGATGCTTTCATCCAAATCAAATTACCATAAAACAAAAAGAGAAAAGGACGAAAAATGGATCCATGGTAATTGTTGTAAGCCTTCAGACATTTTTTCATTTTAGGTGAAAAATGCAACAATATAAATATACTGAGATAGCATAAGGAACATACAGTCGAAATTTAGGAAGTGACACTGCGAACCGTAGTCTCTTGATTTTTCCCTCAAGCAAGGATCTCTCATGCAATGCAGCAATTGCGGCTGCAACCTGTGATGTAAAAATTAGGCCAGTGCTAGCACTGTCATTTCCATGTAACTGTTTGTCTTTAGCATCCACAGTGGCTTCTGGATCAAATGTCTGACCACTCATATCACTCACACTAGCAACAAAATTTGAATTCCCTTCGACTGAGCCAATCAATATGGTTCGTTTTGGGGTCAAAGAAAACAATAATGAACGTGATGCAGCATTCAACAGACAATGCTTTAGCATGTTAACCGAAAATAATCTTCCATTGGTTTCCCCATACAAAATAGAAAGTTGGGATGATAACCACATCATCACTTCAACCAGAACTGGGCACTGGAAAGCCAAAGACTTCGGGTTAAGATTCCCATCCTCTTGATTTGTGTCAGTGCTCGAAAGTAATTCGCTGGAGTGAAGTGCTTCCCGTGAGACAGCTTTCAGACAGAGTTTCAGCAGAAGAAAAATGTGATCTCTCATGGGAACATCAATCACAATCCCGTAAAAAGGAGAGTTTGAAATCACCCATTTCAGTACATCAGCTTCTCTAATCATCTGTAAACGCATAGCCACTCGACAAACAGTGTACGAATACGAAGAAGGGATTTCACTCCATAGGTCTACTTCACTTCTCAAAGCCCATAATTCAGAGGGAAGAATCCCCAAATCTTCCCTACCCAAGTCTTCAATTTTGTCACCACCCTTCCTTATAAAGTTTGCGCATTCAACAGATAAAGCAGAGGGAAGTATAAAAGTCTTCCTTGATGCATCTTGTTCAGAAGAAGAAACAACTCCAGGGCAATCCCTGTAAAAGAAATTCGCTCCAACATCTTCGTAGTCATCAAGAGAAAAGAAGAGATCAGAATCAGAATCCTGCAGAGGCCTTACAACTTGGTTCTCTCTCAACAATTCTTCCTCGGATTTTAGAGAATTGGGGTAACGCAGAGGCTCCAGAAGACCAAGGTCGATCATACCAGGCGAAGAAGGACACTGAAGATAATGACGAAACAGGAACTCCGGAGGCATCCGATGGTGAGAATCAAACGGGCATGTAGAAAAATCACGGTCAATAAAAGTTGGCTGGCCAGAACAAAGAAGATCAGAAACTGATTTGAGTGTGTTCTGGGCATTGTCGATGAAGTTCTTGAGCATTGAAATGGTGGTCTGAAGATCGAGATTTGAAGGAGAGTTGTAGATTGTATCTGAGGTTGAGGTTGAGGTGAGAAGAGGTTGAGGGGGCTGAGGAAGAGCATAGTGGGAATTTGGGTTTGGATTCGAAATAGGGTTAGGGTTGGGATTTTGAGGAAGAAAGGCGAAAGAGTGGGGATTGAAATAAGGGTTTGGATGATTCATGGAGAGCTTCTGACCTCCAACCCTGAAGCGGGAAAGAAGCTGTCTTTTGGCTAAATAGACAAACACTTAGCACGCAAATTTGGTACTGTAGCACTACAGCAAACAGGGAAGAACGTTAGCCAAATAAATGAACGCTAACCTTTAAAATGCACGCTGCGCACCGTGGCGGCATGGCTGGAGAGGTACCGCAAGTGGCTAGCATGAGGATTAAGTGATTCGAGTGGCTGCAGGTACAGAGGGGTCGCCTCACGCTGCTGTTAACTGAAGAAGTAAACACGCACACCGGTCATCGGATTTCCTGTTTCTGATGGCATGGGAGGGAAGAAGAAGGGTAATTTTCAGCACCACCCTTGAGGTCTCCCTGAAGAAGGATAATTTTCAGTTTGAGTTAATGAATACTAATCCATGGGACGAGAAGGATGAATAAACAAGGTGATTTAAAAATTGATGGAAATTACAACCAGACAAGGAAATAGGGATGCCAACTTCAAGAGTTGCTCCGGTCCTTAGTTGGTTCAAGGATGGACTGAGCTGGTCTTAAATCTGGTGGCTGCATAAGGAATAAATTGTGAGAGTGGGCCACCTCTGTGGATTAGAAGCCACCTTAGTGAGGGATTTAGAACTCAAAGAGCATTCAATGCTAAGAGTTATTGTAAAAGAGTAAAATGTTGTTTTCTCATTGTGCAATTGTGCCAGTTCTATCTTTCCTCCGTTACCTTTATACTAAGAATCCATGATGTTCTCTTGGAGAGATTCCCCCGCTCCCTTAGATTAACATATGCTCAATAAAAGGTCTAGATTGAGAGTGATGCTTGGCTTGTTAGAGAAGCCAACGCCTGAATCTTCCTCAAGAAGCTATGAGTGTAACATAGCTGGCTTTAGATATTATCCGAAATATCTGTTCATATTATCCCTTGATTTGACATGCAATTAATGCGGATTGTGTTGGAATATGCTCTTTGAGCATGAGTGCATATGAATGAAAATCTTTCATATGGAGAGTTTGTGGAAATAAATGAATTTGTGGAAATATGTGCATAGAATACCAATGGACTATTTGGTGATTTATTGCACAAGGAGAGGTCATGAATGAAGGGTTATGGGAATACCTATGGACTATTGGGTGTTTCATCTCCCAAGGAGAATTCATGAATGGAGGTTATGAAACATTTTATTTCCTAACAACAAACTTCTCATTTCCCTAAGATAATTATGGAGGGTTTTGGGGACTCTTGATTTCCAAGAAACTTCTCGTTTCTAGCTTGGTTATTAATAAAGCTTTTCATTTCCATAACTTAATTCATTAAGTTTGGAGAATAATGACTA
Source organism: Hakea prostrata (assembly GCF_041222555.1). Taxonomy (NCBI): domain Eukaryota; kingdom Viridiplantae; phylum Streptophyta; class Magnoliopsida; order Proteales; family Proteaceae; genus Hakea; species Hakea prostrata. Next base: position 41,156,126 of record NC_142603.1, read on the forward strand.
TGGCTTTTCATCTTTCAAGCTAGTTAAAGAGACATAGAATTCCTCTATAAATAGGGATCCCTCCTTGGTGAAGATGGTGGTTGTGTTGTGTTTTCTTTTATGATTTAAGGAGAATGCTAATTAGCGTGTTTTAAGGGTTTTCTTAAAAACAATTTATGAGTGTTGTCAATGGTTTGAGTTTGGCTTCGAGTTTGGTTTCGTGTTTGAATCATGTGGTGATAGAAGGAAGGCACTTGTCAAGTTCGTCGTTGCGATATACTTTTTGCTAAGTACATCGTTGTTCGTCGTTGTATCCTGGGAGACAGACGTCCATTGAATCCTCAAGCACATTGTGGAGGGGACGAATCTGTTTTAAAGAAAGCGTCTGACGCGCCTCGACGGTTTTCCTTTACTCTTCTTTTCGGTTCAAGTTCTGTCTTTCCGGACCTTCTCTTAATTCTTTGATTCCCCTTATTATATTATCAATTTTGGCTAACAGATTGATATCTTAGCAACTGATGTTAAGTTCACAAGACCTGAGAACTACGTATTAAATGACGCATTTAATTCTCTGACGCATCTAGTTCTTCTCCGAGAAGTGACATCTCAGTTGTCATCTCGTGTACTTCTATTCTGTGAAGTGGCAATGCCTACGTGGCACTTGAGTAAAGTTGATATCCTCAAAATGTGGCTTTCCGGCATGAACTCAACAATTCATTCTTGTCTTCTTGATTGGATTAGCATAAAAATCAATTGTACTAAATGGTTCACTCCAGTTCCTGGACCCATCCGAATTAGGTGTAACAATCTCTTATTATAGAATCCACTTCAAAGGTTGCACCTGCTTCACTAATTCCACGTGGAGCATTTGCAGGAGATGGTGATGAAAGAAGAAGAGATGGGACTAGTAATGGAACTACAGTGCAACTCATCATCTTAAACCTTAGATCATTATTGCACCTTCGTCCTCAACAACAACAAGATGCCAGATGCCCTAAAATGCACTGCCTGCGATTGCCATCGAAACTTTCATAGGAAAGAAGCGGAAGAAGAGCCCAGAGCAAGCGGAATGGAATTACTGATAAGTGTTAACTGTTTGTTTTGTGTGTTTCAAATTGGGGATTTGAGCGGTGGTGGTTTGGAGTTTGCAGCGTTGGGTGGTTTTCGGCGTTAATTGGTGCCAGTGATAGAGATGGAATGGTGGAAGGGGTTTCCTGGTGAGGGGTTAGTTTGGGGTTTAAATCTTCTGCGGCGACCAAAGTAGCGGCCATCCAACGGCCGCTACCAGGAAGCCGCCACATGTTTCTTAATATATCTCTGCCATTCAATAATTTAAGTACTCAGTCCCTGTTAAACCGGTCTAGTTTAGATGGTCCATCGGATTAAACCTCGATCGACTCACAAATTAACCCTCTTGTCTCCACCCACTCCCCACAACTCCGTCATTATCGATCTTGGTAGGCATCTGGTGGCATTTAGTTGCCGGAATCATCATATTGGAATCGGAGTTGCATGGCTTGCCCTCTCATTTAGTAATTAATATCGCTCTTCCTCAGTTCTCTTCTCTCTCAGTTAGTAAAATTTTCAACTTTCGGTAGAATCTGTGGCTTTGCCAAGGCTCAAAATGTGCTTGAAAAAAATCATAGACATCATGTCCAGTGGAATATCAAGAGGATCATCATCGAATGCGCAATTAGAGGATGGATAAACCTAATGAAACCGCTTAGGTTGAGAAAGATGTGGTTTTTGCTTCGTCGTCAGCAAGGGTTTGATATCGACTTAAACCTCGGATTAGGTTCGAAAATCCCATGGTAGCGCCATCAGTGGAACTGATGCCTGTGTTAAGGTTTATATAGGTAATTTATATCTGTGGTCTCAGTCTATGTTTCAATGATTTCAAGACGTTTTGAAGGCAGATGTCATCTGGAGGAAGTTGGAAACTCATCATATGATTTTGCGGCGACTAAGAGAACAAAGGAATTGAAGCAGTTGAAGAAGAAATGAGAGGGATTTTAGAAATCATAAATCTGTGAGTCTAAAGCTTTGAAACCAATGATACACAAGTCTGTGAAGAAATTAAGGATGTGAAGCAAAGTAAAACTATAGCCTCAGAAGACGACTAGAAGAACGAGATGACGACGACAGACACGATGACGGTGATGTTGTGAGAACTGAGAAGAGGGGTTTGTGAGTCGAAGCAAGTAAAGAGGGAGTGATTTTTAGGTTTGGTTAGATGTTTTGGTTCGAACATTGAACCGGATCAATTAGAGTCAATTAGATTGGCTTATGATGAGTACAATGTTCAAACTATTGAACGATTGAGATATATTAAGAAACACGTGGCGGCTTCTTGGTAGCGGCTGCTGGATGGCCGCTACTTTGGTCGCCGCAGAAGATTTAAACCCGTTAGTTTGCCGGTGAGTAGAAGAGGAATGAGTTGTTCCAACTTCCAAGTAGAGGAAGACTAACTTTGGGTTTATTTGTTGGGGGGCATTTTGGTTTTTTTTTTTTTTTTTTTTTTTTTTTTATAATAAATTTAACTTGTTTACATTGGCATTTAATTATGATTTCTAAACAGCAAGGGCTCGATTGACGATTGCATGATAATTGCACATTGAGAGAGTAGCATTAATTTTTATGTCAAACTTTAGGGGGTGGCACTGAAAAAATTTTTGCACGAAGAGATTGCAAGGACCGCTGCATAGCAGCGAATGCCATGTGTGCAATATGTATTTTGCTAAGTAGGCTCTGCTCCAAGTAGCCAACGACCGGATTGAAAGTTCTTTTAAATCCTTGAATCTTGACCGTTAAATAATTCACACGCAAATTTTGTTTGTCTTCTGTCAAGCCTTGGCTCTTTTCGGAATTTAATCTTTGAACTAGCCCATTAGTTATCCTCAGAATCCATATTCCATGCTAGCATCTTGGCTCCGGACTAGCCGCATGACACTCCTCGAAGAACGGTTACTAGTCCAGCTACTTGGCGGTAGTTTCATTCTGGAGACGCCACTCAATGAACTCCTCGACTTTCATTAGTCAGCAAGATCACTACTAGATACAAAGCTATCCTCATACAGCTGTACACGTGCTAGAGCATTAAATTCAACATTTAATGTACCGTACCTATGCATTCGCGCTTATTAGAAGATAAGATAAGCTAGCATGTCACAATCCCTCTGGGTATTGCTTTCCTTTGGCTTATCAAGAGTTCAAACCAGAACACATACCATCTAGTGTCAACTTTTGACAGGGATGTCTGCAAACCTTGTAAAGGGTGCCTCAAACTAGTTACTTTGGGCACAAGCCTGACCTTTGCTCTGGTTTTCCTTTTGGGAATTGGACCAATGGCTATCATCCATCTTCTCCATGTAATCTTCTTCTCGTATAAGAACGGTCGTTAATACCTTCTTCTTGTCACACCCCACCCGCCAGTCTCGGTTACTCGCCCGACAACCGATGGGAGTGATCTGTCACAGGATCCACGGTCTTACCCATCAATAATAATAAATGCAAGTAAAGATAATCATGAGCAAGAATAAGTTCAATAATTAAATGAAAGGATTACAGGAGTCCAAATACTCAAATAAAATAATCAAGGAAAGAAATAAATGATCAAAAAGAATATAAGTTCAGCGGAAGCAATCAAAAGAATTAAATGATCTTCTTTCCAGTTTCTTTCTCTAAAGCTAGAAAACGTTTCTCATGTTTTTCAAGAAATGGGGTTCTCCAATTCTTCTCCATACGATGGGCAAATTGCTTGGCAACTTGTCTCCTCCGCCTATCAATAGGTGCTATAAGCGCACTCCATGCACTCGCAGGAGCTCCCACACAGGTTATCTCCATTTCCCACTGCCGGTGCCACATCCTCTTCATACGAGAAGGCTCCTTCATGGGAAACCAATCCATCTTCCGGTGTATATCCTCCATCTGTACAGGCTAATATAACATAGAAAAATAAAGGAATGAGTTCTAATGAACTCAGTATGAACAACAATAGTTCTCATCCATATGTCAAACCATCAGAAATGCATATATGATATGCATGAAGTGTAAGCATGAATACCGCTAAGATCTAACTGTGCAAATCTCTAACAATTGACATGCTTTAAGATATTCACCAGCTCTCCTCTGGGTAGGTCTAGTCACTCTGATCCGGCAAGGACTGCTACCTCTGTAGGGATCTTGGGAAAAATGGTAAGTCCACACCTGGCTGGGGTTAAGTCAACACTCTCTCCCCACGACCATTGGCATGAGTACTGGCGCATGTCGGGGTTTCTAATCCAATGTAGGTCATAATGGTAACATACTACATGAAGTCCAGATACATCCCCTCGGTTCATTATCCTTCGCAACCTAAGAATAAGAACCCTCACGGACTAGTTACCGCTATTGAACTCCATTCCATAACCCTATGGTCATCCACATATTGTTGGGGGCGGAAAGCTCTCATGACTCCTCACAACACCCGATCCGCTCCTTGGACGTCCATGAGCCCAACCCTAACATATGCAACCCTATCATTGTATGACCAACAGTGGACCACTGAGTCTCCGCACGAACTGGTTACTGCTATAGGATGAAACAGAGTAACATCACCGTCTTCATGGGTCATCCGGCTTCAATTCCCCTACCGAAAGGGTAGTAGTATGTGGGGTACCTAGCCATGCAACTCTAGACTCTACTTAGGTATGTCATCTAGTAGTTATGACAGTGCAAGAGACATCAGCGAGCACGTGTCCCATACCACAGCCCTCATATCTCAATGGAATACCCTTTCCATCAGAACCACAAACCATCATCATCATCATCATACCACAGTCATAATTGATAAAGCATATGTAAAGACAATACAAACAACAAGCATATAATAAGATCAGCATGCTATTCATGGTTATAGCAGTATATAAAATGAAAGAACAGTATTGAAAAACACAGGACTAGCATGTTCAAGTCATTTCATAAAGATGAGGTTGTATGTCATTACCTGTAAATAAGTAGAAATCCTCTAGATTGCAAATCAGAAACAATTATAAGCCTTTTATTGGAAACAGAGGACACCTATAAACAAGGTTACAATAATATGTAAGTCAAATGAATCAAATCAGACAAATCCAAAAGTTACTTGCTCACTAGAAACCTGCTGGTCGCTTGGGCCGGTCGCTTAGGTTAAGCGACCGCCACTAGTGATCGCCCAAAAAACAGAGAGTTTCAATCCGAAACTCAGGCTTCTGATCTTCCGATTTCAATCCGATTTTTGGATGATCACAGTCTGAATTTCAAACCTAACACTCTCACAACCAAGGGTGATACAAAACCTAACAATTGACACCAATTTGGTTACCCAAAATTCCTCCCCTTGATTGGATCAATCCTTTTCACGAAAGCAGGGTTTCGTTTTCGGACCTGATCTCATCAAGAGCATTAAAAAAGGTAGGTACTGTAATGAGAGGATCATGAACAACCAAAGAGGGAAACAAATCTACTTTAATCATAGCCAAGGATGGAGTATGAGTGAACAAGGAGTCACTTATCTCAACTAGATCAGCTAGAAAAGACATGAGAGCTTCCAGGTCACTAACAGCACTTCAAATCACCTTCCAGCATGTCTTCACTGCCGCCTAACCACCAAAAACAGCAATCCCGAATGTAGTATTCCTAAAATAGACGAGGGTTGCTATTTATAGAAGTATGGGGGAAAATAGGGCAAAACCTCGCAACCAGTACCAGGTGGTCTCTTGGTCTAATCAACCGCCACTAGCAACCACCCCCTAGTATATTGCTATACAAGAGTATTTTGCTCAGGGGGTTGAAGTCCAAGTACAATCTAACCCTAATCAACATATGGGGGAGGTCTTACCTTCATTTTGGACATCTCCAGACATCACTTGCCTTACAGAGGTCCAACTTCCAAGCAGGGCAGACTCTTCAACAAGAGAATCCAGATCCATGGATTCAGGGTATGGATCATGGACTTCTATCTAGACACTCTACAAATTTATCCGGCTAGACCTTCGAGTCTTGGACCTGCAAATACGGATCCTGAGTTAGAAATACGGGGGTTGTTACACTTCTGGTAAGTGAAGCTAAAAAAAAGCTAAGTAAAGTTCAGATTGAATTAATTCTTGCACCTACCCAACACAACTTCCTCTCTTTGGGCATTTACTCTTCCTTGACAGGAACTGTGTTATCCAAAGTCTAACATTACCATCGGAGGCGGCTTCCCGTCTATATAGGCGGCTCCGCTTTCACTTGTTTTATTGTTTACAAATTCCTGGTTCAAAACACTTCTTGGCTGAATCGGAGCAAGAAGATTTTGGAGCAACATGTCCCAACCGGCCACATACTCCTCTGCTAGACTTTAGCCATATTAGTTTCATTTTTTAATTGGAAGATGATATAACCTCTCCCTAAAGGAAGAAGGGTAACATCGTGCTTCAGATTCCAAGATTTTGCCGCCTCCCATTGCAAATCATCCATTGTGATGGTTCAAAAATTTGCCCCACCAATGCACGCAAACGGCATGCTTTGTACTCCATCTATGGAATCATGATGTGCTGCAGCTGACCCGCCATTACCGGTGTTGGCAGAAGATCTATAGCCGGAATCTCCGTACTCCCTACTATGTTTGCAAAGAGGGCTGACTCTCCTGTCTCACCATCATTGTGGCTGTAGAATCCAGTGTTCACGTAGCCGAATTGGCCACCGTCACCCCTTCCACAATAATCGGAGCTTTTTTCTTATTCCTTACCATTCTCTATCAATCTTTAGATCTTCTCCAAAAGAATCTTATTTTTCACAGATGACAACTGCTCATCTCATCTACTTACAGGGAAAAAAAAACCTTCTTCATCAAAATTAGAAATAAAATAAAATTAACATGCAATAGTTCTAGCAAATGCTCTGCAAAATAAAATTGCAGTTTAGATCATGTCTATTAATAATAATTTGTTAAAATAATTCATTTTATTAATCTTTTTCTATTTATGAACAAATAAATCTATCATAATTCAATCCATAAAAAACTCATAATTTATTAGAATTTATTTTTGTATAGAGAATAGTAACTAATTTGCCTCTATGAAATGCAAATTACGTGTTGTTGAACATCAATTAGAAGGCATTTTTGATGAGTAGTACTCACGTATCTTTGCATGTGTTATTGACATAAAATATTGTTATAAGTACAAACTAAGCCTAATATTGCATTGCTATACATTTTTCGTCTCTTCGCTTCACCTTACTCTAAATATGAGTTGTGAAAATAATATAAAAAAGAATTTCAATATTAAACTTTCTAATGCAAAGAACTGAGATACTGGAGGAAACTAATTTGGTAAGTTCATCTTGAACATAACACATTTAGCTTATTTTTTTATTTTCAAATCATAAAATCATGTTGATTATAGGCCCATCAGATATTTTTCATGTTTATAAATCATAATTTTTTTTAATTATATTAAGTTACAAAAATGAAACACAATTTGTATTTCTAAACAAAGACATATAAGGACACTGAAGATAATGACGAAACAGGAACTCCGGAGACATCCGATGGCGAGAATCAAATGTGCATGTAGAAAAATCATGGTCAGTTACAGTTGGCTGGCCAGAACAAAGAAGATCAGAAACTGATTTGAGTGTGTTCTGGGCATTGTCGATGAAGTTCTTGACGATTGAAATGGTGGTCTGAAGATCGGGATTTAAAGGAGAGTTGCAGACTGTATCAGAGGTTGAGGTTGAGGTGAGAAGAGGTGAGGAAAAGCATAGTGGGAATTTGGGTTTGGATTCGAAATAGGGTTAGGATTGGGATTTTGAGGAAGAAAGGCGAAAGAGTGGGGATTGAAATAAGGGTTCGGATGATTCATGGAGAGCTTCTGACCTCCAACCCTGAAACAAGAAACTGAGAAACGTTTGTTCCTTGGGGAGGCTGAGAAGCTGTCTTTTTGATAAATAGACAAACACTTAGCACACATATTTGGTATTGTAGCACTACAACAAACAGGGAAGAACGTTGTTGTAAAATATGTTTAAAACTTTATATAAATATTTGTTTTAATTGTGTCTTTTATCCATGGTTTTATTTAGTCCCACATCGGGTTGAGAGGATCTGATTATATGGTTTATATATATTACCTGAACCCTATAGTGACCCTGCCATGATTATATATATATATATATATATATATATATATAGGAGAGAGAGAGAGAGAGAGAGAGAGAGAGAGAGAGAGAGAGAGAGAGAGAGAGAGAGAGACTTGGAATTGGGACTTGGGCTTTGATCCAGAAGGCCCATTTTGTCATGGGCCCTATTCTGGAAAGCCTGCTGCTGGGTGATTACGTAGAGATGCCATTAGAGAGGCACTCTTCAGTAGGGAGGTCAGCTGGACAGGTACCTTCTTGAAGGGAGCTGAGCTGAAAGGTACCCTCAACAAAGAGAGGTGACCTTACCCTTCACCCACAGCCTTTGGAGCTCTATATAAAGCCATTTCCGAGTTCATTCTAAGTACAGAATTCCTTCTCCTCTTTCTCTCTCTCTCTCTCTCTCTCTCTCTCTCTCTCCCTGTTATTCTGTTAAGCAGTGAACATAACCTAATTATACCTTGAGTAAACCTTTCTGGGGTGCAACCTTAAAGGTTTGGGCTGACTGATCTTGGGGTGAAGACACTTTTAGAACCCGTATTGCACAAATCGGGGTGTCTAAATACCTTAAAGAAAGTACTGCATGTATGTTTCAGCTCATTTGACAGTATTGTGAGAACAAGTTTAAAGTATATTTGTAGATTCCTCAACAGCGCTACAACAAGTTTAAGGTATTTATTATATTTTCTACTATGGCTACTGACAACACTGAAGTAGTCAACACAACTGTTGGAAAAGAGACCAACATGAAGGAGTCTGCAAACTTAAGTACACATGAGAAAGTCACTGAGAACAACACTCCTCTTCCATCTCTGCAAGCTTCACAACCACCAACCGGAAAGTCAGATTTTGACAAAATCGAGCAGTTCAAAGGTGAGAACTTTAAACGTTGGAAGCAAATGCTATATTTCGCACTTATGGAAGCTAGGATAGCATTTGTGCTTAGTGAACTCCAACTTGCTAAGTCAGGTGATCCTTCATTCGATCAGAAAAGGATCGAATGGTTCACTGCGGATTTCAAATGTAAGAATCGCATTCTAAATGCGTTGTCAAACGAGTTATACAATGTGTATAGCTCTTTTGAATTTGCTTACGAAATTTGGGAGGCATTAGTCAAGAAATATACTCTTGAGGATGCCAATAACTTAAGGTTTGTGGTTGAAACCTTTCTGGAGTTTATGATGGTCGATGGGACTAGCATCTCCGACCAAGTAAACAAGTATCAAGTGTTGGTGGGGAATTTGGCAAAAGAGAATATCATTCTGCCAGATGCCTTTGTGACCAGTGCCTTGATACACAAGCTTCCTTCCTCTTGGAGTGCCTTCAAGGTCTCAATGAAACAGAAGAGGAAGGACTGGGCTTTTGACAGTGTTGTGGTTCGGATCAGAATAGAAGAGAGGAACCGACTTAGGAACGAACCTAGTAGTTCCAATAAGCCTAAGGGCAACTTGGTAGAGACTGAACAGAAAAAGAAATTTAATAAGTCTCTGAAACCCAATCAAGATGCTACCTTCAAAAAGAAGAAGAGAGCATGCTTCAAGTGTGGCAAACCTGGGCATTTCATAAAGGATTGCAGGGTAAAGAAGAAAGGAGGATCAGAGAAAGCAAGGGCTAATCTGATTGATTCTGAGATCTACACTGCAATGATAATAGAGGCTTTTGTAGTTGAAAAGTCAACATCCTGGATGATAGATATAGGTGCCACCAGGCACATTTGTGGAGATAGGAGCTTCTTCTCCAAGTACGCTGATCTTGCTGACAAGATCTTCATGGGAAATTCTCAACCAGCCAATGTAATCGGAAAAGGACAAATCACCCTGAAGCTTACCTCTGGAAAAATTCTGAGTTGGAGAATGTCCTCTATGTACCAGATATAAGGCGAAATTTAATCTCTGGTTCGCTCCTGAATAAAGCTGGGTTCAAGCTGTCCTTTGAAGCAGACAAAGTAGTTCTCTTGAAAAATGATGTATTTATTGGAAAAGGTTATCTAAATGATGGCCTCTTTGTATTGAGTATTACTGAATTAATAAATACTTCTGATTCTACCTATGTTCTTTATTCTTTTGATTTATGGCATGGTAGACTAGGTCAGAGTAGTGCACCTTATATATCTCAATTATGTAAGTTGGGCATTATACATAGTGTTAAACCACCAATGACTAAATGTCAAATTTGTGTTGAGGCTAAATTTACAAAGAAACCTCATAAGTCAGTGGATAGGAAAACGAATTTGCTAGAACTAGTGCATAGTGATTTATGTGACTTCAAACCACAAGAATCAAGAGGTGGTAATAGGTATGTTATCACCTTTATAGATGACTGTTCTAGATATAATATGATATATCTACTGAAATCTAAGAATGAAGCCTGCAATGCCTTTTTGTCTTATAAAGCAGAAGTAGAGAATCAACTTGGAAGAAAGATAAAAAGGCTAAGGACTGACAGAGGGTCAGAATATTTCAGCCTTAGTAAATTCTTTGAAGAGAAGGCATTATTCATGAAACCACTGCCCCATATCAACCAGAATCTAATGGGATAGCAGAAAGGAAAAATCGTTCATTAAAAGAGATGATGAATGCAATGTTAATCAGTTCTGACTTACCACTTGACTTGTGGGGGGATGCAATATTAACTTCGTGTTATGTTTTAAACAGAATTCCCCACAGGAAAACTGGAATGATACCATATGAAAAATGGTATTTAAGGAAACCAAGTGTAAAACACTTGAGAACATGGGGTTGTTTGGTCAAAGTGGCCATTCCAGAACCTAAGAAGCGAAAAGTTGGTCCTAAAACCATTGACTGTGTATTTTTACGATATGCAGTACATAGTTCTGCATATGCAGTACATAGTTCTGCATATGCAGTACATAGTTCTGCATACCGTTGCATGATTATAAGAACCATAGAAGAAATTTGTGAGGAAAATTCAATAATTGAGACAAGGGATGTTGAATTCTTTGAAAGAATATTTCATTTTAAATTTAATAGACTTGAAAGTGAGTCTGGAAGTAGTAGTATGAATCATGGAAATGATTTGGCTACAACCGCTGATTTATCTCATGAATTGACACAAGACAGTGGAAATGAGATAATATTGACTCCAAGTGGAAATGAGAATCCTATACGGAAAAGCAAAAGACAAAGGAAAGCTAAATTTTCATCTGATGAGTGGATAGTCTATCTTATAGACAATGACCCTTTCACATATAGTGAAGCAATCACTTCTCCAGATGCTGTCTTTTGAAAGGAAGCTATAAAGAGTGAACTAGATTCCATCATAGCTAACCACACTTGGGAATTCGTAAATCTTCCTCAAAGTTCAAAGGTGTTAGAAACCAAGTGGATATTTCGAAAGAAATTGAAACCTGATGGTTCCTTAGATAAGTTTAAAGCCAGACTTGTAGTCAAAGGTTTTAGGCAAAAGAAAGACATAGATTACTTTGACACCTTTGCACCTGTAGCAAGAATAACTACTGTGAGAGTTCTTATGGCAATTGCATCTATCTACAATTTGGTGATACACCAAATGGATGTAAAGATAGCATTCCTAAATGGGGAATTGGAGGAAGAGATCTACATAAGACAACTAGAAGGTTATGTATCTCTTGGTCAACCTAATAAGGTTTGTAAATTAGTCAAGTCATTGTATGGGTTGAAGCAAACACCCAAGCAGTGGCATGAGAAATTTGATACTGCTCTCATTTCGAAGGGTTTTAGTGTCAATGATTCTAAAAGGTGCTTATATAGTAAGTTTCATCAAGGGAAGGGTGTTTTTATTCTACTTTATGTAGATGACATGTTGATCATGAGAACAAGCCTAGAAATAGTTAATCAAACTAAGAAACTGCTATTGTCTTTATTTGACACCAAAGATTTGGGCACTGCTGATGTAATTCTGGGAATTAGAGTCATCAGAAAAGAAAGAGAAATTATACTCTCTCAAGCTCATTATGTGGAAAATATGCTTAAGAAGTTTGGTTTTTATGATTCTGGTTTGTTTAAAACTCCTTTAATTATGGAAAGTAATTTTCAGAAAATTTTTGGAGAACCAGTAAATCAGAAGAGATACTCACAGATTATTGGATCTGTAACTTATCTGATGAACTGTACTAGGCCAGATATTGCTCTAACAGTTGGAAAATTGAGTCAGCATACTCATAATCTTAGTAAAGAGCACTGGCTTGGAATTGAACGATTACTTCGGTATCTTAAGGGTACTATGCGTTATGGACTTCACTATAGTGGAAATCCCTCTGTCTTGGATGGACACTGTGATGCTAATTAGATCTCAGATTCAAGAGAAACACTAGCTACAAGTGGATATGTGTTTATGCTAGGTGGAGGAGCAATCTCATGGAAGTCAGTTAAGCAATCATGTGGAACATCTTCTACAATGGAAGCAGAATTCATAGCTTTGGAAAAGGCTGGAAGTGAAGCTGAATGGCTTAGAAACATGATTGCAGATATACCTTTATGGCCCAAACCAATGCCACCTATATCGCTGTACTGTGACAGTAACGGTTCAAGAAGTCAGACTTCACCAGTACTCTGTAGCGTGCTTTATCAGATCTAGTGTAGATTCAAGTCCGAAAGACATCTACAACGAAGTGTCCTACTGTGTCTAATGTGTTCACTGTTGCTTGAGTCTTCAGCCTTTGTATTTGAAGTTTTAACCATTGTGGGGGATTGTTGTAAAATATTTTAAAACTTTATATAAATATTTGTTTTAATTGTGTCTTTTATCCATGGTTTTATTTAGTCCCACATCGGGTTGAGAGAATCTGATTATATGGATTATATATAGTAAGGGCCCATGTATTATTAATTTGCCTGAACCCTATAGTGACCCTGCCATGATTATATATATATATATATATAATCATGGCAGGGTATATATCTATCTATATGACTTGGGACTTGGTGTAAAACCCAGCCCTAACCTTGACCCGGAAACCTTATTATTTGTAGGTCCAGTGACCCGAAGTAAGGTAAGAAGTCAGCTTTGGGCCATCCCAGTGGAGGACTTGGCGTCTGGCTTTGAATCCATGAGAGTTGATGATGAAGTTCTATTTATGGAAACTGAATCTTGATGAAGATCGGATTAGTTGATGGACTTGGAGTGCTCTCTATCTTGGTTTGAAGGCATTTCTACCTATTAGGTAAGTCACTTGATATGTGTGCAAAACCCCTTTAGGATTGGATTTGATCTGGGTCTTCAATTCCCTGTTTTGGAATTCTTTGTCGACATTGGTCGATCGATTGGTCGATCTGGACCAGTCGACCAATCCACTCGACCAATGAGTCTTGTCTTTGGCAATTAGGTCTTGCTTGCTCTATTTAAGTCCAATCTCGAGTCCACTTCGTATTTGCTGCCTCCAAACTCTTTGGAACGAACCAAAGACCTCTGCAAGTCATCTCCCTTGCATCCTTGGTGATTTTCTTGACGGATCTTCGTCGAAACTCTTCCTTTTGCATCAAAGGTATGTCTACACTCTCTTCTTCTCCTCCATCTCTGTTTTTCTTTCCTTTTTGAGTTGAGACAGTAGGGGAGATGCTGCATTCTCTGTTGCAAACATCTCTGGACTTGTCTCTCATGATCATCCTAAGGATTAATGGCTAGAACAATGATCTTAACCATGATCATTGCAAGCTTTTGAAGGAATCATGATCAAACCATGATCTAGTCTCTGTTTAACTTCTGATTTGAATTCTGATCTCCTTGGATCTTCTATATTGATCATGTTAGTAGTCAATTGCTGTGTTTTCTTTTCATGATCCATGATCTATCAATCTCTAGTTGTTTCTCTTCTACCATACCATGTTTTCTTCATGAATCATGATAGTTACATATATGGTAGGTTTTGTTTCCTTATTTAGATTTATACTTTTAAGCCTAATTCCTTGAAGATCTAAGTATGCTTTTCATGATACCTTTACCTGAAGCAATGATCCATTCTTCCTTTGTTCTTGTCTTTGATTTCTATCTTGAATTCTTCAAGATCCATGGTTGATCTAATTATGGTAACTTTTTGTTTCCTAATTTGGATCTTGATGGCTTGATTGGATTAGTGTTTTGAGGTTCCCTTTATGTTAGGATACTATTGATGTAGTTTACCCCTTGATTAGTACCCTTTTGAACCACCAAATTCGGATTTTATATCTTAAAACTCTGTTTTTTTTAGGCTACTGTCTGCCGACCAATGAGTACAACAACTCCAGAATTGGTCTGTGTTGGATGTTTTGGTATATTTTCTATTAGGGATCTTTCCTAATATGTTGTATACACTTGTTTAGGACCTTCATCTCAAGTTTGCCAAGATCTTACTTGATTTCTTAGGATTCCTTTGCGAGTTATAAAAGGTAAGGATGGTTACTTCTTTAACAACATAAATTGCATATCTTAGTTTCTATATTTGAACCTTGTTAAGATATTTCTTTAATTAGATTCTTATAATGTTATACTACTGTGGTACTATCTTGATATCAGTAGCATTACTTAATCATATTGAATTGACTCATGTATGATTTACTTACCAATTATATACAAAGTGATTGTAATTATTGATTTCTTTCCATATATGAAGTTACCATATATGTGATGATATGAATTGATGCATGTGTATGCTTAAGTATGGTTTGGAAAGGAGAGGTGTCCTTTTGACACTTCTGTCCTTGGACTACTACGGGAATATTATGGGATGTTTCCGGAGATGCCCTATGGACACCTTCCTAAACTGTTGGATGACATATCTAGGATTGTCTAGTAGTGTCTGGCTAGGATGTCCTGTTATGTCAGACCCTAATCGGAGGGGTATTGAGACCGAACGACCCGTGGTAGCAATGGGGATTCATGGGCGCTCAAGACCGGTAACCAACCCGTGAGAGGACAGGAATCACATTGTGGGGGCCATTTATTGGTAGGGTTGCATATGGTTAGACTTGGGCTCACGGGCGCTCAAGACCGGTAACCAACCCGTGAGGGGACGTGAGAGCTTCCCGTTTACCATATGTGGATAACCAATAGGGTTGATGAGTCCGTAGTCAGGGACTATGAGGACTCTAGTGTGAAGGATACCGGAAAGGATCGTCGGGGACGAGGAATGGACGTATCTCGGATCTCGACTTGATGTAACTAAGTAGAAGACTTGCATTTGGCTAGGCTTTACCCGACATGCGCCGGTACTTAGACCAATGGTGATGTGAGAGAGTGGTGACCTATACCCCCAGCCATGGAATGTCCCGAGGGATGCCGGACCCATTACCAACTGATGATGAGTGATTGAGACCTTCCTAAAGAAGTACGGTGCTATGACTTAAAGCATGTCTGCCAATAGAGACCAGCATATATAGAGTTAGATTCATTCATTCATTGATTGTCTCATACCATATTGCATTTATGTTTGTTCTGAAATCCTGCCATTTATGTTATTATGGATTTAACTGCCTTACTGAGTTTCTTTGAAACTCATTCCTTTATTGTACAATGTTTGTTAGACTATTCTGCAGTCTTGAATATTATGACGGTCCCTATGAAGAAGCGCAAGGCGAAGAGGCATATCTCCAGGAAGGTGATTGCGGTTACAACAATTACACTGAAGATCCCGCGAGTGGTTATGCTCCGTACGATGCTTAGTCCGACCATTGAGTGGAAGCGCCCTTGTGCCGTTTATGAGATTTATACTTATAGGGATGTTGTCTATAAAGTGGAGAACAATTTAGTTACCCATTGTACTTGCTACTGAGATTAGATTTTGTCTAGTTTATTCTCTTTTAGAACTACTTTTCCGCTGGTTGTAGAGTGGGATTTTGCCTCACTTTACTTATCTGTTTTGACACTCTGATTATATCTAGTACTCTGATTTATATATGATTCATTCTTTCCTTATAGGATCTATGGTTTATCTTCCGCACTTTTATTATTATTGTTCATGATTATGTTATTGTTTATGTGGGAGGTTGATTACTCGATACCTGATCTTCGGGCTGTGGATCACACTCTCGGGTATGCCAGATAGGGTACCGGCTGGGAGGATGTGACAGATTGGTATCAGAGCCCAAGGTTCGAGGTAATCCTAACCACAAAAGACAATAACTGAACATTCCTGAGTCATGGATCTGAAATGACTCTTCTACTCTTTGAAGTGAATAATAGAACACTTGGATTAGAAACTTAACCTATGAAGCATAACAGAACATTTCCGAATAACATACCATAATTATACTTAAATAAATGTCACTAATGCAAAGAAAAGAAAGGTGCATAATATACAATAATTAAGTGAAACAAAATGAACTTCATTAATTTCAAAAGCTTTTACAACGATTACATTTGAAATGCATAAATGAAAATCCTAGGTTACGATCTATCTAGGTGATCTTCTCGATCTCTCGTATGCTCTGAACTCCTCCGCTAGCTGAGTCACCTGATGCTCTATCCTGTCCTATCGTGACTCCATCCTCTCGTACATCTGCTCCTGTTTGACCTCCATCCTCTCTAGCATGGAAGTCATCGATCTCATCTGTGCCCCAAGATCTGAAGTCTCTGGAACCGCATGTGAAGGGCCACCCGCCTCGAAGTGTGATGAAGGAAACTCGTGATGCACCGGCTCAGCCTCGTGCATATCCGCATCATCCCGGCCCGATCATCACTATCGGGACCGATATCCTCTCCTCCATCCTCCGACTCCGATCCTCATCCTCCGACTCCTCATCATCCTCACCCTCCGGACCAGGAGATCTCTCGATCGTTGCGGTCTCATCCGACGAATGGTCCGAGTCCCGATTGAGTATCCCCGTGAACCGGTGTCCACCGGTGTATCCTTGAAACTCACCCCGAAATGCTTGAAGATCAAGGTCGGTAGCCTCCCATAGCAAAGGTTCCGCATGCTAGGCCGCAGAACCAAGTCCAGCATGACTTGCTGAATGATGTAGGAGAGATCGATCTCGAAGCCCATGTAGATGCGGTAGATGACTAAGGCCTCCATCACTGTGACCCGATGGTGATGTCCGGCTTTTGGCATAATGTTTCGGCCGACTATGCGACCGATAATCCGTGCTGAATCCGTCATCCGTCCGCCAGTCCACGGAGTGAAGCATCGACGACTATCCCATAGCGTAGAGCATATCTCGCGAAGCTCGTACGGCATCGGATGGCTGTCCGGATCTGCTCCTGCAGTATCCACACACACCGCCTTGTGGATAGTAAGGAACCTGCAAGATCTCGGCCCGGTGCTCGGGTGGAGAAGCGAATCCGAGTCCGGAAGACCCTGCTCCTTAGAACAAGTCTAAGTGGATGTCCTTGGCCTCGAGCCTCCTCTGTGTAGGTAAGGTTGCTGAAGAACAACCTCACTAGCTCCGGGTATACCGGCAGATCCTCGGTGAAGAGATGAGTCCACCGCAACGTGTCGAATCTCTCGCCGAATCCTAAAGACTCGAGGGCGGCGTAAGTGAAGTAGACGTCCCATCTCGATATTGCAGTAACTAAAGTAGGCCTCGTACGGGAACTCGGCCTGAGGTGTGTCGAACATGTCCGGTCTCCTAACCTCCCGTCTAGGCTCGAAGGAACCCGACCTCCGCCCCTAAGTGCCCCTACAATGCGACCACGACCTCTACCTCGTCCTCGCCCTCCCCTCTGCATAGTGTAACTGTGAAAGAGACAAGAGACATTTTCAGTTAGTGCTACCTTAAGATTTGAGCCAAAAGGGTATTTTTGTAATTTTTGGAAAATTACGAAAATTACAGACATCCCATCTCGATATTGCAGTAACTAAAGTAGGCCTCGTACAGGAACTCGGCCTGAGATGTGTCGAACATGTCTGGTCTCCTAACCTCCTGTCTAGGCTCTGAAGGAACCTGACCTCTGCCCCTAAGTGCCCCTACAATGCGACCACGACCTCTACCTCGTCCTCGCCCTCCCCTCTACATAGTGTAACTGTGAAAGAGACAAGAGACATTTCCAGTTAGTGCTACCTTAAGATTTGAGCCAAAAGGGTATTTTCGTAATTTTCGGAAAATTTCAAATTTGGGGAAATTTGATTTGAACATACTAGCATGTGCGCAATACTTGGAATTTCATGTCTATGAAGTTTGTTTGAAGAATATCGATCGAAAACTTGGATTAAAGCAAAAAATTCAGCAAGAAGGAAATTTGGGGATTTTGCAATTCAGGTCAAAATTTGATTTTTGAAAAGTTGAAATTGGTTAAATCAAATTTTATGGACCTATCTACAATATCATCTTGAGCATGTAGCATTTGATCTCGTGCGAAAATTTCGAGCGGTTTGAGAGAAAAATAAATTTTTCTAAAGATAACGATTTCGGTATGAAAACGTTGCGAGATGAACACCAATATGTGAGAACTTGTTGTCTATGCATGGCATTGTGTTTAAAACCTAGGGAATATGTTTCTAAGCATTCCTAAGCATGATTTCTAGCATTGGATACAAGCAAAGCATGGTTTTGATTGAAATGCAAGCATGAGAAGATGAAAATGGAAGAAAGAATGAGAGATTTACCTTGTTTGTGATGATTGTGTGTTGTTGTGTTGTTGTTGAAGCACCAAAACACCTCAAAAACACTGGGGAACCTTTGGAGACTTTCCCTAGAGCTCTCTCACCTTTGGAAGAAGATAGAATGAAGTTGGAATGTGGAAATGAGGCTTATAATGCGAATTTTCTAAGTACAGAATTCCTCCTCCTCTTTCTCTCTCTCTCTCACTCCCTGTTATTCTGTTAAGCAGTGAACATAACCTAATTATACCTTGAGTAAACCTTTCTGGGGTGCAACCTTAAAGGCTTGGGCTGACTGATCTTGGGGTGAAGACACTTTTAGAACCCGTATTGCACAAATCGGGGTGTCTAAATACCTTAAAGAAAGTACTGCATGTATGTTTCAGCTCATTTGACAGTATTGTGAGAACAAGTTTAAAGTATATTTGTAGATTCCTCAACAGTGCTACAACAAACGTTGGCCAAATAAATGAACGCTAACCTTTAAAATGCACGTTCGCACCGTGGTGGCATGGCTGGAGAGGTACTGCAAGTGGCTAGCATTGCGACGAGGGTTAAGTGATTCGAGTGGTTGCAGGTACAGAGGGGTCGTCTCACGCTGCTGTTAACTAAAGAAGTAAGCACGCACACCAGTCATCGGATTTCTTGTTTCTGATGGCATGGGAGGGAAGAAGAAGGGTAATTTTCAGCACCACCCTTGAGGTCTCCCTGAAGAAGGATAATTTTCAGTTTGAGTTAATGAATAGAGATCCATGGGACGAGAAGGATGAATAAACAAGGTGATTTAGAAATTGATGGAAATGACAACCAAACAAGGAAATAGGGATGCCAAACTTCAAGAGTTGCTCTGGTCCTGAGTTGGTTCAAGGATGGACTGAGCTGGTCTTAAATCTGGTGGCTGCATAAGGAATAAATTGTGAGAGAGGGCCACCTCTGTAGATGGGAAGCCACCTTAGATGATTGAGTCAGATTCAAGATAACATAAAACCTTGTAGTGAGGGATTTAGAACTCAAAGAGCATTCAATGCTAAGAGTTATTGTAAAAGAGTAAAATGTTGTTGTTTTCTCATTGTGCATGTTCTATCTTTCCTCCGTTACCTTTATACTATGAATCCATGATGTTCTCTTGAAAAAGATTCCCCCGCTCCCTTAGATTAACATATGCTCAATGAAAGGTCTAGATTAAGAGTGATGCTTGGCTTGTTAGAGAAGCCGAGGCCTGAATCTTCCTCAAGAAGCTACGAGTGTAACATAGTTGGCTTTAGATATTATCCGAAATATCTATTCATATATCCCTTAATTTGACATGCGGATTGATGTCTTGGCAATTGACGTTAAGTTCACGAGACCTGAGAATTATGCATTAGATGGCTCATTAAATTCTTTGATGCATCTAGTTCTTCTCCGAGAAGTGACATCTCAGTTGTCATCTCGGGTACTTCTATTCTGTAAAGTGGCAATGCCTACGTGGCACTTGAGTAAAGTTGATATCCTCAAAATGTGGCTTTCCGACATGAACTCAACAATTCATTCTTGTTTTCTTGATTGGATTAGCATAAAAATCAATTGTACTAAATGGTTCGCTCCGGTTCCTGAACCCATCCGAATTTGGTGTAACAATTTCTTATTCCAGAATCCACTTCAAACGTTGCACCTGCTTCACTAATTCCACGTGGAGCATTTGTAGGAGATGGTGGCAAAGGAAGAAGAGATGGGACTGGTAATGGAACTACAGTGCAACTCATCATCTTAAATCTTAGATCATCATTGCACCTTCGTCCTCAACAGCAACAAGATGCCCTTCGGATGCCCTAAAATGCATTGCCTGCGATTGCCATCGAAACTGTCATAGGAAAGAAGCGGAAGAAGAGCCCGGAGCAAGCAGAATGGAATTATTGATAAGTGTTAACTGTTTGTTTTGTGTGTATCAAATTGGGGATTTGAGCGGTGGTGGTTTGGAGTTTGCAGCGTTGGGTGGTTTTCAGTGTTAATTGGTGCTAGAGATAGAGATGGAATGGTGGAAGGGGTTTCCCGGTGAGGGGTTAGTTTGTCGGTGAGTAGAAGAGGAATGAGTTGTTCCAAATAGAGGAAGACTAACTTTGGGTTTATTTGTTTGGGGGCATTTTTGTTTTTTTAATAAATTTAACTTGTTTACATTGGCACTTAATTATGATTTCTAACAACAAGGGCTCTGACAACGATTGCATGATAATTGCACACCTGAGAGGGTGGCATTAATTTTTATGTGAAACTTTAGGAGGTGGCACTGAAAATTTTCTACAAGAAGAAATTGCAAGGACCTCTACATAGTAGAGAATGCCATGTGTGCAATATGTATTATGCTTAGTAGGCACTGCTTTGAGTAGCCAAAGACTAGATTGAAAGTTCTTTAAATCCTTGAATCTTGACCGTTAAATAATTCACACGCAAATTTCTTCAACTCATGGTGAACAAGCCAGCTTAAACTTGACTCGAACCAAATAGTAACTGGTTTATGTTGGACAAAAAAATTATTTCATATCTACAAAATGAAATCAACCCATTTCACTTGTTTTGTTGGGCGGGAAGAACAAAAATGAAGAAAAGGAGAGAAAATCACGCCCCAAAGAAAATTGGGCCGGGTTGAACTCCTATCCAGACTCTCTAACCTCCTTGTCTCACTCGCCAGTAACTGATTTGCATCAATGGCCATGCTAGCTTTTTCCTCCGTCTCCAATTTACCGTTTGCTTCTTCAGTTTTCTTCAAATGATATCGCGACGCCACATGCCCTTCTTTGTTGCAGAAATTGCACTTTCCCTCATCTTCATAGATAACCAATTGCAAGAAGCTATACACATTTTCCGATCTTGGTTCCATACACTCCACTTGAACCTTATCAACTCGCTCTACACCTATATCTATCTCCACAAGAACCCTTGCAAATAAACCAAGGTGCCCTTGCTTGGTTTGTTTGTCCAAAGCCACAGGATGTCCTACCATTTTTGCAATTGATATAAGTACCTTCTCGTGCCAATACTCGATTGGTTAGGAAGTCGAGCCCACACTAGCTTAGATGATGGTTGAGTTTCATGCGCATTGAAATATGGCGTCCATCTTTGAAAGCAAATCAGTTGTGTCCGGTTATCCAAACTGCTTTTGAGACTTCCGAACTGGTATAAACCAAAGTCAACTGGGTTCGGCTTAGTCATCTGTCAAGCCTTGGCTTTTTTTCAGAATTTAGTTTTCGAACTAGCCCCTTGGTTCTCCTTGGAATCCAGATTCCATGTTAGCATCTTGGCTTCGAACTAGCCGCTTGACACTCCTCGGAGATTGGTTACTAGTCCAGCCACTTGGTGGCAGTTTCATCCCGAAGACGCCACTAATGGACTCCTTGACTTTCACTAGTTAGCAAGATCACTACTAGATACAAAGCTATCCTTATACAACTGTATGCGTGCTAGAGCATTAAATTCAATATTTAATGCACCGTACCTATGCATTGGCGCTTATTAGAAGATAAGATAAGCCAGCCTGTTAAAATCCCTCTAGGTATTGCTTCCCGCTGGCTTGTCGAGAGTTCAGGGCAAAACATATACCATCTGGTGTCAACTTTTGATAGGGGATGTCTGCAAACCTTGTAAAGGGTGCCTCAAACTAGTTACTTGGGCACAAACCTAACCTTTGCTTTGGTTTTACTTTTCGGAACTGTACCAAGCCATCCAATGGCTGTCACCCATCTTCTCCATGGAATCTTCTTCTAGTATAAGAACAATCATTAATACCTTCTTTTGGTAAGTAAAGCTAAAAAAAGCTAAGTAAAGTTCAGATTGAATTAATTCTTGCACCTACCCAAGAGAACTTCATCTTTTTGGGCATTTACTTTTCCTTAACAGGAACTATGTTATCCAAAGTCTAACTTTACTATTAGAGGTGGCGTCCCCCCGTCCACAGAGGCAGCTTTCTTTCACTTTTTTTTTCTTTTCTTGTTTACAAATTCCTGGTTCAAAACACTTCTTGGCTGAATTGGAGCAAGTAGATTTTGGAGCAACATGTCCCAACCTGCCACATACTCCTCCACTAGACTTTAGCCATATTACTTTCGATTTTGAATTGGAAGATGATATAACCTCTCCCTAAAGGAAGAAGGGTGACATTGTGCTTCAGATTCCAAGATTTCACCGCCTCCCATTGCAAATCATCCATCGTGATGGTGCGGAAATTTGCCCTACCAATGCGCGCAAACGGCGGGCTTTGTACTCCATCTGCAGAATCATAATGCGCCAAAACTGACTTGCCATTACCGGTTTTGGCAGAAGATCTATAGCCGGAATCTCCGTACTCCCTACTATGCTTGCAAAAGAGGGCTGACTCTCTTGTCTCATCATCGTCATGGCTGTAGAATCCAGTGTTCCTATGGCCGAATCGGCCACCGTCGCCCCTTCCACAATAATTGGAGCTTCTTTCTCATTCCTTACCATTCTCTATCAATCTTTAGATCTTCTCCAAAAGAATCCTATTTTTACAGATGACAATGGCTCATCTCATCTACTTATAGGAAAAAAAATCCCTTCTTCATCAAAATTAAAAATAAAATAAAATTAACATGCAATAGTTCTAGCAAATGCTCCATAAAATAAAACAGTAGTTCATATTGTGTACATTAAATTAATAATTTATGAAAATAATTCATTTTATCAATCTTATTCTATTTATGAACAAACAAAAATCTATCATAATTCAATCCATAAAAAATTCATGATTTATTACAATTTATTTTTGTATAGAGAATAGTAACTACTTTGCCTCTAAGAAATGCAAATTACGTGTTGTTGGAACGTCAATTGGAAGGCATTTTTAATGAGTAGTACTCACGTATCTTTGCATGTGTTATTGACATAAAATATTGTTATAAGTATAAATTAAGCCTAATATTGCATTGCTATACATTTTTTGTCGCTTCGCTTCACCTTACTCTAAATATAAGTTATGAAAATAATATAGAAAAGAATTTCAATATTAAATTTTCTAATGCAAAGAACTGAAATATTGGAGAAAACTAATTTGGTAAGTTCATCATGAACATAACACATTTAGATTATTTTTTATTTTCAAATCATAAATCATGTTGATTATAGCCCTTCAGATATTTTTCTCCAAAAACATTAGAAGGAAAGTTAATGGTAAGGGTGTGATACTAAGAATGTGTCAACTGAAGTATGTTAACAATTCTACAAAACTCATGGGGTCAATTAGTAATCTGAATTGTTTATTGAATACAGAAACACCCCAAGAACATGTTCGTCTACTAAGAGACTAGGGGAATTCAAACATACTTCCCTAAATCATCATTCCTTTTCACATTTTCTACTTCCAAAAGTATCCTTGACTAATGTGACATTACCCTACAGATGAAACCATCCTCTTCTGAGTGTCAACAAACTACCACAAACCCTCCCAGTCCTGAATACTATTAACTTCTATAGTGGTTTCAGAATGAAACCCAGAAATTACACAGCTGGTTTTCATATCTGGACAACAAATAAAATGGTATAGAACAATGGTTTCTTTGCATATCAGGTCAAGTCAGCAGTTTTCACTGGGTAGGAAACATGACCACTACACTCTTTATCAACTATTTGTTCCTGAACTGCCAATGACATTTGAGTTTCTCCAACCATCTTAAACCCCAAGTACCACAACCATTCATAATCAGAGTTAACCACACAAAGATAAGAGAGGCATCTAGTCTGTACACTTAAGCCTAACGGCCTTCCCCTGTTCCACCTTGTTGTTAGTTCATATTCTGATAATGTTTAGACAACAACTGGTTTACAAGATTCTGTGGAATGTGATCTTTTAAGAATATGATTCTGAGATATCTCTGTAGTTTTTCTCCCTAAGATTGTAAATTTTTACTCATACGATACTAAGATACTAGTACCTATTAACATCCCATTTGATTCATGGAAACCTGCTCAATTAAACCTCATAGGCAATATACATAGATGCCCTAGACAAAGACATCGAAACATCTGATCAGCAAAGACAATAAAAATAGCATGCTAAATGTAAGATGACAGAGACAGGTTACTCAGAGAATATGTTATAGTGTTGTAGACTAATCAAAAGAGATCATATAAATATTTGAACCCACAGAAGAGAACTTCAATATCCTGCATGAAAATGAAATGACAACGGCTATATTGGATTTTGCTTCGGTTCAGAGCATTTAGAATGTTTTAGGCCGTTGAATGTCTTGCTAAATGGTGCAATGCATTTATTGCGCTGAACCCAAGCAAAATCACGCCTGTATAAAGTGGACATGACTACCTTCAAGTTTCACAGAAATATTCTGTGATTGAATAATGGTGCATTTGATAAATCTCTCGAAAAATGCTCTTTTTGTTTTCATGTATTTTGAGAATAGAAAACAATTATAATGCTTATGGTAAATCTGTTTGTTTTTGTGTGCCAGCAAAATGGACCGGTGGTAAATCTTGCTCAAATAACAAGTTCTGCAAAACAACTATACATTGTTTTTCTGTTTTAGAGACAAAATTGATGAAATTGTGCCCGACAAAATCACGAAACAGCGGAGAAGCCGAGAAGATATCTCTAGACAGTGGTCTTCATCAACCCCATGTTTGCCGTCAAACTCCACCGTCGCATCCATTAAAAAACAAGTGGAGCAAAACTGTATTCTCCTGCTCTCGGTTGAAACCATTCAATTGCTATTAGATTCTAATTTTTCCTATGCGTCCATGATTCTACTTGATTAAAGAATCAGTAAATGGGTATTTAATCAATGAAGGTTTATGATTCTTCTTAGATTTAAGACTTTGGAAATGAGTAGTAGACCATTAAGCCCAAAATCCTTTTATTTTCAGCTCTTGTAATTGTTGTAGAGTTTCCTAATGCAACAACTTGTCTTATCAACTTAATCATTGTGGCTTATGAAAATGTGGTTGTCTAAAGGATGCAAGAGAACTATTTTCTGTTTTTGAGAGTGTGATTTAGCTTCACTGTTTGTAATATGTTTTACCATGGAAAAGGGGATATTTGATGAAATTTTTTTAAAATTTTTACTTTAATATATTATGATTTCTTGAAGGTTGAAGGTGCAATATTCTAAGGATGGGAGAATTGCTGGCATCTTGGGTACCTTTGCTCAGTCTGAAAAGTTTTCCCTTTTTCTAATGACCTGACATTAAATTGATTTTGATGAACAAATTTTCTTCTCCTTTTACCTGATAATCAAAATTGAAAGAGTTGCATTAATTGTTTATTACCTTATTCAGAATTTCCTTCAACATGACAACATATGTTCTTATTAATCTATAAAAGAAGAGATTTCCTGTGAAATGGTTAGGCTAATAGGATCACAGAATTCCAGTCATCAACGGTAACCCTTAGGGTGTAAAACTACTTCTTAATCCTGCATTTATTCTTTTCATATTTATTAGGCGTAAGTTTTACTAGTCATATGTTCAATCTTCTCTTGTTCTTTGTGTCTTCTAGTAAGATGTCCAACTCTTGGTCGAGTAGACTTGGAAGCCTATCGATTCTTCATCTCATGGTCTAGAGTTATACAAAGTATATGTTCGAAAGTTCTCTCATGCTAGGTACTGAAGTGCAGCTGTGCAGGTCTATTCTTGGCTGAATTAGGAAGATGTAAATTCCAATGTTGGTCTCTAGTTGTTCTTTGGTGATTCATCTTATATGTATGTTCAAAAATTCTCTCATTTGGTGTTGTGTATATTGTTAATAAAATTGATTCTATGCCACCTTTGGCTGTTCATAGTTTGTATTCTCTTTTCCATAGTCAGATTGGTGAGATGTAGATTTAGATATAGATGCATTCTTCACTCCCCATGCGCTTGATTTGGCAAATCTTCCTTCATTGATTGACTAATGTCTACGAAAAAGAAAAATAAAAAATTAAAGTGTGAACATGAGCATTTTCAAGAGGATGGTGGTTTAAATCCACTAAGACTCTTTTGATTCTTTACGAGTTTAGGTTGTACATCACAAAAATTGGTTAGGATCTATTCATTTTCACAATGAATGTAATATATACTTCCCATTATTGATAATCCAAAAAGAGTGGGGAAATCATAAAATATGTCGATTTAAAATTTTATAAATTTACATCAGTTTTATAGCCAACCAAATAACTTGGTAAAATTAATTTCATTTTATTTCAAGTAAATGTCATCCTTTGTAGTTAATAAGATGATATGTCATTTTTATAATTATCAATACTTGTTAAAAATAAAATTCCATCTATAACAGATTTCTTGGAAGATGTTTATCAAACATTTGCTTGTTTTGAAAATGTTTAAGAATTAATTTTGAAACATGTTAATCAAACGCTCAGAGATCTTCAAAAAACATTTTTAAGCATAGAAGCACCAAAAATTATTTTTTTGTAAAAAACCGTGCGTGCAGCATAGAAATCTTATCAAACGTATCCTAAATAAATGAAAAAAAATTCTTCTAAATAGTTTTCCAGTCTTAATTTAGGTCTCAACTTAAACTTCCTGAACTTATTCTTAAATTTACACAATGCTGCTATACAAGAGATATTAACATAAAATCCCATGTCAAAACAAGTAATATTCTTACCAATGAATGGTACAATTAGAAATTCGGCCATTAATAACTTCATATCACTGGGTAAAATTCCAGAGTAACGCAGTTAAATAACCTTAGTGGATCAAAATAGATAAACAAATAAAACAGATTTAATAGATAACAATAAAACCAAGGTTTAAAGTATCGGTATCGAGTATCGTATCGGTCATGTGATTTTATGTTGTGATTCTTGATGAAATAGGTCTATAGATAGAATTCTAGACAAAAGACGAGACGAAGAATAGAAACAGAGAGAAGCAGAGCTTAAAGAAGATTCAAGAAATTTGGAAAAAATGTTCTTATTATCTCCCCTTAAAGGTTTAAGCCCTTTTTATACAAACAACACCAGCTGTCAAGGTTATCAACTACTACCCATCTCTTTACAAAAATAAGCCTCTCATGTCACATAATCCCTTAGGAATACAGGAGCTTTCTTGAACCTAGTAGACTGACGTGGTTTCTTTTGAATATTGATCTGGTCATGGTCTTCCATTGCCACCTCATCATCTCCTTGACCCACAACATTTTAAGAAACGTATCATCCTGTATCGAGTATTGTATCACTCTAGCTAATGTATTTTAGTGTAATTCAATGGAGAGATGTATCGATGTGTATCGTATTGGTTGGGTCAAATATGAATACGTATCGGCTAGTATCGCATTGTATCGTGGGATACTTTAAACCTTGGGTAAAACAGCCCAATAGAATCATAGGTTTTCTAGTTTGGTCCTTCAATAATGAGAAGCCTACAATTTGAAACCTAGCAAAGGTAAGCCATACATCCATTATACTCAATTACCGAATCAGAAATTAAAAGGTTTACAAATACAAATGACTAACAAAGCTTAGGGCTAAGAAAATTCGACACTTATCATAGACACAGAATGAAGCTTTCTTTACTGGTCTGGACATGCTTTACAAACAAACTTAATACCTCTCAAACGGTTTTAGTTGCTGTGAGACTTAAACATAATTTATTACACTAAAGTGACTTAACATTAGTTTATGGTCTACTAAGAAGACCCACATATAAAATACTCTTAATTTTTATTCATGTGTAACAAGCTTCATTGGCAACTATGTGTGTGTCCCATCCCTCTAGAGCACTTGCTACCCAAAAAAATAAAAAAGAAATTAAAGGAAAGCCTCTTTAGAGAAATTAGCTCTCACATAACAACCTTGTTTTTTTTTTTTTTTCTGATGACGAATCAATTTTGAATTGCCTCAAGAACGTCTCTTCTGACTATAAATTTCATTTATACACACATTTTGGCCCATGAAAGAAGGAGAAAAGAATTTCTATGAGGCTTTGCATGCAAATCGCCTTTGAAACAATTATATGCCCCCAAAGCTACACAAATTACTGATGTCCTGTATTTGAGCTGCATGCTGTCACACCATGCAAAAGTTTGGTGTACCCGAGAAAATTGAGCTTCCCTTACTTGGATCTGATCCATTTGTGAAGGATTGAGCGAGCAGAGCTGCCAAGATTGAGTTCCCATGCTAATTCATCCACTGTTACAGTTCTATTCCGTTCTTGTTCAAAATATTCATGAGCCTTGTTCGCCATCCGTTCCCAGTTTTCATGCGCCTCCAGTTGATGTGATGATTACTGTAGCGCATAACTCTTCAAAATCCATTTTTCCATGAGAAAATTTCTACAGTTTCGTAGTATTTTAAAATGTCAAAAACCTTTGACTCCTTCATGGCATCGGTTTCATTTTCTATGTATATAGGAGGAACATAGCATGTTTTAACCTTGCAGCCAAGGGTGTGTGAGAGCTTGCATGTGCTACAGTCATTCTTTTCCGGTAGCCCTTGTTCAAAAGCCTTCTAACAAATTTTTTGGTTCAGGTGATACCGAAGGCCAATGTTGATCGTCATAGTTTGGATTAGCTCTTAAAACTGAAGGGTACTCTTCCACATAAGAAGATATATATGTGATGACTCCAATACTCCAATAATTTGCTTTGATACAGTATGATCTGCGAAGGACTTCAGGTGCAACATAGAATGCACTACCAACAACATCACTAAGTTTGCATCTTGATAAAGCAGTGACACCCTTGGCTGCAAGGTAAAACATCTTGATAAAATTCTCTTCGAACAGTCTCCACCTTCACACAATGTAAACATTGTCAGCATTCTTGTGTGCATCTTAAAATTTCGAGTTTTTTGCAGGGCACCCACTTACGTGGGCCTCTAAATCCTGACTGGTGGGGTAAATTGCACGGTGCCCAGCTTGATGAAGTTGGTAAATTGCAAGATAGCCATCCTTAACGGTCAAGCCTTTAACCGTTAAATTTGGTGGTAAAATGACTCATATATCCCTATACTTCTAAAAAGATTAAAATGCCTTCTTACTCACTTAAGTGACCCATCTCCTAAGTGCGTGAAGGGAAAATCCCTTCATCCATCTTCTCCCCATACCCTGCCCGGAAACCCCACATCGCCAGCTACCACCACCCCCTCCCCTGCCGGCGACAATCACTCCACCTTCACTTGCCCACCCGCGCCATCAACCCATTTTCTTTCTCTCTCTCTTTAGAAAATTTAAGAAAAAAAATGATTAAACCGGTAAACCTTAGTTTCAATGGCAGATCATTCCAGTGATGGGAGACTCCGAATATGAACTTATCATTCCAGGTAGGATTTTTGCCGCCAACGATGTAAACACAAGTGCGGAGCTTGGTGGTTGGATTCACCCACGACAATGCATAAGTCTGCAACTGACACAGGTTGGCGGAGGAGTCTTTGAGGCCTTGAGCAGAGATCAAGTTAATCTCCAGGGTTATCCATCTTTCTGTCTCCCTTCCTTTGTAATGAACAAAGGATGTCTCTAAGCTTTGATTCGATTCAAGAAGAATAAGTCAAGAATGGCAAGGTCGAAATAATCCCATCTCCATGCTTCTTTGTCATTTGTTCTCCCTTTCTCTTTCTTAATCTCTGTAATGAACAAATCTATGGATGTTTTTGAGCTTTTGATTTGACTCAAGAAGAATAAGTCAAAGGTTCTTTTCACTGTAGCCTCCATGGCAGTTTCCTTGAAAACCCTTTCTCCTGCTTGCACCAAGGTATCAGATCCTTCTATAGAGCTGCCAAATAAGCGTATCTTCAAGAGAAATTGTTGGGTTAATTGATGTTTGCAGGTGCTAACCATGTCCATGGTGTCTTCTCCTCTGCTAAGCCTCAACTTAGAGAAACCATATTGGAGTGCTCCATGGTCCTGAGTTGATACATGTTCCAGATTCCACCTGAGAGTGGTCTGGTTCTTTGTTGGACCAAGCTTGGCTCCTAAGAAATGAAGACGTGAGTGTGGGCCGCCTCTGGGGACGGGAAGCCACCTCCAATGATTAAGTTAGAATCTAAAAAACATAAATCCTCGTAACAAGGAGTAAATGCCCCAAGAAGATGAAGAATGAGTGTCTCCTTGGGTAGTTGCAAAAGAGTAAATGATCAGAGTTATTCTCAATGGACTTACCCTAATATGTGTAGAGTATTGGAATGTATACCAAGTTCATATCTCTGAGGTGGCAAAGACGCATCGTACCCCTTAGTTCTGGATGAAGGGTTGTGATTACTCACGGTGGGTTACTTGATCACCAAGTTAAGAACCTAATCTTCCTGAAGAAGCTTCAATACAACTGTACTTTATCCCAACCGGATCTCATGGTCAGATTCATGTAGATGTGGATGTGATAGCAGTCCCGTACTTTGACAGACAAAATGTAAGGGTACAACACTCGAAGAAGTCCTAGGCGAATGAGAAGCTTTTTGGTAGGTACTGAGCATTTAATGAGTCTCAGTGCATTCAATGCTGTATTTAATGTATTGATTAACGTTTTGGATAAAAATACGTTGGATCCCCTTACAACGTTACTTTTGCCGAGATATAGCTTCTTGGGCGCCAGACAAGGGATATTTGAGAAGTCCACATGCCAGCTGGCAGTCACAATGAGGTGTCCCTCTAGGCAAGTATTCTTTCAAGAAGTGTTCTGCCGAGAAGGGTTCAACCGAGAAGTGCTTGATGAACCCAGTGAACCGGATTTGAACCAAGCGTTCTCAACCGTGTGGTTTTATTTGGGGGTGCATGGTTTGAACCATAATGTATGACAATACCCTTCTAGAAAATCGAAGGCAGATGGTCCGATCGAATGTTCCCGAACTAACCTTGATCTGGATCCTCAAGTAGAAGATGTGAGAGCATCTGCCTTTCCTTTTATTCAAATCACTCCTACTTTTTCTTTTTAATGGTGGAAAGAACAATTCATGGACTTCCCTTTGGGTTTTTGTAGGATACTCGTGAGCTTGAACATGGTAAAAACTTGAATGCCGATTCTTCCATTTTGCTTAGAGGATTTGACTCGATTGCTTCCTCTCTATCTTATCTTACTAGCACATCAAGGGGAGAGGTGGTGGTTGCCGGCAATGTGGGGTTTTTGGTAGGGTATGGGAAAAAGATGAGTCCCTTCACCCACCTAAGGGTTGAGTCACTTAATGAGTAAGATGGTAATTAGGTCTTTGTACTCCTAGAAGGATATATGGGCCATTTGAATAACAAACCTTAACGGACAAAGCTTTGGCCGTTAAGGTGGTAACTTGCACTTTCCAACTTGATCAAGGTGGGTGTCGTGCAATATGGCCCACTTAAGTAGGCAGTCAAGAATTAAAGGCCCACTTAAGTGGGTGCCTTGCAAAAAACTCTGAAAATTTTACCAGATTCGGGTGTCCAAAAAAGCTTTTAAAATCTTGACTTTCTACAAAACATCTTGAATTGATCTTCCTGTTGTCATCTTAGCCTTGGAGATGATCTTGATAGCAAGCCCTTGGCCTTTAAGCCTCTCCTTTCTTGCATTTGGCGGAGCACACGGCCAGCCTCCTTCCCCAGTTTGTAATTTGTAGTAAAATTTTTAAGTATCCCAAGTTATTATCATCAAGAAGGCGCTCAACCTCAAGGATCCATTGGACCTTCCTTTGGCCCCCGGGGATCAATGACACGTAAAAAATCAACTTAATCGATTAAAGAGATTATCAAAAAAAATGGTAATATGGTTGTTTTAAAATATTAGGGGTGAAGAAGAGGTAAAAGTTCACTTTTTTCAAGGAATTAGAGATGAATCTTTAGAGAAGGAAGTAAGAGTAAATAGAGAGTAAGTACAGGGGAGGGAGTTATTTCTCTCAAAAATAATTTTGTTATTGTGTGGTTCAACCATTGGATTTTAATCTAGACGTGGTCATGCATCCGTATGGAAATGGAGGAGAACGACAAATGGACACAATAAGAATCCGCCATGTTGTAGGTAAAGTGAAAAAGCATTGTTTCTTCCATGATATACCTTCTCCTTTCTTGGTTTAGTTATTTAAGAATTGGAATACATGAGGAAACTGAGACGAATAGAGTTGAGACTTGGGTCTTTTCTAGGGATTGTGATGTTGTGGTTGTTGATTGCACGCTTCACTATTGGACTTAATTTGATTTCGCCAACCTTTCCCCGAAAGGATCCGGTTTGCAGAGAAAGAGAGAAGAGAGAACAAATTTAATGGTTAAAAACATTTTCTTTTATATTGCAATGTTCTAAGAGAACATTTTGTATTAAAACATTTAAAACAAAATTTAATGGTTAAAAACATTATCTTTTAAATTGCAATTTTTTCGAACATTGGGTTTTAACTCAGACATGTGTCATGCATCCGTAAGGAAATGAATGGAAATGGATAAAAATGAAAATGGGCACGATAAAATCTGCCTATATAATGAATATTATCCTTCATTAAATCATTAGATCCTTGAAAGCACTTCCGGATTAAGATTTGTTATGGAACAATGACATGAAATTTAGGAGTTAACTTTTTTTTGTCCCAGAAATTTGTGGGTTAATTGCAACTAATATATGTAAGAGTTTCAAATTGTTGTGCAAAGTCCAGCTAAGACAAGGCGAAGGCATTAGTTTAGTGGTTCAGATGTCAAGATGTTCCCTACATTGTAGGAATCCGGTTTTTCTATCCATAGGTTAGAAGATTGTGCTCTCGTTATACCTTTACCTCACATTTAGGATTAGGGTTCCTTACCTCTAAATACTGATAAGGTAGACCAAAGTGTTCCTTTCTAAATTTTCGTGGAGGGTTATAACACAATCAAGTAAAGGATCTTCCCAAACTCGAATAAAGATATTCTAAAAGTGATTCCTTTTTTTTTTTTTTTGGTAAAGTTATTTCGTTTTTTACATCATTAATAATTGAGCAAATTGCATTGGTACCCCAAAATGGAGGCCTAAAAGCACTGACATCCCACTTTATGTTTAAATATCCCACTTTATGTTTAAAAAGCACAGAGACCCAAAAATTGGATTTTTATTGAATATATTTGTCCAATTTATCATTAAAAACCTGTTAGACACTGTTTATTATAGGAATATTTTTGAACATAAACAGTAATTTAACTGTTTTTTAGTGATAAATTTGACAAATATATCCAATAAAAATCTAATTTTGGGGTCTCTGTATTTTTTAAACATAAAATGGGGGTGCCAATACTTTAAGGTTTCCATTTTGGGGTGCCAATGCAATTTGCTCTTAATAATTTATATTCACGTATGAAAATCTTAATAGGAAACTATGTGTGTATGGGTGTGAATCGTCTGAGGCGCTCAACCTTGCGGCCATCTAGCTGCGTTTAATATGAGATAACATCATCCTGACCTCTCTAATCTTGGCCTTTTCAACTTCAAAATCAACTTTATTCGTAGTCATCTTCTTTAAATTTTTTCTTCTTGATTTGTCTTGAAATGGGACAACTCCGGCGACGGTGACAACAACGACGGCAGGATTTGTGAGTGTCAAGTGAGTCAAGGGTGCATGAAGAAAGGTAAAGGTTTATTCATGATTTGGTTAAATAGATAAAACCTAGGGAAAACTACACGATTAGCTTAAATTAAGTTTCCCTTTACAAATCTGTTCATATCGAGTTTCCACTTACAAAACTAGAAGTAGAAGAAAGAAAAGACAACAAGATGATTTTACAAACCACATCAATGTTTACACGAAAAAGAAATTTCTCTGTTTACAGGTTGGACTGCAAGATGAAGAGCAGCAGGGATGAAGAATCGGAATAAAGAAGAAGAAGGGTAAAATAGTCAAATGACGTCTTTCAATGAGTGATTGCCACTGTTTTGGTTACTTTTGAAAACCAAAACACACAACTGTCTACTCTTGTTGATCAGAACAATGAGTGGTTAGTTTTGTTACTACAAACCTAATACTAGCTAATCAAGTAATTTTCCCTAAAACCTAACTGATTCATCTAATTTATTACCTAATTAGATGTTCCAACTTCCAACCATCCAACGGTTGGAATAAAAAGAGAAACATGTGGCGCTCAACTATTAAACGCAGCTAGATGGCCGCAAGGTTGAGCGCCGCAGACGATTGGCACCCCACATGGGTATCCCAACTATTTAGAGAACTTTCTACCAAAAAAAATTACTTCAGAAAAACTCTCACATAACAAACTTATTATTTTTTTATTTTTTATTTTCCTTTAATATGACCAATCAATTTTGAACTCCCTCAAGAACCTATCTTCTGAATCGACTATAAATTTCATTTATACACACATTTCCAGCCCATAAACGAAGGGGGGGAAGATAAGCCTCTCCATGCAAGTCACCTCTCAAACAATTACATGCCGCAAGGTATACAATTACTGATGTATTGAATTTTAGCTGAATGCTGTCACACCATGCAAATATTTAGTGTACCCGAGAAAACTGAGCTTGCCATCTGAGCATCTGATCCAGTCGTTAAGCATTGAGTGTGAAGCGCGGCTAAGATTGAGTTCCCATGCCAATTCATCCACTGTTACAGCTCTATTCCCTACCAGTTCAAAATATTCAAAAGCCTCGTTCACCATCGGTTCCCAGTTTTCAAGAGCCTCCAGTTGATATGTGCTAATTGCTGCAGCGCAGAACTCTTCAAAGTCCAATTTTACATGAGAAAATTGTTCTTCCATAGTAATTAAGATGTCAGAAATCTTTGACTCCTTCATTACATCGGTTGCATTTTTCATGAGAGCCATTTTGAAGTTCTCAAGAGAAACATGCACATCATCTTTATGTGACTTCAACAGCATATATTGAGCCTTAAGGTACACAAGCTCATCTTCAGTTAGTGCTTTTGACAGAGCCCTTAATGCGGCCCGTCTCAAAGGAGTTGCTTCAAGGTATGACTTGACTAATTTATAGGCCAATGTATCTAGAGGAACAGAGCATGTTATACCTTTCAGCCAAGGGTGCGTGAGAGCTTGTGCTGCAGTCATTCTTTTCCTGTAGCTCTTGTGTAGTAGCCTTTGAACAAAACTCTTGGCTTCGGGTGATACCAAAGGCCATGGTGCATTGTCATAGTTTGGACCACCTCTTAAAATAGCACGGAAAATCTGAGATTCTGTGCGTGCCCAGAAAGGTGTT
Source organism: Hakea prostrata (assembly GCF_041222555.1). Classification (NCBI taxonomy): domain Eukaryota; kingdom Viridiplantae; phylum Streptophyta; class Magnoliopsida; order Proteales; family Proteaceae; genus Hakea; species Hakea prostrata. The sequence continues at coordinate 41,191,831 of NC_142603.1, forward strand.
CTTCCAGATAACAAGACAAATGTTATGATTCCAATACTCCAAATATCTGCTTCCGTAGAGTGTGATCTACGAAGGACTTCAGGTGCAACATAGTATGCACTACCAACAATATCATTAAATCTTTCATCATCTGGTCTGACAAAGTCGGAAAGACCGAAATCGATAAGCTTCATTGGAGCATCTTCATCTCGAGTAGTAAAAAGAAAATTCTCTGGTTTCAAATCACGGTGTACAACACCTTGAAGATGACAATAAGCAACTACACTTAGAATTTGGACAACAATAACTTTTGCATCTTCTTCTTTATATCTTCCACCTCTGGATAAAATTCTGTCCAACAGTCGTTCTCCTTCACACAATTCCATGACCATGTAGACATTATCGGCATCTTCGCATGCATCGTAAAATTTTACCAAATTTTGGTGTCCTTCGGATAAAGCTCTTAAAATTTTGACTTCTCTATGAACATCTTGAATTGAAATTGGTGTTGTCATCTTAGCCTTGGAGATGATCTTGACTGCAACAGGTTGGTCTTGGAGCTCTCCATTCTTGGCTTTGGCGGAGCATGTATGACCGAAATGCCCACGGCCAATCTCCTTCCCCAGTTCGTAATTGGCAGTGAAATTCTTTGAATATCCAAAGTTCTTATCATCAAGTAGGGGCTGATGAACCTCCGCACCATCCGCAGGGATGGGACCTCTCTTGGGCTTTGGGGAACCAAATCGTTTGGCTGACAAAGCCTTGATGAGCTTCTCCGGCGAAGAAGGAGGGAAAGGGCGGCGGGAGAATCCAACGGAAGACCTCGCCGGCGATTGAGAGGATCCTTGTGGAAGGGGACTAGTACCAGAACTCCGGTGCCAAGCGCTGCGCCAAGAGCTGTTGGAGGATCTGGTTGGAGTGTCAGATCGTGTATTCTTTGAGGAGCGCCCACGGGAGGCCTCATTACCGTGAGTTGAAGTTGATGGCGTCTGAAGATCATCGCTGTAGCCGACACTGTCGTCTTCGACGACGACTGAAATGTTTTTACCGTAGCACAGCCCCATCTCTTGCTACGACACTCTAAATATAAAAGAAATCGGTCAAAATCCTAAACATGGAAATCATTCAACCCTTCTCTGTAGGGATCTAAGGATTCCGGATTTTCTGCAGAAACAAAAGAGACCACCGCGAGTAAACGTTAAAGGAGGGAATAAGGGGAATTGGGTCAGAAAGGAAAAGAAAGATTGAGGAACAGACAACAGCGGGCTAGATTGTAGAAAGCAGAAGAGGAGAGGGAACTCAGATCAGCGAAGAGGGAGAAAGAATGACAGAGATCCATCTACGAGAGCACGAGAAATTCGTTTGTAACTGGATATTGCTCCTCAGCCCCTCTCTTTGTCCCAATTCCTCGTTTTCCGGGCCTCACGTAACAACCTTGTTGTATTCTTGTTCATTTAAGAGCAAATTGTATGAATGCAATGGCTCTACGAGGAAGGATCCCAGGAATCTTTGACTAGGTTCTACCCAAAAATATAAATAACTAAATAAAAAATTGACTGGGTTCGAGACCAAAGGATTTTTAAATTTGAACTCTACTCATTTCAATTTAAAAGTAAATGAGGGAGTGTTAGTGCAAGAAATATGATTTTAGCTCTATAGTTCGCTCTTGATCCAGCCCTCGTTTCTGAAACCAAAACAAGGTGAAAGTGGGTCGCCTCTGAGGACGGGAAGCCACCTCCGACGATCGAGTTAGTCCAGGTCGATAAATCAGAGACTCCATTGAGGAGCCAAAAGCCCCAAGAGATGACGAAGATTACTCTTAAGGGTTGAAAAGCAAAAGAATGAAGGCTGGGATGTGTGTAGAGCTCACCCTTCTTCCCGCTTCTGACTAGGTATATATTAGATTCATACCTCCAGAGGTGCCCTGCCTCTCGTCCTATAAGACGGTGGTGATTTCTGTCGCCCATGGGCTCCAGGTGCCGCCAGGACGGTCCCCTAAACCATCAAGAGAGTCCAATCAAGCCGCCTTGCCCTTGTTTTACGGTGTGTCGGAGCCTTCTGAGAAGAACAGAGATGTTGTAGTCCCAAGGCTCGAGGAGATCTCTGGTCACGCAGTATCCTTGATATAATTGAATCCTCATACAAGAATTGGATCCAGTCATGTGGGCCTTGTGCCACCTAGACCGTCCCTGCCCAGTTGGAGATGATGAGCTGGCCTAGGCCCATATGCCATTCCAGGACTGATCCAAGGATTAGCCTTCTAGGCCAAAATGGTCGTGACGATAACATTAGCCCCCTAATCTTTATGGTGAACTCTTGGCATGGAGATTATCCATTTCTCGCCTTAATGTGCTTTAAAGTCTTGGAGAGTCTTATCGGGAAAACGAAAACGGCTTCCCACCAAGCGGCTTTACTTCTTCAACAAGTTTCTAGGCACAATGAGTTACAAAATTTAATGTTGGCCAAGAACCGCCGGTTATACCAACTACCTACGCCTTCTTTGACGGAGTGTGCGTCTTTCCAAGATCTCTGTTCGATTGCCAAGTGTTTCAATTATCTGCTTCTTGCTAGGACGAAGCGTCGTAATGATGAGATGTGAGGATCAAAGAAAATCCCCAAGAGCTGCACTCGGTTCCCAAAAAGGCGTGTCTTATAAATTAGATGTTCATAACCCTTCTTTGGTATTGTTCGAATTGCAACTTTTACTGCTCTTTTGTGAATCTTGGCGAAGAAGGTTGAGCGCATCCATCGATCCTTGGAGAGGTCTATCAGCATCTTCTTGGACGAAATGGGAAAGAAAAGCGCGAGGAAGACCAGACCCTTCACTAGCACTGCAAGCCCTTTGAGTCCTTAGACTGAGGAGAAAGAAGAAGAGGGAAGCATTGCCCTAGAAATTGGTGGTTCCTCTTTAGCTATTCCGTCCACTACCCAATAGTGTGCTCCTCTCGATCGTGCTGGTATGGCTACTGGGGCCTATCTTCGGCTTCTATATTTTGTAGAACAACGTTCCTCTGAACCTAGACTAGGGCCTTTGGACTACCCCAGCCTTCTTCGTCCGTCACACGTGGTGTTGATGAAGTCTGCTTTCCAAATCCTTGAATATTTTCCAGTTAGGCTTCCCGGTCCTTGCGAAAGGGCAAACTTTCTTGCAGAGGGTGAAATCCCTCTGTATTTCGATTCTCTGTTGGGTGGCCTGAGACTCCCTCTATGCCCCTTTGTTAAACAGACTTTAGAGTATTATAGACTCAATCCAGGTATGCTAGCCTCGAATGGGTGGAGATACCTTATTGGTTTCATGGGGTGCTGCCACCGTTTTGGCGTAGAATGTAGTTTAGACCTGTTCAGGAGTCTCACCTCCGTTAGGGCCGTTGGCGGGGTCGGCTGGTACAGCTTCAGTAAGCGAGGTACAACCACTCCCAAATTCATGGTTTTGGAAAAAGGAACTCTGCCTTAGACCCACACGAGATGGAAAGAGAGATATATTGCATGCAAAGTCCCATCAGGTTACATCTCCTGTGTTTAGTCGTCCCTCTCCCCGCAAGATATCAAGAGGTTGAACGATAAGCCCTCTTTAGGAAAAAAAGAAGAATGTTTTTTCAGCATTTTCCTAAAAGGAGAAGGGGGCCCCATTCATGGTTGTGAGATGGACTATCAAGCTCCCCTTATTCTATGGGGGGTGATGACTGGTGAGCCCCCTGATCCCTCTTTCTTTCCTCGAGATCGAAACTATATACGTCCACTTACCGAGAAGTTTTGTCTTTTGTAGTTCCTGCTATGTAGATTGACAGAGAAGCCCTTCTCTAGCGGTACAATCTCTCTCGGATGGCTGCTAGATTGGAACATGAGAAAGTCCAAGAACCAGAGAACAATTCTCCTACCCCCTCTGTTGTGCTCCCTCAGCCGGTGTCAAGGATCCCTGTCGACTCAGAGTTGAAGACTTTGGAGGAGGTTCTCCAAGAAGTGAAAAAGGAAACTAGACTGCCAGTGGCGTGGGAAGAGGAAGAAGAGAAGGAGAAGGAGAATCCAATCACAATTTTGAGTGAAGAACGTCCTTAGACTTCTTGCAAGCAAAGAACTGGCAAGGACAGGGTTTGCAAGCGACTGCCGTCACCTCCCAAGACGAGAGGTAAGGAAAAGAGAACAAAGATTGGAGATGCTGGAAAAAATCCAAAAAGCGATCCGGCCGGCATTCCAAGGTCATCCTCCCTAGGGAAGACTGGCAAGGACAAGGTTACTCAAGACTCTTCTCCGAGAACCAGCAAAGTCTCTCTTGGGCACAAGTTCCCTCTTGGGCACGAGACTCCTGCGTCCTGTTTTTCTGAACCACAGACTTTTGATGATTCACCTCCTCGTGCTGCCCCTGTGGCAGCGCAAACAGTAATTCCAGATTCAGTTGATGATGCAGCTCCGGAGGCCCCTAGAGCTCGTACGTTTCGGCCACTCCTCAGAGTTTTGAGATCGACCTCTGTGTCACAGGGAGCTTTAGGCTCACGATCTGCCGGCAAGACTCAGACCTTTGAGGGCCTATCTGAATAGCCAGGTGCCACCTGGATTCCTCGGTGGAATATTTCGGCCGAAGGAGGCCTCTCTGGGCATCCTGCCAAGACAAGAGAATGGTTAGAGCATGGTGTGGCCCCAGATGACAAAGTGGTGGCCGACAATCTTCCACTGCATCTATTATCCTCCCGTTTGGCTGAGTAAGGCGTCTCTTTTTGCAACTCTAGATTAGCCTTTCTTTCCTCGTAAAAACTTTTCTCACATTTTGCCCTATGTCTCTCAGAAGTGTTTATGAGAATGCCTTCTTGACCGAAGGTATACTTCTGACGGGAGTTTGCCTGCCACGGAGCAAGTTTGCCGTCTTCCGAAGCTCCTGGTGGGAGCCTTCCTCGCGTTTACCCACGGAACCCCAGAAAAAGGGGGGGGGGGGGGGGGTTTCAAGTGAAGAATTCTGCTGATCTTCAACATAAGAACTCTGTTTTGGAGTCTGACCATGCCGCTGTTGTAAAAGAGAAAGTCTCACTGCTGAAGCAACTGGACGATGCAAAAGAGTGAGTCCAACGGTTAATTAGTAACAATGCCCAGTGTTTGAAGCAGAGAGACAAGGCAATCAAAGGCAAAGAAGCGGCAGACAAGCTAAATCAACAATTGGTGGGAGATAACCTTTCCATCGAGTCAGAAAGATTTAAACTCCAACTGCGGAACCAAGAACTGGAAAGCCTTCTAACCTCCTCTCAGAAAGAGATAGGAATCATAACATCCAAACTTTCCAGGAGTGAGACGCAGAATCAAGCTTTCCAAGTTGAGATCAGGAAGCTATTCGCAAAACGAAGAATGAGGGAGAGGAAGCTGTGGCTGCCTTCAAGAAGTCGGGAGAGTACCGAAAAGAGCTGATGGACGCTGCTGGAAGGAGGAAAAAAAATGGTAGGTTTAAAGTAAAATCTGCATATTATCTGATTAGAAACCTCAATCGATGGGCTATTAAATTCCCCTTGCTCCTCTACAAATGTTGATTGGGGTAGGATATGGAACATCAATACTTTACCCAAAATAAATTGTTTTTTGTGGAGAGTTGCTCATGAAGGTATTGCAACTCAAAAAGCTCTGTTTGATAGAAATTGCTCTCAATCTCCTCTTTGTATGCTTTGTTCATATCAAGGTAAAGTACAAATTGAATATGTTAACCATGTTTTATTTTACTGTGATTTTGTAAAGAAAATATGGAGACCTTCTATGTTGCGTCTTGATTCTTCTGAGTTTAATGGCAATTCTTTACATGCGTGGTTAGATTTCATTGAAGCTAGGTTTTCATCATTAAATCAAAAGGGTTATGTTCTTACTCCATGCAGCATCATTTGCTGGGTGGTTTGGATTAATAGAAATAACATTTTGTTCAATGGTAAATCTTTTTCTCTTCTTGACTCTATAAACTCTTGCAGCAAATTGCTTTGTGATGTGGAATTGGCCAAAGGTGATGTTGTGCAGGTTTATTCTTCTAATCCGAGTGATGTTCATGTGGAGTCTCCAGCCCCCCGAACCAGCTTTAGCATGTTCGTTGATGCTGCTTGGGACTCCTCTTCAAAGCATGCTGGGAGAAGTTGTATTTTGTGGAGCCCTACGGACAAATTTGTAGTTGCAAAAACTTTGTTCTACTTTGGTTTCTCCGCTCTTATCATGGAGCTGGAGGCGATTAGAGACGCCATTTTTTGTATTTTGAATCTTAGGATCACCAAGGCTGTTATTTTTTTTGACTGCTTGCCTACCGTTAAGGCCTTAAATGGCCAGGTGCAATCGTTGGATTAGCCAAGTAATGGCATTATTCTGGATATTTTAAAGCTCTCAACTTCTTTTTCTTTTATTAGATTCAGTTTTATTAGCAGATCCTTAAATGCTTAGGCGGACTATCTTGCCAGGGGCTCTAGAGTCTTTTAGCTTAATAGGTCCTAGTGTTCATCCCCACTAGCTTGCATTGTAAACCCTTCTTTTCTTGCCTCAGGTCTTCGGTTTAAAAAAAAAAAATGCTTATTCCAGTAGTCACCATCATGTATCTTTCATTGTCACCTTAGCCTTGTGGCTTTGGATTCGACAAATCTATAAAGCCATACACTAAGTAGGGACTTACACAACAATTCATAGTAATCACCTACCAATGCATGTTTTATATATTAGCTCTTGAATGTTTCCAAGCTTCTTGCAAGGGGCATAATCTAGTGGGTGAAATTTGGTGGAATTTATATTTTAATTCGAAAAACATACTCCACCACGAGTCTATACATATCACCTTTAAATATGGTGCCCAAATGCATATGAAGCACATTCCATTTTCTTTTTAAGTAAAATCAACCATTTTACCATAATTGTCTCTTGAGAAGAGACTCAAAATGCAAGCTTTATATGCATCTCATGATAAATATAAACCCCCACAATCTGGGTTTACTATAAGTAAAAATCGATGGCCTTGTACCATTGTTATGTCGTCTATGGTAAATCATAATCACCATAACCATAATACATAGAATTAGATTACTTGTGCAGTATTATGTGATTAAAAGCCACTTAGGCCTGCCCTTCTTTGATTTTTAACATAAATCAAATATATTAGGGTCACTTGAATGGTTTGCAAGGCATAACCTCATGTACGTGCTTGCAATGACGGTTTTGACACACTAGTGCCAAGTTGTCATATACTTTATGTAAATCATTAGCCTCATAGTTTCAATCTACCTTTATTACACCTACACTTGGTGTAACCTGACATATAGTGCCACAAAGAGGTATACTGCCCTCATGGTGCATTGCTCACAAATTGGCCCAAACCTTAAGCACAACCAACGATTGGTTGCATCCAGTTACTGTTTAAAGATAGATCTGTTCATTTGTATAGTCCTCTCAATAGGTACTTTCAAGATTCCATAACAATCCATTTCCTTCATTTTTCAAGGATTTCCATTGTCATGGATTTCCCTGCCTTAGTTTAAATATCAAGCTCATGCACACGCTTTTAAAGCACCAGCCATGGTAACTGCATAAAGTACCAGCCATGGCAACTACATTTTGAGCATAAAAGGCAACCATAGTCCCCCATGAACACGTCTTCCAAGTATTAAAGCATATTATTTGCTAACCTCATGGCAGTCAACAGAGATACAATGGCTTTGCACTGTTTTTAATGACATTGAACTTGATGTATTGATGAATCCATAAAACAATTGCCAGTTCATCCACATCAGGAAGCAAAGATTTCTAAACTGGGATATCGCCACGTTTTGAAATATTATGCCATTTACGTTATGGTAAATTTCTTTGGTTTGGATATGGAATCTGTCACCTGAAAGGAAAAGTGAGGCTTTTCCTTCATAATCCGAGTATATGTAGGAAGCATTCTCAAGAGTCTTCCTTTCAAGGTATGTGTGATTGCAGTAGCTTCCCTCACCTTCTTCCCTGCTTTCCATCCCATGCATATTGGCTGCAAATTTCTCAAATTCTAAAATCCTGTGAAACCTACAAGCTGTCAGCAAGGCAGCCCACATGTTCACGGTAAGTTTGAAGGGAGCAACTTTAATCACTGCAGAGGCTTCATCATAAGAAACCTTCTTGGCCTAGTAGCTCAATCATGCACACGTAGTGCACTACTCGGGGTTTGATTTTGTAGTCCATGTTCATTGATTAAAAATTTTCCACCCTTTATCTCACAAGCCTGAATAGCCACAAGCTGTCTGTAGAATCCAAATTCACTTAGATTCATTGGATAGTTAAGGAAAGACATGCAAGAAAATGTAATTCAATATGAATATTGCTGGAGGTACATGTCCCTCCAACCATGGATACTGACAAATCAGATATGCTTCATCAGTCTTAATAGGTAGTTCACCAAGAAGCTGATCCTTTAATTGAATCAATAAGAAAGTAAACCCCAAAAAGATGAACCTAATTAAGCAAATGGGTTCAAGGCACTTGGTATACAAGTCTGGTAGAACCAACATGTAATGGTTCACTTAGCCCAATGGTTCCTTCAGAAAACATCAAATTTTACAATTTCCAAATAAATCAATATAATGGATGATAGTAAACCAACATAATTTGAAACTAGAAAACTGATTTTCTTTTTTATTATCCATGCTGCTGCATGCACTTGTTATAGCCCAAGTTTCCTCCTTAATCCTTATAGGTTCTTCACTAATGTATGGAAAAGTATCCAAACAGTGCCATGTGGCACAGAGGTTTTTTTTTCCTTCTTTTTTTCTTCTAGCTTGTCATTATTTCTGGCCATTGGTCCACTCTGAGCTTCTGCTCTATCATATTAACTGCCTTTCTGGCCAGTTCTGGACGCCCCCATCTTAATATGTACAGGCCAGGGTGAACTGATAAACACCCCAAAGAATACCATTTACTATCTGAGAAAAATGCAAATAATGGAAGGTTGCAACGAATCGTTGTGAACTGATGTTCAGCCGCAATATCTACTGGATTTTCTATCTTCTCCAAGTAATCTTATGAACCGTTTGGAGTCCATCACAAACATGGTAACATAATTTGAACAGTGCAAATTCTCTAGAACTCCTCAGCGAAAACATCAACAATATCATCTAGTGAGAAAGACTAGAGAATGACAACAACAATTGAAACAACTCACAGAGATGCCCAGTCAGAAAAAGGCTCTAAGATTGATGTAAACTGATATTAGACAAAATAAAACACGGAACGTACTAACAAGGAGGATAAAACTGGAATCATACCAATCTAGTATCTTTGACCACAACTTAGTTTTAGATCAATGATTGGTAGGAGAACAGTAAGAACTCAAACAAAATATCTGTTAAATGGTTATAACCTATATCATATCAAGGAACACACAGGCACACAACCCTCTAAATATCTAGGCACGGAACCATAACCAATGCCTAATAAGATAATAAAGATATATAAATGAAAATTTGCAGTGAGTCATCCATCCTCTTGCAGAAATATCCGTCAGATAATATTATAGGGAAAATATGCAAAACTTTCATGAAAGAGCCACTGACAGAGAAAAATATTCAGTTTAAAGAAAAGCACTTATGCCAGAAATTATAATAATGAACTCTACAGGCAGATTGTTATCTATTGCTCTCTAAAAACATGCCAGAATAAAGATAAAACAAGTTTGCTCTTGGAGTGGTTATCCAAATACTACTGTTATCGATTCATGCAAGAAACAAATTATAAAAGAAATCGATTGTAATCCCTTCTTATATTCTCCCTTCCAAAATTAAATGACAATATTCTTGAAGCCACTGAAACTAAACAAGGAAAACTTGTAATCATGCTACTCTTAAAAGTAATTTTGTAAAAGAAAGGCCCGATCATAACTGTATTTCCCTTACTAAAGATTGCACCGCCTGTTAATATGATTTAACAACAGGTAGTACGTACCAATTATTTCAGTGGAAACCCAAGTCTTATACGATCCATTTAAATACCTTAAACTTGTTGGAAATATATTATCACAGGGCGATTGTATAAGATAAATAAAGCAAAATTAGAAAAACTTATCTTGATTCAAATGGCATGAATGATCTCTTTATTGAAAGCATCGCAATATACATCAAGTGACACACCAAAGGTGACGGCGTTGAAACGTGCCGATAGTAGTTGGCACTTTTTTTAAGGTATTTAAATGCCCCGAATAATGCACACGGGTCAAGAATGCATTTGCACCTCCAAGATTAGTCAACCCTCCATTGCTACCTGTAGAGAGGACACCTTCAGTCTAAACCACACAAGTGGCATCAGTCTCAATCTTAGTCTTAGAGGTTCTCATTAAAAGATTCTCTTTTTACTTTTTTGGCACAAGGCCAGGTGTTCTGCACAGGAGGCCATCATAGGTCTAGTCTATCTTTCCACTTTTCAGTCTTGCTTCATGCCCTCCCATTTGGGTACAGTAAGTACCAGGACTTATAGAAACCATTAACATTTTATTTATTTCTTTGTTCTTATTCCTTTTTTTTTTTTTTTTTTCTACTTTTCAGTATTGCTTCATGCCCTCCCATTTGGGTACACTAAGTACTGGGATTTACAGGAGCCATTAACATTTTATTTTTTATTTTTATATTCAATATTAGTATTGCATTACTATACCCTGTCCATTCCAATGTACCTCTTGCATTTTAATAATCACTTAGCCTTATTTGAAAATTCTTTCACCACTAGTACTTCAGGTAAAGCCACCCCAGTTACTTCCAAATCTTGCCACGAAGCTAAATACCCTTGGCATCCCTGCTTGAGCAATCTCTTGGCTTGAATAGCTGAGATCATTCTTGTTGGGAAAGACTTTATTTTCAATCTTAGGAATTGGATCTTAGGCTCCCCTACAAGTTTTAGTATCACCATCCTCTCAGAACACAAAACACTGGCATGATTTGCAACTGGCCAGCCCATTCCAAGAATCACATAAAAATCCTTCAAATTTATAACTATTAGATTAGCCCTCAACTTTCTTCCTTCATAATGTAGTTTGCACGATTCAACCATTTTAGTCGCTTCCATCACACTACTAGATGGTGTAGCTACATATAACAGATAATCCGTTGGTTGAAGTTCCAATCTCAATTTCAAAGCAAAATCACATGATATAAATGAGTGGGTAGAACCGGAACCAAAGAGGGTGTATGCAGTCTCAATAGAAATTCTAAACATTCCTAGTATCACATTAAACCAACATAACATATCAAAACAACCAAGCAAGCATTTTAGCTGTTAGTCCATTTAATATTTCATTTCATTAAACATAAACATTATTAACTAAATTAATAGCACAAACATCATACCTGCCGGCTGAGAGTCCTCAGTCTCTTTTTGGGTCTTAGTAAAAAGCCACCCAGGGTTGTTTAACCCTCTGGGAATCTTCAATTTCCTTCCCCTTACTAGATCTCTGGACCCCGAAATTTCCTTTTTGTCCTCGCTCCGGCTGCTCTATCAAAGTGGGGTCATTCTCTAGCTATATGGCCTTCCTCCCCACACTTGTAGTAGCAACCAAATGTTCCAAAAAGGCACCTCCCCCAATGCTTCCTTCCACACTTGGGACAAGTGTTGTTCTCTTGTGGCTGCTTGCCTTGGGGCCTTTTCACTTAATTTATCACAAATTTCTTTCTAAATCCTCCAAATTTAAAAAGGCCTCCAGTCATCCCCTTTCTCTTCCTCTTTCTCTTGTCCCTTTGCCTTATCGATGCTTTCAAATATTTGAGATCGATGCACTACATCATTATATGTCCCAAATTGAAGAACATCCACAGACCTCTGTACATCAGCCCTAAGCCCTCACTCAAACTATCGAGCCTTTATTTCTTTAGTGTGTATCATATGAGGTGCATATTTAGAGAGCTCCTTGAATTTTTCTCTCATACTCGATAACTGACATAGGGCCTTGCTTCAAATTTATAAATTAGATATCTTCTTCATCTTAACATGTTGAGGAAAATACTTTTTATCGAATTCTTCCTTAAATATGGTCCACGTAATTTCTCCATGCGCAACCAAAAGGATAGGCTTAGTTGCCTACCACCATTCGTTTGCTTCACCAGTAAGCATTTATGTGGCACACATCACCTTCTGAGAATTAGTACATCTGATGGCATCAAAAGCTTTTTCCATGTCCCTGATCCACTGCGTAGCAATAGTAGGATCAGTGCCATCTCCTTTAAGTTCCTACTCATAAAATTTCTTAAAATTCCTTAGGACTCTTAAATCGTCTTCAATATCTTCCTCAGTTTCCTTTTTCTTCTTCTACTTCCACCCTCAGCTACTTGAGTAACTTGATCTAAATGATTTGCTTGTCCTTGTACATCACTAGCTAAATTTCTAAGTGCTCCTAGAAATTTTCCAATCTGTGTTGCACCACCAAGGGCTGGATCAGCTGTTGGATTTGGTGTAGGAACCCTAGCTTCTCCTCCTATCCCCTAGCTAGCTCCTTCACTTTCCGCTATTGAACCAATGTCCTATTACCAAAAAAAGCTCCATAAACTCTCCTAAATCACAATTCATAATTCATTTCACATAACTCAGCTTGATAATTGCTGAAATATCATCATATTTCAATTCTACAATTACAAATATTCATTCTTTTCAATTTAGCCATCACAATCTAAACATTACATGATCAATCCTTTCCACTGGCTTTTCATCTTTTCTCACTAGTCAAATCCTAAATATTATCAGTCAAACAATTGATTCTCAGGTTAGTCCATTCATTGGATCAAAATTAACTTTCTCCCAATCTAAGCCGTCTTCTCTCAATTTCCTATATCATTGGTCATTCTAGTCTACATAATCTGTTTCTCTGAGTACTACCTTTGTCACGACCCCAATTTTCACAAGCTTGGTGGGGCCCACATTACAGACATCCAATGAAGGGAACGTGACAGTTCCTCTCAGTACCAACCTATTTATAGCCACTAAAAATAGTGCTAAACTAAACATTTCCAAGGATGAAAACAGATAAGTTTGACATTTTAACTCATAAACATATGTATATAGTCCAAAGTCCTTTTATGTTTACATTTGAGTTTTCAACAGTATCTAGTTAAGTACATACAACCTCAAAAGAAATATATACATTCACAATCCAGTTAAGCAAACATCAGTTGCAACAAAGAGAAAAAGGTTTTCAATTTTCTACTTCAAACGTGTTGTTGAGAGGCTGCACCCTTGCACTTGTCTTGTATCAAGGCACCTATCAACATTTACAATAGTGAGCTTTGTAGACTAGTAAGCAATATAGACAACCATGTAAGTAAGTCAGGCAATTCATCATGCATCCATTATCACATCAAAGTCATATAGCATTATGCGTTCCAATTTTCTTTTCATTTTCCTTTTTCTTTATTAAACTAGACATAAGCACTACCTATAGAGAGGACACCTTCATGCTAAACCACACAAGTGGCATCAGTCTTAGTCTTAGTCTTAGAGGTTCTGTAACAACCCCCGTAATTCTAACCTGGAATCCGTATTGCAGGTCCGATAACCTGAAGGTCTAGTCGGGTTAAGTTGTGGAGTGTCCAGATAAAAGTCCATGATCCATATTCAAAATCCATGGATCTGGATTCTCCTGATGAAGAACCTGCCTTATTGGGAAGTTGGATCTTTGGTAGAAGGCAAGAGGTATTGGGAGATGTCTGGAATGAAGGTAAGACCTCCCCCATGTGTTGTTTAGGGTCAGGTTGAGGTTGGGAGTCAACCGCTTGAGCGAAGCACCCAAGTACAACAATGTACGAGGGGGCAGTTACTTAAGGCGGTTGATTGAACCAATCAACCGCCACAAGCAACCGCCATGGTATGCTTGCGGGAAATTGACCTAATTTGCCCGCTGTCCTCCATAAATAGCAAACCCCGTGTTTTTAACTCATTATAATATTCGGGATTGTGGTTTTGGACGTTTAGGAGGCAATGATCATGTGCTGGTAGGTGAGGAAAGCTTGGATTGCGATCTGGATCTGTTTCCCTCATCTGTTTGCTAATCTGGTTAAGGTAAGTGAATCACTTTCACTCCTTTCTCTTCTTTCAACTTTGGATTGGTGTTGGATCCATCTCCATCATGTTGGGGTAACCTAATTATGATTGGTTGGTTACCCTAATCAATGTGTTTGAGAAGATCTTGTCCGAAAACGAATCCATGCATTCGAATAAAGGATGGATCTAATCAAGGGAGATGATTTGGGTGTTAGATCTGTCTTAATTTTAGGTTGTTGATTTGCTCCTTTGTTATAGACTTGTTAAGATTTAAATTCGGACTAAGATCATCCCAAAACAGATTGAAACCGGATGATCAAAAGTCTGAATTTTGGAGTTGGAAAACTGTCTGTAACAGGGGTGGTCGCTTACCCAAGCAATCACCACAAGCAACCGGCTAGGTCACAGTAACTATGTGAAGTTGTTTGTCGCTCTGATTTGACTCACGACTCTTGTGTATTTTTCTATATTGAGTTTACTTAAGGTCTTGTAATTATGATTGGATTGCACTTTAGTAAGCTTTTACTTAATTACAGGTAAGGATATACATTCTTGGCTTTATGCAATTACATATACATGATGAATCAGTTGTTTACTTTATTATTCTTTACTCATGTATCTTGTTGTAACTGTATAAAGCATGTTGATCGTATTGTATACTTGTTGTTTATGATGTTCTTTTATATAATTTATCAATTATGATATTGAACAATTGGTTGTGGTGTGATAGTGAATGGTGTATTGTAGTTGTGATGGAAGGGTATTCCATTGAGATATCTTGGCTTAAGATATCAGAGGGCTGTGGTATGGGACATATGCTCACTGATGCCTCCAACACTATCATGATCACTGGATGACATACCTAGGGAGTCTAGAATTGCATGGCTAGGTACCCCCACATACTACTACCCTTTCAGTGGGGGAATTGAAGCCGATGACCCTTGACGATGGTGACGTGACTCTATTTCATCCTACAGCGGTAACCAGTCTGTGTGGAGATTCAGTGGTCCACTATTATTCATGCAATGGTAGGGTTGCATATGTTAGGGTTGGGCTCATGGACGTCCTAAGGAGCGGACCCGATGTCGTGAGGAGTCATGAGAGCATTCCACCCCAACAATATGTGGATGACCATAGGGTTAGGGAGTGGAGTCCAACAACGGTAGCCAGTTCATGAGGGTTTTCATTCCTAGGTTGTGAAGGATACAGAACCGAGTTGGTTGGTGCCATAGGGGAAGTATCTGGACTTCATGTAGTATATTACCAGTATGACTTGCATTGGATTAGAAACCCCTACATGCTCCAGTACTCATTGCCAATGGCCATGGTAAGAGAGTGTTGACTTAATCCCCAGCCATGGATTGCCTGGTGTGGACTTTACCCCTTGACCCAAGATCCCAACAGAGGTAACAAGTCCGCGAGGGATAAGAGTGACTAGACCTACCCAGAGGAGGGCTAGTGTTATATCTTAAAGCATGTCAGCTGTCTAGAGACTTGCATAGTTAGATCTTAGTAACATTCATACTATTGCATATCATTCATATTATATATGCATTGCTAATTGTGTTGACATATGGATGAGAAATGTGTTATCCTTACTGAGCTCATCAGAATTCATACCTTTCTTTGTATGTATTATACAAACTGTACAGATGGTTGCATGTCGTCGGAAGTTGGAGAGGATTCGTATGATCGAACCTTCGCGTATGAAGAAGATGTGGCACCGTCAGTGGGAGATGGAGATAGCTTGCACGAAGCCTCTTGTGGATGCTTGGTGTGCGCTTATAACACCCATTGATGGCCGAAAGAGGCAGATTGTCAGATATTTTGAGGATCATTTGGAGAAGAATTGGAGAACCCCCCTTTCTTGATAAATTTGAAAAGCAAGAACCTGGAAAGAAGATAATTTAGTTTACTTTATTGCTTTCGCTGAACTCGATATTTCTTATGAATTTGATTACTTTGATTTGATTCTTTTATTGGAGTATTTGGACTCCTGTAATCCTTTGATTAATTATTAGAACGTGCTCGTGCTCTTGATTTATCCATTCTTGCATTTATTATTATTGATGGGTAAGACCGTAGATCTTGTGACGGATTGCACCCACGGGTTGTCAGGCGGGTAACCGAGACCGGCGGGTGGGGTGTGACAGGTTCTCATTAAGAGATTCTCTTCTCAGTCTTTTGGCATAAGGCCATGTGTTCTCCACAGGAGGCCATCATCAGTCTAGTCTATTTTTCCACTTTTCAGTTTGCTTCATGCCCTCCCATTTGGGTATACTAAGTACTAGGACTTACAGAAGCCATTAACATTTTATTTCTTTCTTTATTCTTATTATTTCCTCCCCCTTTTTTTTTGTACTTTTCAGTCTTGCTTCATGCCCTCCCATTTGGGTACACTAAGTACCAGGACTTACAGAAGCCATTAACATTTTAATTTTTATTTTTATATTCAATTTCAGTATTGCATTACTATACCCTGTCCATTTCAATGTACCTCTTACATTTTAATCATCACTTATCTGAATAAGACTTGACACAATTCATACAATCCAATTATATAAATAAGAAAACATGATAATTCTAAATTTAACAAGCATAAACATCTTCAAATTCATAATTTAACAGTTTAAGCATACTATCAACATTTCAATTCAAACATTTCCATCAAGTTCTTAAGCTGTCATTCGATCTCATGCACTTATGTTCTATTTATAAAGCAATATATCATGCATTTCCATAAGTAAATAAATAAGGTAGATTTTATATTAATATGTGAATGCTACCTGTTTACTAAGTGGAACCATCCACTTATAACATACATAGGTTAGTCAATATCACTTACCTGTTCCTGTCCCATGTACATCTCTTGATCTTGACTTGCCCTTTCTCTTTCTCCTCTATTTAGGATGACTATTGGCTATTTTTGAGTACGTGAACCAAACAGGCTTTCCCTCTCTTTACTCTCTTTACTTTCTCTTTCCTCTCCTCTCTGTCTTTTCTCTTTGCATTCTCTCTCTTCCCTCTTCTCTTTCTGTTCTCTCTCTTAATCTCCACTACTCCTCTTTGTGTTCTCTGTCTCCTCTTGTCCCTTTTAGTCTCTCTCTCTTTGTACTCTCTGTGTCCTTTCTCTTTTTTTTTTTTTTTTTTTTTTTCTTCTTCTTTCTCCCACCTCTCTTCTCTGCTTCTATTCTCTTTTATGTTTCCACGCATAAAATAACCTCAACTCTGTGTTCTCTCTCTCCTCTCTTATTAAAGTGACACACCACACCTCTTTATCCTCTCTCTCCTCTCTTATTGAAATGACACCTAAACTACCTTTGATCTTCACTTAGGTGGGAGGGAGAGGGGGTATAGTCCACCTCATCCATCATGGCTGGGGTTTAGGTCCACACTCTCCGTCCACATCATCCACCATTGCTGGGGTTTAGGTCCACACTCTCTCACCACAACCATTGGTTTCAGTACTCGCACTTGTCAGGGATTCTAAACCCAACGCAAAGTCATATGGTAACATACTACATGTGGTCCAGATACATTTTCTCATGCCTAATGCCCTGTTGGTCAAATATCCTTCTCCACATAAGAATGCTAATCCTCATAGACTAGTTACCTCCGTTGGACAAGATTCCTTAACCCTATGGTCATCCATATAAACTATGGTGGATGCTTCTCATGTCTCCTCACAACACTCAAGCTATCTTTTGGAAGCCCATGAGCCCAACCCTCAATATACACAATCCTACTATTGCATGATAAACAATGGGCCTATGTCTCCTCACAAACTGATTCTCTGTTGGATGCCCACAGGACCACATTAGTGCCATCATGGGTCACTCGACTTCAATACCCCTGCCGAAAGAGTAGTAGCATGATGGGTAACCTAACCATACATCTAGACATCCGAGTCAAGAATGACAATAACTAAGGAGTGCATGAAGCATTGAGGACAATGGTCTAGACCACAAACCCTGATGTTCAAGGATAAGGGTACCAATCTAGGTATTCCATGTTTCACAATGAATAAGTGTTCATGCATAAACAATAGTTACAACATAATAAAGAAAAATAGACATGCTTAAAATAATCAATAGATAAGTACATCAAGCAATCCAACATATTATATAATTGCATCTTTACCTGACTTAACAAAAAAATACTAATAAATGATCAATATCCTCACCAATAAATATTCCAGAAGATCCAATTAAATCCTAAATTTATGATTTAAAGTTACATTTAGGTTTAGGAATAAAACAGAGCATAAACAACCTCAAGACAGGCTTTGTGTACCAACCAAGCGCTTAGGTTGGTTGCTTGAGTCAGTTGGTTGAAGCGACCTCCTCAAGCAACCACCAGGTTTTTTTGACACTTTTCCCCAGTCCAAAATTTAGACTTCGATCACCTATCTTTTATAGATTTTCTGGATGATTCTAAATTTATATCACGTTCATAGAACACCACACAAGCCTCTCCAATCATGAGAAACAAAAGAATTAAACACATATATGGATATGGAATTTAATAACTCTCTCTGAAAGTAATCGCCATTAAAAATAGTTATGAGATATATTCTCCTGGCAATTAGATAAAAAACAAAAGAAATAATTATTCTTCATCTCCAATCATCTTCCAACAAAGACTTGTAAGAAAACCATTGTCTAAAGAGAAGAGATTTAATAGAATAAGAGAGTAGTTAGCCTTATTCTAGATCTAAAAGTCAACAAAGTCTCAGCAAGATTCTCCGTGGAATGAGGTCTACCTTCTCCAACACGTGTTCTCTAATGTTGTAGTCATCCCCAATAGTCTACATCATTAAAATAATGCAAAAATAGGGTTTAGGGGGCTAAAATAGGGTGTCGGGGGGCAGATCAAGTGTTCTACCCATACTGTTCCAAGCGACCGCCTAGGGTGGCGGTTGCTTGGCCACTCAAGCGCCTCAAGCAACCGCCCCTAGTATTTTTCAATACTTGGGCACTTTGCACTCCTGGTTTATCTCTAACATTGCTACAAGCTTAAACATCATGTAGGAGGCTCTTACCTTGCTTATTGACATCTTCGAACCTTGACTCTCTTGCATTGGATATCCACCTACCCAAACCGTTTGGGTTCCGACTAGATCTTCTTTCGCTTCCCAATAAGGCAGGTTCTTCACTTTTTTTATTTAAAGCCATGGGCTTCGGGGCTGAAACATGGGCTTTAATTTGGATGGCCCACAACTTTTTTTCAGCAAGAGCCTCAGGTACTCAGATTTGCAATTTGGGTTTTGGGTTAGGATTATGGGCTTATTATAGTTTATATGTGATTTTAGTTTATATGTGGATGACATGATTTTGGTGTCTAAGGTTAAAACTAAAATTGTAGAGCTAGAAGGGTGTTTGAGCTAGAAATTTTAAATGAAGGATCTTGGTCAAGCCAAACAAATTCTTGTAGTTAGGATTCAAAGATATAGAAGAATGAGACTTTATCACTTTCATAAAAGTCCTTCGTGAAGAAAGTTCTTGAGAAGTTTAGCAAGTGTAAGAAAAAAGGCGGTTTCAACTCCATTGGGTTTACATTTCAATTTATCTTCTAATGATAGCCCAAAGACGGAAGAAGAAAATAGGAAAATGTCAAGATGTCCTTATGCAAGTCTAGTTGTGAGCTTAATGTTCCTAATGGTGTGCACCAGGCTAAATATTGCTTATGCAGTTGGTGTGTTGAGTAGGTTCATGACATATTCTAGAAAGAGGCATTTGGAGGTGGCAAAATGGGTGGTTCAGTTTCTGAGAGGCAAAAGTTACTACTCCATCATATTTACCAAAGGAGAATATCAATTTCAAGGCTTTGTGGATGCTAGTTATTGTGATGATCGTGATAAGGGACAATCTAAAATGGGGGTGTATTTTCAAGTATGCCAATGGTCTAACAAGTTGGATGTTTAAGTTTCAAGCGATGGTAGCATTGTCAACTACCACAGCGGAATACATGGTGAGAATGGAAGCTTGTAAAAAGCAGTATGGCTTCAAGGATTGATGGGTGAGATTGGCATTGAGTCAAAAGTTACGCATTTGTTTTGTGATAATATAAGCGCAATTTACTTGGCTAAGAATCTGGTACATCACAAGAAGACAAAGCATATATTAGTACAATATCATTACATTCGAGTAGACATTGAAGACGAGTTGATCCGATTGTTAAAAGTAGAAACCAATGCGAATGTGGTGGATATGCTTACCAAGGTTGTTTAAGGAGAGAAGTTGAGTTGGTGTCTAACTTCTCTTGGTTTCAAGAAACATGATTTAACAAGTTAGTGATCTCCATTAAGGTGGAGATTGTTGGGTTAGTAATGAAAATCGCTTTTTGTCTTTTAGGTCCTAATTTGAACTTGGTAGGTTTCACTTAGTGTTAATCATGGGTTAGGCGTTTGGTATCATTAAGAGGGCCTTGGAAGAGGTAAATGAGTTGCGAAAAAGAGAGTTTCAAGTGAGTTCCAAGAAGGGTTTTGAACAAAAAGGGGATTGAGTTTGGATCTTCTACTCATTGTGGTTCAAGAAAAGGGTTTTCTTTCTTCGGTTTTCTTCTCCATTGTTGCTCCATTCAAGCTTAAGCTTGGATTGAAGGGTTTTCTTCAAGAGCTTGAAGGTGGAAGATATTTTCAAGGAGGTTTTAGAAGCAGTGTAACCGGTTTTAGGTAATATTGATGTATTATTTTTAAATCTTATACTATGTTGAAGATTAAAATAGTGGAATCTCTCCTCGTGGATGTAGGTAATCTCAAACATTTCTGATTGGTGAACCATGTAAAAATCTTGTGTATTATTTTCTTTTATCTTTCATTCTTGTAATAGTATGTTGTTATTTAATTTGTGATTGTCTTCAACTTATGTGCACAAGATCCTTGGATTATTTTACCCGGTTCCTTGGATTGGGTCTGACTTCTACATTATAGCTGAGGCTTTCGTCAATGGCTTATAATTGGCAAGCAAGATAATGGCGTATCCACATATGCACTTCAGACAGATTATGGCACACGTTGGTAAATTTTGTTGTTTTGGCCTTGATCCAGGGAGACTTTCTGGAATCAGGGGTTTCAGATTTTGATGACCACATATTTAACCTTGTGGATGGGGTGGTTGATTCAAATAAAAAATGGCATTAACAGTGGAGCCTATGAGGATATTCTAATCTGTGATGAGGAGGGAGAAAGATCCGTGGCGCAACTACTTAAAGAGATGACTGTTGAGGTTTGTGCTAAACATTTTATTTTATTTCTTTGAAAAGAAAGTGATGATGAGATAGCAGTAGAATCATGTCTTATTTCTCTTTGCTGACATCCTATTTGCACAATGTCTCTGCTTTATAAACATGATTATAAGCCTTACCGTCACTGTGTGACTGCGATAGTACCTTGACTATTTTGATTTTAATTGGATTATGATTCGAAATCATAGTAGGAACTTAGAGTTGATAGGTGTTGGGATATCCATTTAGTAGTTCTTAAAAGAGAATAAATTATTGCTCATCAGTGCTGCTTCATGTGTCTGCTCGTCTTTGTTAGTTTTGGTATTGCATGGAAGGGGAAGCTGTTGATAAGTTGGGTCCATTGTGGAAATCATTGGCCATTCTGCATCAATCCTAATATTTGTATACCCATTTGAATATTTGTATATCTGTTGCATGAGGTTTGATATCTTATTATTTATTTCGAGTTTTACAGCTACATCCATATGACATACCAACTGAGGCCTTCATGTTTGAGATTTTCAAACAAGCTAGCTTTTGTTGCAGTTCAGTCATGTGTGGTGCATTTGCAGGTATTGACTCATCAATTAATTCAGAGTATTGAGACGCTCAGTAACAGATGGGTTAGCATTTAGTTGGATTTGATTTCAGTTGTTGTTGCATTTTGGAATAACATATGATATGAGCTACTGCTCTTCATTCTTTATGAGCTTAATTTTTTTGTCTGCTTTTCATGATATTCTCAAACATCAATAAAGAAGTTGAGAGTTCTTTTCTTTGTGAATCCTTTCTCATTTTTTTTCGCTTTATCACTCAAATTCTTTCTTTTGTCTCCTCTTTTTTAGGTATTTGTTTTGTGGAAAATTGCTTCTCTTTGAAGTATTTGGCTAAATAAGAGAAGATCCTTCTCTGAGTCATAATTTTCATCTCACCAAACATGGCTATGATTGACATGCATGCGCACATTATCAATGGCCTAAGTCTGTTGTTCCTTTAGTTTTCACTTTCGGATTCCTTTTAAGATGGGAAAAGGCTATGCAGTTTTATATTATTATGGAATTCTTATGTAGATATATAAATAGAACATAAAGCTTTTACATTTCCAGAGCCGCCCAGAAGGAGAAAGCGCAGACAAGGACGACGACTAGGTAGTGAACCAAAACACAAGAGGGTTTTCCATAGACAAGTGAATAATAAAACCACCAAAACACAAAGACGAGCGGAAAATATCAAATATAAACAAAATGCTTCCAGAATTGTCTCATAACTAAGAAACCAAATAAAGGTCTAGAATCCAAGATTTACAACAATAGAAATCAATATTTATCTATCCGAAGAGATGTAGTAGACAGACTGATCTCATCCTCGAATATCCATCATCCCCGACAAGTCCATCATCCGGAAGTAAGGGGAAGGGAAGAAGCTTAGCAAGACAACCTAACACATATCAACGCCTTTCTTTTATATTTAATATCAATTAAATAGAATCTTATACAAATAAAATTAACAACAGTATAAATGAGAAAATAAAGTCATGACATGCCTAATGATATGAATGAGACCAAGATGCCAAAAGATAGAAAAAATCACAACCCAGGTCTAGGGTCGATAGGATGTCCCATGCCGACAGCGGACAAGCAACATCCATCTACCCTAACCAAATGTTTCCAAACTCAATGTATGTTCCATGCCGTTACATGGCGCGCGCGACAAGCCAACAACACTCATCCAAAACACAACACCATCTCTCATGCATACATGGTCTAAGGTAGAGGATGTCCCATGCGTTACAGGCTCGGCGACAAGCCAACATCATCTACCTTAACCAAATGTTTTAGAATCAAGTATGTTCCATGCCGACATGGCGAGGTACACAGCCAACATACACTCATCCAAAACATCACTAACCAACACACACATAATGCTAATATGACCATGACATGTCTTGATTAATCATATGCAAACAATGCAAGATCATATGAAAATGATGAATTTTGGTTATAGTCCATTATAAAATCAATGATAATACAATAATAAATAACCCAATAAAACATAAATATAAAGATATATTCATGCTTATAGAAAAGATTAATAAATTCAAGGGAGAGATTAGTTATTGATAGATCATAATAATTAAAAATATAATCTAAAAGAATACATATTTATATACTCAAAGACAAGTACTAATAAATCAAGATAGACAAAATCTAAAAGATTCATACTCAAAATCAAATTATTAAATCAAAGAAATAAATCATATACCAATAAACATGTAAACAAATATCATGTAAACGATAATAATCAAGATAAGTTATAAATCAATAAAAGAATCAATTACTAAGAAGTCAGAAACATAAATTAGATCATAGAAAAAGAAGACAAAACATATGAAAGTGGAAGGTTGTACACGTGGAGAATATCCCCGATAGAGGGCAACGCTAAATTATCTTCCACAGTTCTTGAAAATATAGGCACCTCTTTAATAATCAATATAGGCCTCAATCTTTTTAATATACAAGTTCTCATCATCTTCTTCTCTCCCTCAATATTCCTCAAGATTCCTCAATATGTCTCTTCCTAAACTACACCTAAACCCAAAAGAAAATAACAACAAAACAAAGCAACCAAAGAAAGAAAAAAAAAAAAAAAAAAAAGAAAAAAAAAAAAAAAAAAACAAAACAAGAAAAAAAAAAAAAAAAAAACCAAAAAAAAAAAAAGAAAAAAAAAAGAAGGAAAAAAAAAAAGAAAAAAAGAAAGAAGGAAAACGGAACGTAGTTCAAGGATGATAGCAAATAAATTGAAATTCCATATAGTTCGGTTATGGTAATATTGATTCATACAATGCCAAGCTCCCATGTTGGGTGTTACAATATTAAAGTCTATAGTTCCCTTGAATGTTATGAATTATAGTGTTGTTAGTATCTTTGATAGTGTTTCTCAATCTTTCATTCTTTTTCATGTTAGGTTGGTGCTTACTTTTTCGTTTCATCTCGGCATCTTTGTTAACTTTGGTTTAAGCTAGGGATCATTGGAGTGGCATTTTCCAAAATTGAAATTCCTACTATATTGGTTCAGCAAAATCTACCGCTAGAAACAACACCAACACAAAAAATTGTTTGGGTTTTTTTTGTTTTTCCCGGCAATTTTTTTTTTTTTTAAAATTTTTTTTTTTTTTTTTTTTTTTTTTTAAATGCATTCAATATTGCAAGTAAGATAACTATTAAGTAAGAATGTAAGATGTTCATTTTCTCTTGCGTTTACAGGCCAACCCTCCAATTTGTTTGGGGAAGGAATTTGCTTCTGGACAAATGAAGGCAGTTACCATATATGGAGCTTCTTTGTTTGTTTCTTTGGTTTAGATTTGAAGATCAAACGAAAAAAAAATTACTTAAAAGATCATGCTCACACTCCTAGAGTTGTGTTTAAAAAAAAAATAACGTATGTTGCGATTTAAGTAAACTGTTGTACATATTATTCTCTCCTTATCACATGTAAATAAGTAAAGCTAACTGCAATTTCACTTGAAAAGCTGTTAATATAAGTACATACTTGGTTTCGAAGATTGGGTTTTAAGAAAGTTGCAATTATATTATACCATTCAACTCTTTTGTTTTTTTCTTTTCTTTCTCCTGGTAAAGATCAACCCAAACT
The DNA here is from genome assembly GCF_041222555.1 of Hakea prostrata. Taxonomy (NCBI): domain Eukaryota; kingdom Viridiplantae; phylum Streptophyta; class Magnoliopsida; order Proteales; family Proteaceae; genus Hakea; species Hakea prostrata. The sequence goes on from NC_142603.1 coordinate 41,216,668, forward strand.
AAAATTAAGCTTTGAGCTTAGCTTCTAACTGATATAGGGTTGGTAGAAACCAAAATTGAGTTTTCTTTGAAATTTTAAAATCTACATCTTTTAAGCATGTTCTTGGCAGCAATTGGTAAATGCTAACATGTTTTTCCCCTCTCTCTATCTCCCCACACTCAAAAAACATATACAAATTATATATTTAAAAATATACTCTTAATTAGGATGATTAATTTTATTTGTTCATAAGAATAAAATTACTTTTCTAAATTTAGATATGTGCATCTGAACGTAAAATCTCCTGCTAGTTAACAGAAAATGATATATTTTCTTGCTTCTATGCACAAAACAATTGTATTGTGCATGAAATTATCACTCATCTTCCAACGAATTAAAAATTAGAATCGAAACAAATGGTTCTATGTAACTTTTATTTGCTGCAATGTTGGTGCAAGGATTACAAGACTTAATTGTTGGCAATTTGTTGCCTTTCAATTTATATACTATTAGCATGTCCCACCAGGTCCACCAAAGGTGATAACTCTTCCCCACTGAGCTTGTTTTCCGCCATCAATTATCTTAAAACAATTAGATTTAGTTGAAGAAGCCACAGCAGCACCATAGTCATTCCATTGAGATCCTTTACCGAGAACTTGTATTCCAGAAGTGGAACAACTTTGGCCTTTGAAATTGGTTGTAACAGGAAATTGACCACTCCCCATCGGAGGCCATGGCTGGCTATTTCGGTTTGAATTAAGAACCTCACCTCCCCAATCAACCTCAGTTGCTGCACCACTAGATAAACCTTTGTACAAATCCTTTGGCCAATAGCCGATTTGTACTCCATCAATAGATAGCCACCAATTCTGGGTTTTTGAGTCCTGTGATCAAATTAAAGCATTCATTAGTGCCAATATAATACCTTATTGATTTGCAAGTGACGAATACTCAAACCAATATGATGCGCTAAAAGCATAGAAAAAAGTGTGGCTGCTGAAATCAATATATGGTCCTCCTTCAAATGAACTAATCACTCATGATTTCCAAATGTTAAGTAGTGAAACTCTATACAACACCAAGAAGATGTATACCTTGGCGACTGCGACATTCACGTAAAATTGCTGTCCATTAAGAGTAGATGCTTTTAACGTAGCATCAAGTGGTACTTTATGGTTCACTTGCACAAAACCAGGACATACAGCATTGTAGCACCCGCTTTTGCCATAATTATCATTCTGGTGATCATGACAAGAACAAATAATTATAATAAGTATAGTAATGTAAATAATTTTAAAATTCACATAATATGATAGAGTTTGGTGAAAGAAGCTTACCGTCCAATATGTAAAGAACCTAGTTTGGTAGGTTTGATATTCATCGGGATATACCTGAGAGAAATTATTGAAGATGGCTTCGTCAACTATATGTTAAATGGAATATTTTGGATGTTCTTATGAGAAATACTTACAGTCCATCCAGCTTCGATGGTTTCAGTAGTGCTCCCCTCATTGGCAATCCAAAGCTGAGAAAGACTAAATTGATCATGACTGTTCACTTTTGGATTCCATATGTTAAGCGTTGCTCTGGTTCCAAAATAATCTCCACGAGATTCTACCGTCGCCCACTAGAAAAGAAAAGTTATTCACTTAAATATTTATCATGAGAGTGAGAGAGGTGTTCTGTTAAACCGCAAGAATCTCTATTCACTTCCTTTTAATCCATGATGACGTGAGGATTGAAAGATAATAACCCTACTATTGTACAAAGTTTTTCTGAAAATGAAAATAAGGTATTTTTTTTTTAATCATGAGTAGTTCATGCATTCCTATGGAAAATATATCTCCATTTCAATGTATTATACTCACCAGATGTTCAGAAAGGTCTTCTGCCTTTATGCTGTACTTCCCTCTGAAAGATCGAGATGGAAGTGATCGAGATGGAAGTGACTTGTATCTTAAAATGTCATCAATTTGGAGCCTTCGGACAGGAACTGTTCCAACTGGGCATCCTCCATCTTTAAGGCCTATAACTGCATGACTCTGATTTGAACCATCGTTGTCCTTCATCTCCTCTGGGATATAAGTTGGTTTCATCTGTATAGTTGAGTACAAAATTCACACTCATTATATATATGTAATTTGCTAGAATTTAATTCTACTCAGGTTAAAACAAGTAGTGGCTGTGCTTCTCACATGGTGGTGACTGCCTCTTATATTGAAGCAAAGAGGTCTCAGATAAAGCCATGTACATCATGTGAAGAATGAGGGAGGCGGTTTTAGCTAAAGAGGGAAAGGAACCTTGAGGGTGTTAGGGCTGCGATCAGAGTTTTTCCACTAATCGATTTGTGTAGAATGAAGACTGAAGGCTATGTGAGTTAATCAAATAAGTCAAAAGGATTTGAAGTTGTAAATTCAACAACCTGTAGAACATATCATGTAAATTTACCAGACTACTCTTTTTTCCAAAGGTTAGATTTATTAGAAACATGTGTCCATATTTAAGCTCTGCATAGATGATATCCACACATGCGCGAACAAAACCCTTTTCAATGTAGTGACAACTTTTGTGGATCCACTTAAAGTGTTGAAACATAATGAGTATTTAAGTGCTTGTATTCCATGCACACATCCAAGAGTTCGGATCACCTCTTTGTGGGAGAGGGGGGGGGGGGAACACATATTGCTCCCTTAAGCTTCTCTACCACAGAATAGAAGTGGAGCTCATGTGAAACTCACTGGAGTCCCATTTTTGAATTATTTTATTAATATTCAGTGGATCTCATACCTTTTATGTTAGTAAAGAAAAGTCAACAGACCGATATGTGCTCCCCGAACAGAGAACTAATTTGAAGTGCACCTCCAATGCATGCATAGGGACCAGCCTTAGGATATCTCTTCTTTTTTTTTTTTTTTGGATGAATACCCTAGGATATCTTATTTGGGGGGGGGGGGGAACATATATTGCTCTCCTTAAGCTTCTCTACCACAGAATAGAAGTGGAGCCCATGTGAAACTCACTAGAGTCCCATTTTTAAATTATTTTTTTAATATTCAGTGGATCTCATACCTTTTTAGGTTAGTAAAGAAAAGTCAACAGACCGATATGTGCTCCCCCAACAGGGAACTAATTTGAAGTGCACCTCCAATGCATGCATAGGGACCAGCCTCTTTTATTTATTTATTTTTATTTATTTTTATTTATTTTTTTGGTGAATACCTTAGGATATCTTATTTGGTACCCAAGCTTCAAGGAGAGGTGGGAGACACAAAATTTCTTACTTTCTTATATAGCGTAATGCTCTCATGAAACAATGAAATTGGAATTCATCTCTTCCCGTAAGTGGAGGTACCGCTACATATTTCAGTAGTTAGACAAAGAACTCTATCCTTCGTAGAGAATTTTAAAGATAAATTGTTGATACTGGAATTTTAAAATGAAAAAGTTGAACATCTTACCTGAATTGTATGGTTCTCAAGAGCAGGATGATCAAAGGCAAGTTGTTTATCTACCATCACACAATCAAAGATGTCCCCATTCTCGGCCTATAGGAACAAATAATACATTCTAAAAGTTAATAATATTATATAAAACTAGATTATAGATTTCATACACGGCTATACGAGCATTCATATTTGTGTCCCATTTCATATCTATGAAGTAGTAGAAGTAATAAATATAACGCCTTGAAACTCCACCTTCTAACATTGGACAGCCATGTATGAAATTAGTTGCCCCTTGCTTTAAAATGTTTGTTTTTATTTTTTATTTTTTAATAATCATTATTTCTTTTTATTATATTTGAGATCAACACAAGGACCATATATAATATTGAGAGACCGTATGTCAACAGAGTTATCAAATTTATTAATTCGTGATTATGGAACCTTAAAAAAAAGTTTACACACTAAAAAAATTACGAGAGGAATGTCCAAATCTTCTTGAAGCCAAAGGAAAAGCTTTGATGGATAAAGGAATTTTCGAGGATGTAATCAAGATGTATGTAACTTAGGCCAAACAAACCACATTTCACTAAAAAAAAAAGTAATAATAAAAAAAAATAATAATTAATTGAAGAAAAAGAAAGTATTGAGCTTAAATTTGACTCGTGATAATTTTATGTGTTCAGTTGGCAGCAAAAAAATTCTAAAAGGATAAATTACTACCAAACAGTTGCCAATGTCATTAGTGAACTATATAATATATAATGAATTTCACCAAAAACAAAAATTTCTTAAAAAAATGGCAGTTTGTAATTATAAAACATATTCTTTATATCCGTAGTAATTCATATCAAGATTCGATAAATCTTTATAAAAACATTCCAGCTTGTAATATAAAGCATAATTTACCTTTACCAATGTCGTAAAATCTTTTTACTATCTTACAATCTAACTAGTTTCATGTTCTCACGAAAAAAATACCCTCTAGATTGTACCTGAACGCTCTTAACGCTGGGTCGATGTAAATGCTTTAATAATCGTTTTGCTTCCAAGTAATCTTCTTTTGATATTTGTCTTCCTTCTGTGATACTAATAGTGCTCCAAATAGAAAAGATTGTCACCCACAAAAGTACGATAGCTTTTATGCCAAAAACACTTCGAGAAGTCATCTTAGCCATATGACTAATATGGTTCACTACTCCAAATCCAAGAGTAAGTTTTATATAAGAAAAAAATTTATGCGAAAATAGTATGTTGATATGTCAATTTCTCTTCCATTGGAATGAACCTAAGTTACTATTTGTAGTATGTTTGTTATGCTTATTTTCTATGCCAGCATCACCACGGTTCTAGTTTTTTCTAACCTTACTTCTGGACAAATAAGGTATAAGTAAATTATTAAAAGCAATTTTTTTAGGAACACACGGTTAAGACACTAAAAGAAAAGTCATATTTGACAACGCTTTTTTCTCGCCGGTTACAAAAATTATATATAGCAATGCTTCGTAGAAAATCGTCGGGAAAAATGATAATATGGTGACACAATTACTATGTGTGAGGAAATATAAATATTTGGCAGTGGTTTATTGTAAACTATATAATTAAATTTTATCATATACAATTGCCTTTATATGAGGAAGAGTTCTATATTCGACAACTCATCATTAGTGAGCCTTTGAGCTAAAGATGTAATGTTACAAGTTAAGGAAGTTTGAGTGACACCCCCTTGAGTCTCCTCCTTGTATTAGTGCCACCCTGAAACCAATCAAAATATCAATCGGACTACCTCCCTGATACGGAGAAATTATGATCAAATCGGGTTCATACCTGGTTCGACCCTCGACCCAGGTCGAGACGGAGGGAACCGACTCGCTCCCAAGTGAACCAGATCCAGAAGATGGCTTGCTGAGGAAGAAAACTTATTTAGCTACAAGCACGCCCTAATCCTACTTATGGATTAGGGTAATTACCCTAATGATGGCATACTCGAATTGACGGCTGCGGCTAATCATTATCGAAGGGATAATCATCACATAACCTACAGGGTTATCTCAGGAGTCCTCTACTAGTCCAAACTAGTAGAAGTCTATTGCTCAACGGATCTAACTGTTAAGATCCAACGACTACCCCAAGAAGGCTCAAGTGCATCCAACGAAGGAGATTCGAAGGTACAATCTATATAAACCTCACTACCATACGAGGTGAGGGGATCGAAAACACACAATCTGAGACTCAGGTTCAGATACATACTGATAGACTTAAACTATCAGCGGCTTACGATCTAGATCACCTTTTCCAGTTCTTTATTCCTTAGCTTTGTGCTTCTAGCAGAGCCGTTTGTGATTAAGTTCATCAACTGACTTAGCCTTCGGAGGTGGACTCCAGACCCCCGCGGTCGGGCCACATCTGACGCTTTCGTTTTGCAGGTCATCACGAGGAGATCTAAGGGCTGAGCAGATTTTGGACGCATCATTTGGCGCCGTCTGTGGGAAACAATTTGAAAAGCCATGGTGACTAGATCAGCAGCCGCAGCAGCCGCTGCACAGCGCAATTCCGGTGTTCAGATCCCTGGAGCGAATAATCCAGATATTCCCCAGGGAAGCCAAAATCCTATCGAGGTAGATGGTGGTCAGAGAGGACGTGATCCTCCTGATACATTCCAAGATCAATTAGATCAGGTAAAGATTCAACTTTTGGAGGTGAGCCAAGCACTCCGCCTGCTCACCAGACGAGTGGTTTTACCACAAGAACCTGATCAACGCGATTCAGGGAGACGTGCGTTACCACGTGATCAAAGATTGGCTGAAGACCGGAATATCGGTCAGAATTTTCGGGAAGGAGACCGAGGACCTAGGAGGATTGACGATCAACCTAGGCGAGACGATCGGTTCAACAGACCGCAAGAGAGTACAACTGATTCAAATACAAGGTTGGATACAGGGGTAAGAACTCACTCACCAACTGTCAGAAGAACCGTTCGCAATGATTGAGCAGTTCGCGACTAGCGGAATGTTCGGGAAGGACGGGCTGTTCGTGATGATCGGATAGCACGGGATGATCGTGTTAATCGAGGTCGTGATCATATTGCTGAAGATCACCCGACCCAGATTTGTCAGGAATTGGCCAACATCAATGAGAAATTAGGGCAGTTGGTTAAGGGCAGGATAGCTGAGGATATTTACTCAGTCATTCGGAAGACCCCCTTTGCCGAGCCAATTGCGGGATATCAGTTTCCCCATAACTTCCGTTTGCCTACCTTTTCTACATTCGATGGCTCCGGAGATCCAACAGCTCACATTGGCTATTACCAACAGACCATGGCGATTTCGGTGTAATTCGATGAAATTTTGTGCAGGGTTTTTGGTTCATCTCTAACTGGAGCAGCACAAAAGTGGTTTTCAAACCTCCCCTCTAGAAGGATCGTAAACTTTGATGAATTGGCGCGCAAGTTCATAGGGCGATTCCAGAGTGGAATACAGGTCAAGAAAACGGAAGAAACCTTGTTTACTGTCAGACAAGGAAAGAACGAATCAATTAGAGAGTTTCTGAAAAGATTCAACAAAGTAACGATGGAGATAGAAAATTTGGATGAGCAAGTAGCCAAAACTGCTCTATTCACGAGACTCACTAATCGGAAACTCCTGGAGTTATTACTACAGGATATGCCTGCGACTTATGCTGAGTTGGTACAGAGATGCCAGAAGCAGGCTGAAGTCATGGAGATTCTAGACGCGCGCCAAGGAGATAATAAAGTCTCCAATAAGGAAATGAAGGCTCTGAGCGAAGCGAGAAGCCAAAGAAAAATGTCCGTGATCGGGTTGGAAAATCTCAGGCTTGGCGCCAAAGGTCTCCCGGTAAAAGTGAGTATACTCCATTGAATGTTCCTCGGGCTGATATTTTAAATATCATCAAAAGAAAAAATATCTTGAAGTGGCCGCCTAAAATTCTTTTGAAACCCGGAGAGCAGTAGGATCGAGAAAAGTATTGCCGATTCCACAAGGACTATGGTCATTATACAAATGACTGTCGTCATCTGAAAGCATATATTGAGAGATTAATATCTCAGGGACATTTGTCCTGTTTTGTTAGCAGAAGGAGGGAGGAGCCACGTGAGCCATGCGCGGCTGCTCCTAAAAGGGATCGTTTGGTTAGTTCAGAACAATCAAGGGAGGCCCCGAAGTCTAAGAAGGGCAAGGAAGTGATTGAAGCTACTCGGTCACCGATCCTTACCATCTTCGGGGGACCAGAGCCCGAATCACTCCGGAGTTTGAAAACAAAATCCAAATTTGTTGGAACCGGAGAGACGCAGAAGCGAAAAATGTTGAATGGTGAAGATTCTATCACCTTTAGCGAGGAGGACGAAAGAGACGTTTGTTTACCTCATGATGATGCCATAGTCATCAAGGTAGAGATTGCACGTCGGGAAGTGCATAGAGTTTTGGTTGATACAGGGTCTGCAGCTGACCTAATTTCTTATGAAGTGTATCAAAAATTGAAGGTGGATCAGGACTTGATGAAACCTTCATTCACACATCTATATGGTTTTGCAGGGTCATTTGCGGTGGGGGAAGGATCGGTCCAGTTGGACTTATCTATTGGAAGTTTTCTTAAGGAAGCAACGGTCCGGATCAATTTTTTGGTGGTTCGGGAATTGCCAGCTTATAATATTATCCTCGGGCGACCATCTTTATCCAAGATAGGTGCTATTGTTTCGACAAAACACCTGAAGATAAAATTCCCGACTGATATGGGAATTGGTCAAGTCTCCTCTGACCAGAGGATCTCTCGGCAATGTTACGTTGCCTATTTAAAAGACAAGGAGGGCATGAGGAAGGTAACTGCCCTACCTATAGAAGTTCGAGACGATCGGGAAGAAGCAGAGATGCAAAGACCCGAACCAGTGGAGAAGCTGGAACAAATCCAGCTGTGTACCGAGGATGAGAAAAAGATTACTTATATCGGGTCTGAACAGCTGGAGGAATTTAAAGATAAGTTGAAGTTATTTTTTCAACAGAATAAAGACGTATTTGCATGGTCTGCTGAAGATATGCCAGAAATCGATCGGGCTGTTGTAGAGCATAAACTCTGGATAGATCCTAAGGTGAAACCAGTGATACAGAAAAGGAGAAATTTCTCCATTGAAAAGTATGAAGCCGTTCGTAGCGAAGTTGAAAAACTCAAGAATTCTGGTTTCATAGAACCAATTGAATGCCCAACTTGGTTGGCCAACGTGGTAATGGTAAAAAAGGCGAATGGGAAGTGGAGGATGTGTATAGACTACACAGATCTTAACAAGGCTTGCCTTAAAGATTGCTATCCGTTGCCTCGGATTGACCTCTTGATAGATGCGACTGCAGGATATGAAACTTTATGTTTCATGGATGCCTACTCAGGGTACAATCAGATCCTTATGAATAAGGAGGATGAGAAATTTACAGCTTTCATGACTGATCGTGAAAGCTATTATTATAAGGTCATGCCTTTTGGCCTGAAGAACGCAGGAGCAACATATCAGAGGGCCGTCAACAAGATTTTCAAAGAGCTGATAGGAAAGAATGTTGAAGCTTATGTTGACGACATGCTAGTGAAAAGCTTTACAAAAGCAAATCATATTGCAGATTTGACTGAGGTATTCTCAGGACTGTGAAAGTATCAAATGAAGCTGAACCTAGAAAAGTGTGCCTTTGGAGTCTCCTCGGGCAAATTTTTGGGCTTCATGGTATCACAGAGAGGAATTGAGGCTAATCCTGCCAAAATACAAGCTCTGGTTGATATGGAGGCTCCCAAAACTGTTCGTGATGTGCAGTGTTTAACAGGGAGAGTTGCTGCTTTGAATCGATTCATCTCCAAGTCTGGAGAAAAATGTTTGCCTTTCTTCAAGGCACTCAAATACTTGAAGGGCAGCAAGGAAGCAAAATGGACCGAAGAGTGCCAAAAAGCTTTTGAGGAGTTAAAAGAAGCACTTGGACAACCACCGATCTTGTCCATACCAGAGAAGGGGGAAATTTTACAGCTATATCTAGCGACGTCCCTTTCAGAGGTCAGTGCAGTACTTGTTCGTGAAAAAGATAAAAAACATTGGCCGATTTACAATGTAAGCCACGTGTTACTAGATGCGGAGACAAGATATTCGCAGATTGAGAAGCAGGCTCTGGCTCTCATGATGGCCGCCAGGAAGCTAAGGCCATATTTTCAGGCTCATCCAATTGAGGTATTTACAACTTTTCCTCTTAGTAAAGTTCTTAATAAACCTGATTTGTCTGGAAGGATGGTGTCCTGGTCAGTTGAACTCAGCGAGTTCCAAGTGAGCTTTAAGCCTAGAACTGCAATCAAGGCTCAGGCATTAGTCGATTTTGTAGTAGAAACTACTACACCAGTGGAATCCACCATCGAGGATCCCATTATGCCAACCACTTGGGAGGTATATGTGGATGGTTCGAGTAATAAAGATGGAGCAGGAGCTGGAATTTTATTAAAAAGTCCAACATGATTTATTATTCGATATGCTTTGAGATTTGCATTTGAAGCAAGTAATAACGAAGCAGAATATGAAGCTCTGATAGCTGGACTTCGGTTGTCAAAAGCATTGTCTATTGCAGATGTTACTATTTATAGTGACTCTCAACTTATAGTCAACCAAGTCCAGGGGGAGTATGGTATTAAAGAACCACGCTTGCAAAAATCGAGAGATAGTGCAGGCATTTCAAAACCAATTTTGGAATTTGAAGATATCTCAGATTTCGAGGAATGAAAATTCAGTGGCAGATGAGCTATCCCAACTAGCCAATGCCAAGAAAAGAATCTAGACCCTTCGGTCTATATTGAAGAGATAACTTTCCCAAGTTATCATGAGAAAGAAATTTCTTATATTGAAGCAGAGCGTTGCTGGATGGATCCGATAATCGAGTATCTGAGAGATGACAAATTACCTGAGGATCCGCAAGAGGCAAAGTTGATCAAGATACGATCAGCTAGATTTGTCATTCAGAATGGGAGACTATACAAAAGATCTTATTCTGGAACCCTTATGAGATGTATAGGCCCCGAAGGAGCAAAATCAGCTTTGGCTAAGGTTCATGAAGGAATTTGTGGAGCTCACATGGGTGGACGAGCCCTGGCTCACAAAATTCTAAGACTTAGGTTATATTGGCCTAAGGTCCAAGAGGCTGCTATGGAATATGTTCGTCGGTGTGGTAACTGTCAAATTCATGCTACAGTATCAAAGCGCCCGGCTGAAACCATGACTTCAATTCTAGCTCCCATTCCCTTTGCGATGTGGGGAATTGATATCATGGGCAAATTCACCAAGGCGTCAGACGGACGGGAATATCTGATAGTAGCAATTGATTACTTCACGAAATGGGTTGAAGCCAGTGCACTGGCAGCAATTACTGAGAAAAAAGTGGAGAAATTCGTGCTTGACTCAATCATATATCGCTTTGGGATTCCAAAGATTATCGTCACTGACCATGGTACTCAGTTCGACTGTCTGCAATTTGAGCAATTTTGCGGAACATATATGATCGAGCATCGTATGTCTTCAGTGGCATACCCCCAGAGCAATGGACAGGTAGAGGTTACTAACCGGACGCTACTGGAAGGAATAATGAGAAGACTCGAAGCTGACAAAGCTTCTTGGGTCGAAGAACTCCATAATGTACTGTGGGCCTTTAGAACTATGGTTCGAACACCCACAGGAGAAACTCCATTCAGGTTGGCATATGGATCAAAAGCATTGGCACCAGTGGAGATAATGGCGGGGACATTACGGGATCGTGAGTTCGAGGAAAAAGCAAATGAACAAGGATTGCTTGATAGTCTTGATCTGTTGGACGAAGTTCGGGCAAAGGCAATAGCACGAACTCAACATTATCAAAGAAGGATAGCGTCTCATTATAATACTCGAGTGAAGAATCGTAGGTTCTTAGCCGGAGATTTGGTGTTGAGAAACACCTTAGCTTCCGACCCGCGTCACCAAAGAAAACTGGACCCTTCCTGGGAAGGACCTTATATGGTTATAAAACCAGTTGGTTCAGGAGCTTACAGGCTGAAGAACATCAACACCCAGAAAGAGTTGGATCGGTCGTGGAATGCCAGGCATCTCAAAAGGTTTTATCCTTGATGATGATTTCAATTTTGTTCGCGATGTAAACATTTTCAACTCAATCAATGCAATTTTTGGCTTTCAACAAATTATCTTTTGATTGGGGGGCATCATACACCACATTCAAGAACAAGATCCAACTATAAGGCATCGGATGAAAATTCGTGTGGGTCCTTCAACACTTATGGAAATTTTTCGGATCTTCTTAAGTCGAGGCATCGGATGAAAATCCGAGTGAGTTCCTTTTACAAGGCGACGGTTTGAAACCCGAGTAAGTTCCTTCAAGACTTATTGAATTTTCGAATAATCCTTAAGTAAAGGCATCGGTTTAAAACCCGAGTGAGTTCATTCTCAGACTTATTGTATTTCTCCGAAAATCCTTAAGTAAAGGCATCGGTTTAAAACCCGAGTGAGTTCCTTCTCAGACTTATTGTATTTCTCCGGAAATCCTTAAGTAAAGGCATCGGTTTAAAACCCGAGTGAGTTCCTTCTCAAACTTATTGTATTTCTCCGAAAATCCTTAAGTAAAGGCATCGGTTTAAAACCCGAGTGAGTTCCTTCTCAGACTTAATGTATTTCTTCGGAAATCTTTAAGTAAAGGCATTGTTTCAAACAATTAAGACCTAATTCAATAGCGATTCAAGGGGCTAGCAAAGTTCACGATGAAGTTAATTTCTTATTTCTTCAAAAGATCGAAAGAGGCCAGTATCAAAACAATTACAAGAGCTAGATACAATCTTTGGTCAAAAAAGAAAGTCGTCATCGGTGACTGTTAAGAAGTTATACAAGTTCGACACAACTTTGCTAGAACAAACATATGAGTCAACCATTGGTGTAGATTCAAGGAAAAGAAGAGGAGAAATGAGGATTACAAAAAATGTTTCGGTATGCATAAGATCCTCCGCAATTTCATACTCTTTGTCCAGCTTGTCCAGGAGAAGTATGGTCCTCGACCAAACTTGCATTCAAGACGAGCTCGTCATAATTGACATAATATCTGGATCGGAAGGTGGAGAATCAATCTTATCTTTGGTCCAGTCAGGAGGAGGAATACCCAGGTTGGTAAATACTTCAGGATGGCAAACAACACTGTAGGGAGTCGTATCAAAATGGATCCTTCCTTAATATTGATTCCCATACTTCGTTCTCACCATCCCAGTACGCCTGCAAGCTATAAGCATTCATCATATCAACAAAGGGCTTACTGTGTAAATACTTGAAGACACAGGCTCTGCGAACATCAGTTGGAAGGGATTCAGGCAAAGGAACGACAGCTTGCCTTTAGGGTAACGTTTCAGATCCTTTGGCCCCTGACTTTCCAACAACTCGCTCCAGTTGCCGGATCTTCCCCCTGGCATCATCCCGGTATGGCTAGTGCAGATGGTTTTTTAGGGATGAATCATCAGCTGTTTTGTTAAATTTCGGCACCTATTTAGGGATAAAAACTAATTTTGAGGCTGAAATGGAGGCCCTGATGCAGGCTATAGAGTGGGCAGTGAAGTTAGATATTCAACATTTATGGATAAAATGCGATGGGCAGTGAAGTTAGATATTCAACATTTATGGATAAAATGCGATTCAGTGGCAGTTGTGGTTTTAATTCAGCAAAGGAAGATTCTATGGTTTTTCTTGCAGCGGTGGAGAGATGTTGATTTTTTCTTGCTAGGCCCTGATGTCGCATTGTTATAGGGAAAACAATCATGCGATTGATTTCTTGGCAAATCGGGCGGGGAGACGGGGTTCTTCAGCTGTTAATATACCCTGGACAATATTGATAAGGAGTAAACTTGATTTAGAGGTTTTTGGTCGTTCTCGTTTCAGATTTTGATTCATTATCTATGATTATGTAAGTTGGATCCAGTGAAGTTGGGTGTATTTGGGGGCAACTGATGTTTTTGGGTTTGAGGGATGGCTCTTTGATTGTATGTTTGTAATTTTTCTTTTCGCCTTTTAATAAAAATGATTTAACAGAAAAGGATCTATTTTCTTGCTTCTATGCACAAAACAATTGTATTGTGCATGAAATTATCACTCATCTTCCAATGAAATAAAAATTAGAATCGAAACAAATGGTTCCATGTAACTTTTATTTACTGCAATTTTGGTACAAGGATTACAATACATAATTGTTAGCAATTAGTTGCCTTCAATTTATATACTATTAACATTTCCCACCTGGTCCACCAAAGGTGATAACGCTTCCCCACTGAGCTTGTTTTCCGCCATCAATTATCTGAAAACAATTAGATTTAGTTGAAGTAGCCGCAGTAGCACCATAGTCATTCCATTGAGATCCTTTATTGAGAACTTGTATTCCAGAAGTGGAACAACTTTGGCCTTTGAAATTGGTTTTGACAGGAAAATGACCGCTACCCATTGAAGGCCATGGCTGGCTATTTCGGTTTGAATTAAGAACCTCACCTCCCCAATCAACCCTAGTTGCTGCACCACTAGATAAACCATTGTACAAATCCTTTGGCCAATAGCCGATTTGTACTCCATCAATATATAGCCACCAATTCAGGGTTTTTGAGTCCTATAATCAAATTAAAGCATTCATTAGTACCAACACAAGTGAAATTAAGTTTAAAGAAAACGGATCCTTAAAAGGTAGAGTGCCCTCCAAGGACAGAGCCAAAATCTAACATCTGGAGGGCTCAAGTATCAATATTTTACACAAAACACATTGAATTTTCCATATAAAAAATTTAAAATTTAAAAAATAATAATAAAAAATAAAAAGAGCGAAAATGGAAATTTAAAAAGAAAAGAAAAATTAGCTCTCCTGACCCTAATGTTGCTCTGCCACCTTTCTGCTAGCATGAGAATATGGGCCTATGGGAGAACAGATGAAAGCATCTATGGGTAAAAATTTCTATTCTCCACAGGGGTGGGAAGTAAATGAATTTGCGTTGGATTACTAGCTGTTTTTCATAAATAAATCTAGCTTTCCTCAACTTTTCAATGATTTTCTCCAGTGACTTCACATTATATGACATGACAGTACATTGTTAATCCATATAATATAAGTACCAGACCATCATATAATTTGAACAATTTCAATCTAAAACACAGAAAGGGTAGCTTGATTTTAGGTGCCACCATAGCATCATACGGCTCATAGTATAACAATTTGGTATTGGTCTACCTCAATTCGTTGCTGATAGCTAGGGACAAGGGATAAAACAACAAAGGATCTTTCTTCTTCTTTAAAGAGAAATCAAGGATAGCTTTACCATATAGGAGCCGTTCTATGCTAATATAATACCTTATTGACTTGCAAGTGACGAATACTCAAACCAATATGATGCGCTAAAATCATACAAAAAATTGTGGCTTTTAAAATCAATATATGGTCCTCCATGAAATGAATTGAACTAATCACTCATGATTTTCTAATGATTTCCAAATGTTAAGTAGTGAAATACTATACAACACCAAGAAGAGTGTATACCTTGGTGATTGCGACATTTATGTAAAATTGTTGTCCATTAAGAGTAGATGCTTTTAACGTAGCATCAAGTGGTACTTTATGGTTCACTTGCACAAAACCAGCACATACAGCATTGTAGCACCCGCTTTTGCCATAATTATCATTCTGGTGATCATGACAAGAACAAATAATTATATTAAGTTAGTAATGTAAATAATTTTAAAATTCACATAATATGATAGAGAGTTTGGTGAAAGAAGCTTACCGTCCAATATGTAAAGAACCTAGTTTGGTAGGTTTGATATTCATCGGGATATACCTGAGAGAAATTATTGAAGATGGCTTCATCAACTATATGTGAAATTGAATATTTGAGATGTTCTTATGAGAAATACTTACAGTCCATCCAGCTTCGATGGTTTCAGTAGTGCTCCCCTCATGGACAATCCAAAGCTGAGAAAGGCTAAATTGATCATGGCTGTTCACTTTTGGATTCCATATGTTAAGCATTGCTCTGGTTCCAAAATAATCTCCACGCGATTGTACCACCGCCCACTAGAAAAGAAAATTTATTCACTTAA
The DNA here is from genome assembly GCF_041222555.1 of Hakea prostrata. Classification (NCBI taxonomy): domain Eukaryota; kingdom Viridiplantae; phylum Streptophyta; class Magnoliopsida; order Proteales; family Proteaceae; genus Hakea; species Hakea prostrata. The sequence goes on from NC_142603.1 coordinate 41,232,208, forward strand.
ATATTTATCATGAGATTGAGAGAGGTTTTCTGTTAAACCGCACGAATCTCTATTCACTTCCTTTTAATCCATGATGAAGTGAGATTGAAATATAATAACCCTACTAATGTAAAAAGTTTTTCTGAAAATGAAGATAAAGGTATTTTTTTATAAATCATTAGTAGTTCATGCATTCATATGGAAAATATATTTCCATTTCAATGTATTATACTCACCAGATGTTCAGAAAGGTCTTGTGCCTTTATGTTGTATTTCCCTCTGAAAGATCGAGATGGAAGTGACTTGTATCTTAAAATGTCATCAATTTGGAGCCTTCGGACAGGAACTGTTCCAACTGGGCATCCTCCATCTTTAAGGCCTATAAATGCATGACTCTGATTTGAACCATCGTTGTCCTTCATCTCCTCTGGGATATAAGTTGGTTTCATCTGTATAGTTGAGTACAAAATTCACACTCATTATATATATGTAATTTGCTAGAATTTAATTCTACTCGGGTTAAAACAAATAGTGGCCGTGTTTCTGACATGGTGGTGACTGCCTCTTATACTGAAGCAAAGAGGTCTCAGATAAAGCCACGTACATCATGTGAAGAATGAGGGAGGTGGTTTTAGCTAAAGAGGGAAAGGAACCTTTAGGGTGTTAGGGCTATGATCAGAGTTTTTCCACTAATCGATCTTTGTGTAGAATGAAGACTGAAGGCTATGTGAGTTAATCAAATAAGTCGAAAGGAGTTGAAGTTGCAAATTCAACAACCTGTAGAACATATCACGTAAATTTACAAGACTACCCTTTTTTCCAACAGTTAGATTTATTATAAACATATGTCCATATTTAAGTTCTGCATAGACGATATCCACACATGTGCGAACAAAACCCATTTCAATGTAGTGATAACTTTTGTGGATCCACTTAAAATGTTGAAACATAATGAGTATTCAAGTGCTTGTAGTCCATGCACACATCCAAGAGTTCGGATCACCTCTTTGTGGGAAAGGGGGGGGGGGGGGGGAACACATATTGCTCCCTTAAGCTTCTCTACCACAGAATAGAAGTGGAGCTCATGTGAAACTCACTGGAGTCCCATTTTTAAATTAGTTTATTAATATTCAGTGGATCTTATACCTTTTATGTTAGTAAAGAAAAGTCAACAGACCGATATGTGCTCCCCGAACAGAGAACAAATTTGAAGTGCACCTCCAATGCATGCATAGGGACCAGCCTCTTTTTTTTTTTTTTTGGATGAATACCCTAGGATATCTTATTGGGTACCCCAGCTTCAAGGAGAGGTGGGAGACACAAAATTTCTTACTTTCTTGAATAGTGTAATGCTCTCATGAAACAAAGAAATTGAAATTCATCTCTTCCTGTAAGTGGAGGTACCGCTACATATGTCAGCAGTTAGACAGAGAACTCTATCCTTCGCCGAGAATTTTAAAGATAAGTTCTTGATACTAGAATTTTAAAATGAAAAAGTTGAACATCTTACCTGAATTGTATGGTTCTCAAGAGCAGGATGTTCAAAGGCAAGTTGTTTATCTACCATCACACAATCAAAGATGTCCCCATTCTCGGCCTATAGTTACAAATAATACATTCTAAAAGTTAATAATATTATATAAAACTAGATTACAGATTTCATACATGGCTATACGAGCATTCACATTTGTGTCCCCTTTCATATCTATGAAGTAGTAGAAGTAATAAATATAATGCCTTGAAACTCCACCTTCTTACATTGGACAGCCATGATTGAAATTAGTTGTCCCTTGCTTTAAAATGTTTGATTTTATTTTTTAATAATTATTATTTCTTTTTATTATATTTGAGATCAACACATAGGACCATATATAATATTGAGAGACCGCATGTCAACAGAGTTATCAAATGTATTATTTTGTGATTATGGAACCTTAACAAAATTTACACTCTAAAAAAATTATTAGAAGAAGGTCCGAGTCTTCTTGAAGCTAGGGGAAAAGCTTTGCTATATAAAGGAATTTCCAAGGATGTAATCAAGATGCATGTAACTTAGTCCAGGCAAACCTCATTTCACTAAATAGAAAAATAAAAAATAAAAAATAAAAAGAAGAAGAAGAAGTGTTAAATTTGACTTGTGATAATTTTATGTGTTCAGTTGGCAGCAAAATAATAGTAAAATAATAAATTACTACCAAACAGATGCAATATCATTAGTCAACTATATAATATATAATGAATTTCACCAAAAAAAATTCTTAAAAAAATGGCAGCTTGTAAATATAAAACGTAATTTCTTTATATCTGTAGTAACTCATATCAAGATTTGATAATTCTTTATGGAAACATTTTAGCTTGTAATTAGAAAACATATTTACCTTTACCAATGTCGTAAATTCTTTTTACTATCCTACAATCTAACTAGTTTCATGTTCTCACTAAAAAAAGACCCTCTAGATTGTACCTGAACGCTCTTAACACTGGGTCGATGTAAAAGCTTTAATAATCGTTTTGCTTCCAAGTAATCTTCTTTTGATATTTGTCTTCCTTCTATGATACTAATAGTGCTCCAAATAGAAAAGATTGTCACCCAGAAAAGTACGATAGCTTTCATGCCAAAAACACTTCGAGAAGTCATCTTAGACATAATGAAATGACTAATATGGTTCACTACTCCAAATCCAAAAGTAAGTTTTATATAAGAAAAAAATTTATGCAAAAATAGTATGTTGATAAGTCAATTTTTCTTCCATTGGAATGAACCTAAATTTCTATTTGTAGTATGTTTGTTATGATTATTTTCTACGCCAGCATCACCACGGTTCTTGTTTTTTCTAACCTTACTTCTAGACAAATAAGGTATAAATAAATTATCAAAAGCAATTTTTTAGGAACACACTGTTTAGACACTCCAAGAAAAGTCATACTTGACAACGGTTTTTTCACAACGGTTACAAAAATTATTGCCAAAAATTATATTTAGCAATGATTTGTAGAACACCGTCAGGAAAAATGGAAATATGGTGACACAATTACTATGTGTGGGGAAATATAAATATTTGGCAATGGTTTATTGTAAACTATATAATTATAATTTTATCATATATAATTACCTTTATATGAGGTAGAATTCTATACTCGACAACTCATCATTAGTGAGCCTTAGAGCTCAAAGATGTAATGTTACAAATTGAGGAAGTTATGAGTGACATCCCATTGAGTAACCTCTTAGTATAAGTGCCACCCTGAAACCAATCAAAATATCAATCGGACTACCTTCCGACAGGTTACTTTCCAAGATATAAAAATGCCCTCTAAAAATAGAAAGTATCTATTATATCTTTTGAGTTATTAAAAAAGAAAAAGAAAAATAGTTCCTTGGACTAAGAAGAAAATGCAAATATAATAGCATTAGCCCCACAACAAAGTAATATTATACCAATGGTTCCATCTTTTTGGTTTTCTTGGGGGCCAAAAACTAGAAAATGCATTGATAAAAGATGTCAAACCATGAGAGCTAGCAGAAAGCAATGAAGTGTCAATCATTGGGGGGGGGGGGGGGGGGGGGGAATGCTCCACCAGGATCTAGACAGAGAAAGCTTACAAGCACACTTAGCAAGAAAACTAACAAACAAATTACTCTCTTTAGGTATAAAACAAAAGAAATTTTGATTAAAGTCTTAAGATAATCTCCTAGTATCTACAACTAGACTAGCACCATCCAGTCTAGAGATGAGTCAACTCGTGCAAAGCTAGAACCACTGGCAAGCAGTCCGAGTTGATCTAGATGTTTGCTGCCCCCCATGTACAACCAACCTAAAGTCCATCCCTCACTGCCTCCACTAAACCCTCTACAATAAAGTGTCCAGATGAGTTCCATAGAATACATCCCCTACCTCTTTGTGATGACTTGCTCTCCAAGAACTGTTCACAAAGATTCGTAAAAAGTCTAGGTCCTCCCTGGTGTTGTCATTAGGCCTCTGATGCAGCCTGTTAGAACCAGAAGACCAGAGACACAGTATAGATAGACGAATATCAGACAAAGAGAAACGAATATATAAAGTATACCTTATGTCATAATCACTTACCCGAATGTAGTAGAAGAAGCGAAGGAAAACCAGTGCGAACTCGAACAGGGTGAGTTGAGGTGTACGTACAGTACTTTTCCTTAAGGTATTTGAACGCCCCCTTTAATGCAAACTGGGTTTGACCTTGACATTCTCACCTCCAAGATACAACAACTCCTTAGATCTGAAGGCTAGCACTCTAACAGATACTACTTGCTAAGGAGATATGAAGGTAGTACAGCACAGGAATGAAGAAAAACAAAACGGAATTTTTCTAACTCTAGAATACGAATTTCTGTTTTTTCACCAAAATCTGAGTGAGACTTTTGTTCAGAACTTCACCTCTATTTATAGGCTCGCATGGACACCTTCAAAGAGCTACATTTGTACGTAAGGTTACCTTCAGAGAGTTATGACTGTATGATCAGTCACCTCCCTACAGCAAAACCCAAAACCGGGTTTTCTGGATCCACGACCCACGTCCCATCATTGACAAATGATATTATTTATATAATATTATAGTGCCCCATGGCCCGGTTTGACTAGGATCCACAGACCACAACTGCAACCACACCCGACTCGGTCCAGCTCGGTGTATGCGTGTGATCCACACTTAGCTCTCTACCGGCATACACCCCACTTAGGAGCTATATATGAATATATAAACCATATAATCGTTAGCTCCATCCGATGTTGGACTAAACACATATGGTAAATTAAATTACCTAATATATATGCCGAATTGCCAAAACCCTTTGATTGGAATCTATACATCCAGAAGAGTCCTATAGAGTAAGATTAAACAAGAGTCCTAAAACAAAACTAGGGAGAAAGAGTTTTAATGATTTGAAACTTATCTAAATAATATATTATATTATAGGGATAATTACTATTGTCCCCCTGTACTATAGCTTAATTACTAATATATCCCCTGCACTTTTTGAAATTACTAATTCAACCTTCAACTTTGCTTGTAATTACTATTGTCCCCCTACTATTAAACTCCGTTAGTTAAATGATGATATGGCATATTTTATTTATTTAAAAATCCCAAATTAACCCTATAGTCTTATATTATTTATTTACACTTTATATTAAATTACATTACTATCCTAAGTAATTAGGGAAAACTTAAACCTATTTAAACAATCTTCTTTCCTAGTCTAAAGAAAGAGAGAAAATCAAGGGATACACATTTTCAAATTTCGATATGTACTTTTCAATTTGGTAATAAAAAAAATAGTAATTCCTAATTTTTTGTGTTATTTTTAATTTTGTTATTTACTTTCTAGTTTAATGTTATCAGTTTAAGAAGTTTCTACTTCCAATAGATTATTATTTATTTATCTAATTTGACGTTAGCTATTTTAAGAAGTCCTACTGCCAAAATGGTGCCTTTTTCTTTTTAATTCAAGATGATAAAAATACACATGTAAAATTATTTCATATGCTTTTTTGTTTCTAAATGAGGATAATATTTTATTTGGCATTCTTTTTGTAAAAGGGCAAAATAGACATTAAACATTCAACCTTAACGGTCGCTTAACACTGTTAAAATTGAGGGGGGCAACAGTAATTTCATAAGGAGTAGGGTTCTTTTAGTAATAAAGCTATAATACAGGGGGGCAACAGTAATTATCCCTATATTATATTATTATTTTATTTTAAAACAAAATCCAACACAGCCTCCTCAGGACCAATGGAGCACTCATGTGATTATGAATATCTGAACATAGGAAAGAGAAAGTAGCCATAGTGTGAATGATAGATGCGTCAATTCCTCTATAGATTGTTGCATTCCTTGTGTTCCAAGTATGCCACATCAAAGAGCTCCAAAGTTGGTTTATCAAATTCATGTTGTCACAACCTTTATATATAATTTGGATAAATTCCATCCAATCATGGAGGAGTTCCCCCAAGAAATCTAGTACAACAATTCCCAAAGGGACAATTTCCAACATTCTTTTGCATGATGGCAAAAATAAAGCATGAGTCAAATTCTCAACACCTGATCCACAAACCAAACATATAGGACCAAGAATTGCCCTTCTAGAAAAAAGTGAGCTCCTAGTTGCCAGGGCTTCATGCGAAGCTCTTCATAAGAAATGTTTGATTTCTGAAGTGTGGGAATATTCCATATTTGATTCAAAAACATTGAGGAGGTGGAAGATGAAGCAATATTACCTTGTCCATCCACCATTGCAAGGCATTGGAAATATGTCGATCGAATAGTGAATATCCCCCTTTTTCGTTTTGAACCAAATGAATGAAACCAATGAGTTGGTATACAAGATAGGTATGGTGAGAATTGCTTCAACCTCAATTAAGGTGAAAAGGGAGTGAAGCAAAGGAATATTCCCTTGGGATTCCTACCAAGCTATTTGGGCCTAAACCTAGGTGGGACTGTATATACCCTTGAAAGGGAGAGAATGTACCCACAGGTCTTTGTAAATATCAATGGTAGCACCGTTTCCCACTTTTTTAACAATTCCCTATTTAAGAATGTCCCTCCCAAATTAGACACTCCTCAAACCCCAAGAACAATTTTTCAGTGCTCTACACTCCAAAAGAGGATACCCTTAATGTATTTAGCATACATAACTTGCGCCTAGAATGAGTACTCCGGGTTTGTCAACAATCTCCAGCTTTGTTTGGCAAGAAGCGCTTTGTTGAGACAATGCAAATCTCTAAAACCCAAACCACAACTCTTTTTTTTTTTCTTTATTACCTTTACAATAAGTCTTCCTACCACGCCTCACCCGATGGTATCGGAACCGCCCCGACAACCCATGGGTGTGATCCACAACCACAGGATCCACAATCATATTGTCATCAATAAATGAGACACAATCCATAATCAAGAGCAAAGAGAAGTTCAATATTTAATTTACATAAATAAAGTTCCAAAGTCCAAGAATGAATACAGAATGAAGCAAATCAGAAAGTATCAATGGAAGCAGAATTTTTCAAAAATATGTTTCATCATGTTTTGTTATTGTCTTTCATCATTTTAGGGTATTCTATCTCAATTCTCTCAATGAAATGAGTCATAAGACCTTCCTTCATCCTCTTATCCATGCAGCGAACAACCAAAGCTCTTTCCCCATCAATGGGCATCGTAAGAGCACTCAATGCACCTACAGGAAGGTTCATGTCCATCATAACTATTGGGAAATGCCATGTCAACATTGTCACATCATCCTCCATTAGTTTGATGATAACAAACACAAATTACTAATGTTTATATTAAGTTGTGATTGTCTAGCTCATTACAAAAGCAAGTGGACAAAATCCAATTCATTGGACCAAACTCATCAGATGCTCAAGCTCAAGTCAAGATCAAGTAAACTTAGACAAGGAACCAAAGTCAAGATGAGCAGCAAGATCAAAACACAAGAAGATGTAAAAATCAAGTCAAGTTCAAGACTTAGATAAATTTGGGACTTAGGACATTTCCACATGCACTCATATGTAATTGCACTAAATTATACGCATAGTCACTAGATTGACCTAGAACATATTAGGAGAGTGTATGAGGCTTAGGGTTGTCTAAAAATACCAAAAACTCTATCAAGTCCCTATTTACACCTAAATATGCACTTTGTGCTGCAGACAAACGTCCGTTTGACCATACGGACGCCCGTCTGGTTCTGAGTTAGCCCAATGGCTATTTTTTTTTAACGGCTAATTTGAAACGGAGCTTTAGCTAATTAAGATAGATGTTTGTCTGGACTGAAATAGGAATAAAAATTATATCCGTTGGGAGGTTGGTCCAAGCAATTGAATGCCATCTTTATAAGCCTAACCAACCCCATTTGAGAGCTTCCACCTTGCCTATTGAGTATTTACTACCTCACAACTCTCAAGCTCTCAAATTGATGAACAAGCATTGATTACTTGCCTTCCAACTTCACTCAACTTTGAAGGACATTCCAAAGTTGTCAAGCAAGCTCATTGGAGTGAAGTTTGAAGTGATTGAAGAACATTGATACTTCATTAGTGGTGCATCCCTTCCTTTGAGCATTCATTCATCATTGCATCAGACTCACACAAGGGGTTAAGTGTCACACCCCTTGTTAGGTAATATCTTCCATTTCTTCTAATTGTATTGTTGTTCAATTCTAGCATAGGTTCATTAGAATTGGTAGAGGGTGCTCTTGACCTATTTAGAACAAAGATTGTAAAGGGTGTTGTTGCCCTATTTAGAACAAAGATTGTAAAAGGTGTTATTGCCCTACTTAGAACAAAGATTGTAAAGGTTGTTCTTGCCCTATTGAACTTAGGTTGTAAAGAGTTTGATCTCTACCCACTGTATTGAAGTAAAATCACTAGTGTAATACTCTCTTGAGGCCAAGAGAGGAGTGGACGTAGACTTGCAAAGTCGAACCCCACTATAAAATACTTGTCTTGTGATTGATTGCATTACTTTAATATCATTAAAATCTACAATTTATCTTGTATTTGCAATTAAATTGAAAAATTAGGCAAATCCACTAGTTGCAACCTATTCAACCCCCCCTTGAGGTTGCCTTAACAATAACTATGTCTCATTGGCACCTCCAATATCTCTTCAAAGGTGTTCTCCCATGCATATGGAATTTCTCCTATTTCTGCAAATGTATCTGAGGAAAAATACAGAAAATCCACAAGGATGAGTTCTAAAAAATCCAGTAAGGCAACATTTCTATACATATACCACGATTACATAGCAAGAAAGAGATGAATAGATGAATGCTAAATTATGAATGCATCTATATTTATAACTATATGAGTCACTATCTAGGCTGACACAATTTAAGATATACCACCTGCCCTCCTTTGGGTAGGTCTCGTCACTTTGATCCCTCACGGACTGCCTACCTCTGTTGGGATCTTAGGTAAGAGGTATGATCCTCGTCATCAACCATAGCTGGGGTACAGGTCCACTCTCTCTCACTAAAACCATTGGTTTGAGTACTGGCACATATTGGGGATTTTAAACTCAATGCAAAGTCATAAGGTCAGACGCTACATGTGGTCCAGATAACTTTCCTCATACTTGGTGACCTTTTGGTCTAGTATCATTCTCTACCTAGGAATGTAAATTCTCACGAACTAATTACCTCTATTAGACCACATTCTTAACCCCATGGTCATCCACATATTGTTGGGGGTGGAAGCTCTCATGTCTCCTCACGACACTCAAGCCGTCTTTCGGATGCCCATAAGCCCAACTCTAACATATGCAACCTTACCATTGTATGATAAACATTGGACAACTAAGTCTCCTCATGGACTGGTTACCTCTATTGGATGACACAGAGTCGCATCACTACCATCATGGGTCACTAGGCTTCATTAAACTACAAAGCATGTATGGGTACCTAACCATGCAATCTGGACCTTGTAGTCAAGAAGGACAACAACTATGATAGTGTTTGGGGCATCAGAGGACAACATCCCATACCACAACCCTTGATATCCCAATCTAGGAGTACCAAGCTAGGTATTTCCCAAGTCATGGTTGCACCAAACACATCATTCCATAATAAGCAAAGAAGTAAAATGCATCAATAATCATTCATGATACATCATCAACAAGTAAACATGCATATCAATAATTACAACAAGATATAAAGTCATTGACATGATTAGAAAAGTAAACAGTTCATCATGTCAATAATTCAGCCATATATGCAATTGTGTCCTTACCTGACTTAGCGGAAAAAATATTGAATAACACGCTAAATCCCTTAAGCAAATACCCTAGTAGATCCCAAAAGATCCCTAGATTAAGATTATAAAGTTATATTAGAGTTTGTAACTCAAGCAGAAATAACTTCAGCACAGCCTCAGGAACCCAACCAGTTGGCTAAGATGGTTGGTCAAGTTGATCAACCACCCTAAGCGACCGCTCCACTCTCAGGTAGAATTCCAATTTCGAAATTCAGACTTCTAATCAACCATCCTCGATCTAATTTTGGGTTAATCAAAGTCTAAACTACATTTATTAGAAATATAGAGAGGTCATAATTTAGATCTACACCATCTTCTTCGATAAGATCCGCCATTAAGTCAGATATAAAATCCATTCTTCCGGCACAATCTAATTGAAATCATCAATGGGAAAGAAATAGTTTACTCCCAACCCTCAAAATAGAACCAGAGGAAGAATAACTACTAATAAGGTAAAATTCAATAGATTAGGAGAGTTGTTAAACTTACCTTTACTTAGGGTTTGAATGTCAAAGAAAACTCAAAAGATTCTCCGCGAAAAGCGGTTCTCTGCCACCAACCATGTGTTCTCTGTCTCTTCTCAGTCCATAGTAGCTTTCAGCAATAAAATAATATGAAATAAGGTCGTGGAAGGCTTTAAATAGGTTGTCAAGGGAAAATTAGGGTTTTTCAATAGAATTTTCCAATCAACCACCAAGGGTGGTGGTTGCTTGGCCAATCAACTACCTTAAGCAACTACCTCAAGTACTTTTAAGTACTTGAGCGTTTTGCACCCCCGGTTGATCCCTAGCATGGCTACAACTTTAAACAACATGTGGAGGAGTCTTACCTTGTTCATGGACATCTTCCAACTCGACCTTTCTTGCACTGGATATCCATCTAGCCTATCCATCTAGGGTTTGACTGGATCTTCTTCTTGTTCCTAATAAGATAGGTTCTTCACCAACAATATCTCGATCCATGGGCTTTGGGGCCGAATATTGGACTTCAATTCTAGCTAGAGCTTTGGTACTCGGACCTGCAATTCGGGTTTTCAGATTAGGAATATAGGGGTTATTACATTTTCAATTAACCCAATAAATACCCCTTCCTTGGTCATTTTTCGACCAAAATTGTCAGATTTTTTTTTGTTCATTTGACAACACAATTCAGTAGGGATGAGAAAACAAGATATAACATATGTTGGAAGTGCAAAAGCTACGGCCTTAATCAAGATTTCCTTCCCTGTATGAGATAAAAACATCCCTTTCTACCCAAAAAGTTTAGAGTCCAATCTCTAAAATGAAAGAAAAGGTCCTAACTTTGGACTTTTCAATAGAAGATGGGAGCCCCAAGTATGTCCCATGAGATTAGACTTCCTTAATGTCAAAACCGGATACAATGTCATCCCAAAAGAGGTGGGGGGTCTTTAAACTAAACACCACAGTAGACTTCTCAGATTTATGTAAAGGCCTTGAGGCCAATCATGATCTTGCAATAGGTTGTTAATTTAAGAGTCATTGGAGATTGTTTCCAAGGAGAAAACCATGTAATCATCCAAACAAGTGATTTAGTTTTGGTGCATTGCAAGATAATCCAGGTAATTTGGGAATTCCAATGTTGGAATTTAGCCTTTGGGTGAGGGTTTCCTAGCAAAGAATGAAAACGCAAGGACTTTGGGGGGCAGCCCTTTCTAATACCTCTGTGTAGCACAACTTTTTTGGAGATAGCTCCATTAAACTTGATGTGGTATTCTACAATGGTAATGCACAACATAATCAATTGAACCCATTGCTTGGCAAAGCCAAAGTGCTTCAAGGTGTTTTCAATGTATGATCACTCAAATTTATCATAGGCCTTGCACAGGTTAAGAAGAACCATGTAACCTAATTTAGATTTTAATTTTTGAGAGAATATAGGTATTCCTGGGCCAGATAAATGTTATATATAATTGCATGACCTGGGACAAAAGCACTTTGAGTTTGACTAATGATGGACCTCAAGATGGATTTTACCATATTAGCCATACCCTTTGCTGTGACTTTATAAGGAATGGTACATAAAATGATTGGTCTAAAATGGGACACTTCCTGGGAATGAGCTCTCTTGGAGATAAGAGAGATGATGGTTTTGTTAAGACTGCTAAGCTTGTATCCCCCATTAAAAAAAGTGCTGCACACCTTGGATTAGGTTGGGGCCAATCACTACCTAATGATTTTGAAAAATCTTGCAGAGAGACCATTAACTCCAGGGGGATTTTCTCTCCTTCATCTAAAAGAGGGTTTTTTTTGGATTTGCTCCAGGGAGAAAGGGGAAAAAAGAAAGGCATTGTCTCAAGCAATGATGCACGGAGGAGTACTAGAAAGAAACTCTTGGGGAGAGATGGGATAAGATGGTGAGAAAAGAGATATGAAATGGGAGCAAATTTCAGTGCGAATCTAGGAATCTTCAGTTAACCATTGCCTCCATCTATCTTTCAGTATGTTTACGGAATTTTCTTGTCTTTGTTGGGCAGTGGATGCATGGAAAGGATAAACTTAGTATTCCTATCCCCTTCCTTAAGCCATAGTACTCTGGATTGCTGACACCAGAATTTTTCCTCAACTAAAAGCTATTTTTCAATTTCTTTTTTGAGCTCAAGTTCTTCTTTTGCCAAGGAATTAGAGGGAGATTTTTGCTAGCATGCCTCCAACATCTGGGTGAGCTTTAGGATTTCAATGGAAGTATTTTTGAAAGTGGCCTTGCTCGAACTCTTAAGAGATTTTGTACATATTTTAATTTTTTTTATTGGAGCTAATAGATAGGGGATCCTAGTCTAGGAGCCTTCCAACCAAAGGTAATTTGGTTCAAAAGATCGGGGTCATCCTCCTATTTTATCTCATAGTTGAATCTCAGGGGTCTTTTTTTAGTTGGAATGAGGGTAACTTCCATTGAAGTGTGATCAGACCCTACCATAGCATATCTATTGCCTTGTACACTACCATATAAGTCAAGAAACTCAATATCATAAATTCCTATCCAAACACTCCTTTACTAGGTCCCTCCCCTATCTTTTATTTGACCAAGAAAACTTAGGACTAGTGCATTTGATTTCCAGGATGTTGGAATTCTCAATGGCCATTCTAAATCTATCCATTTGCCCTTGGGGTATAGGAACACCCTTTAATTTATCCTCATTACCCAACAATTCATTGAAATCACCAAGTACAAGCCATGGATTACTTACAGATGAACCCAATTGAGACAGTTCAAACAAGATCCTATCTCAATGTTCCACCTGGGAATGTCCATAAACCAGTGTGATCCTAAACTCTGCATTAGAAGAGGAAACATTTAATTAGTAAATCCACAATTGGAGAAGAAGAAGAAAGCACAGTAGTAGAGATATTACCATTTAATTGGAGAAGGCACATTTAATTAGTAAATCCACAATTGGAGAAGAAGAAGAAAGCACAGTAGTAGAGATATTACCATTTCAAAACACGCCTATACCACCAAACAAATCTATTGGATTAACATAAAAAAACATCTCTAAAATTTTAACTTCCTCGAAACTCTAGTTATTTCACCATCTCCCTGTTTAGGGTAAGACTTTTGACTAATATCTTGATTTGTTTTGCGTTGACATTAGTGTTGGGGGTTAACTTGACTATAATACAATAATAGTCGATATATATATATATATATATATATATATATATATATATATATATATATATATATATATATATATATATTCATAATATATAGCAAGGGAAATGCCATAAGCTCCCCTTCAACAGTTCTACTTCCATTTCTTTTGCATCATTAATCCATTCTTTTATATAAAAGATGTCACTATTATTTGGTTTTCGTTGATGATCTCAGTAAATCTCTCGACTTAAACGTTGACTTTCGTGTTTTCTACAGATCTAAATTGCTAGTTGAAAATTTATTTAGTACATAAATCAAACACGTTTTTCAGCTTTTCTAACAAAATTTAGAATTGAACATCAACTGTATGCCCTCATACTCATTAAAGAGGAGTTACAGAGTGATGGTGTAGAAACATTGTGGAAATAGGGCTCTAATTATTAGTTTATTCATCTTACCAAAACGATATTGGAATTATACTTTTATGGCTACAATATTTTAAATTGACTAATTACCTAATGTGAATTATTGGCAATGTCCCTCCCCCCTCCAAAAGAAAAAAAAAAACAAATTTTAAGCTCTTTCGAATACTACTTGATTATGCAATCTTATGGGTCATTCTTTGTGCTTCATATCGTCTCTTATGACCATATAGTAATTACAAATTGGACTTCAGAGATAGATTTCACATTTATTTTTTGCACAGCTAGCTCTTGTTGTCGTGGGTTTAAATGTTTTGAGCCTACCACAGCAAAACTCATAACATCGCCATGTTGTACGTAGAGAGTGGCACTTCCTCTTCATTGAAAATCATACCAAGAAAACTCCTTCCTTTGCACGAGAGAATTTCTTGCACAACTTTGTTTAATAGGCATAATTGAACTGTGATGAGAGGTTGATCATCCAAATCATTTCAAATATCTTCAACTATAGTCGCAAGTTTCTTCATCTTTCCAAATATGGCATTCTTCACTTCTTGCAGAGTAAGAACCACCAACATCCAACCTTGCCATAAACTGAAACTAATATTCTTGTCGAATTTATCAATATAGTATTTTGTTGATATAGAACTATGGATGTACAGATCAAAAATAACCAAAAACTATGATATCAGATTGTTAAAGCAAACACCACGCAATAGTGAATCGAAAAAGAAACAAAGTGAACACAAATAATTAATGTTGTTAATACATCAATATAGTGTGCTATGTCCATGAGTGAAGAAGAAGAATTTTTTTACTATATGGAAGAAATAAAGAAGGAGATCTCACAACCAATCGTAAAAAAACAGCATTACAATAACTCTCATCTAAAATCCTAACCAAAAATCCTAGATCTCTCAATCAGTGTGATAGGCGAACATAATATACATATATATAGACTTCAATCAGGTAAAGCAATCAATCCATCGGGTCGAGCCGTACTGTGGGGGCTATGCCCCCATACCTAACTTCATCTTGTTCGATGGATCGCGATGCCCAAAGCATCATATCACACGCTACAAATCAATGATGTCCACGTATAAACACAGCGAAGCGGCTATGTGTCAAAGTTTCCCTGCCTCTCTGACCGGTGCTGCGTTAGATTGGTTCTTGGCACTACCAAACGGTTCTATAAAAAATTTTGATCATGTAGGTCGGGTGTTTTTATTACGCTTTCAAAGTGGAGTTGGAACCAAGAAGAAAAAAAATACTTTGTTTTCTATAAAACAAGGTCGAATGGAGTCCATCCGAAATTTTCTTCAAAGATTCAACAATCTTACCATGCAAATTGAAAGCTTGGATGATAAAATTGCTTTCCATGCATTGTACCAGGGACTTACCCATGAAGGGTTGCTTGAACGACTGCTCCTAGATATGCCAAAAACATATACGGAACTAGTCGAAAGATGCCATAAGCAAGCAGAGATCTCGGAAATCCTAGAATCTCGGAAGAGGGAGCCAAGGGTTGAAAGGAGAAACAGTCGAGAAAGGGCACCACTGACCAAAATGTTAGGGATAAGTTCGACCAGGCCTGGTCGAGTAGAACCCCAAAAACATCAAGAGGTCGGTCGTCTTCCACTCAATACAAGAATGTCAGAGATTTTGATGCAAATCAAAGATCAAGCAATTCTTAAATTGTCGGGTAAGATTTGAGCACCACCGGGAGATCGTGACAAAAGAAAATACTGCGAATATAATAAAGATCACGGTCATTGGACGGATGATTGTAGAAACCTAAAGATAGAGATTGAAAATTTAATCTCATAGGGACACTTGAAGAAATACACTCAACCCAAACAAGAAGGCTGACCACAAAACAAGTTCGGTTGGAAAAGAGGGAGACTAGATAATAAAAGAGAGAGAAGGAGTCCGACCAAACACCAACCAGAGGCAGAAGAGAGCCAAAGAAAGAGAAGTCCAATATACATGGTGTTTGGTGGCTCGACGGAAGAATCAAGCCGACAGACAAAGAGAAAAGCACGATACATCGGGAATACGAAAACTAATAGAAATATATCGACAGAGCCAATTACTTTTTCCTCCAAAGACCTACAAGACATCACAATCCCTCATGATGATGCTCTAGTAATCAAATTTACCCCGGCAGGAACCGAGGTTTACAGAGTCCTAGTAGATACTGGATCCTCGGCAAATATATTATCATCAGACGCATTCAAAAAGTTGAACTTAAGGGAGGATATGCTCATAACATGTGAAACTCAACTTTACGGTTTCACAGGTTCGTCCACCCGAGTAGAAGGAACAATTTGGCTAGATTTGCGGATTGGAGAACATCCAAGAGATAGGGTCGTACAATCCAATTTTATGGTTGTATGGGATTTATCAGCATATAATGCTATTCTAGGACGACCAACTCTCTGTGCGCTCGAAGCAGTGGTCTCCTCGTTACACATGAAGATAAAATTACCGACCACGAGGGGAATTGGAGAGTGTACGGCCGACTAGAAATCTAGCCGACAAAGCTACAACAACTACATGCGAAAGAAGGCTAGGACGAACTCGACAATGACTATTGAAGTCAGGGACAATTGAGATGAAGAGACTTTACAAAGGGCCAAACCTGTGGAAAACTAGAAAGAATCTGCTTCAACCCCGACCAGAAGGAGCAAGGCACCATGATTAGATCAGAACAGGAAGCAGATTTCAAATCCAAGCTCACCGAATTTCTAAAGAAAAATTTTGAAGATATGTCAGGGATCGACAGAAAAGTTGCTGAACATAAACTGTGTATCGATCCATAGGCCATTCTGGTGGTTCAAAAAAGAAGGAATTTCGCTATTGAGAAACATGAAGCCATTCGAACCAAGGTGCAAAAGCTAAGACAATCTGGCTTTATAAAGCGAACTGATCACCCAACATGGTTGGTTAACGTGGTGATGGTCAAAAAGGCAAACGGGAGGTGGCGAATGTGTACTTATTACACAGATCTTAACAAAGCCTGTCCAAAGGATCACTATCCACCCCCAAGGATTGATCTTCTCATAGATGCAACAGTTGAATACGAGATGCTCAGTTTTATGGATGCTTATTCAGGGTACAATTAGATCCTACTGCACCTAGAGGATGAGAAACACACAACGTTCATGACTGACAGGGACAACTATTACTATAAGGTAATGCCATTTGGTCTCAAAAATGCGGGAGCAACATAACAAAGGGTGGTAAATAAAATCTTCACACATCAAATTGGCCGGAACATGGAGGTATATGTAGATGACATGCTAGTAAAAAGGATCTCAAAGAGAGATCATCTGACTGACCTGGCAGAAGTATTCGAAGTATTTCAAAAATATAAGATGAAGCTTAACCCTAAAAAGTGTGCTTTCGGAGTGTCCTCTAGAAAATTCCTCGGATTTATGGTGTCTTAAAGAGGAATCGAAGCCAACCTTGAGAAGATAAAAGCAATCATGCACATGAAACCACCAAGAAACATTAGAGAAGTCCAGTGCCTGACTAGTCGGGTGGCAGTGCTGAATAGATTTATCTCCTGATCAGGGGAAAAATGCCTGCCTTTCTTTAAAGCATTGAAGCAAGTAGTGAATCAAAAAGGCGACATCTGGAATAATGAGTGCTAGGAAGCATTCGAGGAATTAAAAGAAAAACTGTCCCGACCACCTTTGCTCGTGATGCTGACCAAAAAAAAAGAACTACAATTATACTTGGCCGCATCATCAGTCGCGGTTAGTGCCATACTCGTGCAAGAAGAAGGTAATATACAAAAACCTGTCTATTATGTTAGTCATGTTTTAAACGATGCAGAGACTCGCTACCCAGAAGTAGACAAACAAGCATTGGCACTAGTTGTAGCGGCCAGAGAACTCCGTCCATACTTCCAATCTCACCCCATTATAGTGATGACAAATTTACCCTTGAAAAAGATTCTTCACCGACCAGACCCGGCAGGGAGATTGGTGACATGGGCGGTAGAATTGAGCGAGCATCAAATAGACTTCAAGCCTCGACCAAGTATCAAAGCTCAATCCCTAGCAGACTTCATTATTGAAACATAGGAGTCAAACCAATATGAGACCAAGCCAACTACAGAATCAATTAGAAGATGGACTTTGTTCGTGGACGGATCAAGCAATTCACAAGGGAGCGGAGTAGGTCTATTAATGAAAAGTCCAGGGGGATTTGAAATAAAATACACCCTTAGTTTCAAATTTCAAGCGTCTAACAATGAAGCTGAATACGAAGCCATGCTAGTAGGTTTGAGGATGGCCAAAGCTCTAAACGTCCAACATCTAGAAATCAAAAGCGACTCACAACTGATTGTAAATCAGGTAAAGGGAGTCTACGGAGCTAAAGAAAGAAGAATGGCGAAATATTTGAACCTGGTCAATAATTACAAACAGTACTTTCAAGATCTGTAAATTACTCAAGATCCAAGGGCAGAAAACGACCAAGTAGATTCGTTATCTAGCTTAGCCCCGAAGGGCATGGATATTCAGGCACCTATGGTCTACTTAGAAGAACTTATGAGTCCTAGTATAAAATGGTCAACCACATGCAAATTTCAACCGAACAAGGGTGGATGGAGCCGATCATACACTATCTAGAGAACGACCAACTCCCAAAAGACCAAAAAATTGCCCGAACAATACGACAGAGCAGCTCGATTCACAATCAAAGACGGGTTATTATATAAAAGATCCTTTACCCGACCACTTCTAAGATGCCTTGGACCACTAGAAGCAACCAAAGTTCTGAGAGAAGTGCACGAAGGGATCTGTGGAGCTCACGTAGGATCCCAGACACTGTCCAATACAATAATACGCCAAGGTTTTTATTGGCCGACCTTAGAAGATGATGTGAAAGACTTCATAAAAAAATGTGACAAGTGCCAGGCACACGCAAAGGTCTCTCACACACCAGCAGTTCCCTTGACATCAATTATGTCCCCGATACCCTTCGCAAGATGGGGAATAGATTTGGTAGGGAAATTACCAAAAGCGTCAAGGCTAAGAGAATACTTGGTGGTAGCAGTGGACTATTTTACAAAATGGGTAGAAGCAGAACCTCTTGCAACTATTAATACCGAGCAAATGAAGCGCTTCATCAAGCACAACATATTATACAGGTATGGAGTCCCAAAAATATGGTGACCGACCACGGAAAATAATTTGAGAATGCAGCATTCACAACATTTTTCTAGGAGCAAGGGATCGAGCACAGGTTCTCCTCAGTAGCATATCCCCAAAATAACGGCCAGGTTGAGGTTACTAATAGGACTATGCTCGATGGGCTCAAGAAGAGGCTCAACCAGCTCAAAGGAAGGTGGGTGGATGAGCTACCCAGCGTACTATGGTCATACCGGACAACACCTAGGACAACCACTGGAGAGTCACCATTCTTACTAGCCTACGGTGCAAAGGCAAGAGTCCCAGTGGAAATCCAGGTTGGATCACTTCGGGAAAAAGAATTTGAAGAAGAAGCAAACATTGAGGGAATGCAAACTAATTTGGATCTGATCAATGACATAAGGGACAAAGCCCAATTTTGACTTGAAGAATACCAGCAGAGAATAGCAACATATTATAATGCCAAGGTTCAGAACGAACAATACTCCCCCGGTGAACTTGTGCTTCGTCGAACGGCCGCTTCAGACCCAACCAATCAAGGGAAATTATCCCCAAATTGGGAGGGACCATACATAATCATACGGCAAGTCGCCCCAGGGGCGTATCATTTACAAGACCCGGAAACGAGCGACAAGATCCCTCGATCATGGAATTCAAACAATCTCCGAAAATACTATCAATGAACATAGTCACCAAGAACGTCGTAGACATGGCAAATTTTGTTATTTACTTCAGCTTTGTTATTTATTTCAATGTGTAGTCACTATGGGAGATTCATAACCCCAATACTTCAAATTTTTACTTCATCAAATAAATGAAGACGATCATACAAATCGCTACATGACCTCACATCAATTCGAATAAACATACAGAAAGACCTGAGACTCTTAGGTGGATAAGACCTAAGACTCTTAGGCAGATAAGACCTAAGACTCTTAAGCAAAAAGACCCAAGATTTATTCTTCAGCAGAAAGACCTAAGATACTTAGGCAAGGACTTAATATAATTAGGTGGAAAAGACCTAAGATACTTAGGCACAAAAACCTAAAATACTTAGGCAGAAAGACCTAAAATTTATTCTTAGGCAGAAAGACCTAAGATACTTAGGCAGACAGGACCTAATATAATTAAGCGGAAAAGACCTAGGTGGAAAAGACCTAAGAATCTTAGGCAGAAAAGACCTAAGATTCTTAGGCAAAAAAGATCTAAAATTCCTTAGGCACAAAAACATCAAAGATTTTTCATCATACTCAAAGTTATCATGCCTAGGGGGTAGTGGGTTATGACTGAGCAATTGTTGACAAACAATTACTTGGATTTATGACCGAACAAACCTTACCGAACAGCTTGATTGAATGATGAACATAATAAACAACGAACAACGAAAATACAACCACATGTTCGGTATCAACAAAGACGAAGGTCAGATTCTTCACAAAGCCAACCAAACCAGCATACAAGAATTGTGCAGTGCCAACCATATACTCCATTATTTGAGATCTCTATCCCGATCAAATTTACTTATGATGAACAAGCACAAGCATATGATTGAACATCCGTTTACCGAGCAACTTACTTAACAACTTTGTACGGGAGAATACAACGAACGACCAAGATACGTTATTACAAAACAACGAACAAAGGTGCATGTCATGAACGAGCAATGTATATTACGGAAAAGTACCGAACAAATATACTATCACAGTGCAACAAAGCAAAAGAAAAGCTATTACATCACTGCAAAGATCGACAAAGCAATGGATCAGTATAGAGTACCGAACAAAGGTACTCAAACAAAACAAACGATGATAAATATTAAATATACAAAAAACATCATTGTTTCAAGACTGCCACAGGCAGTAAAAAGTTCAAGGATAAAGGTCGGGAAAAGATGACTAGTCGGTGGCCACATCAGCTGAAGATTTCTGGCCGGCTATGTCAGTGTTCTTTGAAGGGTCGACATTGTTTTCCTCCTCAGGGGCTAGGTCCCAGTCAGAGTCAAGAAAATCTTGGACGTCCACCTCCTTGGGCAAACTAATACCTTTCTTACCTACTGCCCAAGCCGGCCGAGGGATCTTAAGACCATCATAAATGCTCGGATCAATATACTTCTCCAACTTCTAAAGATCAAGTCCTCGAAATTCTCCTATAATACTAGAAAAGGCAGCCTGTCGACCATATCGAAATCCAGGGGCGGCAACCTTTGACACAAATTGTTGGCACCCCTTTGTTCGGACCCACCTTCGGATTACTTCATGATGTAATTGAAGGGAAAGATCTTCAAACGTGGCCGGAGAAGTTTGAGCAAGTTGATCGGTCAAATCCCTGATGAACTTTTCCTTTTCAAGCTTTTCCTGTTAGGAGGATGCAAGAGCTAACTCTTTATTTTCCAAAGAACTTTTCAGCTCAGAGACTTCTGATCTAAGGGTAGATAAATGATCTTTAGCAGACTTCGCCCATGCATCCGACAAAGCTTTCTCCTCCCGCATCAAAGTATTCTCACCAACCAGTCTCTATAATTGGGCACTAATATCCTTAATTTTTCCCTCAAGCATGTTGATGGCAGACATATCTCTCCCGGCAACCTCTATATTCCCCAACCAGGCTTGAGTTAAAGCACAAACCAACCTGGCAGGAGGGAAACTATTCAAAACATATAAATGAAAACAATAGAGAAACTACTTGGGAGAAAAGAATGCTTACCTGGTCATCACATCTTGTGTCCGGGAAGAGCCAATGTCTCTCAAAAACTTTTGGTCGGCAGGAAGACCAACTCCCGACAACCACTCCTTGGCAACTTCTGTCCCATCTTTATGATTGTTCAGCACGAAGGAGTCAGAATTGAGAGACCATCTGGGGAGAAGAGTAGTTGATTGAACAGTTGGCTGGGATTCAAGGGGAGGTTCTATTGGAGAGCTAGGAAGAACATTCACGTCTTCTCCCATTCCGGCCATGAAGGACATGGGAGCTTTCTTTTTGCTCGCCCGAGGAGGAAGATCGGTGGTACTTTTTTGCCTCTTTGAAACCAAAGAGGATTCCAAAGGCTACTTATCTTTGGCCAAGTGAATTCGATTGGGTTTGGTCGGCACCCTTTCTCCGGCCTCTGCAGCTTCCTCCTCAGCAGCTCGTTCGCAAGCCTCGGGATTAAGTCTCACTAAAACCCAAAGTATATATCATTAGTCTCGACCATAGTGACATGTCTACAAATCAAGGAAAAAGGATGTACAGTACAAGGGATAACTCATCGGGAAGGAATCCTCAATGGCGCAACACATTGGGGTATTCTGGACAGCGGCCATGAACGGCGGACATGTTCTTGTCCGTAGAAGGAAGCCGAAGAATCCGCTGCTTGGCACACTCCTCGGCCTCAGTCAAAGTAGGAAAATCATTTGATCTCTCAGCTGGACCACGAACCCAGTACACGCTAAAAGTAGGTTTGGAAGGAGGTCTGACAAAGAAGTATTTGGGTTGCCATCCCCTCATATTGGACGGGAGGGTACCCGTCCCAACAAAGTTTCCTTCCCAACCACATTGGGAAGATGTCCGTTTAGACAAGTAAAACCACCCGTCTTGTTCCTTCTTCTTCGCCATGAAAAAGTGAAGAAACAGAGGAAGGGATGGTCGGACATTCACTTTTTTACCCTGACAAAAGCCTCAAAAACATATGACATTACGCTAGCTATTGGGTATGAACATTCCCGGACACATATGGAAGTGAAGCATGATTTCCCGAAACAAGGGATGGACGGGAAGACGGAAGCCACTCTTAAGGGCATTTTCATAAAGAGCAAACTCCCTGGGCCGAGGAGAATTGGCCTTTTCTTCGGAGGTCGGTACTCGGAGAGTATAGTCAGAAGGAATTTTATACTTTTGCTTAAGGTAATCTAACCGTTCTTCACTCATTTGAGAAGGAAGGAAGTCTGGGCCCGTGGAGTAGGGATCATAATTCTAGATCGAATCGAATTGGTAGGGACCAATTTGATTTGCAAGTCTAATGTCCTTTGTCAAGTCAACCAAGTGTTAGAAATCGGTGTTGACCCTTCTAGAAATAGTTATTTTAAATTCCATTTATTCTGATGGTATCCTTTGAGATTGTAATTGATTCTCTATTCAATTTATAATTGGTTCATTCTTAAAAAGAGCAAAACATAAAACGACAAGTTACAGATTTGGATCAAAATGTGCAAAAATACTTTTTCAATCTTAATTTGATTTCAAGTTCAAATTTGTTGACTGAACGGACAGAACAGTCAATTCTTTTCTGAATTTATGATTTGTGGCCAACATTTGCCATTACTCATCCCAATCATAGTTTGGTCGATTCTAGGGTTTTCCCTCTTTTTTCCCCTTAAACTTCTGGATGCTTTTGTTTTTAAAATGAAAAAGTTTCAGGAATACCTCAACTTAATTGGTGAAAAGTATAGAAGCCCCAAGATCATTGTCTTAATTTTGGAGTTAAAGCCTTGAAAAATATATCATTAATTGGATTATTCTATTTTACCCAAAAAAAATTGGATTATTCTATATCTTGTAATACAAAATAACAAAGAAAAACAAAAAAAGATGAAAATTTAAAATTTATTTTACACAGGTTAAATATTTTTATATAATCTTCTAATTCTTGTCCCAATTAATGAAAGATAAATTTCTTATACAATTCTAAATTTATAGTTCTTGATCAGATTAAAATATTCGAGTAGTAATCGGAAAAGACCTATCTGTCACTTGTCGCGATCGTAGTTGTTTAGAATGACTAAATCCAATGTTTTTTTTAGCCCAATTCTACCCAAATATGATCATGTCCAACTTTTTTTTTGGTGGAAAGAGGTTCATTCATTAGAATAAGAAGGGGGGAAACAAAAGCCTGGCTCAAGCACAAACACAACTTGAAGCCAAGGGGAGCTCACATGCCAAAAGCACCTGGAACCAAGAGAGAGACCACGCAGGGCCAAAGAGTCCGCAACTATATTAGTAAAGCGTGGGATATAGGAAAACAAGACCATGAGGGGTGGAGCAACAAGAGCCAAGATATCAGCCACCACAAAAGCCACAGCCAGAGGAACATGTAATCCATCATTAAGAGCTTGAATGGCCACAAGACTATCCGATTCAATAGAGATTCTATGAAAACCAGCATCCAAAGCACTTAGAAGTCCTTCCTTGATCGCATCAAGCTCACCAGTCAAACTAGTAGACATAAGCATCTCGTTCGAAATTGCAAAAATGATGTCTCTGTTACTAGTCCTTCCAATAAGACCAATACCACCATGAGTAGCAAATTCTGATAAAGCTGCATCCGAGTTAACCTTTAGCCAGCCCTCGGCAGGGGGAGACCAATCCATAAATGGAGGGATGGGGACATTGGAGTTGGGGTAGAGCTCCAAACAGACGAGAATTCGGAGTATGTTGAATGAGCCTTTGAAATTACCTCCAGAGGATGTAAGTCAACTCCATTAAATATAAAGTTGTTTCGGGCAAGCCAAATAGACCAAAGCATGAAAGAGGCCTGATTGAATTCATCTGAAGCAAGTCTCTTATCTCTTCTTCTGAGATGACACCAAGTAGAGAGCCAAGCAACTAAAGAAGGGTCCGAACCTGGGTTTAATACTTGAGAGAAGTGGGAGCCAAACCAAACAGCCTTGGCATAAGGGCATTCAAAAAACAAGTGTTCAGTAGATTTTTGAGCATTACCGCAGCGAGAGCATGTTATGTCAATGGAGATTTGTCTTCTAAAGAGAGCAGTAGCTGTAGGAAGTCCATTCGCACACATTCTCCACAGAAAAAATTTAACCTTTGGCAAAGTTGAAGAATTCCAGATCATCTTCCACACGGATGAAGAGAATCTCTGATGAGAATGATGATTTGAGGAAGATGGTTGATTTCTAAGCAACTCTTGCTGATCATTATACAACTTCTGGTATGTTCTCTTGACCGAATGTAATCCAGTTGAAGAAGGTCCCCAAACTTGACAGTCATAGCCTCTTATCTTTGCTGGTCGAATTTTAGCAATGGAAGCTACATCTTCAGCTCTAAAGAGGATTTGAAGAAGAGGAAAGTTCCACCTTCCTTCACCATCAAGTAGATCTTGGACCATAGATATTGGGCAATTGTGTGGTTTTTCTAAAAGAATACGGTAGTTTGGATTATCAGGGATCCAAGGATCCTCCCATATGTGAACAGAAGCACCATTGCCGACGTTCCAGATTAAGCCTTTGGCAAGCACATCTCTTCCTACTAACAAGCTTCTCCATATATGAGATGGCCGGTGTCCTGAAGAAGCACCCAAAAAAGTGGATCGAGGGAAATAAATGGCTTTAATAATCTGAGCTCACCATAAATTAGGTTCAGCCCACAGTTTCTAGGCTAGTTTTGACAGGAGAGCTTTGTTATGGGGAGCAAAATTTTTAAAACCAAGTCCACCATGTAGCTTTGATTGGCACAAACGATCCCAAGAGATCAAATGGATCTTACCACCAATAGAGTTGTCACCCCAGAAGAAATGAGCAGAAGTTTTCCTGATAAGATCATGGTGCTTTTGAAGAAGTAGAAGATGAAGCCCAGCATAATTAGAAATAGTGGAGGAGACCGAGTTGATCAAAACTGATTTTCCAGCATAGGTAAGAAGGTTCCCTTTCCAACCTACAATATGAGAGTGCACTCTGTCTTGTAAGTCATGTAAGAAATCAGTTTTCTGTGAAGGGTAATCCATCAGGAGTGGAATTGCTCCCAGCTGCATTTTTAAAATTTTTGTAGACCATCTCCTCCATTGACTTGGTGTACTAGAACTAAAGAAAAGAGAGGATTTTGTTTGGTTAATCTGTTGACCCGATCCTTTACAAAAACAATCCAAACATTCCTTTAATCCATGTATTGATTGCACTGAAATTTTAGAGAATAAAACTATGTCATCAGCAAATAGTAGATATGATAATCTAGGTGCTCTATTTTTAATGCTGATTCCACGAACCAAGCCTTCAACTGAAACATGATCTAGCAAATGGCATAGCACCATAGAACAAAGATTAAATATAGCTGGGCATAAAGGGTCACCCTGTCAGATTCCCCTTGAAGGAGATATAGAACCCTGCAAAGTTCCATTAATGAGGAGGGAAAGTGAAACTGATTTGATGCTGGCCATGATGAGATCAACTCAAAGAGAGTGGAAGCCTAACCGAAGCAGCACCTGATGAATAAAATGCCATTCCAGACGGTCATAAGCCTTTTTAATATCCACTTTAGCTGCCAAGAAATGGGTCTTACCTCTGCGTCTCCCTTTGATGTAATGATACATTTCATTTGCAATGAGGATATTCTCAGAGATGGAGCGTCCAGGGGTAAAGGCTGTTTGGTGGGGATCTATAAGGTTGGGGAGGATGCTGGCTAGTTTGGTTGCAATTACCTTAGAGAAGACTTTAGAAGCCACACCACAGAGACTAATTGGCCGGAAGTCCTCCATCATTTGAGCATTGCAGTTTTTTGGAATAAGACAAATGATAGTCTTGTTGAAATGCTTGGGGAAGTGTCTGGTGATAAAAATGTCTCTCACAAAGGCAAATAGATCTTCATGGATGATTTCCCAAAAACGTTGAAAGAAGGCGGGGAGAGACCATCCCAACCAGGGGATTTGTTAGGCTCCATAGCAAACAGCGTAGCCTTAACTTCTTCCAGAGAGGGGAGAGTGAGCAAGCTTTCATTCATCTCAGAGGAAACAATAGGATTAATACAGCTTAATAGAGAATTAAGAGCAGCAGGGTCATTACCTTCAAGAAGATAGCCATTCTGAAAATAAGACACAGCTTCATGAATAATGTCCTGAGGAGTATTGATCCATGTGCCATCTTGCTTCTTTAGTTTCAAAATTCGGTTAGCACGCCAACGGTGTAAAGTGGTGGCATGGAAAAAAGAGGTGTTAAGATCACCACATTTTAACCATTGGATACGGGATTTCTGTCTCCAGAAGGACTCCTCACGTGCAAGCTCTTCCTCTAATTTAGCTGCCAACAAATTCATACGTTCCTGAGAAAAGAATTACTTGGTTCATTCATGAGCCAAGCCATTTCATCTTTAAGAGATTTGATCTTCTCCTGTACTCTCCCAAATATCTCCTTGTTCCATTTCTGAAAGACAACTTTAGTGTTTTTCTGTCTCTGTTTCAATTTTCTGTTTGCACTACCATTGAGAGGCTGACCAAGCTTGTTGGGCTACATGCTGAACATCCGGGTGGCGAAGCCACATAACTTCAAAGCGAAAAGGTTGAGGACCTCGCATCCTACCCCCTTCAGTATCAACAATAATTGGATAGTGGTCAGAAGAATGGTTAGGAGACACTAAAGTTGCTGAATCAGGGAATTGGGATTGCCATGTAGTGTTAATGAAAGCTCTATCCAATCGAACACGTAGATTGCTTTGCCCCAGCCTACGATTAGTCCAAGTATATTTGGGTCCTTGAAAGCCCAAGTCAATGAGAGAAAGGTCATCAATTAGAGACCGAAATCCCCTGGAATCATGTGAATTAATTCTAGAGCCACCTATTCGTTCTCTTCAATGTAAGGTCAAATTGAAGTCACCAACAACAAGCCAATTATCCAACTTGCTAGGCATTAAAGCACGAAGAGAGGACCAAACCAGTTCTCTATCTTCTCTCCGAGGGGCTCCATAGAAGCCAGTAATATAAAAAGTAACTTGGTCCGAGGTCACATAGCTGAAATCCAAAATGTTTTGTGAAGCACTTATTGTCACGCCCTCCCAGCCGGTACCCTATCTGGCATACCCGAGAGTGTGATCCACAGCCCGAAGATCAGGTATCGAGTGATCAACCTCCCACATAAGCAATAACATAATCATGAACAACCATAACAAGAGTGCGGAAGATAAATCATGGATCCAATAAAGAAAGAATGAATCGTAAACGAAACGGAATACTAAATATATAATCGAGTGTCAACCAGATAAGTAAAGTGAAGCAAAATCCCACTTTACATCCAGCGGAAAAGTAGCTCGAAAGAATAAACTAGATAAAAGCTAATCCCAGTAGCAAGTACATTGGGTAACTAAATTATTCTCCACTTTGTAGACGACATCCTTGTAGGTGTAGATCTCATAAATAGCACAAGGACGCTTCCACTCAATGGTCGGACTAAGCATTGTACGGAGCATAACCACCCGCGGAATCTTCAGAGTAATTGTGGTAACCGCAATCACCTTCCTGGAGATATGCCTCTTCGCCTTGCGCTTCCTCATAGGGACCGTCATAGTATTCAAGACTGCAGGATAGTCTAACAACATTGTACAATAAAGGAATGAGTTTCAAAGAAACTCGGTAAAAGGCGATTAAAATCCATAATAACATATATGGCAGAATTCCAGAACAAACATAATGCAATATGATATGAGACAATCAATGAATGAATGAATCTAACTCTATGTATGCTGGTCTCTATTGGCAGACATGCTTTAAGTCATAACACCGTACTTCTTTAGGAAAGTCCACTCACATCCTCAACCATTTAAGATATCTTGGATTCTCTCACGGATCATTTCACCGGTCTTGTGCAGCCGATTGGTAATGGGTCCTTCATCCCTCGGGACAAACCTTGGCGGGGGTTAAGTCAACACACTCTCTCACAACCATTTGGTATAAGTACCGGCGCATGTCGGGGTAATACCTAGCCAAATGCAAGTCTTCTACTTGGTTACATCAAGTCGGATCCAGATACTTCCATTCCTCGTCCCCGACGATCCTTTCCGGTATCCTTCACACTAGAGTCCTCATAGTCCCGACTACGGACTCACCAACCCTATTGATCATCCACATATGGTAAACGGGAAGCTCTCACGTCCTCTCACGGGTTGGTTACCGGTCTTAAGCGCCCGTGAGCCCAAGTCTAACCATATGCAACCCTACCAATAAATGGCCCCCACAATGTGATTCCCTGTCCTCTCACGGGTTGGTTACCGGTCTTGAGCGCCCATGAATCCCCATTGCTACCACGGGTCGTTCGGTCTCAATACCCCTCCGATTAGGGTCCGACATAACAGGACATCCTAGCCAAACACTACTAGACAATCCTAGATATGTCATCCAACAAGTTTAGGAAGGTGTCCAGAGGGCATCTCCGGAAACATCCCATAATATTCCCGTAGTAGTCCAAGGACAGAAATGTCAAAAGGACACCTCTCCTTTCCAAACCATACGTAAGCATACACATGCATCAATTCATATCATCACATATATGGTAACTCCATATATGGAAAGAAATCAATATTTACAATCATTTGTATAACATTGGTAAGTAAATCATACATGAATCAATTCAATATGAATAAGTAATGCTACTGTAATCAAAGTTATGCAACAGTAGTATATCATTGTAAGAATCTAATTTAGGAAACATATTAATGATATTCAAATATAGAAACTAGATTCATGCTATCTATGTAATTAAGGAAATAACCATCCTTACCTTTTATAACTCGCAAAGAATCCTAAGAAATCAAGTAAGATCTTGGCAAACTTGAGAAGAAGGTCCTAAACAAGTATATACAACATATTAGGAAAGATCCCTAACGGAAAATATAGCAAAACATCCGAAACAGGACCAATTCTGGAGTTCTTGTACTCATTGGTCGAGTGGATTGGTCGAGTGGTCCATCGACCAATCAGTCGACCAATGCAGACGATAGCTTAGAAAATCAGAGTTTTGAGATATGAAATCCGAATTTGGTGGTTCAAAAGGGTACTAATCAAGGGGTAGACTACATCAGTAGTATTCTAGCATATAGGGGACCTCAAAACACTAATCAAATCAAGGTATCAAGATCCAAATTAGGAAACAAAAAGTTACCATAAATAAACCAAACATGGATCTTGATGAAGTTTGAAATAGAAAACAAGGACAAGAACAATAGGAAGATGGATCATTGCTTTGGTAATGAAAACATGAAAACATGCATAGGTCTTCATGGTATAAGGCTTAGAAGCATAAATCTAAATAAGGAAATAAAACCTACCATATATGTACTATCATGCATCATGAAGAACACATAGTAAGGTAGAAGAGAACAACTAGAATTCTATGGATTATGGATCATAGAAAGAAAACACAACCATTAACCACTAACATGATCAATGAAAGAAGATCCAAAGAGATCGAGAATTCAGATTAGGAAATTAACGAGAGATTAAATCATGGTTTGATCATGAATCCTTCAAAAAGCTTGCAATGATCATGGTTAAGATCATTGTTCTAGCCTTTAATCCTTAGGATGATCATGAGAACATGTTCAGAGATGTTTGCAACAGAGGATGCAGCATCTCTTCTCACTGTCTCAACTCAAAAAGGAAAGAAAAACAAAGATGTAGGAGAAGAAGAGAGAGTAGACATACCTTTTGATGCAAAAAGAAGAGTTCCGACGAAGATCCGCCAAGAAAACTCCAAGGATGCAAGAGAGATGACTTGCAGAGGTCTTTGGTTCGTTCAGAGGGTTTGGAGGCAGCAAATACGAAGTGGACTCGAGGTTAGGCTTAAATAGAGCAAGAATCAACCTAATTGCCAAAGACAAAGCACCCATTGGTCGAGTGGATTGGTCGACCGGCCCGATCGACCAATCAGTCGACCAATGCGCAAACAAGGCCAAAACAGGGAATTGAAGGCCCAGATCAAATCCAAACCTAAAGGGGTTTTGCACACAAGTCAAGTGACTTACCTAGTAGGTAGAAATGCCTTCAAACCAAGATAGAGATCACTCCAAGTCCATCAACTAATTAGATCTTCATCAGGATTCTGTTTCCATAAATAGCACCTCATCATCAACCTTCATGGATTCAAAGCCGGACACCAAGTCCTCTCTGGGATGGCCCAAAGCTGACTTCTTACTTTACTTCGGGTCATCGGACCTACAAATAACAAGGTTTCCGGGTCAAGGTTAGGGCTGGGTTTCACATTCTCCCCCCCCCTTAAAGAAATTTCGTCCCCGAAATTGAAAGCGTACTGTGCTTCCAAAGAGGTAAGGAAACTTCTCCTTCATGTCTTCTTCCTTCTCCCAAGAAGCTTCTTCAGGGGTATGGTTCTTCCACCGAATCTTCACCAAAGGAATGGCGCGATTCCGCAGTCGCTTGTCCTTCCTATCCGGGATTTCGGCCGGTTCTTCATCATAGGTCAAATCAGCACTAAGTCCTTCGGGTGCTTGCTGCAAAATGTGTTCGGATTCTCTATGTATTTTCGGAGCATCGAAATATGAAACACATTGTGCACACCAGCAAGAGACGGAGGTAATGCTAATCGATACGCAACAGGTCCAACCTTTTCCAAAATCTCGAAAGGTCCAATGTAACGAGGGCTAAGCTTTCCCTTAACGTTGAATCTCATCACACCCTTCATTGGTGAGACCTTCGAAAGACTTTCTCTCCAACTTGAAATTCCAAATCGGTCCTTCTCTTATCGGCATAAGATTTCTCTGTCTGATCAAGCGGACTTAATCCTTTCTCTTATCATATCTACCATAGCACTTGTAGCTTCAATCATCTCGGGACCTAAGACTTTTCTTTCACTGTCTCGATCCAGTACAAAGGTGTCCTACAAGTACTACCATACAAAGCCTTGAATGGAGCCATGCCTATTGTTGCTTGATAACTGTTGTTATAGGCAAACTCAACCAAAGCTAGGTGTTCATCCCAATTACCACCCATATCCACCACACAAGATCCGAGCATGTCTTCCAATGTCCGAATTGTCCGCTCGGATTGTCCATCGGACTGTGGATGATGAGCTGTACTCAAGTTCAATTGGGTTCCCAAGGCCTTCTGCAAACTATTCCAAAACCTTGAGGTGAACCTAGGATCACGATCCGAGACAATACTCAATGGCACACCATGCGGACGAACCACATTATCCACATAAAGCCCTGGCTAGCTTATCCAGAGTATGAGTGATCTTCATAGGAATGAAATGGGCTGATTTGGTCAACCTATCAACAATCACCCACACGGTGTCATTGCCTTTACTTGTCCGAGGCAAGCTAGTCACAAAGTCCATGGAAATATCTTCCCACTTCCAACTAGGAATAGGAAGGGGTTGAAGTAATCCAGATGGAGGTTGTCGAACGGCTTTCACACGTTGGCAAGTCTCACACTTGGCAACAAAATCGTCAACATCCGCCTTTAGACCAATCCACCAAAAATGTTCCTTCAAGTCCTTGTACATCTTGGTGCTTCCGGGTGTACAAAGAAAGACCGATCGGGTGTGCTTCCTTCAATATTTCTTTCTTAACTTCATCGTTTGCAGAGCACACACAGTCTTCCTCTAAACAACAAAGCACCATCCATGGATATACCAAAGTCGGGGTCCGACTCGGGATTCGAAGAAATCTTCTCAACTTTGGTCAAAAACTCTTGATCGAACTCTGCAGAGCAACAATCTTATCTCTAAGACCAGATCTTGCCGTCATGGCGAGAAAGAATAAAATCAGAATTCTCGGGAACGATTTCCAACTCAAAACTCTCAATAGAAGACCACAATGGTAAACTCAAAGCATTCAAATCCAAAGTCTTCTTCTGGTTCTTCCTACTAAGAGCATCAGCAACAACATTTGCTTTCCAGGATGATACTTGAATATCACAATCATAATCGGAGACGAGTTCCAACCATCTCCTTTGTCTCATGTTCAACTCCTTTTGGGTAAAGAAGTATTTCAAACTCTTATGATCCGTGAAAATGGCAATCTTCTCACCGTAAAGATAATGTCTCCAAATCTTCAAAGCAAAGACAACGGCGGCAAGTTCTAGATCGTGAGTGGGGTAATTCCGCTCATAATCCTTCAATTGCCGAGAAGCATAGGCTACGACCTTGCCATGTTGCATCAATACACAACCCAAACCAATCTTTGACGCATCGGTATAAACTGTCATACCACCGGAACTATCGGTATAGTCAAAACCGGGGCACTTGTCAATCTATCCTTCAACTCTTGGAAATTCTTCTCACAGGGCGGCGACCAAACAAACTTCTCTTCTTTCCTGGTCAACTTAGTCATAGGAGCAGCCAACCGAGAAAAGTTCTCAATAAACCTTCGGTAGTAACCCGCCAATCCAAGAAAACTTCTTATTTCCGTTATCGACTTCGGTCTCTCCCAATCAGCCACAGCTTGGACCTTTTCGGGATCGACACGAATACCTTCGGCTGAAACTACATGACCAAGGAAAACTACTCTCTTAAGCCGGAAATCACACTTGCTAAACTTAGCAAACAACTTCTTTTCTCGCAACCTTTGCAAAGTGAAACTTAGATGACTCGCATGCTCTTCTTCGCTCTTCGAATAGATCAAGATGTCATCAATGAAAACAATCACAAACTTATCAAGCACATCATGAAATACTCGGTTCATGAGGTCCATGAACACCGCAGAGCATTGGTCAATCCGAAAGGCATGACTCTAAACTCGTAGTGACCATACCGCGTTCGGAAAGCTGTCTTGAAGATATCACTAGACTTCACTTTCAATTGGTGATATCCGGACCTTAAGTCAATCTTTGAGAACACAACTGCACCCTTCAACTGATCGAAGAGATCATCGATTCGGGCAGCGGATATCTATTCTTGATAGTCAACTTATTCAACTCACGGTAGTCGATGCACAAGCGCATACTACCGTCTTTCTTCTTGACGAACAAGACCGGAGCTCCCCAAGGTGACACACTAGGCTGTACTGAAACCTCTATCAATGAGCTCATTCAACTGATTTTGCAACTCTTTCAACTCGGTGAGGAGCCATCCTATACGGAGCTTTAGATACGGGAGCGGCACCGGGGACGAGATCAATAGAGAATTCGACATCTCTGTCCTGGAGGCACTCCCGATAGATCATCGGGGAAGACATCAACAAAGTCGCAGACAACTCGACTTCATCGACTCTTTTCTCCACTATACCCTTGCCTTCGGATGAAGCATCATCCACTAGGGCATAGACTTGCATCGGTGCAGACAGCACCTTCTTACAAACCCTTCTCTTTTCACCTTGAAATTCAAAGACCGGACTTCCACAAACATGGAACTGAATCTTCTTTGAGGAACAAAGGAACACAGCTTTGTGGGCTGTCAACCAGTCCAATTCCCAAAATAACATCGAAGTCCTTCATGTCAAGAATCACAAAATTGGCTTCCAAGTTCTTTTCACCAATCAACACGGGACATTTAGATAACCCCTTATCTAGTTTCACAAAGAGACCAAAGAGGTGTACTAATCAATAAACAACTAGACAACTTCTCGGGGATTAGGTTAGTCTTCTTGATGAATGCGAGATGACATGAACGAATGAGATGCACCCGTATCAAATAAGACAAATGCGAGAAATAGAAGCGACTAACAATGTACCCGTAATCACATCATGGCTTGGATCCGCTCAAGATCTTGGAAATACTGAAAACTCTACCGAGGGAGGAGCAGGAGCACTCTTCACCATCGGGGCGGGCTGCTTGGCCGTGCCGCTTCGGACAGCACGAGCAAAATGACCAGCTTGCTTGCAGAGAAGCAAACAGATTGCTTTGGATCCAACAGGGGTGGCTGCAACAGAGGACTTCCGAACAAAAGGCCTTGCACTCGCACTTGCACTTGCACTTGCATTTGCTGGTGATCGGTTTCCGCCATACCGTTTAAACCGGCCGGGCTGCTGAAAACCCGTGTTCGACCTACACTCTTAGCCCGAAAGGTAGGAGTGGGGTAGGGTGTAGGTCTCACATAACGACGGTCATTGCGATCCACCAAACCAGAATTCCTTGATCGCCAAGGCTTTTGCACACGAGCACTTTCCTTCTCTGTTTCTTCCAACTTCTTCGAGTTCTCGCACCACTTGAGCATAGCTCACAATAGGCTGGACCGTGAGGTAAGCTTTAATGGCAGGCGCAGTCCTTTGAAGAACTTCTTTGCTTTGGCGAGGTCTTCCTTCAAAGAATCTGGAGCAAAGAAATGAAGCTCCTCGAACTTCTCGTTGGTACTCCAACACAGACAAAGTTCCTTGAGTCGAATCATAAACTCCGCTTCCTTTGCATCCTTCACCGCCTCGGGAAAGTAGTTCATACAAAAAGCCTCTTTGAATAACTCCCAAGTTACAACTCCCGCATGCAAACCTTCCAAAAACAGGACGAGTGGAGATCCACCATGCATCGGCTTCTTGTTGCAACTTCGCTCGACAAACAAAATCTTCGAGCTTCCGAGCATTGCGGATGCCGGAAAGCCTTCTCCAACTCACGAAGCCACTTGTTAGGAAACAAGGGGTCCTTGGTAACTCCGGTGAAAGTGGGTACTTGCATCTTCGTAAAACTCTCCATCAAAGCGAGTATGAGGAGTTCCAGCTAAACCTCCCGCATTCGGGATCTGCGGCATGAGGATTCACATTAGCACCAGCCCGGGTCTCATTATGCGGGAGGGGAGGACGAGGAGGAGGTAGAGATAGAGGTCGCATCGTAGGTGCTCTCGGGGGGGCAGAGGTCGGGTTCCTTTCGAGCCCAGGAGAGGAGGTTAGGAGACCGGACCTATTTGACACACCTCGAGCCGAGTTTCCGTACGAGGCCTACTTCAGCTATTGTAACATCGAGATGGGGCGTCTACTTCACTTACGCCAGCTCGAGCCTTCGGGATCCGGCAGAGGTTCGACACCTTACGGTGGACTCACCTCTTCACCGAGGATTTGCCGGTATACCCGGAGCTAGTGAGGTTGTTCTTCAGCAACCTTACTTACACAGAGGAGGCTCGGGGCCGGGGACATCCACTCGGACTTGTCCTCGGGAGCGGGGTCCACCGGACTCGGATTCGCTTCTCCACCCGGACATCGGGCCGAGATCCCGCAGTCCCTTACTACCCACATCGGAGTGTGTGGATACCCGCCGGAGTGCACACGGACAGCCATCCGATGCCGTACGAGCTTCGCGAGATATGCTCTACGCTATGGGATAGCCGCCGATGCTTCACACCGTGGACTAGCGGACGGATGACGGGTTCTCGCACGTATTATCGGTCGCATAGTCGGCCGAAACATCATGCCGAAAGCCGGACATCACCATCGGGTCACGGTGATGGAGGCCTTGGTCATTTACCGCATCTACATGGGCTTCGAGATCGATCTTTCCTACATCATTCAGCAGGTCATCTTGCCGGACTTAGTTCTGCGGCCTAGCATGCGGAACCTTTGCTATGGGAGGCTTCGACTTTGATCTTCGGGCATTTCGGGGTGAGTTTCGAGGATACTCCGATGGACACTAGATCACGGGGATACCCCATTGGGACTCGGACCATTCGACGGATGAGACTACATCGCTTAGAGAGATCTCCTGGTCCAGAGGGTGAGGATGATGATGAATCGAGAGGATGAGGATGAGGGATCCGAGGATGGAGGAGAGGATATCGGTCCCGATAGTGATGATCAGGCCGGAGATGATACGAGATATGCGCGAGGCTGAGCTCGTGCATCACGAGTTTCCTTCATCACATTTCGAGGCGGGTGGCCCTTCACATGCGGTTCCGGAGACTTCAGATCTTGGTGCACGGATGAGATCGATGACTTCCATGCTAGAGAGGATGGAGGTCGGACAGAGCAGATGTACGAGAGGATGGAGTCTCGACAGACAGGATAGAGCATCGGGTGACTCAGCTAGCGAGAGGAGTTCGAGCATATAGAGATCGAGTAGATCACCTAGATAGACTGTACCTTAGGATTTTCCATTTATGCTTTTCAGATGTAATCATTGTAAAACCTTTGAAATTAATGAAGTTCATTTTGTTTCTCTTTATTTATTGTATGTTATGCACTTTTCTTTTCCTTGCATTAGTGTCATTTGTTCAAGTATAATTATGGTATGTTATTCAGAAATGTTCTGTTATGCCTCAAAGTTCAAGTTTCTAATTCAATGTTCTATTATTCACTTCTAAGAGTAGAAGAGTCACTTCAGATCAATGACTCAGAATGTTCAGTTGTTGCCTTTTGTGGTTAGGATCTCCTCGAACCTTGGGCTCGATACCAATCATCACGCCCTCCCAGCCGGTACCCTATCCGGCATACCCGAGAGTGTGATCCACAGCCCGAAGATCAGGTATCGAGTGATCAACCTCCCACATAAGCAATAACATAATCATGAACAACCATAACAAGAGTGCGGAAGATAAATCATGGATCCAATAAAGAAAGAATGAATCGTAAACGAAACGGAATACTAAATATATAATCAGAGTGTCAACAGATAAGTAAAGTGAAGCAAAATCCCACTTTACATCCAACGGAAAAGTAGCTCGAAAGAATAAACTAGATAAAAGCTAATCCCAAGAGCAAGTACATTGGGTAACTAAATTATTCTCCACTTTGTAGACGACATCCTTGTAGGTGTAGATCTCATAAATAGCACAAGGACGCTTCCACTCAATGGTCGGACTAAGCATTGTACGGAGCATAACCACCCGCGGAATCTTCAGAGTAATTGTGGTAACCGCAATCACCTTCCTGGAGATATGCCTCTTCGCCTTGCGCTTCCTCATAGGGACCGTCATAGTATTCAAGACTGCAGGATAGTCTAACAACATTGTACAATAAAGGAATGAGTTTCAAAGAAACTCAAGAAGGCGATTAAAATCCATAATAACATATATGGGCGGAATTCCGTAACAAACATAATGCAATATGATATGAGACAATCAATGAATGAATGAATCTAACTCTATGTATGCTGGTCTCTATTGGCAGACATGCTTTAAGTCATAACACCGTACTTCTTTAGGAAAGTCCACTCACATCCTCAACCATTTAAGATATCTTGGATTCTCTCACGGATCATTTCACCGGTCTTGTGCAGCCGATTGGTAATGGGTCCTTCATCCCTCGAGACAAACCTTGGCGAGGGGGGTTAAGTCAACACACTCTCTCACAACCATTTGGTATAAGTACCGGCGCATGTCGTGGTAATACCTAGCCAAATGCAAGTCTTCTACTTGGTTACATCAAGTCAGATCCAGATACTTCCATTCCTCGTCCCCGACGATCCTTTCCGGTATCCTTCACACTAGAGTCCTCATAGTCCCTGACTACGGACTCACCAACCCTATTGATCATCCACATATGGTAAACGGGAAGCTCTCACGTCCTCTCACGGGTTGGTTACCGGTCTTAAGCGCCCGTGAGCCCAAGTCTAACCATATGCAACCCTACCAATAAATGGCCCCCACAATGTGATTCCTGTCCTCTCACGGGTTGGTTACCGGTCTTGAGCGCCCATGAATCCCCATTGCTACCACGGGTCGTTCGGTCTCAATACCCCTCCGATTAGGGTCCGACATAACAGGACATCCTAGCCAAACACTACTAGACAATCCTAGATATGTCATCCAACAGCTTTAGGAAGGTGTCCAGAGGGCATCTCCGGAAACATCCCATAATATTCCCGTAGTAGTCCAAGGACAGAAATGTCAAAAGGACACCTCTCCTTCCCAAACCATACGTAAGCATACACATGCATCAATTCATATCATCACATATATGGTAACTCCATATATGGAAAGAAATCAATATTTACAATCATTTGTATAACATTGGTAAGTAAATCATACATGAATCAATTCAATATGAATAAGTAATGCTACCGTAATCAAAGTTATGCAACAGTAGTATATCATTGTAAGAATCTAATTTAGGAAACATATTAATGATATTCAAATATAGAAACTAGATTCATGCTATCTATGTAATTAAGGAAATAACCATCCTTACCTTTTATAACTCGCAAAGAATCCTAAGAAATCAAGTAAGATCTTGGCAAACTTGAGAAGAAGGTCCTAAACAAGTATATACAACATATTAGGAAAGATCCCTAACAGAAAATATAGCAAAACATCCGAAACAGACCAATTCGGGAGTTGCTGTACTCATTGGTCGAGTGGATTGGTCGAGTGGTCCATCGACCAATCAGTCGACCAATGCACGATAGCTTAGAAAATCGTAGTTTTGAGATATGAAATCCGAATTTGGTGGTTCAAAAGGGTACTAATCAAGGGGTAGACTACATCAGTAGTATTCTAGCATATAGGGGACCTCAAAACACTAATCAAATCAAGGTATCAAGATCCAAATTAGGAAACAAAAAGTTACCATAAATAAACCAAACATGGATCTTGATGAAGTTTGAAATAGAAAACAAGGACAAGAACAATAGGAAGATGGATCATTGCTTTTGTAATGAAAACATGAAAACATGCATAGGTCTTCATGGTATAAGGCTTAGAAGCATAAATCTAAATAAGGAAATAAAACCTACCATATATGTACTATCATGCATCATGAAGAACACATAGTAAGGTAGAAGAGAACAACTAGAATTCTATGGATTATGGATCATAGAAAGAAAACACAACCATTAACCACTAACATGATCAATGAAAGAAGATCCAAAGAGATCGGAATTCGATTAGGAAATTAACAGAGATTAAATCATGGTTTGATCATGAATCCTTCAAAAGCTTGCAATGATCATGGTTAAGATCATTGTTCTAGCCTTTAATCCTTAGGATGATCATGAGAACATGTTCAGAGATGTTTGCAACAGAGGATGCAGCATCTCTTCTACTGTCTCAACTCAAAAAGGAAAGAAAAACAAAGATGTAGGAGAAGAAGAGAGAGTAGACATACCTTTTGATGCAAAAAGAAGAGTTCCGACGAAGATCCGCCAAGAAAACTCCAAGGATGCAAGAGAGATGACTTGCGAGAGGTCTTTGGTCTGCTCCAGAGGGTTTGGAGGCAGCAAATACGAAGTGGACTCGAGGTTAGGCTTAAATAGAGCAAGAATCAACCTAATTGCCAAAGACAAGACCCATTGGTCGAGTGGATTGGTCGATCGGCCCAGCCGACCAATCGGTCGACCAATGCAGACAAAGAAGGCCAAAACAGGGAATTGAAGGCCCAGATCAAATCCAAACCTAAAGGGGTTTTGCACACAAGTCAAGTGACTTACCTAGTAGGTAGAAATGCCTTCAAACCAAGATAGAGATCACTCCAAGTCCATCAACTAATTAGATCTTCATCAGGATTCTGTTTCCATAAATAGCACCTCATCATCAACCTTCATGGATTCAAAGCCAGACACCAAGTCCTCTACTGGGATGGCCCAAAGCTGACTTCTTACTTTACTTCGGGTCATCGGACCTACAAATAACAAGGTTTCCGGGTCAAGGTTAGGGCTGGGTTTCACACTTATAATATCCACTGAGACACCATTATGCCATAACAATGCAAGCCCTCCCACTGCACCAATTGCATCCACACAATAGTTACCATCCATTCTAAGAGTTTGAGCTAATCTCCTAATACGGGTACTGTTACATTTTGTCTCCATGAGAAAAATGAGTTCTAGTTTATGCTCTTTGAGGAGGTTTTTTAGGGACCGGAACTTAGAGGTTCCTCCTAAGCCTCTAATGTTCCAACTTAACAGCTTCATGACTCCCCAAGGGGCTGATCTCCAGCACCCATGGGGTTGTCTGATAAAAAAGGTGGATTCTGAGAGACAGATTTGAAAGCCAAAATTGGGTATGGTCTCATTCTTTGCGCCTTTTTCAAATCAGGAGAAGAGGTGGAAGGGGGAATAGAAGGGCTGGGTCTGGGATGCTGTGATTTCCTTAGAGATTGTGGGCCAGAAGTAACCAAAGAGAGGGAGGTAGTGGCAGCATGGTTGGATTCGATGGAGGGTAAGATAATGTTTGGGCTATGTGGTGGAATTGGGTGTGATGGGTTAGAATAATTGTTAATGGGCTTAGTAGTGGGAGAGTTTGAAAAGGAGGCCAATGATTGGGTAGAGTTAGTGGGCCAATGGTAAGGGAGTAAGGCTAAGGGAATTTCCTTGTTGGTTGCAGGTTGAGAAACCATCGTAGAAATGGTGGGGAGCATGATCTATAATGGTGTAGATGGCATGTCTGGTTCAGAAGCCGTTATGGAGAGAGGTTGTGTAAAGAGAGGTCGAATGGTATTGGAGATTTGAGAACCACGATTTTCCAATTGTCCAGTAGCGGAGACAGGATCAAACTGGGGCAGCAAATTGTTAGTGTCAGTGTCAGGTGTACGAGAGGAGGCCTCAGGAAAAGGAGAAAAATTTTCCGCATCGTCTTCATCTTCTCCGGCGACTTTCATTACCGGAGAAGTATCACTGTGCTGAAAAGCAGATGGGATAGTGATTTCATGAAATGGATGTGGGGCATACAGGAGCATACCAAGCCTAGCAGCATCCATGAGACGATTCGGAGGAGGAAAGGCCCGAATATCAGCAGGGAGAACCTTGGGAACGGTTGAAGAAGTAGAAGCAGGGGCAGATGGGCATCGGTTTTCTTCGTGACCCAATAAACCACAAATAAAACAGACTAACGGAAGGCGTTCGTACCTCACTAGAAATGAATTAGTAGTACCACTTCTACAGTTCACTTTGATTGAGGCCTTAAGTCTCTTACCAGCATCAAGGATAACGCAAGCCCATAAATAATGGTGACGCCGACCCCCAGTAGAACCATTAATGAGCATCACCCTTTGAACAACGCCAAGTTTTTTAAAATAATTCTCCCCTAGTTGAACATCCAACAGTTCCAGATTCAGCGTAACCAGTTGAACCCAGATGGAAAATCTGTTGAAGTTCCATTGATGGTTTTCTGTCCAAGGTTCAAGAAGGAGGAGATTCCCATTAACTGACCACGGTTCATCCGTTAGCACGTTAACCAGGTCACGTTGATTTTCAAATTGAAATAGGTACTGATGTTCTTCAAGTTGCGTGACGTTCACCTGATTTTGTGGATTCCAAGCTTGGATGAGAGCTGTTGAAACAGATTGTTTACGATATCACCAGCCAACCAAAATTCTGCCAACAAGAGCCGCAGCCCATGAGGAAGCAAGGCGATCTTCAGCTGCATCGTCCAAGCTAACGGACCCATCACTGTCATCAGAATCATATTCTGAGTTAGGAATAGGGTCAGGGGGTGTTAAGGGTGGATCGGTGGAGTGAGTAAGGAGGAGAGGACTGTTCAAAGATGGGGAATGCATCGCTGATGAGAAACACTGTTCAGGTTAAGTGGGAACACAGTCGGAGACTCGATGCAACACGTCGACGACGACGGAGTTCACGATTCCTCTATTCATGTCCAACTTAGCAATATTTCCAAGGTGGCAATCAGTTTAGCCTCTTTCTACCAAAAAAAAAAAAAAATCAGTTTAGCCTCTCTAGCTAGATTATATGCATTATGTGTATCCGTGTGCAACAATTCCAACTCCCTCCTTACCCTTTTAATCCAGTGAAGATATGACCCTTCAGTTCAGCGTTTTGGTTCAAATTTGCGCATAGGCTTGCCCGTCCTTCTTGCCCCTAAACCTACCTCAAGAGCTGTATGGTCACTATCGATCATGGCATGCTTATGAGCTGTTAATTATACTCAGATTGTCTACAAATCCGCATTACAAAAAATTTGTCCAAAATCCCCCCCCCCAAAACCCCCCCCCCCTTTTTTAAAAAAAAAAAAAAAAAGCCCCCCACCCCCCAAAAAAACCCCCCCCCTCACCCAAAAAAAAATCAATTTTTTTTAAAATCTCTTTCTTTTTTTTTAAAAAAAAAAAAAAAAAAAAAAAAATATTCTTTTTTTTTTTTTTGATTACATCCACCCCCCCCCCCC
Source organism: Hakea prostrata (assembly GCF_041222555.1). Taxonomy (NCBI): domain Eukaryota; kingdom Viridiplantae; phylum Streptophyta; class Magnoliopsida; order Proteales; family Proteaceae; genus Hakea; species Hakea prostrata. The sequence continues at coordinate 41,274,835 of NC_142603.1, forward strand.
CCCCCCCCCCCCCCCCCCCCCCCTTCCCTCCTTCAGTGCCCCCCCCCCCCCCCCCCCCCCCCTTCCTTTCCTCTCTTTTTTCCCCTTTTCCCCCCCTTCCCCTTTTCTAAAAAAAAAAAAAAAAAAAAAAAAAAAAAAAAAAAAAAAAAAAAAAAAAAAAATATATATATCATACTATCATACTACTATAATAAAAGCATGTACTCTACCTTTTTCGCAAATCTTTTTATGTCCGTTTTTGTCCTTAGAATTTTTCTAAATACCAATAATGTTGTACTATCTGTTATTTCTTTAGTTATTTTTGCAAGGATAATTTGGACATTGTACTCATGACTTATTATGAATTTATTCTTAATTTTAATCCCGATTTCTCTCTTGACTTTTTTTCAATCTATCTCAAAGTCCGTCGCGTTATCCCTCTCAAACTCTCTCTAATCTCTCTCTAAATCACCACTATCTCTCACGACCCTCTCAATCTCAGTCTCTCGCTCTCTATATCATCTCCCACTCGAACTTGCTGTGAATCCCTCTCGATCTCTCTGAATCTATGTATTTGTTCTCTCATTGCAGAAGTATCCCTATATCCCTTTCAAACTCTCTCTGAATCAATCTCTGCTATTTATTTATCTTTGTTAGGTTCGAATGCGTGAGATCTAGGGTTGCAAAGCAAATCTTCAATATTTCCAGCAAATTTTAATTTTCTCAATCGTTTCTCCTCACGAGTTGTTCTAATGCTCAACTGTTACTTAGGGTTTCTTCTCACTCTTCGGCTTCTTTCGGCGATTATTGATATATTTCAGTGATCTATTTTCAGGCAGGGTTTGATGACGATGACAAGGGTTGTTATCGATCTCAGAAGATCAGAATGATCGATTTCTGAGGGATTCCAGTTGGTACCTACAAGAGGTAGGCGGAAACCAATCTCTTTTATTTATTTATCTTTGTTATTTCTCCTCTTTTTCTCGTATAATAAGCTTGGATTTTTGTAAATCATACTATATCATACTGTTGTTCCATTGGCCTAAAATGAAGGTGTTGTCATTGTTGGCAACTTAAGTGGGCTTTGATATGGTACAGCAACACACAAAAAGGTTCCGAGAGAAAGAATCCAATTCAAATAAAGAAAACTCAAGAATCCCGTTTTTGAGGGTTTCTCAAGAATCCCGTTTTTTAGGGTCTCTGTCCAGTTTTGATCAACCTCTTCATCGAATGGTCATCCAGTGTCCGATTGAGCCGATTTTTGGAGGAGAGCTTCACGACTTCTTGATCTTCAAATCCAACGGTGGGATTGTTCATTGGAGATCTCTAAGTTAGTCCGATTTGTACGTCAAAACACTCCTTGTTTAAGTCAGATAGGAACTCTGAGTTTAATTCAAACTCTGAGTTTAATTAATCTATAAAAGGAGAGCAAACTCCAGCAGAAGAGATAGGACGTTTTGAGGAGCTTGGAAAGAGCGTGGAGGTCGAACCAGAAGACGTTGGTTGGCTTTGGAGATCTGAAGCTTGGGAATAAGAAGTCTTTTGTTTTGCTGAACAAGAAAGAAAGTGAAAGAGAAGGAAGAAGAAGCAGCAGAAGAAAAGAAGGGAACATGGTTGTATGGTTTTTTTAAGGAGAAAAAACTGAAAAAGATTGAAAAGAGAAAAAAAGAGTTGGAGAAAAAGAGAAACAAGTATTGTTACCATGCATCTTACACAAGTTGAGGTAACCCGTATTCACAAGTTAGTCTATTATTTTCTAGGTTATGTTTAATGATGAAGAACCTAGATCATGAATGTAATTTGGGGAACTTGAATTATTGGTTTACATTGTAACCTAGCAAGTTGGAGCTTGTCTAGGGGGTTGGGGTTGGTACCCTTGTCTAAATTGCATTTTAAACTATAGCAGGGATTGGTGTTCCTGGACTGTTGTAGCAGTCAAAATATCTAGGATTATATTGAATAATATACGAAACCCTAGGTAGGGTATTACTCCGTGGATGTAGGCAATTTGGCCGAACCACGTAAACTCTGGTGCATTGCGTTTTTTTGTTTATTTTTCTTTGTTGTACATATTGGAGTGCCTTGATTGCAAAGTGGTGTTACACTGTCTGGTAGACCCAGCCACATTGTGGTGTGTGGTGAACGTGTCCTTGTGCAGTTGATAGCTACGATTGGTACACTGTCTGGTAGACCCAGCCACATTGTGGTGAATTTTTGAAGACACTGATTCACCCCCCCCCTCTCAGTGTCAATCTGGGAATAACACATACTATCATATCATACTACTATTATAAAAGCATTTACCTTTCCGTCCTTTTCTTGTTTTCAAATACCAATAATTTGGTACTATTTTTTTGACACCCGATTCGAATGCAGATCACTGGTAATAAATTTGTTTTGTAATTCTCCTTTTTATAATGAAATTATGGAGCAAAATTCACCCTCTCTCTCTCTCTGAACTAGACACTGATTCTCCATTCTCAAAAAAAAATTATTATTTCCTTTAACTATGATGCATACCATTCTCCCTAGAAAATTATTACTTCTTCTCTTGCGTTTGTCTTTATTTTATATTGCATATCGAGATATCTCATAAAATAATTTCAAATATCTCACTCTCTTAATCCTTCATATATGGTCACGTGCATTTGCACGTGTGTAAGTTTGCTAGTATATATATATATATTCTGCATTTGATAGCTCGGCTTCGGTGGGCCACCTGATTTATCATCATCGGACAAAATCTCATCAAAATCTCCAATTGATATCTTATAAAAGTCTAAGACTCTAAGATCGCTTCCTTCACTTAAACTTCTAAAATTGTAGTGAGAAATTCTATGTTCTACCCAATTCTAGCGGATGACTTAGACTCTAAATTTCCCTATAATTTTGAATTTGAAATAAATTATGTTTTCACAAGATTTTTTTTTTTCTATTAGTGCTTTCTTATATGGTCATTAATACGTAAGTGGGCTTTTGACATGAATGGTAACGATATTCATGTAAAATTTCCAGAAGTCGAGCCTAATTTTAGTTTTTTTATTCCTATAAATGAAGTCTTCTCTAGAGTCCCATATCACCCTTGAGACAAGCTAAGGTAAAGGCATGGTTAGTAGAAATTGAGTTTTATTTTATTGGATTTTAATGATGACATTTTATGGTTATACCCCTAGTGCATGAACCCTGATGTCTGTCTATAGTTGAAGCCTGATGTCTGGGCCACTCTAGGTGGTCGTGGGCCCAATTAGGACATAGTGACCTAAGTAAGGGAATACAATGACGTTATAAAAGAAAAGTAAAAATTGAAAATGGACAAAATGCCCTTAGTGGACAAAATTTAGTAGGCATGGGACCGAGTTAAGTTATATTTAGGGGACCCAATTCACGAGTTTGAGGTTACCTTTAGTGCAAAGAGAGCTGGAAAACTTGGGGGAAAAAGAAGAACAAGAGAAGGTGGAAGCGAGGAGTTAAGGGCTCAAATTAATGGAAACTACAAGCTCCTGACCCCCACTTCAAAACTAACATTTTTAAACCTTCACCAGCCTTTTAGAGTCAAAATTTTGAGCACAAATCTTGTTTAGGTAGGGAAGGCAGGTCATGTCAGATATTCAACCTTGATCTTATATAAGATTTTTGTATCCCAACTGTCCATAGAGGTAGAATTTTGAGTGTAAATGGATAACTGAAATCTGCATCTATTTAACTGTATTTGAATCCGTCCGATTACTAATAGGATGCAGATATAGTATACCCCTTTCGTACCGATTATTATCCGTCCGATTAAATTATCCGATTATTGTTATTTACTTAGATTTATTTTTCTTATTTTTAAATTTTTTTTACCTCACATATGTGACTATTTTCTAAATTTTCTATTAAATTAAGTACCAGAGTTGTTAAATTCTTAAATTTCAAACCTAGCCTCACAAACATAATAGTAAAGATGTCAACAGGTAGTCGAAAACTTGTATTCAATTTGTGTTCAGACCCATTTAGAAGAACCTATTTAAGAAAATAATTATCCATCTATCATCTGAATTCAAACGAATCCGTCTGAAAATTGATAGGATATTATCCGAATCCGTCTGAATATAGTAGGATGCGGTTATGATATTACCATTATCCGATCTATTTACACCCCTAAATTCGTAGTGGCCTAAAGCATACCCAAACTTTTGATATAAAATAATAATAATAATAATAATAATAATAATAATAATAATAATAATAATAATAATAATAATAATAATAATAATAATAATAATAATAAAATAAATAAATAAATAAAGCATACCCAAACCCAATCCGAGCCACTGATACTTACAGCCATGAATATATTCTAATATTCTAGTTCTAGTTCTAAAAAGAAGAAACTTACATTGGAATAGAGGATTGCACTGACATGAAACCCACAGAGCAAAGAAGCAGTAAAGGCGAGACTCTAGAGCTACAATAACCATGGAAAACAATTTTCTTCTTGCGGGAAAAGAAAAGGTAGAGCTTTCATAAATTTGTTAAATAGACTCCAAAACAAAAAAAAATTTTAACTTGTACCAGTCATTGAACTTACTTTCTCAATGTATGGATGAAGAGAATCAATACACAAGTTTAACAAGGCTTTCAGTTAAACTCATCACTGCAGTGAACCCAGTAGTTGGAAGTCCATGAATTCCAAGATCTCTTTGTGAATTGTTCTTGGTGCTATACAAAACTAGCTTCCTGTTGGGGTAATTGTATTACAATTCTTCAAACACACAAAAAAGAAATTACAATACAATTGAGAGATGAAGATCTTTAGCAAATCCGAAGAGCTTGTAGTAGCAACCGAACGAACCACCGATCGATGAGGTTGAGTCACACCTTGATGCTGTCTTTAAGGTAATTGATGCTCCCTACTACCAAGGGTTCTTCGCACCACCACCTCCAAGATAAAGCAACCTCCAACTAGAAGATGAGGTAGTTCTTCTAGTCCCTTCAAGGAGCCAAAAGCTAAAGCACAACACTTAGACAACTCAAGATAAAAATGAACTTTGTAAAACAAATAGTGTGAGTGAGGAGTGTCTCTATTCCACACAATATGCAAGGAAAGGTTGGGTTTATATAGGCCCAAACCACACCTCCTCACAAGGGGAGAATCAATTCCCCACTAATGGAGAATCAATGACTTGTCCCTCCTCCACTAATGTGAATAAACCCCCTTGACCTAACATCCCTACTACTTGGGGAAGTAACTCTCATATTCACTTCTTTGGAATGAATAGGATTTAACCCATTCAAAGACCTTAACCCCCACTCATGGTAATGGCCATGAATGATCATGAAGTTGAAATGAGAAATGAATGTCAAGAGTTAGAATTTGAGTAATTCCACCATTCAAGTAAGTCCACCTCATCACCATGATCAAGACCTTTAGGACCCATGACTAATGTCATGAAGAGCCTCATAACCAAGGTCATGAAGGGCCTCCTTTACTCATGGTGCCTCATTACCACCCTTACCTCAAGGGTCCCACACACAAACAAAACAATTAAATAAAAGAAATGCAAAAGCTAATTTTGAAACTTAATATATAGATAATATAGATTTTAATAAAAAACCTAACAATCCCCCACAAGTTTCAAAATTGCAAAAAAGGACTCGTGTTGTGACTTTATTAGACACTAAAGGACACATCATTGTAGGTGTCTTTCGGACTTGAACCTACACTAGGACTAATGAGTCGCGCTACAAAGTACGGGGAGAATCAGACTCCTTGAACCTTTCCTCATTAGTGTAGCTGACCGCCCCATCATCCATGTCCTAAAGGTCAACTTTTGGAGCTACCTTTTACACTACACATTGGACTTTTGAACCGGGCATGTCCCTTATCTTGGATTCATGAATGTTTAGAGCACTCGCCTATAAGTTCTCATTAGTGGCGGCCAAACCACCTACATCCACTTAGGTTAGTCTCTGATGTGCACCACAACTAACACACCCCCACATTCCTTGGGATTAGACTAATTAAGAGCTTCGCTCAACCTTACCCTTGTGGTAGTACTATTACCTTCATCTACACCCTAGAATGGAATAATTATAAATGGTAGTACTGAACCGGTCTTCCCATGACTTCGTTTGTACCCCTTGAACCTAATTCAGGTATTTAGCCTCTTCACATAGGTAGGGTATCCATCATGTGACCTGAGGATTAGGCATTAACCCCATTCCTGTAGATGCAATACACATGTTTTTGACAGACATAGCCTTTGTGAACATGTCAGCTTGATTCCTTTCTGACTTCACATAATCGATAGCTATCATTTGACTCCTTTTACCATTGTACACCTTATTCTTGGCTAAGTGAATAGCCGCTTGGTTATCACAATGTAGTGATACCGATGGCGTCGGTTTTTCCCACAATGGTATATCCGCCATTAAACTTCTAAGCCATTCGGCTTCTGTTCCTGCCTTCTCTAAAGCTATGAACTCAGCTTCCATGGTATAACCTGTTCCACATGATTGCTTTGTGGACTTCCAAGAGATTGCACCACCTGCTAGTTTAAACACATACCCACTAGTGGCTAAGGATTCGTTTGTATCCGAAATCCAATTAGCATCGCAATACCCTTCTAAAACTGTTGGTTTACCACTATAGTGTAAACTATAGTCTATAGTACCTTTTAGGTACCTTAGTAATCTATCAATTGCACTCCAATGCTCTTTACTTGGATTTTGGGTATGTTGACTCAACTTTCCTACCGCAAGAGCAATATCCGGACATGTACAATTCATGAGATATGAAACTGAACCAATGATTTGTGCATACCTTTTTTGGTTCACTGGTTCACCCAAGTTCCTTTTCAAATGACATCCCACCTCAAAAGGTGTTTTGACTGCTGAAAGTTCATGGTAGCCATACTTTGTAAGTATGTTTTCCACATAACGAGCTTGAGATAGTGAAATACAATTCCCTTGCTTGATGATCTTGATCCCAAGAATCATATCAGCTTCCCCTAAGTCTTTTGTGTCAAAATTAGACATCAAAATATGCTTAGTTTGATTCACTATTGCCAAGCTCGTCCCCATTATCAACATATCATCCACGTAGAATAGAATAAATACGCCTTTACCACCGTGAAACTTGCTATATAAGCACCTTTCGGCATTGTTGATGATAAAGCCATTTGAAATTAGAGCCTTGTCTAATTTTTCATGCCATTGCTTAGGCGCTTGCTTCAATCCATATAAGGATTTTCTAAGCTTGCAAACTTTTTGCTCTTGTCCTTTTACAATACAACCTTCTGGTTGTTTTATGTAAATTTCCTCTTCTAAATCACCATTTAGAAAAGTAGTTTTTACATCCATTTGATGGATGACCAGGTTATGTATTGACGCAATTGCCAACATAACTCTTATTGAGGCAATTCTTGACACAGGGGCAAATGTGTCAAAATAGTCGATGTTTGGTTTTTGCCTAAATCCCTTGACAACAAGTCTAGCCTTGAAACGATCAAGGGACCCATCACTTTTTAACTTCTTTCGAAATATCCACTTGGTCTCCAAAGTTTTAGAGCCAATTGGTAAATCTACAAATTCCCAAGTATTATTCGCTAAGATTGAATCAAGTTCACTCTTGATTGCCTCCTTCCAAAAAATGGCATCTAGTGATGTGATAGCCTCTTTATAATTAAGAGGATCCTTATCAACCAAGTAAACAAGCCACTCATCATCCTTATATTTGGGTCTTTTGAGTCGTTTGCTTGTTCTTGATTGATTTCCATCACTAATACCCAATTGATTGATATTCTCTTCAATTGGATCCAATTCCCCATTGATCAATTGGCTCTCCTTACTTATAGGTAAGGCGGAGTTAAAGGGGAATATTCTTTCAAAGAACTCAACGTCCCTTGATTCTATGATGCTATTTGGTTCAATAACATCATCCATGGATTTAATTACCATGAATCGGTATGCCGTGCTATTTATCGCATACCCCAAGAACACACAATCACATGTTTTGGGACCTAGTTTCCTTTTCTTGGAATCCGGTAATAACACCTTGGCCAAACAGCCCCAAACACGTAAATGTTTTATACTTGGTTTTCTACCAAACCATTTTTCAAATGGAACCATACCGGTCTTGTTATGTGGGATTCTATTTAATAGATAACATGAAGTCAACATGGCTTCCCCCCCACATATCAAGTGGTACATTAGAACTCAACAACATGGAGTTCATCATCTCTTTAAGAGATCTATTTTTCCTTTCCGCTACCCCATTTGATTCCGGTTGGTAAGGAGTAGTCGTTTCATGGATAATTCCATTTTCCTCACAAAACTTATCAAGATTAAAATACTCAGTCCCTCTATCGGTTCTAAGTCTTTTAATCTTCTTGCCAAGTTGACTTTCAACTTCCGTTTTGTAAGATATAAATGCCTTTCCGGCCTCATCCTTTGATTTGAGCAAATAAATCATGGTATATCTAGAATAATCATCTATGAAGGTGATAACATAATTGTTTCCTCCCCTTGACTCATATGACTTATAGTCACATAAGTCACTATGGATCTTTCTATCCATAGTCTTGTGAGGCATTTTGGTTAACTTAGCCTCCACACAAGTTTTACACTTGTCCTTGGGAGATTCCACCTTTTCGGTGATCATCCCTAACTTGCATAGTTTAGTGATATATTTTACACTACTATGACCTAACATACCATGCCACAAATCAAAAGAATTAGACGAAACAACAAAGTAAATAGAAGAGGTACTAGCCTTTTCAATTACAATATTGGAAATACTAAGTACAAACAATCCCTCACTAAGATATCCCTTTCCCACAAATACATTGTTTTTAGTGATAATTGCTTTATCACTTTCAAAAGCCAACTTCATTCCTACTTTATTAAGCAAAGGAATTGAAATTAAATTTCGCCTAATATCCGGCACATGGAGAACATTGGTGAGAACAATAGTTTTTCCCAAAGTAAGTTTCAAAGTCACCTTACCTTTTCCCATAACAGGGGCACTTTGGAAATTTCCCATAAATACATTTTTATCATTTGAGCCCATGGAATAGGAGGAAAACATCTTGAGATCACCAAAGATATGTCTTGTAGCACCGCTATCCAACACCCAATCCTTTGGTTTTTCAACCAAATTGGCTTCTGTGATCATAGCTACAAACACATCATCTTCAACTAGGTTCACCTTTTCAACTTTTTTCTTCTTAAACCTACAATCTTTCTTGAAATGGCCAACCTTTCCACAAACAAAACAAGCCAATTTCTTCTTCTTAGAAGACTCATCATAGTCTTGATGACTTTTCCTCTTCTTGTTTTGCTTATTGGTTTCCACCAAATTCGCTTTTAGGCGATTTTCTCCAAGGTCTTTTTCACCTTTGTCTTTGAACCGGTTCCTTTCTTCAATCTTGATCCTTACAACCAACTGGTCTAAGGTCAATCCTGTCTTCTTATGTTTCATAGACATCTTGAAAGCATTTCATGAAGGTGGAAGTTTCTCAATCAAGGCACCGGTTACAAATTCTTCAGGTAAGATCATTTTCTCTTTTGCTAGCTTCCCAACCACAATTTGAAATAAATCAATTTGGGTTGATATTGTGTCACTATCTTTCATAGTAAAATTTAAAAAGCTAGCCACCAAGTATTTCTTTGAACCAGCATCTTCAAGAGAATACTTTTTAACCAAAGCATCCCAAATCGAATAAGCATATTCTAATGAACTATACACATGGTATAAGTCATTAGATAATGCATTCAGAATTCGATTCTTGCATTGGTAGTCCGCTTGAATCCAAGCCACCCTTTTGCCCTCCTTAATAGGATCATTACTTTTTTCTGGCATGGGTTCAGTCAAGGCAAATGCCACCCCAATTTGGGCTAAGGCAAATAGCAACATTTGCCTCCACCTTTTGAAGTTTTGACCTCCAAACTGTTCGATTTTGTCGAACTCAGCGACAATCCTCATCTTACCCAAATCCGGGATAAGATCTTCACCTGTTGGAATTACATTAGTGGGGATTGAATCATGAGTAGCAAGGAATGGATACCTCATACCATCTATGGCAACAAATGTGTCGTCACCTTGTTTGTCGACGTTACCTTCAACGGTATTGTTTGAAGGATCTCCTCCGGTGTTAATTCCATCAACAACCTCAATGTTGTTGTCTCTGTCTTTGTTGAAGTCGCCATCTCCAAGACTTGCCATTGGATCTTCCAAATCAATTACCTTAAACTTGTTGGGGTAATTGTATTACAATTCTTCAAACACACAAAAAAGAAATTACAATACAATTGAGAGATGAAGATCTTTAGCAAATCCGAAGAGCTTGTAGTAGCAACCGAACGAACCACCGATCGATGAGGTTGAGTCACACCTTGATGCTGTCTTTAAGGTAATTGATGCTCCCTACTACCAAGGGTTCTTCGCACCACCACCTCCAAGATAAAGCAACCTCCAACTAGAAGATGAGGTAGTTCTTCTAGTCCCTTCAAGGAGCCAAAAGCTAAAGCACAACACTTAGACAACTCAAGATAAAAATGAACTTTGTAAAACAAATAGTGTGAGTGAGGAGTGTCTCTATTCCACACAATATGCAAGGAAGGGTTGGGTTTATATAGGCCCAAACCACACCTCCTCACAAGGGGAAAATCAATTCTCCACTAATGGAGAATCAATGGTTTGTCCCTCCTCCACTAATGTGAATAAACCCCCTTGACCTAACATCCCTACTACTTGGGGGAAGTAACTCTCATATTCACTTCTTTGGAATGAATAGGATTTAACCCATTCAAAGACCTTAACCCCCACTCATGGTAATGGCCATGAATGGTCATGAAGTTGAAATGAGAAATGAATGTCAAGAGTTAGAATTTGAGTAATTCCACCATTCAAGTAAGTCCACCTCATCACCATGATCAAGACCTTTAGGACCCATGATCAATGTCATGAAGAGTCTCATAACCAAGGTCATGAAGGGCCTCCTTTACTCATGGTGCCTCATTACCACCCTTATCTCATGTGCCTCATTACCACCCTTACCTCAAGGGTCCCACAAACAAACAAAACAATTAAATAAAAGAAATGCAAAAGCTAATTTTGAAACTTAATATATAGATAATATAGATTTTAATAAAAAACCTAACACTTCCTGCTAACGTGCAAGAACAAAATCCCATCATCATCATCGTTCCATTGTCCTCTTATTAGTTCATAATCCCAGTGATGTTGTACTACGTCATGATTCCAATTATAGAAATAGATGATTCGATGTTTACTCCAAGACTTCTGAACACCACTTTCCTTCATCACCCAAAGCTCAACCCTGGAGGAACTTTCTTGTGGACCACAAGTATACCAGAGAACAGAAAGCTGGTTATCTCCCATCAGAAAAAGATCTCTATAGAAGCTTTCTCCAGGAAGTGATGGTAACTCTCTGCTCACCGCATGTACTAAATCAAACGAGTATACCTTCCCCGAAAATAACATCCAATAAGCAACACGATTGATAACTATCACTGGACTTGGAACATATCTACGGATCAGTGTGTTAATTTCTGGCGCTGGGATATCTTCAAGTATTCTCCAGTTACAGGAATTCAACGAGTACACACTAACAGTCTTCCTTATATTTGCTTGTGGATTATTCCTAGTGCTATCAGGATAGTACACAATCTTGACGACTTTATAGTCTCTGCTGGTGGGTTTATAGTCTCTGCTGGTGGGTTCAAACCCTAATCCGACCAAATTGTAAGTTAACGGTTCAACTTGGCGATAGAATGGATTTGAAAAGGAGGAAGGCTCTTTATTTCTCTAGTGGCTGGATTCATGAGGTATAAGGAAGGACGGAGATGAACATCGCTACAAGATTCTAGCAGTGAGCAGGGGCGGAGCCAGGATTGAACATTGGGGGGGGGCGAATGTATGTGGGCCAATGTGAGACCCACTGTAGGTCCCATCTCAGAATATATTATTATATTTTAATGTGGATTCTACATTAAAAATTAGGTAAATTAATAGAAAATTCGTGAGTGTGAGAGAAAAATGAATAATTTGAGAAAAAGAGAGTGAATACCTGATGTGGAGAAGATTTAGGAAAATTCCAAAGTTTGCCAACTACTTCAATATTTTGTGAGACGTGTGAGGAAAAAAAAGGAGAAAAAATAGGAATAAAAGAGGAGATTCATGAGAGAATAAATAAAAATGAAAATATGAGAGAATATGGAAGGAGAAATTCATGGATCGTGAGTTAGTTTTTAATTAAAATTTAACATTTTATTCCTTAAAACTAGGGATTTAATGACAACCATTAGATTAAGATTATGAATGACATTTGTATCCATCATCTTTATCTTAAATTTTTATTTTTAATTTCTGGAGGGGGCCAAAGAGTGGTATTTCACATTTAAAGATAGAGAAAAAAGGGGAAAAAACAAGGATATTCACAATTTCAAAAAATCCGGGGGGCCATGGCCCCCTCCGGTCCCAACGTGGCTCCGCCACTGGCAGTGAGTAACATAATAACCCATCGCATGAACTTAAACCAATGAAGTCGATACTGAAACGATCAACAGAGAGGAATCATTCACTTTAAAACGCGAATTGTGGTCCTCTCCTATTAATGTGCAGAAGATTGAAGCGTCATCTTCAGTAATGGTAACTAGAGAAGGCTTTTTCCTTTTCTTGGATCGACTGAGATGGAGAGTGGTGAACTGAGAATCACTAATCAAAGATAGCCATTCTTTGGATACGCACCTGAATCGAATTAAGGACTTCACTGGTAGTCTTAGGAGGATCTCATTGATTATTTCGACTGGGAGACAAGCCTCCATCACTGCCATCCTTATTCTTCTTTCTTCTTCAACAGTGTTTAGGGTTCAGTAAAGAGAGGATTTTTTTTCTCTAGGGTTTTATTTTCTTTTCTTTTTTCTTTTGTGAATCTCTAGGGTTTTGAAGGTTGAAGTCGGCTCAATTTAGAAACGTACGTGGGTTGCGTTTCCCATCTTCGCCAGGCCAATTAAATATGGTTTAAGCATATATATATACATGCCCATGAATTCCTTAAAGCACAAGCCGGTAACTTAATTTTGCATATGGGCTTAAGTAGAAGTTAACACAATAACAGCCCACGTCGATTCTAGCCAATTTAGGGTTTTCTAACTAGACCGTTTGGTTTCAAATTTCGAGGCCCATCCTAGGGTACTTTGAACCAATTCCAGGATGATTTAGTTGGATCAATAGGAATGCTTCAAAGAATTTATTTTTCTGTAGTTCATATTATATTGCAAGGGAAATGCCATAAGCTCCCCTTCAACAGTTCTACTTCCATTTATTTTGCATCATTAATCCATTCTTTTTATATAAAAGATGTCACTAATATTTGGTTTTTGTTGATGATCTCAGTAAATTTCTTTGACTTAAACGTCAACTTTCGTGTTTTCTACAGATCTAGTTGCTAGTTGAAAATTATTTAGTCAATAAATCAAACACGTGTTTCAGCTTTTCTAACAAAATTTAGAATTGAACATCAACTATATGCCCTCATACACATGAAAGAAAGGAGTTATATAGAGTGATGGTGTAGAAACATTGTGGAAATAGGGCTCTAATTATTAGTTCATTCATCTTACCAAAGCAATATTGGACTTATGCTTTTATGACTATAATATTTTAAATTGACTAATTACCTAATGTGAATTATTGGCAATGTCCCCATGTCCCCCCCCCCAAAAGAAAAAAACAACTTTTAATCTATTTCGAATACTACTTGATTATGCAATCTTATGGGTCGTTCTTTGTACTTCATATCGTCTTTTATGACCGTATAGTAATTACAAATTGGACTTTAGATATAGATTTCACATTTATTTTTTGCACAGCTAGCTCTTGTTGTCGTGGGTTTAAATGTTTTGAGCCTACCACAGCAAAACTCATAACATCGCCATGTTGTATGTAGAGAGTGGCACTTCCTCTTCATTGAAAATAATACAAACTCCTTCATTTGCCCGAGAGAATTTCTTGCACAACTTTGTTTAATAGGCATAACTAAATTGTGATGAGAGGTCGATCATCCATATCATTCTAATTATCTTCAAATATAGCCGCAAGTTTCTTCATCTTTCCAAATATGACATTCTTCACTCCTTGCTGAGTAAGAACTCCCAACATCCAACCTTGCCATAAACTGAAACTAATATTCCTATCGAATTTATCAATATAGTATTTCGTTGACATAGAACTATGGATGTTCTGATCAAAAATAACCAAAAACTATGATATCAGATTGTTAAAGCAAACACCACGAAATAGTGAATCGAAAAAGAAACAAAGTGAACACAGAGAATTAATGTTGTTAATACATCAATATAGTGAGCTACGTCCACGAGTGAAGAAGAAGAAGTTTTTTTACTATATGGAAGAATTAAATAAGATCTCACAACCAATAGTCAAAAAACAGCATTACAATAACTCTCATCTAAAATCCTAACCAAAAATCCTGGATCTCTCAATCAGTGTGATAGGCGAACATAATATACATATCTATAGACTTCAATCAGGTAAAGCAATCAATCCATCGGGTCGAGCCGTACTGTGGGGGCTAACCCCCCATACCCCCTCCATAGACTGAGACTAGGCCCTCCGCTTCCAGCATAGATCTCTAAAAATGGATCATTCACCCACCAAAATATGTCAATGTCAATCCACCTCTAAAAATTAAGTACAAGAATTCAGGTCATAACATAACAATCGGTTGTACCTACATCACTTGATTGTTTACAAAGCGCAATTGATGGGTCTTCTATTGTAAATTCATCTCTAAATTTATTTTGCTAAAATGAATATTTGAGAATGGAGTACCATGAACACCCCCGCACCCCCCCCCCTTCCCCCACACCCAACCTTGAGTTCATGATTTTGTTATTGGAGCCTAGAAACCTTTTATTCCTTTAAACCATTATGAGGCTATTTTCTCCTTATGGTAGAGCATAGAATGTAATTTTCGAAAGACACATGTTATCTCTTTGACAACTGAAGTATCTGTTCCTTCGATTTTGCCGTTTAGAATTGAGAGATAGGTAATGAAAGCCATTAGAAAAAGGGGGAAATGATGGTGAGTTCAGATTATAAAAAATATGTGTAGGCCTTGGCGCAGTTGTGGGATGACCACATTGTAGCCTAAGGTCAGGTATTGAAACAGCCTCACAACAAAAATTCTGGGATGATTCATGTTAAGTTCTCTATAGATATGCTAGGGGGGGGGGAAAACCTGTTGTTTACAAAGAAGAGAGGTGAGACTGCCAAAAAACTCTATTTAAACTGAATTTCTTGGACTCGAGCAATGTAATCTGCTTGGACATTGTTAGACCTGGACACAAAACGAAATGCAACCGAATGAAATTTGGTAGAGATCTTAAGGATCTCTTTTAACAAGCTGGAACTAGGCCAATCAAGGAATTGGACCTGGCCATTGAGGGCCAACACAGCTACATACTTTTGAAAAATAAGACAACCTGTCTAATGTTAATGTCATATAGAAAAATAAGGGCTACTCTTATAGCCTCAAATTCTATAAATAAAGTTGAATAGCCAATAGATGTTGTTGCCTCTGCCGCAGTGAAGATGCCACCTGGATCCCAAATTACACTTCTCAGACCTCCTTGCTTTGTTGGAGAATCCCTCGCAATCACAACTAGGGGTGCAAGTTTGGCCCTGGCGGCCCTGACCCGCCCTAAGCCCAAATAGGGCTTGGGCTAAAGATTTTGGTGCTAAGGGCGGGTTAGGGCCAAAATATTCTGGCCCTGAACTAGGGTCAAGGGTGGGCCTGGGATTACTCTCTCGGCCCGCCCAGCCTATCCGGGCCTATCCCTGATTTTGGCTCTAATCTTGGCCCTGATTCTAGCCCTGATCTTGGCCTTGATCTTGACCCTAATATTGGCTTTGATCTAGGCCCATGATTTTGGCCCTGATTTGAGTCTGGACCCTCCATCCATATGGAGAGGAATTAATTATAATCCACATGGGTGAATATTTGACACCTGTCAAATTTTAAAAACATGACCATGTTTTGTAAAAAAGTTAATAAAAATAAATTATATCTTCATTACCAATGTAGTAAACATCCACTTGATTTTGGCCCAATCCTGACCCTAATCATGTAATAGATTTTTACCCTAATATTCATAGTAACATTGATATAATTATAAGTCTCGACTTTGACCTTCAGTCATTTTGATAATATTAGACTATGAATTCACTTTTTATATTATTTTTAAGATAATTTTTATTTTTTTGAATTAAGTCATTTGTAGTTCCAAAAAATCATTGATTTTTTTTTTTTTACTAAGGCAAGATAATATATTATAAATAATAAAAGTTAGTATATAGAGAATTAATATCTAACAAATCTACACTCCAACTTCTCATCATGAATATTGACATTTTTCTTCTGCCTCCAATGTGATATTTCAGAGAAAAAAAAAAAAAAAACCCTTACAAATAGCTAGGTTTGTAACTAAAATATAATTTTTTTAACTACGAAAAAAATATCAATACTAAATTATCTTTGATTTACTTGTTAACAAAGTTTTGAATATGATTTTTTTGTTGAATAAGGATATCAATGGGAGGGGTTTTCAATTTCCATCATCAAAGCAATGAGAGACTTTCAGAGATCAATATAGAATTTTCGAGTATGAATTTATTTATGTTTAAAGCAGAACTATCAATTTATTGACTATTTTATCATTTTGTATGAGCTTGAATCATCATATATTTCTATGAATTTTATTTTTAGTTTACTTATGATACTTTTTATTATTATTATTATTTTATGAATTTACATTTATTATTTTAGGTCCAATAATATGACCAATTAAGGCTAGGGCCAAGATAGGGTCAATCAGGACAAGGGACCAGGCTAATTAGGGTTAGGGCCTATTAGGGCTAGGGATAGGTCAACCAGGGCCAATCAGGGCTAAGGACAAGGCTAATCAGGGTCAGGGCCAGGGCCAATTAGGAGCCAACCCATCCCGACCCGGCCCAATTAGGGCCAATTAGGGTGGGAATGGGCTTGGCTTGGCCCTGAACTAGGGGTCAGGGCGGGAATGGGCTCAGATTAGAACATATAGGGCTGGGCTTGGGATTGCAAAAGCCCAACCCAGCCCGGTCTAGTTGCAGCCCTAGTCACAGCACCACAAAAAACTTCACTCCGATTCCTTGCCTGTTTCGGAACTACATAAAAGTCAACTTGTGGCTCTTGTGTCACACCCCTATCTTCACTAGGTTTGACCTTTAAGTTTGACAAACCAAGACAAAGAATTAGGTAAAGATACATAAGAACTTTTAAAGAGATAGATGTTCTGAGTATGCCAAATGACCCAACAAAGTATGCTTCACATTGTGTACACCAATTCTAGTTGGTCAAAGCCCTTGAATTTATTATCTACAAAATCCATCCAATCATTAATACTAAAATCCCTAAACTCACTTGTATCTATTCTCAACGGGGATGTTGTTGTCCAAACTAATTTTACAAAGTCACAATGAAACAAAGCGTGAATGACATCTTCTTCCTGAGTCACACAAATGAGGCATAAAGGAAGTGTTGTACTCTTTCACTCAAAAAGGCTTTTTGAGTTGATATGCCATTATTTGCAGCTCTCCAAATAAAGGTTTTAAATCCGAGAAGGGTGTTGCTGTTCCAAAGCCTCTTCTAATTTGGGTTTGTTGAGGAGCTGGCCATGGAAGTGAGGTTATTCCTTGTGTGGATAGGGTTAAATAATAGGCCGATTTAAATGTAAAACCACCATGCTTTGTTGCTTCCCAAATCCATACATCCTCCACATCTATATCTAGGATAGGCAAGGATAGGATTTGATTTCCTTGGCTTCAACCTGGGTAAACAGTGAGTTAATTAAGAGGAGCCCAAAGACTTCATACAATATGGCCAAAACCCATGCCACCTATAACGCTTCATTGTGATAGTGAAGCAACCTTGGCTAGAGCATATAGTGGGGAAATGTTGTATTATTTTTAATATAATAAAATAATATATGTTTCATTTTATTCGATTTGTAAGTGTGGAAACTTTCCTTAATTTATTTTAGGAAAGTGTGTTTTTATATAGTCCCACATTGGAAACTGAGGTATCGGAGTCCAGGTTAATTAATAGGTACCACCTATTAATTTTGATTTATAATAATGAGACATGCCAATGCGTGTGCAATGTATGAGCGAGGACGGTGTACCGTCCGAGCGCGCACGCGCAGCGTGGGCTGTTAAGGCATTTATGGCGCACGCACTTAGCACCTCGGCAGATCTAGGGCGGTGGAAGTTGATCCATAAATATCCTTTTTGACGGTTCAATATGGACCGTTAGATCGTGCGGCCGAACGATCCGACGGCTCATATTTGAACGTCAGCATTTGTATCCCTACAAGAGAGGTGCACTCATACGAACAGAGTCATGAACTGTTCAGAAGAGGCACCTCAATGCCTATAAATACGTACTAGCTTCACAATAGCAGATATACTAAAATTTCTCTATTCTTGAGTTTTGTTTGTGCTTAGCAAAACTTGGGAGATTCAACTCATGTTGTGCTTCTTTGTATCTTGGGAGACGGTTTGCAGTACCTCATAGCTCCTTGATGTGAAGGCGAATTACGTCTTAAAGAAAACAACGTTGTAATGCGCCTAGAAGTTCCAATTTTCATACTGTGATCTTTTGTTCATTTCTTTTATAGTGCATTCCATTTAATAGCATCTTCAACCAATAAATGGACTCGAGATGGCCCCAACGATTGGTTTTGGTTCCTTAAATGGCAGGGAAGAGGGGGAAGTTCGGGATCTACGGATCCTCAAAAATAAGAGTATAAAGACCATTCCCTATTCTGTTAAGCATCCCCCGCTTTAAAACTTCTCTTCTCGCCAACAAACTCTTCCAACCCCATGAGGCCCCTCTTGGGACGTGTGAGTGGAGAAAAGATTGACCCTTGAAATATTTTCCATCATTCTTATGGCCCCAAGAGAATCTGGTGGGTTTAGGAGCCTACACCCTTATTTGGCCAAGAGGGCTTTGTTGAAAGAGTGGAACTCCCTAAATCCAAGGCCACCTTGGTTCTTGGGAGAGACATTTTCTCCCACTTAACCCTTATAATTCCTAAATTATTGCTATTTTCCCACCAAACTCCGTCATTCTACCAAATTGTTACTTTACTCTTTTGGGAGCAAGAAATGAGACGCGGTGTATGCGCGTATAGTTGTTGCCACAATCTTAATAGGATTTCTATTCCCAAATGAGAAAGTAATTTTCCTTCCACCTTGCTAGTTTACTTTGTAGTCTATCTTTAAGTAAGCAAAAACTTGGGATTTAACTTACTAACATTGGATGGCAACCCCAGATAAACACCATCTATGGATACCTCACTTATATCTAGGGTTTGGGAGAATACCTTCTTGTCTACTTAGGCACTCCGTGCTAAATAGGATGGAGGATTTTGTGTTATAATTTATATTCTGGCTAGATGTTTTCTCATATTCTCGAAGGGTGTTACCAAGTAGCACTGCATTCTGGAAGATGCTAGCGTGAAAATCATAGTCATCTGTAAAAAATAAATGATTAGCAGTTCTAGCAATACAAATACCAAGTAATCTAGGAACCACAAAAGAACTACATCTTCTTAAAAGAACTTCACAATACGAAATACGTATATAGGGACTGAGAGGGCAGCCTTGCCTTTAATCCCCTAGAGCTAAGTTTTCTTAAAAGGACTTAATGACACAAAATAAAAATGTAAGGACTAAAAAAGCAGTCTTGCCTCAGATCCCTAGATGGAATTAGTTTACCCATGAGCTGTCCACTAATTTTTATTTGATACTCAACAGTTGTCAAACATTGCATTACTCGTTGTATCCATTGATATACAAAACCTAATAAACTTAGTGTGTCCTTAATAAAGCTCCAGTTTATCTTGTCATATGCCTTACAAAGGCCTAATTTAAGTGTCATGTACCAAAATTTTGATTTAGAGTGTATCAAAAAATGAAGACACTCCTGTGTCAAGTAAATATCGTCCAGGATAAACCTTTATGGGACAAAAGCACTTTGTGTTTCACTCACAATAGTGTTTAAGGCTGTTTGAAAGACATTTGGCTATTACTTTGTTAGGGATGGTGCACAAACTTATAGTTAACGAGTGACTTAACTCTTGTGGATTTTTCCTTTTAGGGATCAAAGTGATGATGGTTCTATTTAAGCTTTGGATAATGAAACCCTTATTGAAACAATGTTGGATTTTCAAAATTACATTATTCCTTAGTAGGTCCCAAATTTTATTGTAGAACCTAGTAGGCAAACCATCTATTACAGGAGTTTTGATCCCCTTCTTTTGGAAAAGTGCATTTTTTATTTCATAATCATTGTCATTTCTAGAAAAATTCAAGGCTTTACACAAGAAAGAAAATTATGAGGACATAGTGGCCTAATTAAGGAATACAATGACGTTATAAAGAAAAGTAAAAATTAAAAATGAACAAAATGCCCTCAGTGGACAAAATTCAGTGGGCATGGGACCAAGGTAAGTTATATTTAATTAGGGGACCAATTCACGAGTTTGAGGTCACCTTTTAGTGCAAAGAAAGGTGGAAAACTTGGGGGAAAAGAAGAACAAGAGAAGGTGGAAGCGAGGAGTTAAGGGCTCAAATTAATGAAAACTACAAGTTCCGGACCCCCACTTCAAAACTAAAAATTTTAAACCTTCACCAACCTTTTAGAGTAAAAATTTTGAGCACAAATCTTGTTTAGGTAGGGAAGGCAGGTCATGTCAGATATTCAACCTTGATCTTATACATGATTTTTGGATCCCAACCGTCCATAGAGGTTGAGTTTTTAGTGTAAATGGAGAACCAAAATCTGCATCTGTTTAATGTATCTGAATCCGTCCGATTGCTAATAGGATGTGGATATAGTATACCCCTTTCTTACCTATTATTATCCGTCTGATTAAATTATTAGATTAACTTATTTATTTAGATTTATTTTTCTTATTTTTAAAATTTTTTACTTCACATATGTGACTATTTTCTAAATTTTCTATTAAATTAAGTACCAGATCTAGTTGTTAAATTCTTAAATTTGAAGCCTCTCCTACAAACAATACTGAAGAAGCCACCGCACACGCTCCAATTTTCAAAAGTTGCAAAGAGAAATTGAGGTGTTGAGTAATGGGTGTTGTCTGTCTCTCTTATGCACTGTGGTTTCTCAAATCCGATGGAAGAAGAAGAGGGAAGATGATGGAGTCGATATCGTGGGAATGATGGGAGAAAAATGCAAACAAATCTCGGGCAACCATATTTAGAACCAGGTCTCAAAAAAGGTTTTTTTTTTTTTTTTTTTTTTTTTTTTGTTAAAACGGGTCATAAGATGGGTAACTTTCACTTAAAATCATGTCTTCTAACCTTAGCCATTTATTAAGAATACGTCACGTGTCAAATTATGGTGCCGCAACTGCTGCTGTGTATTTTTTTTCCTATTCGAATATAATAGGATTGATATGATATTACCAGATCTATTTACACCCCTAAATTCGTAGTGGCCTAAAGCATACCCAAACTTTTGATAATAATAATAATAATAATAATAATAATAATAATAATAATAATAATAATAATAAAAAAAATAATAATAATAAATAAAGCATACCCAAACCCAATCGGAGCCACTGATGAATATATTCTAATATTCTAGTTCTAGTTCTAAAAAGAAGAAACTTACACTGGAATAGAGGATTGCACTGACATGAAACCCACAGAGCAAAGAAGCAGTAAAGGCGAGACTCTAGAGCTACAATAACCATGGAAAACAATTTTCTTCTTGCGGGAAAAGAAAAGGTAGAGCTTTCATAAATTTGTTAAATAGACTCAAAAACAAAAGATTTAACTTGTACCAGTCATTGAACTTACTTTCTCAATGTATGGATGAAGAGAATCATTCCACGAGTTTAACAAGGCTTTCAGTTAAACTCATCACTTTGAACCTAGTAGTCGGAAGTCCATGAATTCCAAGATCTCTTTGTGAATTGTTCTTGGTGCTATACAAAACTAGCTTCCTCCTAACGTGAAAGAACAGAATCCCATCATCATCATCATCGTTCCATTGTCCTCTTACTAGTTTATAATCCCAGTGACGTTGTACCACGTCATGATTCAAATTATAGAAATAGATGATTCGATGTTTAATCCAAAACTTCTGAACACCACTTTCCTTCATCACCCAAAGCTCAACCCTGGAGGAACTTTCTTGTGGACCACAAGTATAACAGAGAACAGAAAGCTGGCTATCTCCCATCAGAAAAAGATCTCTATAGAAGCTTTCTCCAGGAAGTGATGGTAACTCTCTGCTCACCGCATGTACTAAATCAAACGAGTATACCTTCCCCGAAAATAACATCCAATAAGCAACACCATTGAAAACTATCACTGGACGTGGAACAAATCTACGGATCAGTGTGTTAATTTCTGGCGCTGGGATATCTTCAAGTATTCTCCAGTTACAGGAATTCAACGAGTACACACTAACATTCTTCCTTATATTTGCTTGTGGATTATTCCTAGTGCTATCAGGATAGTACACAATCTTGACGACTTTATAGTCTCTGCTGATGGGTTCAAACCCTAATCCGACCCAATTGTAAGTTAACGATTCAACTTGGCGATAGAATGGATTTGGAAAATGAGGAAGGCTCTTTATTTCTCTAGTGGCTGGATTCATGAGGTATAAGGGAGAACGGGCTTCCCTACAAGATTCTAGAATTGAGTAACATAACAACCCATCGCATGAACTTAAACCAAAGAATAAGTTGATACTGGAATGATCTTGACAGGGATAATTCACTTGAAAACGCGAATTGTGGTCCTCTCCTATTAATGTGCAGAAGAATGAAGGGTCATCGTCAGTAATGGTAAATAGAGAATGCTTTTTCCTTTTCTTGGAGCGACTGAGATGGAGAGTGGTGAACTGAGAATCACTAATCAAAGATAGCCATTCTTTGGATACGCACTTGAATCGAAGTAAGGACTTCACTGGTAGTCTTAGGAGGATCTCATTGATTATATCGACTGGGAAACACGCCTCCATCACTGCCATCCTTATTCTTCTTTCTTCTTCAACAGTGTATAGGGTTCAGTTATAAGAGAGGATTTTTTTCTCTAGGGTTTTTTTTGGGTGAATCTCTAGGGTTTTGAAGGTGGAAGTCGGTTCAATTGAGAAACGCACATGAGTTGCGTTTCCCATCTTCGCTAGGCCGATTAAATATGGTTTATGTATATATACAGGCCCATGAATTCCTTAAAGCACAAGTCGGTAACTTATTTTTGTGTATGGGCTTAAGTAGAAGTTAACACAATAACAGCCCACGTTGATTCTAGCCAATTTAGGGTTTTCTGACTAGATCGTTTGGTTTCAAATTTCGAGGCCCATCCTAGAGTACTTTGAACCAATTCCGGCATGATTTAGTTGGATCAATAGGAATGCTTCAAATAATTTTTTTTTTTTTTTTTTTGTAGTTCATATTATATAGCAAGGGAAATGCCATAAGCTCCCCTTGAACAGTTCTACTTCCATTTCTTTTGCATTATTAATCCATTCTTTTTATATAAAAGATGTCACTATTATTTGGTTATGGTTGATGATCTCAATAAATTTCTTTGACTTAAAACGTGGATTTTCGTGTTTTCTACAGATCTTTTATTTAGTCCATAAATCAAACACGTGTTTCAGCTTTTCTAACAAAATTTAGAATTGAACATCAACTCTATGCCCTCATACTCATGAAAGGAAAGGAGTTTTATAGAGTGATGGTGTAGAAACATTGTGGAAATAGGGTCTAATTATTAGCTCATTCATCTTACCAAAGCGATATTGGACTTATGCTTTTATGACTATAATATTTTAAATTGACTAATTACCTAATGTGAATTATTGGCAATGTCCCCCCCCCCCCCAAAAGAAAAAAAACAATTTTTAATCTGTTTCAAATACTACTTGATTATGCAACCTTATGGGTCGTTCTTTGTACTTCATATTGTCTTTTATGACCGTATAGTAATTACAAATTGGACTTTAGATATAGATTTCACATTTATTTTTTGCACAGCTAGCTCTTGTTGTCACGGGTTTAAATGTTTTGAGCCTACCACAACGAAACTCATAACATCGCCATGTTCTACGTAGAGAGTGGCACTTCCTCTTCTTTGAAAATAATACAAACTCCTTCCATTGCCCGAGAGAATTTCTTGCACAACTTTGTTTAATAGGCATAATTGAATTGTGATGAGAGGTCAATCATCCATATCATTCCAATTATCTTCAAATATAGCCGCAAGTTTCTTCATCTTTCCAAATATGGCATTCTTCACTCCTTGCTGAGTAAGAACCCCCAACATCCAACCTTGCCATAAACTGAAACTAATATTCCTGTCGAATTTATTGTTAGGTTTTTTATTAAAATCTATATTATCTATATATTAAGTTTCAAAATTAGTTTTTGCATTTCTTTTATTTAATTGTTTTGTTTGTGTGTGGGACCCTTGAGGTAAGGGTGGTAATGAGGCACCATGAGTAAAGGAGGCCCTTCATGACCTTGGTTATGAGGCTCTTCATGACATTGGTCATGGGTCTTAAAGGTCTTGATCATGGTGATGAGGTGGGCTAACTTGAATGGTGGAATTACTCAAATTCTAACTCTTGACCTTTATTTCTCATTTCAACTTCATGACCATTCATGGCCATTACCATGAGTGGGGGTTAAGGTCTTTGAATGGGTTAAAGCCTATTCATTCCAAAGAAGTGAATATGAGAGTTACTTCCCCAAGTAGTGGGGGAGGTTAGGTCAAGGGGGTTTATTCACATTAGTGGAGGAGGGACAAACCATTGATTCTCCATTAGTGGAGAATTGATTCTCCCCTAGTGGGGAGGTGTGGTTTGGGCCTATATAAACCCAACCCTTCCTTGCATATTGTGTGCTATTGTGACTCTCCTCACTCACATTATTTGTTTTACAAAGTTCATTTCTTTCTTGAGTTGTCTAAGTGTTGTGCTCTAGCTTTTGGCTCCTTTAAGGGACTAGAAGAACTACCTCATCTTCTAGTTGGAGGTTGCTTTATCTTGGAGGTGGTGGTGCGAAGAACCCTTGGTAGTAGGGTGCATCAATTACCTTAAAGACAGCATCAAGGTGTGACTCAACCTCATCAATCGGTGGTTCATTCGGTTGCTACTACAAGCTCTTCAAATTTGCTAAAGACGATCTTCATCTCTCAATTGTATTACGATTTCATCTTTGTATGTTTGAAGATTTTGTAATACAATTACCCCAACATTTATCAATATAGTATTTCGTTGATATAGAACTATGGATGTACAGATCAAAAATAACCAAAAACCATGATACAAGATTGTTAAAGCAAACACCAAGAAATAGTGAATCGAAAAAGAAACAAAGTGAACACAGAGAATTAATGTTGTCAATACATCAATGTAGTGTGCTACGTCCACGAGTGAAGAAGAGAAATTTTTTTATTATATGGAAGAAATAAAGGAGATCTCACAACCAATTGTAAAAAAACAGCATTACAATAATTCTCATCTAAAATCCTAACCAAAAGTCCTAGATCTCTCAATCAGTGTGATAGGCGAACATAATATACATATATATAGACTTCAATTAGGTAAAGCAATCAATCCATCGGGTCGAGCCGTACTGTGGGGGCTATGCCCCCGTACCCCCTCCATAGACTGAGACTAGGCCCTCTGCTTCCAGCATAGATCTCTAAAAATGGGTCATTAACCACCAAAATATGTTGATGTCAGTCCACCTCTAAAATTAAGTACAAAAATTTGGGTCATAACATAACAGTCGGTTGTACCTACATCACTTGATTGTTTACAAAGCGCAATTGATGGGTCTTCTATTGTAAATTCATCTCTGAATTTATTTTGCTGAAATGAATATTTGAGAATGGAGTACCATGAATGCCCCCCCCCCCCCTTTTCCGCAACCCTTGAGTTCATGATTTTTTGATTGGAGCCTAGAAACCTTTTATTCCTTTAGGGCCTATTTGGTTACATGAATCCAGGGATTTCAAATCTTTGGATTCATGAATTTGAGAATTATACCCGTTTGGTTGTAAAAATCTCTAGATTTATGAAATCTAGAGTCACCTTTTTACACTAAAAACGTGAATCTGTAGATTTATGGGTAAGGGGTGAAATCCAGAGATTTCAAAAAAGCTATACATTTGCACATTCACAAAAATCACGTTGATCAAATAATTTTTTAGGATGAATATACAGATTTCATTCCACAACCAAACATTTAATTTTATAAATTATGATTCCATGGATTTGAAATCTTGTTGGAGTAATCGTATTACAAATTCTTCAAACACACAAAAATGAAATTGCAATACAATTGAGAGATGAAGATCTTTAGCAAATCCGGAGAGCTTGAAGTTGCAACCGAACGAACCACCGATCGATGAGGTTGAGTCACACCTTGAGTGTCGTCTTTACGGTAATTGATGCACCCTACTACCAAGGGTTCTTCGCACCACCACCTCCAAGATAAAGCAACCTCCAACTAGAAGATGAGGTAGTTCTTCTAGTCCCTTCAAAGAGCCAAAAGCTAGAGCACAACACTTAGACAACTCAAGAAAGAAATGAACTTTGTAAAACAAATAATGTGAGTGAGGAATGTCTCTATTTTTTTTTACAATATGCAAGGAAGGGTTGGGTTTATATAGGCCCAAACCACACCTCCTCACAAGGGGGAGAATCAATTCTCCACTAATGGAGAATCAATAGCTTGTTCCTCCTCCACTAATGTGAATAACCCCCTTGACCTAACCTCCCCACTACTTGGAGAAGTAACTCTCATATTCACTTCTTTGGAATGAATAGGATTTAATCCATTCAAAGACCTTAACCCCACTCATGGTAATGGCCATGAATGGTCATGAAGTTGAAATGAGAAATGAAGGTCAAGAGTTAGAATTTGAGTAATTCCACCATTCAAGTAAGCTCACCTCATCACCATGATCAAGACCTTTAAGACTCATGACCAATGTCATGAAGAGCCTCATAACCAAGGTCATGAAGGGCCTCCTTTACTCATGGTGCCTCATTACCACCCTTACCTCATGAGTCCCACACACAAACAAAATAATTAAATAAAAGAAATACAAAAAATAATTTTGAAACTTATAATATAGATTTTAATAAAAAACCTAACAAATCTCTAGATATTTGAAATCTTCAGACTCATGTAACCAAACAGGCCCTTAAATCATTATGAGACTATTTTCTACTTATGGTAGAGCATATAACGTAATTTTTGAAAGACACATGTTATCTCTTTGACAGTTGAAGTATCTATTCCTTTGATTTTGCCGTTTAGAATTGAGAGATAGGTAATGAAAGCCATTAGAAAAAGGGGGAAATGATGATGAGTTCAAATTATAAAAAATATGGGTAGGCCTTGGCGCAATTGTGGGATGACCACATTGTAGCCTAAGCTCAGGTATTGAAACAGCCTCACAACAAAAATTCTGGGATGATTCACGTTAAGTTCTCTATAGATATGCTAGGGGCAAAAAAGCTTGTTGTTTACAAAGAAGAGAGGTGAGACTGCCAACAAACACTATTTGAATTGAATTTCTTGGACTCTAGCAATGTAGTCTGCTTGGACATTGTTAGACCTGGACACAAAACAAAATGCAACCGAATGAAATATGGTAGAGATCTTAAGGATCTCTTTTAACAATCTAGAACTTGGCCAATCAAGGAATTGGACCTGGCCATTGAGGGCCAACACAGCTACAAACTTTCGAAAAATAAGACAACCTGTCTATTGTTAATGTCATATAGAAAAATAAGGGCTACTCTTATAGCCTCAAATTCTATAGATAAAGTTGAACAGCCAATAGATGTTGTTGCCCCTGCCGCAATGAAGATGCCACCTAGATCCCAAATTACACTTCTCAGACCTCCTTGCTTTGTTGAAGAATCCCTCGCAGTCACAACATCACAAAATACTTCACTCCAATTCCTTGCCTGTTTCGGAAGTCAACTTGTGGCGCTTGTGTGACACCCCTATCTTCACTAGGTTTGATTGATTGGATCTCACCTTTACGTTTGACAAACCAAGACAAAGAAGTAAAGATACATAAGAACTTTTAAAGAGATAGACCTTCTGAGTATGCCAAATGACCCAACAAAGTATGCTTCACATTGTGTACACCAATTCTAGTTGGTCAGAGCTCTTGAATTTATTATGGGTAATTTTCATATGGATCCCTTGAGGTTTGATTTAGGTCAAATTTAGTCAAAAGAAAAACCATACTTTGCATTTGCCTCCCCTATGGTATTCAAAAAGGTCAATTAAGGACCGATTATCACTTTTGTGACTAAAATACCCTAACATTCTTTAACTGTTAAGACTGCGCCACACATACAACAAAAATCAATGGCTGTGAATGAACATGTGGGGTTAAAGTGCAAATATTTATATTTTAATTTACATCATGAGATCTTCTAATTTTTCAAATTTACGATTTCAAACCCAGAGTCCACCTTTCGTTCTCTCTGTCTCTTTCTTTTGTCTTACCATTTTTAATATCTCTCTGCAAAACCCTTTTTCTTTTTCTTGTTTCGTCTTGAATCTGTTGATTTTTCAGATTTGAGATTTTTTGTTAAAAGAGAAAAATCTGAGATTTATCCGCTTTTAGATGCGCAACCTTCCAGCTATTTGTAGTGAATAGTAGGATCTTGTCCTACTTCCTGCTTTCCCAAAATTTCTCATCCATTGCTTTATCTCTTAGATTCCACTCGTTCCTTCTTCTTGGGTACACTTTGTCTTGTATGCTTTTACTGTAGTTTCTTTTTCTCCTTACCCAAAAGTCTTGTTGGATATGCACTATGAGACCGTCTGCCCTTATTGTTCTAATTTCATTGGTAATCATCTGGTGAAGCTCTTCTAGAAGGAATGCCCAGATTCAAGGCAAATACATCGTCTGTTAGGAGTCTCCTTATTGCTCTGTCTGTCTATTTTACTTGTAAATCTTTATGATGGCTACAAGAACTTTGATTTAGATCACAGAGTAAAATTAAATGGCTCTCCTTTATTCTTCAATTCTATTAGCAATGAATTGTAAGTTAGCAACATGAACAGAAGGCACTTTTCCTTCTGGTAATACAAAGCTAAGAACTACTGCTCCATAGTTTCATTGGAATTGAATCCAAATCCCTCACTGAGTATCTCTCCATTAACCACGAATAACATATAATACCCAGAAGTGCCTGGTTTGCATTCTTTGGAGTCATCACTGTAATATCATAAGGCCAGAAATCACTCACATTTCCGCGACCCAAATCTAATAGCCTTTGATCCATGGGGAAGGAGTGTGTGTTGAACGATAGAGACACCAATGACACCCACACATCGGTTTTGAAAAGTAAATTTGAAAACATTAGAAGATCTGACGATGTAATATATTTGCACTTAAACCCCACATGTTCATTCATAGCCATTAATTTTTGTTGCAAGTGTGGCAATCTTAACGGTTAAAGGATGTAAGGGTATTTTAGTCACAAAAGTGATTATCCATCCTTAACTGACCTTTATGAATACCATAGGGGAGACAAATGCAAAGTATCGTTTTCTTTGGACTAAATTTGACCTAAATCAAACCTCAAGGGGTTCAAGTGAAAATTACCCATTTATTATCTACAAAATCCATCCAATCATTAATACTAAAACCCCTAAACTCACTTGTATCTATTCTCAAAGGGGATGTTGTTGTCCAAACTAATTTTACAAAGTCACAATAAAACAAAGCGTGAACGACATCTTAGACCTGAGTCATACAAATGAGGCATAAAGGAAGTGTTGTACTCTTTCAATCAAAAAGGGCTTTTTGAGTTGATATGCCATTATTTGCAGCTCTCCAAATAAAGTTTTAATACCGAGAAGGGTGTTGGTGTTTCAAAGCCTCTTCTAATTTGGGTTTGTTGGGGAGCTGGCCATGGAAGTGAGGTTATTCCTTGTGTGGATAGGGTTAAGTAATAGGCCGATTTAATTGTAAAACCACCATGCTTTGTTGCTTCCCAAATCCATACATCATCCACATCTATATGTAGAATAGGCAAGGATAGGATTTGATTTCCTTGGCTTCAACCTAGGTAAACAGCAAGTTAATTAAGAGTGCATTCCATTGTAGCATCTTCAACCAATAAATGGACTCGGGATGGCCCCAATTGGTTTTGGTTCCTTAAAGGGTAGGAAGAGGGGGAGTCTGGGATCTAAGGATCCTCAAAAACAAGAGTATAAAGACCATTCCCTATTCTTTTAAGCATCCCCTGTTTTTAAACTTCTCTTCCCGCCAACAAACTCTTCCAACCCCATGAGGCCCCTCTTGGGACTTGTGAGTGGAGAAAAGCTAGACCCTTAAAATATTTTTCCATCATTCTTGGCCCCAAGAGAATCTGGTGTGTTTAGGAGCCTCCACCCTTATTTGGCCAATAGGGCTTTGTTGAAAGAGTGGAAGTACCTAAATCCAAGGCCACCTTGGTTCTTGGGAGACACATTTTCTCCACTTAACCCTTATAATCCCTAAATTATTGCTATTTTCCCACCAAACTCCCTAATCATTCTACCAAATTGTTACTTAACTCTTTAATGAGACACGGTGTATGTGGGTATAGTTGTTGCCATAGTCTTAATCAGGATTTCTATTCCCAAATGAGAAAGTAATTTTTTCCTTCCACCTTGCTAGTTTACTTTGTAGTCTATCTTTAAGTAAGCAAAAACTTGGGATTTAACTTACCAACATTGGATGGCAACCCCATATAAACACCATCTATGGATACCTCACCTATATCTAGGGTTTGGGAGAATACCTTCTTGTCTACTTAGGCACTCCATGCTAAATAGGATGGAGGATTTCATGTTATTTATATGTTGATCTGATGCTTGCTAATATTCTTGAAGGATGTTTACCAAGTAGAAATGCATTCTGGAAAATGCTAGAGTGAAAATCATATAGTCATCTGCAAAAAATAAATGATTAGCAGTTCTAGCAATACAAATACCAAGTAATCTAGGAACCGCAAAAGAACTACATCTTCTTAAAAGGACTTCACAATACAAAATACGAATATAGGGACTGAGAGGGCAGGCTTGCCTCTAATCCCCTAGAGTTAAGTTTTCTTAAAAGGACTTAATGACACAAAATAAAAATGTAAGGACTAAGAAAGCAGTCTTGCCTCAAACCCCTAGATGGAATTAGTTTACCCATGAGCTGTCCACTAATTTTTATTTGAAACTCAATAGTTGTCAAACATTGCATTACTCGTTGTATCCATTGATATGCAAAACCTAATAAACTTATGTCCTTAATAAAGCTCCAGTTTATCTTGTCATACGCCTTACAAATGCCTAATTTAAGTGTCATGTACATAAATTTTGATTTAGAATGTATCAAAAAATGAAGACACTCCTGTGTCAAGTAAATGTTGTCCAAGATGAACCTTTATGGGACAAAAGCACTTTGTGTTTCACTCACAATAGTGTTTAAGGCTGTTTGAAAGACATTTGGCTATTACTTTGTTAGGGATGGTGCACAAACTTATAGTTAACAAGTGACTTAATTAACTCTTGTGGATTTTTCTTTTTAGCGATCAAAGTGATGATTGTTCTATTTAAGCTTTAGAGAATGAAGCCCTTATTGAAACAATGTTGGATTTTCAAAATTCCATTATTCCTTAGTAGGTCCCAATTTTTATTGTAGAACCTAGTAGGCAAACCATCTATTACAGGAGTTTCCATCCCCTTCTTTTGAAAAAGTGCCTTTTTTTTATTTCATAATCATTGTCATTTTTAGAAATACATGGCTTTACACAAGAAAGAAAATTATGAGAAGATTGTGGTTATGAAGTGGAGAAAAAAATTTGAAAAGATACTCTCTCCCCCTGAATATCTTATTGCTCTGTGAGCTAGCCACTATCCTGTGTGAGACTTCATTTATGAATTGCATTCATTTGTCTTCTTTGTCTTGTTACTGAATGAAAGAAGTATTTTTATCACCAACCTGAAGCCAAGTAACCCTAGACCTTTGTTACTAGTATATCTCTTCTTCCCTCGTAAGAGATACTTGCTTTTGGGTCAATATAGATTCAGTTTGGGCTTGTACATCTGAGGGGGTTAATTGTTGGACCTATTCTAAGGCATTTTGGATTTTGTTTATTTTCTTGGAAGCAACTGAGACAGAGGATTTACTCCAGTGCTTTAATGTTGAAGTACGTTAATAGATTTTTTGCTGGAGAATAAATAAGGGAGATCCATTTCTATTAGTTGTCCAGCCCTTTTGCATTTTGTCCCCTAAATCTTGGTACCCTTTCCATTTTGTGTTATAGATGAATCTCATGGAGTATCTCCCCCGACAGCAATAGCTTTGGAGTCATCAACCAAGATAGGAATGCAGCAAAAATAATTTTTTATAAACCTTTCACATGTATTTCACACCAAAATTTGATTTTACCAACCCCTCCTATGTTGTTGCCATCCCCTTCAAATGATCCATGCATTTCCCACTTGGTAAACTCTATCTTGATTGAAAATTAACATGTAAGTAATGGATCTTGAATCTAAAAATACTCAATTTCCATCCAAACGTTACCACACAATAAATAAGCACGAACAAAGTTCAAAATTCATATACGTCCATTAGATTAGGATTGAGTTTGGAACATAAGAATTTAAAATGAGGAGTAGATAAGGCCTTTGTAAGGATGTCAGCCAATTGATTGATGTAGAAATGAACCGAACAAGAAGATTGCCTTGAGCAACCTTATCCCGAACAAAATGGAAATCAATCTCAACGTGTTTAGTGCGAGCATGAAACACGGGATTATATGACAAGTAAGCCGCACCTATGTTATCACACCATAATAAAGGAGGTGAAGATAAGGTGAGATGTAGTTCTTGTAATAAAGATTGAATCCAAGTAACTTCAGTAGTGGCCAAAGTGAGAGCACGAAATTTGCTTTCAGTGCTAGAACAGGCAACAATAGATTGCTTGCGAGATTGCCAAGAAACAAGATTGGTACCCAAGTAAATGAGATAGCCACCAGTGGATTTACGATCATCGAGACATCCAGTCCAGTCCACATCAAAATATGCATTAAGATTCATAGAAGAAGCCCAACAAAGTTGAAGCCCATGACCTATAGTCCCTTTGAGATAGCGTAAAATATGCTTGACTGCTGACCAATGTACATCAATAGGACAAGCCATAAATTGACAAAGCTTGTTAACAAAGAAAGCAATATCGGGGCGCATAAGAGTAGCATATTGTAAAGCACCAACAATACTATGATATTCGGTTGGGTCAGCAAAAGGTTGCCCATCACAACGGGAAAGAGCAAAGGACGAAAGCATAGGAGACCCAATGGGCTTATAGTCCACCATATTAGTTTGCTGAAGTAAACTCAACAAATACTTCTTTTGGGTAAGTAATAGCCCGCTATTATTAGGAGTTTGATCAATACCCGAAAAATAACAGGTTGGGCCCAAATCCTTAGTGGCAAATTCTTTGGCAAGAGAACCCAATAGAGTGTCAATAGTAGTTGTAGCAGGTCCAAGCACTAAAATGTCATCAACATAGATTAAAATGTAGATGGGTCCCATAGCATCTATTCTATAAAACAATGAAGAATTAGTGTTGGAGCCACAAAAACCCAAAGTCGTAAGAAACATGTTGAGCTGAGTAAACCAAACCCGTGGTGCCTGTTTGAGACCATATATAGATTTGCGAAGTAAGTGAGAATTAAGATATCCCAATGGTCGAGTCATATAAATGTCCTCACTAATGGTCCCATGCAAAAAAGCATTGGTGACATCTAATTGATGAATATGCCATTGATGGGTGATAGGCAAGGACAATAACATTCAATGGTTGTAGTTTTAAAAATAGGGCTAAAATTTTTTGAGTAATCGATCCCATATTCTTGAGAAAAACCTTCGGCAACTAAACATGCTTAATAACGCTCAATACTACCATCCGAGTGACGTTTAATTCTGTATACCCATTTACATCCTATGGGATGACGATCATGTGGGAGAGGGGTTAGAACCCAAGTATCATTTGCAAGAAGAGCATTACATTCTAAGTCCATCGTGCATCTCCATTCAGCATGTTTAACAACTTATGATAACAACTAGGTTCATTGTTAATAGAAGACAGCAAGGCCATAGAAATGGGATGTTTTGTAGAAGACAATCTAAGAGGTATACAGGTAACACGACTACACGAGTACCATCCATATTACGTGTTATCATATGATGCTTACGAACTAGAGGTGGCACAATTGAAGGAGATTCATGAGATCCTGTAACAGGTAAAGAAGACCCATTATTATCCATACCAAAAACATGATCCATGACAAAAATGGATGCATATCAACAAAAGAAGACGGTGGAACAGGAGGAGGATCCATAGTACAGGACCCATTAAAATCAGCAAGCCCATGAAGATTAGTAGATTTATTAATAACAACAGACCCATTGGTTGCAACAAACCCATTATTAGAATCAAGTCCAGGTACAACAGATCCATGAAAATCAGCAAGCCCATTAAGATTAGAAGAGTCTTTATTATTAGTAGACCCATTATTTTCAATGGGCTTATGAGGTTTAGCATGCCCATTTATATCAACAGCACCAGTAATAGGTAAACAAACAACTGCAAAAGAAGGATTGAACCTAGAATTCACAGTAACAAATATAGGAATATTGAAATGTGCAGGAGAAATAGAAGAAGAACTTGGTAATGAATGAACAGAAGAAGCATGCTCACTAGACAAAATAGAGTCAATTTGAGTTTAAGGCAAAGAAGCAGAAGAACCAAAAGAAGAAGAAGAAAAAAATGGAATAACAGGAGGAAAAGCTGGCCAAAAATTAGAGGGATGAATAGAAGCAAAAGAGGAAATGGAAGAAGATAGACCAGGAAACTGAGATTCATCAAAAGGAACATGTCTAGAAATGATAATTTTTCGAGTATCAGGATTATAACAACGATAACCTTTATGATTAGGACTATAGCCAAGAAAAAGACACTTAACATAATGAAAATTGAATTTTTGAGAGTGAAAGGATCACAACAAGGGATAACAAACACAGCCAAAAACCCTTAACTATGAATAATTAGGTAGGGTACCATAAACACACTCAAAAGGAGATCGATTATGCAAAACAAGGGTAGGCAAACGATTAATAAGATGAATAGTTGTCATAAATGCAGCAACCTAGAATTCAAAAGGCAGTTTGCTATGAGCCAACAAGCTAAGTCCCATATCAGTTATATGCCTATGTTTGCACTCTACCACCTCATTCTGACCAGAAGTATGAGGGCAAGAAAGACGATGATGCATACCAAAAGAACTAAGAAAAGAAGAAAGACTGCGATATTCACCACCCCAGTCAAATTGAAAATTTTTAATATTTGAAGTAAACTGATTTTCAACTAAAGATTTAAACAAATGAAAAGCAGGTAGTAAATCAAGTTTTTTAGCTAAGCAATATACCCAAGTATATCGTGTAAAATTGTCTATGAACAGTACATAATACCGATGACTAGTGACAAATAACACTAGAGCAGGGCCCCATAAATCTGAATGAATGAGTTCCAAGGGAGCATAAGTAGAAGAACAAAAATGGAATTGATGAGCTTTACTTAATTGACAAGAATGACATAGACTAGAAGTAAAATGCTGAGAATGTAGTACTAGTAACTGAGATTGATGAAGAACATTAGCAACCACAGTGTCAGAGGCATGACCAAAACGAGCATGCCAAATAGAAGAGGGAACTCGGACAGAAGAAAAGGCCGAATAAGAGGCAGCAAGGGCAGCAGGAGTTGGAGGAATTTCTAGCTTGTAAAGACCACCATCAAATAGGCCAGTGTGAAGGATACTCCCCAAGAATTGATTCTTAGTATAAAATCGATCAGAATGAAATTCAAAAAAAATAAGATTATCTTTAGCAAATTGTCTAACTGACAAAAGATTATAATGCAAAGAAGGAACATGTAACAAGTTATCAAGAGAAAAGCAATGACTAGAAGTAGGTAAAACAGAGTGACTAGAGTGAATAATTTGCAAACCTGTGCCATTACCAACACGAACAGAAGACGAACCGTCATAAGGTGTGGAGCCTTGAAGG
This sequence comes from Hakea prostrata, assembly GCF_041222555.1. Classification (NCBI taxonomy): domain Eukaryota; kingdom Viridiplantae; phylum Streptophyta; class Magnoliopsida; order Proteales; family Proteaceae; genus Hakea; species Hakea prostrata. The sequence goes on from NC_142603.1 coordinate 41,311,081, forward strand.
AGTTCAAGATTATGAGTCATATGCTCCGTGGCACCAATGTCAGGAAACCAAGAAGTAATTGGGTGAGGAATAGAAGCCTGAGCAAGATGTGCCGGGGAACCGTTGGAGGAAATTGCTGATAACAGTTTCGAAGCGAGTGAGCTCCATGACCACAAAGCTGACAGACAATACCAAAAGATCTGTCATAACTACCACGATTTGGCCTGAATCCCTGTGAATAACCATGAGAACCTCTAAAGAAACAAGAACTAGTACTGCAAGAACCTCTGAAAGCTGAGACATTAGATCGCGGAGGAGCAGCTGAATTCGAATTTCACTTAGGCGCAGAAGGCTGAGAATCTTGAATTCCAACATTTGCCATCACAGTTGTGAGTTCTTGAAGAGCAGAAGAAGAACGAATTTCTTCACTGAGTAATAAACCATGAAGATCCCTCATGTGAACAATGGTTTCGAGTTGTGATAGAAGTGACAAACAATGAAAATTTTGAGCCAAGGCCATTGAGAGTAAAAAGGACCATCTCATCATCAGAGACAGGCTTACCAATAAGAGACAACTGATTCGAAATTTTCTTGAGACGAAGTAGATAGGTCTCCATTGAATCAGATCCTTCCTTGACATTATGCAAAGACAAACGTAATTGCATAACTCGAGCTTGCGAGTGAGAAGCATACGTAGTTGCAAGAAAATCCCATACCGCAACAACAGAGGTTAAGCCAACAACCTGTGAGTGCACATCTTCAGTCAGAGAAGATAAAATCCAGCTTAATAACGTTTGATCTTGATGATATCAGGTGAGATAATCAGGATTGTCAGAAGAATTTGCCAAAATTTCCGTCAGTTGTGGAAAAGAACCATCGATCAGTCGAATCATCCGAAAGCTACGCAGCAAAGGAAGAAATTGAGAGCGCCAAATAATATAGTTGGAAGACGAAAGCTTGATCGATAAGAAGTGATGAATATTTGGCAAAGAAACCGAAGAACAAAGCTGATAAACAGAAGCATCAGATGTGTGAGGCGAATCAGACGCCATGAGTAGAGAAGCGTAATCAAGAGAGTTCAAAACCCTCTTTGAGAACCCTCTTTTCTAACGCTTTCTGCAGAAGAACTGATCCGACCCTCTGTTCTAACCCTCTTTCAGGTTAAGAACACGCGCAGAGAAGAAACAAGAATGGGAAAAGACAGGGAAAAGACTTAAATGCCCCAAATGGACCGAACAGACTCAATGATACCATGTTAAAGTAATCTTCAGAATTAATTATCTGAAGGTTCAATCGACTTATTTATAGATATTGAAGATTACAAATATAGATACTAAACAAGCGCCCCCCCACTCCCACAAAACCCCCCTGGGTTTTTCCCCCCAACAAAAAAAAAACAAGAAAGAGGGCGGGCCCCCCAAAAAAAAAAAAAAAAAAAAGGCACTTCCCCCCCCCCCCCTTTGTTTTGTTTTTATTATATCCCCCCCCCCTTCTCTTTTCCAACCACCCCCCCCCCCCCCTTCCTATTCTCCCCCCCCCCCCCCCCCCCCCCCTGTCCCCCTGGTTTGGGCGGTGCGGGGGTTTCCCAATTTCCTAATATCCCCCTACCCCCCCCCCCCCCCCCCCACTTATTTATCCTTTTGTCAAGTTACAGGAATACCCTTAATTAATTGTAGATAAAAAAATAATCATAATCTATTTTACTCTAAAAAAAATCACCAAAATAAAGAAATAATAATTGAATAAAATTAAAATAGAAACCGAAGAGGAGGGAGATAGAATTCAACTCAAATTTGGAACCGAATATCACCTACTTCGTTAATTCCTTCTCGGCAAGATTTTGTGGTTTCGTCAATGGTGGGTTAGTAAGCGGTTAAAGTTTAAACTCCCATGGGGAGGTGTTACGTTCGTTTCCAATATTAAAAGCATCGTCCCCCCCCCCCCCAAAAAAAATTGTGGTTTCCTTCCCTACGTATGCTAGAGGAGAAGGGGAAACCAGATCGATTGAATTTGCCAATTTCTTTAATTCAAAATAAATAAGTTTAGTGAAGCTAGAAAACCAATATTTTTTAAGTCGACTAAATGAAGTTAGGGTAAACTTGACATTTAATCGGTAATAAATGGGGTAGGATCGCAGTTTGATTCCTTAATTTTAATGAAGGACAAAGTGGACATTACGTATTCAAACTTAAGGGCCTTAACACCGTTATAAGGAAGGGGGCAACAGTAATTTTGTAAAAAAAAGGTATTAGTACTAAAATCAGCCTGACAAAAACTCCCCCATTTCTAATCAGGACAAAAAACTCATGCCTTGACAGCAGCACCCCCAGATCCGGGAAATGTAAAGGATCCCCAATGGAAGGTGTAGGAGCAGCCTTAGCCTCACTAACTTGGCGTCCTCTAAATTCATCACGTCCAAGACCCCGGCCCGTCCACAGCCGCGGCCAGCCGTAGCCAGGAACTCAGTTATGTTCAATGACTGCAAGACAATAAGAAAAACATAACTGCCGATTTTTTTGTTCTCTTACAAAGCATGTTACAAAAACATCACAAGCAAGATCATCTAGAAAAAGTTTATAAGATACTTGACAATGGGCTGACTAAATGGTTAATATCTGGCTTTGGAAGCCAAAGGCCATGCACCCAGGTGCATGGTGCTTGTAGATCAGCTTTCCAAATGCACAATGCTGGCTGTTTGGGCTAACACACCTATTTTCTTTTCTGGATGAATGGTTAACATCCCTTTACTAGTATAAAGGATAAGAACTTCTTTCTAAAAGTCAATTTTCAGCTCACTGGCCAAGTTCAAGAGCACCATCAAGGTAAAAATAAACAAAAATTCTCCAGATAGGGTTTTCTTGTAATTAATATGGAGCTTGGTTTCAATTCTTTAGATTTCAAGGGTTCCATTGTGATTTTTGGTATTCATCAATTAAAATTCCAGCGTTGTTCTTATGAAGATTGTATAACTCCCTACTACTATTGAATTATGGTTGAGATAAATTATTTGCTTGAATTGGGTTTGGGTTTCCTCTTTTCTTACTGCAACTTCAACCCCCCACCCAAAAAAAGAAAAAAACCTTCACACAGGGGCGGAGCCAGGATTAAACATTGGGGGGCCAAATATACCTGGGCCAATGCAGGACCCATCAGTGGGTCCCATCTCATAAAATTTTATTATATTTTAACGTGTGGGGCCTACATTAAAAATTTAGGTAAATTAAGCTGAAATTCTAAGCGAAGATTTCGGAAAATTTCAATGTCTGCTAACTACTCCAATATTTTGTGAGACGTGTGAGAAAAAAGAGAGAGAAGAAATAGGAATAAAAGAGGAGATTCATGTGAGAATAAATAGGAATGAAAATATGAGAGAGAATATAAGGAGAAATTCATGGATCGTGAGTTAGTTTTTAATTAGAATTTAACCATTTATTCCTTAAAACTAAGGGTTTAACGATAACCATTTAATTATGATTAAGAATGACATTTGTACCCATCATCTATATCTTCAATTTTTATTTATAATTTTTGGAGGGGGTCAAATAGTGGTATTTCACATGTAAAGTGAGAAAAATTAGGAAAATATGTAGGCAATTTTCAAAAATCCGGGGGAACATGGCCCCCTTCGGTGCCTACGTGGCTCTGCCGCTGCCTTCACAGTTCTATACTCTCTCCCGAAGTCTTTTCTTCCTCCTCTTCTTGTTATGGCCTACTCGCAACGCCGGCAGTGTTCCTATCAACGTTTGCTTTGGTTTGCCAACCTCAGTTTTTATAAACCGGTGTTCGACATGCGTCGCACATCTGGCTGTGGTGGGTGAGTCTCCCAGCGGGGTTTTTTGCATCCACAAGGATTCGATACCGGAACCTTGCTTAAGCAAACCAAGTTGCTTACCACTTGGACCAACCCCCGTTGGTTTATAGCAGATTTTCTACTAATAAGAGTATACCACTTAATATTACACAATAGACAAGACAAGAACAGGATATAACTACTCTGAGTCCATATTGTGTTCCAGGATCCATTATCTTCTCTCTCATTTCTTGTGAGAACTGGTCATAGTTCTTCTTCGTATAGTTGTCAAAGCGTCCACCTAGGAGCGCCTAAGAGGCAAAACGGTTTTTCAACCACTTTATTTTGAACCGCTTAATTGACGCCCAATCTGCAAAAGAACTCCAAGGCCCAAAGTGACATAGAACCTATTTTTGCTCCGGGGGAGCTGCCCTCACACCTGGTCGGCAACAGAATGTGAAACAGAAGCCATACTCAACATCAAGAATCAATGAATCAGTAAATACCTAGGTGAACACTTTTACAACTATGGTTTGATGGGACAAACTTATGTTTGCTTTGTTTTTTTGAATAATTTTTCATAATTATGATTCTTGAATATTTAGTTTTTTGGATGAACATGACTATTAAATATTTGTTTAGCTTAATATAGAAAATAGTTGTATTCAAAAGTAGTTTAAAAATAGTTATATTAATAAATTTTGACCCAACCGCTTTGCTGCCTAATTGCTTAGGCGGGCCCCAATTGTTTTGGTCGCCTTACGGCTTTGACAACTATGCTTCTTTGCCCTTTTCTTCCTCCCATCAATCCCCCTTCCACTTTCTCTCTTTCCCTGTTTTCTCATCCCTGTGACTCTTTGTCCAGTATTTTGTGGACAGCAGCAAGTACTGGCTCAAGGTAATCTATAACTGCTCCAGTTTCAAAAAGACCTCATCTACATCACATTGTTGCTCGCATCCAAAAATTTTCTCCTCACATTTTAAATCCTGATATTAATTACAGAAAATTCTACCTAATATAGAATTGTTTGTGTGCCATTGTGACCCTGGCAATTGGTGAACCAAAATTTCTTGTCAGTCTCTATCATGTTATGTTACTTGGTTTCAATTGATACTCCTGGATGTCGCCTTTCTTCGATCTACAATCTCTGCTATTTTTTCCCTCTGATAAGATTAGAAACCGTTAAATCCGTTAATTACAGCTGAACAACCCCGTCAATCGAACCACCTTGCTATTATTCTGCCCATTACTTTGACTGTCAAATGCATGAGTCTGCCTTATAATATATAGTTCCAAGGGTATCAATCGGTTGGTTCGGCCTAATTTTAGTCCGGCTGAATCAGTTCTATATGGAGCTGAATGGGTTAATTCTGAAAGCAAAGAACAAAAAAGGGTCGGCTTCATTTTCAATTCGGATGGTAACCCATGTCTGTATGTTCCTATCCGCTCTGATATAGTATGATTCTTAGATGATTTCACAATACAACAATCCGAAATCAATTCAATTATGCATGGGTTTGGTTCAATTTAAGTTTTTGGTTGATTTGATCTGGTTCACCGGTTTAATATTAGGGTTCACACCCCATTATACTTTCTTAAACTTTGCTTAAATCTTGCATATGGTGGTTTATGATATATAAGGAAGGCATTTGGTATATGAAGAATGGACCAAAACACAAATGGGTCCTTCATTTATACTCTTTCCAACTCATTAGAATCCGTTTGTTGTCTCAGTAGAAACACAGTTTTGGTTCCTTTAGCTCTCTTTGAATAAAAAGTGGTTAATGTGACAAAAAGTTGTACATTCAAAGAATAGAACAAATGTGGCAAAATCTTTCTTTCTAGGTTTGGAAAGAAAACAAGTCTTCCAATTTGGGCACAAATTTTCCTTAACAAGTTTAATACTGAAATCTTAACAACAGTCTTTTCCTAATTGATTGGGTTGGATGAAAATCCATATTTTTTGCACGCAATCAGCCGAGGAGATCATAGGATTATATTATTCTCACATCCCTTCACCATATGTTTAGGAGAGTGGCCTACCTCTAGTCTATTTGTTCAGAGATAGACTTTCCTCATAAATGTGTGGTGGAGGAATGTGAAGGGAGCACAATCCTCCACCCATATATCCGGACTCAATGTATTTCACCTTGTAGAGAATAATGGTCATATCACATGCCTTCATATCTGGACACAACAACATTGCGCACCACATGCACCCAAGTAGGATTCTTTCTTCAATTAGTTAATTACAAATCTCCTTATCACTTACAAAACTAAACTCCAAGTTCAAGAAATTAGTCTTACTTGGCTAAAAATCCTAAACCTGAAAAATCTCTTTGAAATTTATGAGTATGTAATGATTTATAAGTATGGGTTCATTATTGTATTATATCTTGATCTACTCATGGTACAAAATTCGGTCGGAATGTGTGAAATATCGGTCAAAATTTTGCATTTTGGAAAATGCGAAACGAAACTCATGGGGACCGAAAAAAAGTCCTCAGTTTCGATCAAAAATGTCGAAATTTCGTCGAAACTTGTCAAAATCTCGAAACTTGGTTCAACCCAGTTGGACCAGCTGGTTCATGAGAAAAAAAATTCTCAAATTTAGTGAGAAACTTGGGAAATTTCGTTAGAAACTTGGGAAATTTTGTGAAAACTTGGGACTTTTTCTTGTAAATTTTGTAGCTTTCCCAAATTTTCAATTTTTTATTTATTTATTTCATGTTTCCCCAAATACCACGACAAATGCCCCCTCCATCAAGACTTCCCTATCCAAAGTGTGTGTTCCTTTAGATTGGTTATCTTAAGCATTTTGATGACCAGACTTATAAAGTTACAGTTGTCGATTACTTTGACAACCATAGGCATAAAATGTCATGGGATGTCTATGTTCGTTGGTTGGAGGAGAGGATGTTACAGGCATAGTACTACATAGTTCACAGGATGAATCCACTCTTGGTACTCCTCTTAGCACTAAGTTGTATTTTCCTTTTATTGTCAACTACTTTGAAGTTAGAAATTATATATTGAATGTTATGTGCTTAAGTAATTAAGTTTATAATGTACTCGGACAACTCTATATTAATGTTATGTACATTGAATGACATATCTATATTGATTTTTTTAGCAAAATACAACAAATGTGTTCTTTATACTTCTAATTAGCTTAAATACAGAATCACATCCCAAAATACTCTCTAAAACCTGTCAAAACTTGTATGGAAAATTCCTCAATTTCCTCGAAAATTTCCCAAGTTTCCACATAAATTTTCCATTTTCACCCGGTCAAAACTTGAGTTTCCCTCAATTTTTTTACCATGAATCTACTTATTCCATTTGTTCAGCATCAGTTGTGCCGTGGCAAGAATTTTTTCTTTCCCACAGTTTTAGGTTGAAGCCAAGCCATCATAACAGCCTCTCAACAAAAACTGTTTGAGTGACAAGGCTGTGCAAGAAAATTGTTGTCAAAGCATGAGCGGGTGAAATCCTAGGCTAGAAAATCCATTTCTAAAGAGTTCACAGAAGTCCTTTTATTATTGCATTAGAAAAGTTAAACACACTAAAATAACAAAACAAAACCTAATCTTATCATAAATAAATGAGCCAGCTAAATAGATCCTTGTGCTCCAGCCATTCCCTGGCTCTTGTAATTCCTTCAATTTGAATCAAATAACTTCAAACTAGAGCATCCAAACTTCTCCATTGAACTTGACGTACCTCATTGTATATGATATTTTTTTTTCTCAACGATAAAGTAATAAGAGGACATTCTCAAGATAATATAGCTGCAAAATAAAAAGCTTCAGTGATCATCTGAACATGAGTAAATATTATTGCATCATTATTGCATCATTAGAATAACTAAGCACTAAACATTTTTTCTATTGGAGCATAATTTGTTTATCCACTATTTATTATGTTGTTTCGTAGGTTAAAATGCGTATTAATATTCTAAAAGATTACTTTCGAATCAATTTGATATTGACACAGCACTAGTGTTACTACTATGCGAGTTTAAACAATCAAGAATGGTCTCAAGGGATCAATGCGACTTACCTGCCAAATGAACATGTAAAAAGAGAATGCTGCTGAGTTGTTTGTTACATCAACAGATCTAGAACGAAACCATAGAGCTAAAGCAAGGAAACAATGTCCCGCTACCTATATACAACAAAACGTCACATTGGATTACAAAAGAATTTGAATGAATACGTCTTAAAACACACATGTTACACTAAAAAACAAGATCACAAACATGTTGTGTTACATAGGAGGAAGTTATTTACCATGGCAGACTTGCTAAATAAATTAGAAGCAGAAAAAGCTCCTACTATAATACCAATTGCATATTCTACTAGAAGAACATTCATGCCAACGAAAAATGCCTGTTCAAACGAATGGCAAACATGTTAGATTGATATTTTATTGTCATATATATTCAGTAGTACAAGGGGAAAAGTTAGTTCCCTAGAACAAACATGAGAAAAATAATACAGAAAAATACGAAATAATAAAGTAGATAATTAAAAAAAGAATCTTTGATTGATACAGTTGTGTAAAGTTGATATTGTATCTAGTTATGATAACCAACCTTAAAATATAAAAATAAAAATTTAAAAAGTAAAAAACATAACAAACAAAAACTATTTAGTGAAAAAATAACAAATACAATACACACTATTTGACATTTATGTCTTCCTTTTCTCAAAGACAACAAATTTTTCCTATAATTATTAGATGGAGTTACGGAAGATGACACATCAATGGTCTCTGTTTTCAGATACTTATCCAAACTAATCTTCAATAATCTGATATCCTTGTCAAATTCAGGCATATTTCTTAGACAAATACAACTGTTTGGCTGTAACCTCTTCCTTGCAAAATAAATATCACATCTTTCATCTTCTTAAAAACACAAAGTAATGCAAGTCAAGCAAATTTATGTTCTGGCTCCTAATTTTTACCACATGCCATTGCCAGCTGAGTAAATTCAATCTTTTAAATGGGAATAAAACACCATGGTATTCAATATGTTTTCTCTAAATAGTATTATCCACCATGTTGTTCCTTTATTTATTTATTTATTTTTTTGCATCTATAATTTTTGAGAATTAGTGTTCGTTAACCATTTTTAATAAGGCAAAGACTTGGCATGAATTTAAACACCACTGAGGATCAGATGGTAGTGTAACGCTAATTGAAATTTGAGGCAGTAATAATGGATTTTTTTCTTAAAATAGATAAAGGTATACTAAATGCATATTTAATAATAAAAATGATAATAATACTAAAAATAAAAAATTACTGTTGCCCCCCTTTACTGTAGCTAACTTACACATGGAACCCTACATTTACCAAAATTACTATTGCCCCTCACTTCAAACGTTGTCAAGTACCTGTAAGATGTTAGGGTGCAGTATCCATTTACCTTCATTAATAGTGCTAATTCAGAAAGTTTATATATGGGAGAAGAGTCAGATTCCACAGGATCCTATACTGTTGTTCATAAGCCTGTCTGAGGGTGCACAAACCTAACTTTGCCATCTAAAGTTCAAGGCGAATCTTGGAGAATGGGGTCATGGCTATAGATGGAGATGGTTTAGGGCTCAATGAGAGGAAGAAGACAACGGATTTCTGTAAAATCGAATTCGATGAAGTCTCTTTGGCCTATTACTTGTACCTTAACTTCAGGGGTAAGGTAGTAAGAACCACATCTCAGGCTTACTTTGGGTGTTTTGAAAAGAAATGAAAAGATGCCAGGTTATGGATTAATGAAGGTCCTTATCAGTAGGTGAGCAATAGTAAAAGTAGACAAAGTACATTAGTAATTTCAAAAAGTAGAGGGGATAATGTATTTAACTATTGTACAGGAAGCAATGATAATTTTGCCTGGACATGCCCATAACAATCATTATAACAGTAATGGATAACATAATTAAGGCACCAATGAATTTTGTTTCATGATGGACATCAACCCCAATTTATGCTTGGATGCAGTTTTACATATAGTGTTTTGCACGTTTTCTTCCTCAGGTTTCTGTTGCCAGTGTGAAATCACATACCTCTCTTTGTTTGATAAGTGAATCCTTCCAATCTCACATCCTGAATTAGATACAGCACCAATTTAGGATATTTTTCCTAAGAATAGGCCTGGGTTGGCTCATACAGGTATTAGGCCTTCATTCCAATGTTTGCTAATGTAATATGCCAACTCAATGGACCTAAAAACATGGGATAGTTAGTGTCAACCTTGGTAAACAAAATTTTCTTCGAAAAGTCAAGCCAAATCCTATTGTGGATTTAGATTTAGATTCAGCCTTCAAGAAGGCATTCTAGATCCTCTACAAGCATCCAGAAGGCCCCTCCATGGTAATCTTCAGACCTACAACCCATCCCCTTTTGCGCTTTTATTTTCATTTTCTTGAATATTTTGGACCCCGAAACAAGAAAATCCATAGCTTCCAAATTGTTGTTCCATTGGCTTAAAATGAAGGTGTTGTCATTGTTGGCAACTTAAGTGGGTTTTGATATGGTACAACAACACACAAAAAGGAATGAAGGTGTTGTCATTGTTGGCAACTTAAGTGGGCTTTGATATGGTACAGCAACACACAAAAAGGAAGGTTCCTTTTGCAATCATTTTATATGAAAAAAAGGGAAGAGAAGATTGCTGCAACATTTTTTGGAAAGTAGATTTGAGAGAAAGAAGAGAAGATTGCTGCAACGTTTTTGGGAAGTAGATTTGAGAGAAAGAAGAGAAGATTGCTGCAACATTTTTGGAAAGTAGATTTGAGAGAATGAAGAGAAGATATTGCTGAAGTGATTTGAATCATTCTTCCTCCACATCTTCTATTATTCTGAAATTAAAAAAAAAAAAAAAAAAAGAAGAAGAAGCTGCTGCTGATTTAAGATATGTGTTTTTTTTTTTAACAAGAAGATGCTCTGCTGCTGCTTGAAGATCTACATTTTTAAATAAAGAGATGCTGATGTGTTTTTGAACAAGAAGAAGCTGTCGTTGAAGGTTTGCATTTTGAACAAAAAGAAGCTGCTGCTGCTGCTATTGAAAATCTGCATATTCAACAAGAAGAAGATGCTACAGGAAAGTCTTTTGTTTTGCTAAATAAGAAAGAAAGTGAAAGAGAAGGAAGAAGAAGCAACAGGTATTTGAAGAATAATTTTTCAAAGAAACTAGCATTTATTGTCGAGTTCTTAAAAAAAAAACAGAACGTGAGAAAGAAAGAAGTGAAAGAAAAACACAGAAGAAAAAAAAGTTGTTGCTGCTTGTTTTTTTAAAAAGAAGAAAAGAAGGGGAAATGGTTGTTGTTACCTGCTTTCAAGAGAAATAAAGGGCTGCTATTAGCCTGTTTGAAAAAGTGCAGCAAGGGTGTACATGAAACAGAGAACAGAGGTGCAGCAAGTTTTTTCGAAAGAGAAAGATTGAAAAGAAAAAGAAGAATTGGAGAAAAAGAAAAAAAACAAGTATTGTTACCATGCATCTTATACAAGTGAGGTAACCCGTATTCACAAGTTCTTGTCTATTATTTTCTAGGCTATGTTAACTGATGAAAGACCTAGATCATGAATGTAATTTGGGGAACATGAATTATTGTTTTACATTGTAACCTAGCAAGTTGGAGCCTGTCTAAGGGGTTGGGGTTGGTGCTCTTGTCTGAATTGTATTTTAGACTAAAGTAGGGATTGGTGTTCTTGGACTGTTGTAGCAGTCAAAATATTTAGGAGTGTATTGAGTAATATATGAAACACTAGGTAGGGTAATACTCCGTGGACATAGGCAATTTGGCCGAACCACGTAAACTCTAGTGCATTGTGTCTTTGGTTTAATTTTACTTTTTTTGCACACAATGGAGTGCCTTGATTGCAGAGTGGTGGTACACTTTCTAGTAGAACCAGCCACATTGTGGTGAGTGGTGGACGTGTCCTTGTGCAGTTGATAGCTACGAGAATGTTCTAATCAATCTTGTTTTGAGATTAAAGAAGCTTCACATCGAAGCGAATTTTTGAAGACACTGATTCATCCCCCCTCTCAGTGTCAATCTGGGAATAACACAATTTAACCCTCTAATCAAACCAAACTTGGAGGATACATCCCTAAACTATTATAGCATTACTTCCAAGTTTTAGCGCATTCCAACCATCCCACCCCTATAATCCATTAGGTCTTGATTGGAACCTTGATTCTTGACCTAAAATTCAAGAAATCTCTAACTTGTCAGCTAACCAACCAAATACCTAATTTGAGAACATCTTCCCCGACACAGCCTAAACTCGATCCAAGGTTCATTGAATTCTGATATCCATAAGTCCCCCTGATGTAAATTGTTTCCAGGGGTTCCATAGGGCCTAGGGTTACTTCCCCAAACCCCTCGGCCCCTAATTTGATTCAGAGGTATTTTGGTCAATTTGCAAATTTCGTGGTTTCCTAATTCAAGGTCCATCGAGTCTAGCTAGTTGTCAGGATCTTCGATCTATTTGTATTTTCTTATTCGGATCATTATTTTGTGTTTTATTGAAGAGTTCTTGTCTAGGTGAGATCCCTAGATTGTGTTGGGATCCCCTAGTTTCAAATCTACTCTAGAATCCAAATTGGATCTCTCTAGAATAAGGTACGATAGAGTCCTCATTTATGTGAGAAGTTCTTAGTCAAGTCAGAGTCACAGCTAGAATTAGAGAGTCAGCTTGAAGTCAATTAGGTTTCCTAGTCTGAGTCTTATTTTGTTTCTTAGAGGCTATAAATAAAGCCTCCAACCTTCAAAGTCATGTGATATCAATACTCCAACGTGAAGGGGAGTGTTATGACAAGGAAATATCCCTCCCAATCTAGCGCTAGATTGAGAGGTTTCCTAATCAGGGTAGGACTACTCTTAAAACTCCTATTTTAATTATGGATTTGTTTTCTTATCTTTCCCATTTTATTTTCCATTCAGATTTGTGTTCTGTTCCTACTCTGACTTGGTTTATACCTAAGTTTGTAACTGTAACTTCCCCATTGGGGCTACGAATAAAGCAACTTTGTCAGAGCAATAATCTCTTAATCTACAACATAACCATATGGACACATTAATTCTGCAAAAGGTTCTCCAGATGAGTATCCTTGGAAAGCAAGCAGGATTTTCCACTTACTTTTTCTCTTCCATGGTCAGTGCTGAAAGTTCGTATGCCATTTACTTTATCCCCTTCTGTATCTGGTACATCCTGTCAAATGCCACAAAATGACAATGAATAAAGAATAAAAATTATTTATAATTACTCTCCTCTGATGATGATGATATAATAATAATAATAATAATAATGATAATAACGCAGTGAATATTGGAAGGCAATTTCTATATGAAAGGAAAGACTGGATTTGACCCTGGATTAGAGAGCAATGATGTTAAGTCCTGGAATTTGTCTTGGATTTCTTAAGAGGGAGGACATTTATGTATGTAAACTGAACAAAGAAGAAGGGGGGGGGCGCCCCCCCCCCCCCCCCCCCCCCCCCCCCCCCCCCCCCCCCCCCCCCCCCCCCCCCCCCCCCCCCCCCCCCCCCCCCCCCCCCCCCCCCCCCCCCCCCCCCCCCCTCCCCCCCCCCCCCCCCCCCGATCTAAACCTGCATGGCTGCATAGGCTTTCTTTCTTTTCATTAATCAACAAAATGGATTCAACCATATGCTACGATTTAATTTTTATGTATGAAAAGTTAAAATGACAAGGCACAGTATAATCAATAACTAAATCCCTCAAATAAATTTCTCCCATATTCATAGTATAATAGCAACTTACCTTGAAAATAAAGAAGGCAATAGAGTGCACACATGTTATGACAGTTGCAAGTAACACTGGCTTTGTAATTACAACTGGCCTTCCAAGTAAGTATCTCTGTGGATTTGTTAATAATTATCATTTTAGTTACTCCAACATGGACATCAAAATTTTAGAATAATTGACAGTGGCTAAAAATGTACCTGAGAATGTATGAAGATTGGGATATAAGTGTCCAAAACGCCTATAAACATAAGGCAGACTGGTGAAAGTAAAGGATTTTTTTTCCATCTGAGAAAAGGAAGCTACTTAGAGAAAAAAGAAAGAAAAGAAGTTAGATAAATAAGGAGGAAAGATTTTTTTTTTTAATAAATGAAACAAGTTGTTAGTTATCCAAAACAAAAAAAAAAATTTCAAGACATTAATCTTCCCACACTCATAATCAACTCAAAAAGTTAGACAATGACATCTATTGTTAGAAATACATAAATATGCTTGTAAACACTACTTCTCTCTTATATACGAAAACATGACTATCAAAGAAACTCGGATATGACGAATGGAAAGAACGTTGATTCTTGATGTTCTATTATTCTGACTGGAACTGAGCGATCGGTATTATAATTCAGTTTTGTTTCTTTTCTTTTCCTCCTCTCCATCAAGTGCAACCCAACCTTGTCCTGGCCTTTTAGTTTTCTTCTTCTCTGTTATCGGTGTTCAGTTTTTCCTAGTTCCAGTAAATAGGTATGGCAGTCAATGAAGTTTTGATTTTCATCTTCCGTTTCCTGCTTCTCTTAATATTTTAAATGCTAGTCCTCTAAATCTATAGCTTCGGCCGAGGGTTGTTTCCTCAAACCCTAGGACCCCTAATTCGAACCAGGGGTAGTTTGGTCATTCTAGCAAAATTTGAGTGTCTTAGTTCTGGGTCCCATTGAGCCCAATTTGTTGTCTGGACCATAGATCTATTTTTATCTTATTTTCTAATTAGCATTTGCAAGGTATTTAAGAGTCCTTGTCTCGGTGAGATTCCTAGTTATACTAGGATCCCCTAATTAGATTCCATTTTAATTCTCCTTAATCTTAGGACTTCATATATTAGAGTTCAGATTGTAGTCCTTTAAAGTTAGTTATGGAGATTTCTTATTTGAGTTAAAGTCTTAGTCAAGTAGTAGTTGAGTTAGTTATGGGTAAGCCAGTTAGAGTTCTAATTGGTTTTCCAACTTAGAGTCTTTTTTTATTTCTTTATTTGAGGCTATAAATAAAGCTTTCAAGTAGGGGTGCAAGTGCCCCCCCCCCCCCCCCCCCCGCTTGGGCTAAGGGCCCTGGGCGGGGGGCCAAAAAGCCCGAACTAGGGCCGGGCGGGCGGGAACCCGGCCCCATCCCCCCCCGATTTGCCGATTTGCCCGATTTGGCCCCGATCTTGGCCCTAACCCAGGCCCTGATCCTAGCCCTGATTTTGGCCCTGATCTTGGCCCTGATTTTGGCCCTAATTCGGGCCTTGATCTTGGCCTTGATCCTGGCCCTGATTTTGGCCCTGATTCTGGCCCCTGATCCTGACCCTGATTTGAGTCTAAAGACTCTGGACCCTCCACCCACATGAAGAGGAATTAATTGTAATACATATGAGTGGATACTTGACACGTGTCAAATTTTAGAAACATGATCATGTTTTGTAGAAAATTAATAAAAATAAATTATAACCTCATTACCTATGTAATAAGCATCTATTTGATTTTGGCCCTGATCCTGACCCTAATTTTGGCTCTAATCTTAATATTAATTTGACGATGATCATGTACTACAATACTAGATTTTTACCCTAATCTTCATACTAACATTGATATGAGTCTTGATTTTGACATTTAGTCACTTTGATCATATTAGACTATAAATTCACTTTTTATATTATATTTAAGGTAATTTACTTTTTCAACAAAGTCATTTTTAGTTCAATAAAATATTGATTTTGTTTTTTGCTTAAGGCGAGATAATATATTATAAATAATAAAAACTATTACATAAAGAATTAATATTTAAAAAATCTATACCCCAACTTCTCATCATGAATATCTAACAAATCTATTGTGATATTTCAAAATTTTTTTATTAAAACATATAGCTATGTTTGTAACTAAAACATCATTTTCTTTAACTATGAAAAAAATACATTTTTTTTTTGTTGAATACTAAATTATCGTCGATTTACTTATTAACAAGGTTTTGAATATGAATTTTCTTGTATTGAATAAAGATATCAACTTATTGAACAGTTGTGAATGAAAACATACCTACCTACGGCTTAAATTCTTGACTTTGAAGATAAAACTTTCATTTATCAGATTCTTTTTGAATTTCTGAATCTCTGATGTTTCTAAGTTTACAAAAAGGGTTTGTGTGACATTCTCTATAATTGACTTGACTTTCAAATATGCCTAAACTTAATTACAATTCTTCTCTCTACTTATTATATTTCATGAATAATTTTAACTCTCTCGTTGGAGAAAACCAAAGGAAAAAGAAAAGAGAGAGAGAGAGAGAGAGAGAGAGAGAGAGAGAGAGAGAGAGAGAGAAACTTGGGGGAAAGACAAATTGGAAATGTGGAATGAATTTTGACCATTGTCTTAGAAGTTAGAAATTAATTGAGAATTGAGATAAAACTTTTTCTTTTTCCCTTGAGCTTACATATAATAACCATAATTTTCATCAAATAGCAAATTAAAAAACCCTAGAAATTTGAATTTATCTATCTCTAAAATCTAAATGGGTATAAATAGTTAAATATATATTGAATATAAGTTTTGGATTATTTATTGACATCTTTACTATTTTATTTTCGAGGCGAGTTTGGAATTTAAGAATTTAATTACTTTAATATGTATTTTAATTACTACTGTCTTACATTTGATATTTACGACCAAAGATATGGCCAATTAAAGCAGGGACAAGGCTAATTAGGGCCCCCAATCGGGGCGGGGATAGGGCGGGGACATGGCCAATCAGGGACATGGCCAATCGGGGCCAATCAGGGCAATCGCCAACCCATCCCGACCCGGCCCAATTAGGGCCAATTAGGGCGGGAATGGGGGCTTGATGTAGGGCTAGGCCAGGGACAAAATCATTGGCCCGAACTAGGGCCAAGGCGGGAATGGGCTCAAATTATACCATATAGGGCTGGGCTTGGGATTGTAAAAGCCCGGCCCAGTTGCAGCCCTACTTTCAAGCTCTATAATCATTCAATTGAAATTGATGAATAAAATGTGAGTCCAAAAGCTTTTCTTCTTCAACTTCAAGCAGCAGTTTAACACCACAGCAGCATTAACCATCTCCAAGCAAGTACAACCCCTCTTTCCTCATTCCACTTAGCCCATCCGCAGGCCTCCCCTCACATCCCTGATATAGCAGCCCACCCTCTCCCCTTGAAACTTCATCAAACCTCAACCTTAGCCCCTCCTTTCACACTAGTAGGACTACACCCCTCCCTAGACCATAGTTCTACTCCTAGATGGGTGCCGCTTTGAAATTTTGAGGAAGGCGAACTTCTAATATGGGAGGTACAGATTCAAGAACATCTCCAACTTGTGTTATTGCTTTACTCTCATCCCTGTAATCCATTAAAGCACATTCTTCACCAATCATAACCTTTTCATCAAAGACTTGAGTAAACTCTTAATCTTCCTCTGTCTTAGCTTGGTATTCTTACCAATTGTGAAATCCCCCATGATCCTAACCCGGAAATCCTTATTGTAGGTCCCAAAACCCGAAGTGCGTGTAGAAGGCAAATGTAGGCCATCCAGGTAGAAACCATTGTATTGGAGTCCGAACCAATAAAAGTGGATGGAAATGATATTGAGTTTGGATTCTTGTTAGAGTTTGGAAGGATGTAACTCGGACGTTGACGGAGTTGGTAGATGGATCAAGTACTCCTTGATGACATGTGTAGAAGGTCCTAAAAATTAGGTAAGACCCTCCTGGATATAGAGTAGGAGTTAAGGCAGAGCCATGGGCTTTTGGGCCTTGATTCTATTCCTGGACCAAAAGTTCCAGGGGCTGGCTGGTCAATTGGCCAAGCGAAAAGACTGGTTCTGTGAAAGAAGGGAAATTTTTGAATTTTAGTTTTTGAAGCCTATTTAAGGTGTGTTCGTACTAAAACGTGTCATTATGATCCAAAGTTGTCAGAGAACATCAGAGGTTGTCAGAGAACTCTTCGCTAAGGTGAAGGACTATGTAGAAGTCTTCCGAAAAAGTTTTCAAACAACGATTTACTTTCTTAAAGGTTAGTACTCATCTTCTTTTTTCACTCTCTTCTATGATTGATTTCTCCGTACTGTACAGACCTAGTTGAAGGCTTCTAGTTGCTATATAAACATAATTCTTCTATTCTCTTTACTCTAGAGTGAATCCCCATTCACTCCTACTTATCAGTAAATCTTCTGGATCAATTCGGAGAAGACCTAATCTAGGATTCATTAGGTTTTTGTTTCCGTTGCATTGACTGATGCTTAAATCATGTTTAAACATGTTCTAGTATTATTTTATAATTTTCTAAGTAATTTTGGAGTAGTTTAGAACCCAACCTAGAAGTCTTCTGTCGATCTAAGTCAATTATGTCCGTACTCGTAGGGTGGTTGATTGCCCTAGTTGCCCCGGGGGACTAGCCTTCCCCTGGTCGACTATCCCAGGCGACCACTTTGACCAACCACTCCCTGCATTGTTGGTCTTTTGTTTCTATTTTCAATATTAGACCTCTAAGGTTATTTCTAACCTTTAACCAGGGTGTTATAATAGGACGTTTTGGAAAGTGTGAACATACTCTTTGACCTACTTTTCAAGTTACAAATCAATAGCAAGGTGAGGACGTTCACTTGCATATAATCATTGTTGCTTTTTTATTTTATGTGGAACTTGCATATTAATATACATGCTACTGTTCTAAGGTTTAGGAATGACATTTATATGCTAAAATTAGAAAATATAAATTTATTATTTATGATATTGATGAATGAATTAAACCTGAATATTTGTGAACTTGAATTGGATTTGCGAATTGTGAACATTGCTTTGAACCTTTTTCTTCTTGTGAGAAGTTGTTGTATGTTGTGATTGTGAATTGGGGAATGCTTATTTGGGTGCTCTTGGCTTAGGACATTAGTGGAAGTGGTATGGGACATTGTCTTCTGATTCCCCCAATAGTTTCACAGTTACTATTTGTCATGACTAGAAAGTCTAGAGGAGTTTGGTTAGGTACCCTGTCATATCACACCTAATCGGTGTGGGTATTAATGTCGAGTGACCCGTGGCAGCAATGTGGGGCGGTGGGCGCTCAAGACCAATAACCAACCTGTGAGAGGACACAACCACATTGTGAGGGTCATTCATTAGTAGGGTTGCATATAATAGGCTTGGGCTCATGGGTGCTCAAGACCGGTAACCAACCCATGAGAGGATATGAGAGCTTCCCGCCCATTATATGTGGATGACCAATAGGGTTAAGAGAAGGTGTAGTCCGAGTTGGTTATAGCCATAGGATACAGTG
Organism: Hakea prostrata; assembly: GCF_041222555.1. Classification (NCBI taxonomy): domain Eukaryota; kingdom Viridiplantae; phylum Streptophyta; class Magnoliopsida; order Proteales; family Proteaceae; genus Hakea; species Hakea prostrata. The sequence goes on from NC_142603.1 coordinate 41,330,151, forward strand.
ACTCTAGTAGGGGAGGATACTGAACCAAGAGTGTGAGATGCATGAGGAGAGGTATCTGAACCAAGATTGATGCCTTGACCTCTTACTCGGGATCTCAAGACCGGTAACCAACCCGTGAGAGATCAGAGTGACGAGACCTACCCAGAGGAGGCTTGTGTCCTATCTTAATGTGTGTTTACCATATAGAGACTATCATCCATTAGAGTATAGTAGCATTGTTGCATTTTACTTCATATCATGTTGCACCATATGATATATTGATTTTAATTGTGATATTGGTTATATGCATGTGAACTACTTGTTGAGTTCTTTTAAGCACACCCTTCGGGGAAATTTGTTGTTTTAGATGTCTATATAGGTGAAGAAGAGATCTTGAGCTCCGGTTCGGAGATATTTCCCATTGATTAGACATCTAAGGAAGTAATGGGAGATGACAGCGACTCATGGTACGATCCCGGTGCCGGTATGGAGTACTATTGCAGCTTTGATTGACAATGATAGGAGACGCCTTGTTCGTTGTTGGGACTAGCTAGATTACGACCCTAAGTTGTAGGTGTACAAATAGTTGGAGAATAAGGCGAAACATTAGAGGACTAAGGAGTTTTTTATTATACTTTTCTCTCCATATTGTTTAGTTTATTTGACATCACTTCCGTACTCTTATTTGGTTTTGAGATCCTTCTGAGATCCTTGTTACTTGATTTATTTCATAATTAATATATCTAATATTGATTTATGATTTATTCTTGCTCATGATTGGTTTATTGTGTGGAATGGTTTGTGATTATTTGAAACTTGATTTGTTGGGCTGTAGATCACTCTCTCGGGTATTTGGGTGGTTGGATATTAGTTGGGTGGATGTGACACCAATCCCCTTTGGCACTATCTCTGGTAGGAACTTTTTGATTGGTGGAGAGGATTCAACTTCTGGTAGTGGAATTTTGGCCTTGGTGATTTTGGTGGGGCGTTGGTGGTTTTCCTAACTGGGTCAAATTCCTTTGGTGGAGTTAGGCCTTGGTTACTTTCTTGACTAGGTCCTTTAGATTCATAAACCACCAAGTGTTGTGTTTGCTACTGGGATCCTTCTAAGTTTCTTTGAAGGCACTTCTTGCTAATTTAACTTGGTAGCTTCAAGGGCAAGAGTACATTGTTTTTGGCCTTCATGTATGAACTTACATTTATTTTCTCTCCCTGTGATAGATACATCATTGTCGTACAACCAGGGTCTCCCTAAAATAATTTCAGACAACCTCATGGTTAAAATATCACGCAGATTCTGCCTAGAGATAAATTGAGCTTACAAAAATAAAAAAGTAAGATCAATAACTTTTCCGGTCCAGGTTGAGATTTCTACCCTTTAGTCCCTTCGTTACCATATGAGTGAGAAAAGATTGGTCCTTGTGGTGAAATGTCAGACCATGGGTGCTTCTCAAGTGCTCAATCACATAACAACAGTCCTTGCCATGAACCCTGCTATGGTTGTATCGGATGGGAAAATCCATCATGAGCATTAGCCTGCACCATACCAAACTCTTCCGAATAACCATGTAGACTAATAGGAGCTAGAGTCTGTCACTATTGAGAAGGGACATTTTATAAGGTTGGGGATGCCTCATGACTCTTAAACAATCCTTTTAACAAACCCTTTAAACACTAAAATATTGATACTACTGCAACTATCAACAATTACCAAAGCTGTATGTTCAATTAATTTGACTCTGGTGTAGAAGATGCAATTTCTCCTCCAGTCTTCTTCTTTGGTTTTTGCTATAAGGAGCTTTGATAAACATTGAAGGAGAGTCTAGAATCAAAATAGTCTTTCTCATAGTAGTTCTCAACTCCTAATCCTTCTTTGTAGTTTGTTAGAGATAATGAGAAAATATGTATGAGTGAGATAATATGATGTAGTACGACAGGGGGAGTCCCCCTATTGTGGTTTCCTTATTGGTTTGGGTTGGGTCTATGATGCTAGTGGGTTCCTTATTCGACTATGGTTATTACTATCCTAGTCTAAGCGAGTTTCCTATTCTTTAGGTTTATTTAGGAAAGTGTTAACAGTTATATTTGAGTTTGAGTTTCCTTTTGTAATCTTATTTCAGTTTATTACAATATATGCTTAATAGTCGGTAGAAGATACAGTTTCTACCGCCCATCCTTTTCTCCAATAATCCTCTTCTTCTCACTGAAGTTCTCTACTTCTTCCTCACTCTACCTATTAATTGTTACATATCTAGGGATTGTTTATATGGTATAAGAGCCATAATTGCCGGTTTGAGAGTCACTTAGGTTTCTAATTTGAAGAACAAACCAAGTTTAAAAAAGATGTTAAACTATTTATTGAACTAGGGTTCCCATGAAGATTTAACATAAGAAATTTCAGTAGTTCGTTTTCAGTTTTCTGAGCTCCATTTAGAGGTTTTGGTTCCAGCTTTCGTTTCTCTCACAAGGACATAGAAGAGAAGTAGTAGCGAGTGGGGGTAAAAAGAAGAAGAAGGAAGTCGACCTCTCTATGGGGGGGGGGAGGAAGAGAGGAAAAGAGAGAGATGGAAAAGAAAGAAAGAAATCCTGTAATATTTGATTTGGAGATTTGTAGTGGCACTATGCAATATATGCTTCGTTGTGCCTCTTTTGAGGTTTTTGAGGAGTTCTTCTGTGATTTGTCTCTGATCTGGGCTCGTTGAGTGATGTGGATATGTTTCATGGAACTGGGTGAGTAAAGACCAACTAGGTCCAAATTGGCATTGGCCAAGTCCTGGTCGGACCACAGACGAACCAAGACTTGACTTACTCGTTAAGCAAGGAACCCCTGTAGGGTTCAACTAACTTCCAAAGCCTTCAAAGAGATTCATAGTAGAATACGAAATAGTTAGACCTCATTGTTAAGGACTCCGACGAGTTAAGAAGAGTCATGTTCGGACTCAATGACCTAAGCGCAAGAGATACTCAATGAATCCCTAAGAAGTGTGGAGCACTTCCAAAGTTTTAAGTTAGACTCTAAAACCATACAGCCGAGGTAATTTCTTAAGCTATAAATACTCACATCATCATCATTATCAGGTATGCATTCTTAAGTTATTCTCTCTAGCACCGAGAACTACAACTTGCTTTTTTCATCCAAAGCTGTATGCTTCACTAACTTGACCGTCGGAGGCGTTACTTGACCAATCAGGTCGAGCACACTTTTGTAGGTTAGTTTGCTTGCGGTGCCAAGCAAAATTTTGGAGCAACATTGGGAGATCTGTAGTTTTTGAGGTGTTCTTTGCTTGATCTCACTCCTTTTCTTTGTTCGACACTTTAAATCAGAGATTTTTTTGTAGCGATCTATATGAGATCTACGATCTGGTTGTAAGATTTGGATTTGCTTTGAAGGTTGTTCTTGGTCATCTTCTCAGTTGGTGTTTTCTTGATTAAAAATTTTGGAAGAAGAAGAAGAAGAAATATTTTAGCAGAAGGAGACAAATCGGTGGATCATGAAAATTTTTAACAGACTGCAGAAGAATAAGATAAAAGAGTCAGTAGATCTTGAGAATTTCAGCAGAAGAAAAAGAGAAAAGAGTCAGTGAGATTTCTTCACTTACAGTGTGTGACTTTACGGGTTTGCTGGTTCGATCGGTTGGGGGAAGGAGGAGGAGGGGGGGGGGGGGGGGGGGGGTGGTCTTTTTTTGGGGGGGGGGGGGGGGGGGAGGAAGAGGGGGCGGGGGGGGGGGGGGGGGGGGGGGGGGGGGCCCCCCCCGGGGGGGGGGGGGGGGGGGGGGGGGGGCGGCGGGGGGGGGGGCTAAATAACCCCCCCCCCCCCCACTATGTGTAAAAAAAAAAAAAAAAGAAAAAAAAAAAAAAAAGAGGGGGGGGGTAGTTTTTGTTTTGTGTTTTTGTTTTACATCAAAAGTAATTCAATTCAATTAATTGATGGGGAAAAAATTCCTTACCTGAATTCGCTTTCCCTTACTTGAAGTATTCGCAGCGGAAGTCTAGATCCACGTTCTCCACCACCAAAGGTTTACCGGCGAGATTCCACAATCAAGGGAAAGGGAATAATATCCACAACCCAAATGCCGTGGATTAATGGAATGAAGATCAAATACTAGCAAAGAAGAAAATCTAACCTCGATTCTAGAGAGAGGGAGAGAGAGATGGAGCCGCTTTCTCGAGATTCCTCGTGCAATGAATCACTCATTACTTGCTCACTAATGCGGTGGTTACTAAAATATATAACCTATTTTGTAACCGCCCTAATAGTGAGTTTCAATATTGCCCTTGGGCATTTAATTTATTAATCAAATTAATAAATTCCAACAGCTCCCACTTGCACAAGGGCAAGTGTTAATCTTTCAATGTGTCCACACACTTGTATATCCCATATACACATTCAATCTCTCCGCTATGTATCCCGATACATAGACCTCTTGTGTCCTGACACACATGCATATCCCGATATACATATATATTGATCTCTTCACTATGTATCCCATACATAGACCACCCGTGTCCCGACACTAATATCCACAAGTCATACCGGCAAAATGGGTTGTGCGACCGGTGATATACCGCACGCGTGAGCCCCAAACTAGAAACCTTCGAAGGCCGAATGGCACATCACTCATAGAAACAAATCAAATAAGCATTAGTATAACACGTGTCCTAGGTTTATTCAAACTCACCGACTAAAGGTATCTCGATCCCTCCGAGAGATCACCTTCTTGTCCTTAAAATGTTCACTACCGTAACACATACAGTTGGCGCCAAGAAACACTTTTTAGGGTGCAGTTGAATCAAACCTTTCCTTTCGCCCTGACCATCACTACACTTAGGATTGACTCCTTTCCCGGTAGTGCCCCTTTAGGTCGAATCAATCATGACCATAGGTAACACCCCAAAGTAGCCACATCAACCCTTCGTTTCATGATGTCGTCGAAAGTCACTAAGAACACTAATGGACCATAAGGTCCAGGACTCACACAATGAGAGGAGAGGGATCCATCCTCTTATTTCCAATGATCGCTAAGCACACATAGTATGATATATTGCTATGGTGGAGCATTCTATATACAATAGAACGTATGTCCATCTCAACACCATACAGGTCTTAGTCCAGTCGCAACCCCTTGCGCCTAACCCAGTTACTTTATTGTCGCCACCCTAGCGCCACATAAGTACTCGCACTGCTCCTATAGGCAACATGAATAGTGGGAACATTCATGTCGATTCTCTTCACAATAGAGAAACTCATCTTGATTCCAAATCAAGGCGACATCATGATTATGAATTGACCTACACAAAGTCATTCACAATCCGTCTCATCTCTCGTCGCCTCCAAGGCGCCAGAGGCGAATGCTCGTGTGAGTGAGCCATTCTCTTGCCTATTGACATATGTTGTTTTATGCTAGAAGAAACACAATCACACGAAAGTGAATAATAAAAATGCTGGAATGAACTCATATTATTCATTAATAAGAAAGTCTCAAGACAAAAATAAGTCACAATCTACGCAAGCCCAAGGATTTTACATGAGAAATAAAAACATCCTTGGCTATAGGTTTGGTAAGAGGGTCAGCTACCATCAAACTAGTAGATATGTGCTTAAGTACAACTTTCTTTCTTGATGTAATGTCTCTAACAAAGTGATATCTCAATTGTATATGTTTGGTCTTCCCATGATACTTGGGGTCCTTGACATAGCTAAGAGCTGCCGTACTATCACAAGAGACAAGGGCAGCCTCTTTGGATGTCATCACAATCCCAGATGTCGAAGGAATCTCCTCAACCAAACAGCCTCTTGAACCGCAGCGGAGCATGCCACATACTCGCTTCCATGGTCGAGAGGGATATACAAGCTCGCTTCTTGCTACACCACGAAATGGCCCCGCCATTCAGCAAGAAAGCATATCCGAGGTTGATTTGCGCTCATTGATGTCTCCAGCCCAGCGGCATCACTATAGCCAACTAACCGCAAATCCGATCCTTGGTAACACAACATGTAGTTACTCGTTCCTCCGAGATATCTCAATATCCTCTTGATCGTTTCGGTGCTCTATGCCCGGGTTTGATTGGTATCGACTAACCAAACCCACCGCATAACAAATATCCGGCCTAGTACACATCATAGCGTACATAAGGCTACCCACCGCACCGGAATATGGAACTCTTTCCATCTTGGTTTTCTCCTCTGGAGTCTTAGGACCCATATCAAGGCTCAAATGCAAACCCTTCTCCACCGGAGTATCAATTGGTTTGCAGTTGTGCATCTGGTATCTCGTCAAGACATTGTCAATATAGGTCTCTTGAGATAAACCCAAGAATCTCTTTTGCCTATTTTCGACAATCTTGACACCAAGCACATAGCTTGCTTCACCCATGTCCTTCATATCAAATACGGAGGACAACCATTTCTTAATGGTTTCCAATAGCTCCTTGCTATTGCTAGCCATAAGTATGTCATCCACGTACTGTGTCGAATGACATAATTATTATCGATCTCTTGGTGTAAACACGTTGGTCTTCCTCAAGCATGGAAAACCATTTTCCATCATAGCTTGGTGGAAGCGACATTCCACCTGTCTAGATGCTTGCTTTAAGCCATATATGGACTTCTTAAGCTTGCACACTTTGCGCTCAAGTCCATGTGCTTCAAAGCCTTGAGGTTGATCCATATAGATCTCTTCCTCAAGTTCTCCATTGAGAAAAGCAGTTTTACATCCATCCGATAAAGCTCCAAGTCCAACCGAGCAACAATGGCTAGTATGAGGCGAATTGAGGCAAACCTAACCACGGGGAAAAAGTTTCCTCATAATCAACGCCCTCTCGTTGGGTGTAGCCCTTAGCCACTAAACGAGCCTTGAATCTCTCAATAGATCCATCCGCCTTTCTTTTGATCTTGAGAACCCACTTGTTCCCAATCGCCTGTCGGCTCGGCGGCAAGTCAACCAAGTCCCAGACATGATTAACTTTCATCGACTCCAACTCTTCCTTTATTGCTTTTAACCATTCCTTTGAGCTTGACCCCGCAAGAGCTTCCCGCACGCTCTTTGGTTCATGCTCATCGACTGAAATCATCTCACGCCGATCTCTTCAGAGTTACCATGTAGGCTTCATCCTCTATGTCGAAACGTCGACGAGGAACTAGCCCGCGCCTACTACGGCGCAAGTGCATGTCGATTGCTCACCGTCTAAGGTAGCTATCACATCCGCACTCCCACTCCCACTAGGATCTTCCGGATGAACCCCTGTGTTCATTATCCGAGAATCTGAATCCCCGGAGTGACAAGACCACTATCTTGTATCTCAAAGAATTTCGATGATTCTTTGTTAACTCCCGAAAGAGATGGAAAATCATTCTCCAAGAATGTTGCATCCCTAGACTCAAGTTCCGTTCTCCTCTCACTCTCATCTAGTCCAATGAAGACATGGCCCTTTGAGGGTTCGTAATATCTCACAAAGATACACTTTCTTCCTCCGGGTCCAAGCTTTCCATATTGGTGAGAAGTAGAGTGAACATATGCCGCACATCCCCATGCGCGCAAGTAACTCAAATCTAGCTTCCTTCCGGTCCACAACTCATATGGTGTGGAAGGAACCGATTTGGTTGGAACTCGTTGAGGATATAGGCCGCAGTCAAGCAAAGCATCTCCCCAATAAGAGATGGGTAGATTTGCCTGCGCCATCATGGATCTCACCATGTCTAGCAAGGTTCTATTCCTCCTCTCAAAGAACCCCATTTTGCTGTGGAGTCCCCGGAATGTGAGTTGTCTAGATATCCCCTTTTCATCACATAACCCTTTGAACATATCGGAGAGATACTCTCTACCTCTATCCGTTCTAAGAGTTTTAATCATTTTATCTAATCGATTCTCAACCAAGCTCATGAATTTCTTAAAACATTCAGAGCTTCCGACTTATGAGAAATTAGATAAATGTGACCATACCTTGTATAGTCATCTATGAATGTGATGAAATATGACTGTCCTTTTCTAGTATGCACATTCATGGGTCCACACACATCCGAATGGATAAGTTCTAAAGGAAGAGAGGCTCTCAAAGCCTTTTTAAATGGTTTTCTAGTTGCTTTTCCCGCTAGACATGACTCACGAGTTGGCAAATCAGATAGTGAACCTTGGCCTAAGAGACCTTCTCTTGCCAACCTGTTCATCCTATCTAAGCCAATATGTCCTAGTCTAGCATGCCACAAATTAGAATCAATACACACAGATTTTGGCAAACAAAAACATTACTAGAATTAAATGAATAATCAATTGTATCCAATACAATGAAACCATTATCAAGAAAACCATAACCATAAACCGTATCACCCAGATACAAAACCAAAGAATTGTTTTCAAATACAATTCTAAAACCATGTCTTAAAAGATAAACAATGAAACAAGATTTCGCCGAATGTCCTGGAGCATACAACACATCATGGAGTAACACGTCCGGCCACCTCGCAAAACTAATTTGCATGTGCCTATGCCATGAACCTCCACGCTTGAGCTGTTCCCCATCGTTATCCTTTTGCTTCCTCTTGGAATACGACGGTATTCCACGAAGCTCGAGCGTTCCCTTGTTATGTGTTTCGTGCACCCGAATCAACAATCCACAAAGGATTTAGTTCACAAGCATAGTAGAACTTGTTACATAACAAGATGAGGTATAACACACAAGACATACCTCTTGCTCAGGCAATCACGAGCAAAATGACCAAGCTTTCGGCACTTGAAGCAAATCAAAGCTGATTTCTTCTTGCCGCACTAGTCCCCCTTGAACGCTTGGGCCCACTCTTGTTTTTGTTCCCACCCCGGTTACTTTGCTTGGACCGCCGAGGTTGAGCTTTCTCTCTCTTGCGCTTGAAGCCCGCACTCTTACTAGTGCTAGCTTCAGCAAAGCAAACACATCAGTTTGAGGGGTATCGGCCAACATCCGATCCTCATCAAGCTCAAGGTGCTTGGCAGCTTGATCGAAAGTCTTGACCTCATCAGCATGAGTCAAGAAGATCTTCATATGCTCCCAAGTCTTTGGCAATGACCCGATGATGCGGAGACTTGCTCCTCATCGCCTTCGGCGCCCACATGCGCTCAACTCACTAATCATGTTAGACATGATGGTTATATGCCGCCTCATGGTGTGACCCCGGCGCATCTTATAACCGTCAAAAGTGAGTCCGAGCTGGCGGCCTCTTGTGGTGGAAGTCCCTCCATACCGGAACTTCACAGCCTCCCACAAAGACTTTGCAGTCCTATGCTTCTCATAACGAAGCATCAGGTCATCCCTCATGGAGCTCGTGGATTGTAATCTTGGCTACCCGGTCTTTCCTCTTCCAAGCATTGTATATATCAAGGTCCCCGATGATGTGCAGTGGTACCTTCCTCGGTGGGTTCATGGTCTGGTTTATGGTCTCTAGCATATCCCGCTCTTCCAGAGATATTGCACCTTTCGGTGCCGAGGTCATAATTCCTCTCATTCAGCTTATCTCCTTTAGTGAGGTCAGCAACAATGCTCTTGGTAGCAGCCATTTTTCTAGAGATATTACATACAAGAATGAGTTCAATAAATCTAGCATAAAATACAACTCATGCAACAAAAATCACACTAGCATAGTCAACCTATGGGATAAGCACTTAAACCAAAAGAGATGCTAAAAAAACATTCAATCAAATTCTCATGCAAACCCACATAGACTTATACACTAACTTCATCCGTGCAAGAAACATGATTGATAGACCCATAAATAAAAAAAATAGTTTTATCAAAATAAAACATGCAATCATGTTAAAGCTATGAGGTGGTTCACACGAACACTTCTACCTCATTAGCTCCCACTAGGCCCCATTAGGCCCTTAATGCTCAAACATCACATAGATTGTGAGCCATAGATGTCCAATAAATAGAAACACATTCAAAATTGGACAAAAAATCAGACGGATTCGAGACGGATCACCGTCCGACAATCCGTCCAACAGATTCTAAGACGGCTCTCCATCCGGAATCCATCAGCCCGGACGGATGCCGCTCACCGACGGACATCCTCGGCATTCGTGACCAGACGGATCCCGAGACGGCGCACCGTCCGAGAGTCCGTCGCGTGACCAAACGGATTCGAGATGGCGCACCATCCGAGAGTCCGTCGCTTTCGTGACCAAACGGATTCGAGATGGCTCACCTTCTCGAGATCCGGCTTCGTGACCAAACGGATTCCGAGATGGCGCACCATCGAGAGTCCGTTCGCTTCGTGACCAAACGGATTCCGAGATGGCTCACCTTCTCGATCCGTCCGGTACACGACGTCAATTCCCCATTTAACGATTTTTTTTCTTTGAACGAAATTTTTTCAAAAAAAACGGAAAATCACTTTTTTTTTCTTACAAAAATTCATCCAAAAACACATGAAAAAAATCCAACAATAATTATTAACAAAAATTATCATCATGGATTATCAATTCATGCAAATCTTCATTAGGGAAATTCACAAGGATCTCCCACTCGGATCCGAATCAAAATTAAAGGTTTCCAAAAACCCTATCAATTCTCCCATGGGTTTCGTATTAAACCCTTGATCCTCCCATTGGATCCATACAATAAAATTAAACAATGGGGAGGAACAATAAACGTGGGAACCAATGGCTATGATGCCAATGTTGGTAATACATCAAAAGTAATTCAATTCAATTAATTGATGGGGAAAAATTCCTTACCGAATTCGCTTTCCTTACTTGAAGTATTCGCAGCGGAAGTCTAGATCCACGTTCTCGTTCCACCACCAAAGGTTTACCGGCGAGATTCCACAATAACAGGGAAAGGGAATAATATCCACAACCCAAATGCCGTGGATTAATGGAATGAAGATCGAATACTAGCAAAGAAGAAAATCTAAGCCTGCGATTCTTAGAGAGAGGGAGAGAGAGATGGAGCCCCGTTTCTCGAGATTCGCCGTGCGAATGAATTACTCCGTTACTTGCTCACTAATGCGGTGGTTACTAAAATATATAACCTATTTTGTAACCGCCCTAATAGTGAGTTTCCAATATTGCCCTTGGGCATTTAATTTATTAATCAAATTAATAAATTCCAAAACGTGTTTTGGGGGGGGGGGGGGAAAAAAACGGGGCAAACGGCCCGAAGAAAAAAAAAAAAAAAGCGAAAAAAAAATAAACATTAAAAATAAAAGAAAAAAAAGCCCCTCCCACCCCGGGGGGGGGGGGGGGGGGGGGGAGGAGAAAAAAAAGGGGGGGAGGGGGGGGGGGGGGGGGTAGTTGTGGGGAGAAGAGGGGGAGATTGAAGATGTTGAATGCAAGAAACTTTTTCTAGATTTTGATGGAGAAACTTTTCTGGATTTGATGGACTCAAAAGTGAGTCTGATTGTTGGAGTGCCTTAGTATAGGCTTTTGTGGAATTTTTGTGTAGTCACTTGACACACTTGAGTGATACTTTTATGGAATTTTGGTGTAATCATTGAAGCTACACTTTTATGGAATATTTTGTGTAGCCATGGGAACTGCGCTTTCATGAGATTTTCTTTGGGCACACACTGGAGCTGCAATTTTATGGACTTCTATGTAGCCACTGGAGTGCTACATTTGGTGGAATTTGTGGACTTTTTGTAGTCGTTTGGTGCTACATTTGATGGACTTTTCTATTGATATTACATGTTGCATTTTGAGACCTTCATTAGGAAGGGTGTTTGGTGTTTAGTCTCGTTGGTTGTTGTGAAGACATTGAGTGGGGTGCTGATTTGAGCATGTTGATGTCTGGAAGTTATATGGTTTAAGACCTTTGTACAAAGTGTCATTAAGCTAACGCTCTGTCCCTGGGGGGCGACACAACTCCTCCTAGCGACACGACATAAGCAATAAGTCAACGATATATCGCTGTGAAATCGGCGATATATTGTCAAAAGTAGATTTTTCTCCGAATGAACGCCAGCGAATGTATGTCCTTGACCTTGAGAGACTCTCTGAGTATAGTTATAGTGTGGTTTTATCCACTAGTAGGTAGGCTTCAATGGATCCAAGGAGCCCAGATTGAGCTCAATTGCAACTCCGTGGGAGTTGAGCTCTTCGAAGCAAAGTCCGACATGAAAATCTCCGACTTTGGAGATTTCACACCAACTCCAAAGATGAACAAACTCATGCCTCAAATCAATTACAACAAACCCATCAACGAAATCCCTCTCCTTCTAGTGCAAGTAAGACCAACAATCTGTTGCATCATTGGTCTCTTCTCCAGTGACTCAACTGTACATATGTACCCAATTGGCATCGTTTCCACCATCTCACTCACCAAGTCATCCCTGAGTCCCAGCCTCGGGTCCAAAACTGCTTCCACTCTTAGCCTCTCCTTCACCATCCCTCAAACCCAATCCACAATCTCTCTTGTGCATGCCTTCCCCATCAACAACTTTATCAACACCACCCCGAAGCTGTGCACGTCGACCTCCATTCCATCAGTTTCTTCTCCTATTTGGAGTCCGAACCCGGTGATTCAAGTTTCGAAATCGTCTCTGAGGAGGCGACTTGAGATGACCACGAACCACAGGCGTTGACTCAGCGTGGTGGAGGTACACAAGCCCATGAGTGATCCGGTGATCCCTAAGGTGATTCGGTGGTGAATTCACCATCCCATCTTCTCAAAAAGTCGTTCAAAATGTCGCCATGTCAATGCCTTGGTGGTCGCCGTGTCGGTAGTGTCGCCAGCCACCTACGCGGCGACGTAGGGCGAAATTTCAAGCCTTGTGTAAGACTGGTGCTACCTTTCAAGATTATTCTTATTTGTCCAAGTTGGAGCTTTCTTTATGTATACTCCAGCTTGAAGGGGAGTGTTAGAGATAATGAGACAATATGTAGGAGTGAGATAATATGATCTAGCACGATAGGAGGAGTCCCCCTATCATGATTTCCTTATTGGTTTGGGTTGGGTCAATGATGTTAGTGGTTTCCTCATTGGACTCTGGATATTAGGGTCCTAGTTTAAGTGAATTCACTACTCTTTAAGTTTATTTAGGAAAGTATTGAGAATTATATTTGAGTTTGAGTTTCCTTCTGTAGTCTTAATTCAGCTTATATAAATATATGCTTGCTAATTCGGTAGAAGATACAATTTCTATTGCCCAGACTTTTCTCCATTCATTCTCTTCTTCTCACTCAAGTTCTCTGCTTCTTCTTTTCTCTAGCTAGTAATTGTTATAGATCTTGGAATTGTTTATATAGTTGTCTGTGAACCATCCATGGAATAGATTGTTGTTAATTCATACAAACTCCGGCTATTGTTGAGTCCTCTAGTTTTGATAACATTTGATGTAAACCGAAATTATAGGGCTTACCTTGTAAGGATGCTACCCTAGATGTAAGTTTACTCTAGGGTCCTCTTTAAAAGAACCAGCAATCAATTAGGGTTTTAGAATACCCTACGTTGAAGGGAATGGGTTGGTTCTAGAGTTCTAGGGTTAGGTTTGGTTGGAATATTTGGAATTTAGGGGAATGGGGTTCCTTTGTGGAAAGGGTTGTGAAGAAAATATTTCCTAAGGGAAAGATTAGGTTAAGGTTTTATTGTCAAAAGATATGAAAACCCAACCCATGGGAAATATAGGATAAATTTCTTGAGATGGGTGCTAGGTCAAAGCTTCAAGGGAATCTAAGTTTAACATAGGAGGAAGATTCCCCAACTTTTTGAGGCTTGGATGGCTAAATTGAAAGATATTAAGGTTCTTATTTTCAGGGTCTCAGGAACTACAAAAATTCAAGAAATTAATTAAATCTTGAAATTAGATGATTAGAACTAGGTTAATTCGGATCTAAGGTTACTAGGGTTGGGGGGATGAGGCCCCTAAAGTTAGGGGCAGATCTAATGATTAGATTGGTGTAGATCTAACCTTAAAATTTGGGTCTCTAGGGGAGTCTGAAAATTCAAGAAAATATAAAAGAACGGTACAAAAAAGGGGAAGAAGAGTGCAAGCTAAGGATGGGGCTGGGGGTGCAGTACTTACTTGTAGGTGAAAAAGGATTGCTGGTATTGTTGCATGATTGTTGGAATTGAAGAACACTTGCTAAAATTGAAGAAAATAGCAGAGTAATTCAGGCATGGCCCTCCTATGAAGTCCACGACTTAGATTTTCTTCAAACTCATATTTGTATTCAATTCAACTTGTGATTACATGGTTTGAAGGCTTTATTTATAACTTCAAATGTTTTATTTTTTTTGGGTAAACATTTATGGCCTTAAGTTAAGAAATCAAAAAGTACTCTAAGTTGGAAAACCAATTAGAACTCTAACTGGCTTAAAACAATTCTAACTCAACTACTAATTGACTAAGACTTGACTCAAACAAGAAAACTCTATAACAAACTCTAGTGGACACCAATCTAAATTCTAAGAGTAGATATGGAATCTTAAAAATAAGAAGAATTAAAATAAACTCAAATTAGAGGATCCCAACATAACTTGGAATCTCACCTACATAAGGACTCTTAAATAACTTGCAAATTACTAATCAGAAATCTAGACAATATCCTAGACTCAATGAGACCAAGACCTAGTTGTCACAAATTTGGGCAAAAAAAATTAAAATACCCTTGGATCAAATTAGGTGCCTAAGGTTTGGGGGATCAACCCTAGGACCTGGAAAACACCTGGAAAAATTTTACATCAATAGGGGGACACTTTATCATAGTAATACCCTTCCCTCACTCTAGACCCCAAAAAATAATCAAAAGAAAACCTTATTTTGTATTTATACAAGGCATTTCTTAGTCTCATATTAGTCATAAGGAATGCAAATAAAAACCCTCAAAATCTTCGAAGTCCCTCTAATTCAATGCAAATGTTGTATGCTTCACAAGAATTAATCTGAAACTATATGACATACTAATAAAAAAAAAAATACACTATACTCTTACATGTTAATAAAATTAAATCAGTAACTTTGTTTGAGAGGAATGATAGAAATAGGTCCTTCTCTATTTCAATAAATGTCCAAATTTTTTGATTTCCTGAGTCCTATTTGTCCAAGGCAAAGAGTGGGATTTGACTAAAATATGTCAAAGTACTGTGTTTCATACCAGTAAGAGCATTCACTTATATATGTTACTTCATCATATCTAGTAGGAGCATTTACTTGTATATGTGACTTCACTTATATATCAATGCACTACAACTTCATGAAATTTTTTAGATATATGTCATTTATTCATGTTTTGAGGTGTGGTTCTCCACATACATGCCTTCGATCTAATTATTTGCAGTCCCCAGCCCACAAAGAAACCAATAAATTTACAAAACAGATATTGCATCATTGGATCATTTCAATTCTTTTTAGAATATTAACTTAAAAAAAAACAACTTCCCCATAGTATTTTCTCCCTCAATTGAAATCTTTTCATATAAACAAAACCATTTTATCTTTTCCTTCTTTTGTGGTGGGAAACATCTGTTTCCTTCTTTCTTAGTTTTTTCCTGCACTTCTTTTTCTTTTTTGGAAATGTTTAGGCCTTTCTCTCTTTACTATAATACAGAAATTGAAAAAAAATGAAAGAAATGGTTTTAAATAACTTACATTAACGGAATATACAGTTCCAAATACGAAAGTTATGAGTAGCCCACACAAAAGTGCTGGAGAGTGAGCCCATAATCCGATACAAAAGCTCTGTGAAACAAATATTTAAAAGAAAAACAATGACAACTTTTAGTGGTAAATGGAAAGCTTTAGTCTTACTTTCAAAAAGTAAAACCAAGTAGAAAGAGGGAAACATACAAATGATCTATAGAGCAATTCAATCAACCCCAATACCTTTGATATAATCCTTATGTCCCCCCCCCCCCCCCCAACAAAATCCCAAAGGAAGAACAGAGGAAACATGGTAGGGGTATCAATTAATAGTAGCACCATTAATTTGTATTTTTTTTAAACTAAATTGCAAGTTGAATCAAGTGAAAAGCAACTAAAAACTCACAAACCTTAAAGTATTGCAGATGAAAAGAACCAAACAATTACTGTTTTGATATAATAAAAGAAATAGAAATAGTTCAAAACATGATTTACTAGGGTCATTATATGCTGTTCAGAATACCTACAAATCAACCTTAGAAGATTTTAAATACCCCTACTTGTTCATTGCACCATGAACAACTAAATAAGCCCATCTTAGCAGCCATTGGAGAAATGGATCAAATTTCAAAATCCCAGAAATCAAAGTTGTAATGTGATAAGAGAAAAACGTAAACTTTGTAAAATAGGACTTCAATTACCTATTTAACATCATCAATGCAACGTTTACAAGGATGAGCTGTAAAATAGCTTTTGGGTGAACAAAGCTTTATCATATTATTTTGTCCTCTTTACAATCTCCATTAACCATCTTTTAAGGAGATTAGTTAATCACCTTTTTCATTACATATGAAAGTATTTTTCTCATAGAGGCAGGCTCATGCGATGGTTGGTGGACCACAATTGTAGCTTGAGGTCAAGGCAACGAAACAGCCTCCCAGCAAAAATTGTTGGAGTAAGGTTGCATAAGAAAATTGTGCCCTAGACTCTGCTTGTGCAGAATGCTTTTTACCCTTCAATACTAAGTCAAAGTTGTATACATGTATTTGAAAAAAGTGGATATAACATTTATACCAGCAAGGCAGCTGTGCAAGTGACGGCCCACCCAGTTTCAGTTGAATAAGCTCCAGAAGCCAGTGGAAAATGTTTCTTGTTAATCTGAGCACACAGGAAGCAATCATCCATTAAAAAGAAAAGACAAATTTTATCATTAAATTACTTACATACAACAACAAGCCTCATCCCAACTAAATGGGATCATCCATTAAATTACTTGCATGTAACCGAAAAATCGGACTCAAACATACCTTGTCAATTTCAACATCATACAAGTGGTTTATGCCACTAACGTACGTCCTCATCAACATCACTGCAACCTGAGCCTGAAACAAAATAATATCAATAACAAACCAATGTAAAAGATATATAGAAGTTTCCCAACCACGAATGTTACCTGTAGTGAACCCAGAAAATTTCGTGAAGAACTTACAATTTATTGACCATTTCCAACATTAATGCTTACCTGGAATATTCCCATAAAAAGTTTGGGAGAAAGATCAGTAATAGCTTCTACTGGAAAAAGAGACGCTGCTATTATCCCCACAATCTGATTATTAAAAAAAACACTTAGCACATATTTGATGCTCTGAGAATAATTTCATTTTGTAAAAAAAATGTCAACTTGTCAAATTTAGAGTGTAAAAAAAAAAAAAAAACTTACAGCACCAAAAGAAGCATAAGGGCGACTGAACAGTATAAATGTATCCACCACCTTTGAAAGGCCAGTCTGGCGAGTATTACCATCTTCATTGTACTGCAGCTTTTCCACACTCTGTAGATCATCAGCTAAGGCTTGAAGTCCTGGAAAATAATGTTGAAAGCTTTGCTTGACATGGAATTCATTTTAAAAATGATTTGAACTATGAAACTTGAAACTGGCACAGGAAAATAGGAAGTTTTTAATCCAGATTGTACTTGACCTAATTTTAAAATAATTGAGTGCTATTATTTTGGTAAATGTACTGAATTGTACAGTTCAAAGTGACAGTGTTCCTGGTTTAGTACAACAAGAAACACATTATGTCACTTAACAAGGGTATTTCCCAACTATCCAATTGTAAGAATATCAAAGGACCAGATCAGACAGATGAATCCCTACTTCCTAATTTAACTGAGATTTTTCCTTTATATGGACTGTTGGCTACTCGATCTGTTACTCTGTGATGATTTGACCATTAGAAGTAGGAAATCTTGTGTTTGAAATTGTTCAGCTTTCCTTAGTTAATTTGCCATAATAAGTGTGTCAAGAATGATATAACAAAAATTCATACAGAAAATGCATACAACATCTGAAAACTAAGCTAATGCTCGACAAATAGAGTTGAATGTCCATGAACAACTATGCTGACACAGTCTTTAGTGAATAATTCTTCTAGCATGACAGCAACAGCTGGGTACTTCACATAGTTGCATGAGTAACACAATATGAAGATCATAAAATAAAAAAAAAAATAAAAAAAAAATTAGCCCTGTGCATCAGTGGTCCATCTGGACACTCCCTTAAAAGCAAGAGCTTCCTTCGCATTTCCAGTTTTCTGCACAAGGGAACAAGGAAGCAAAGCATCTTTTCCCTAACTTTGACAGGTTTTTCCAGTAGAAACTGAAACCTCTATAACAATGCAGAAAAATGAATGGAAGTCACTAACAAACTATCACATATTCACATAAATATTTATGTGGTTCAGCAAGAACGCTTCTCCTCTCTCTACCTCTTCCTTGTCGTTCAGTCCAGGAAATCAAAACATCAGGGTGTCCTACATCACTTACATGGACTGATTCAGCTGTTTTGGCTCTTTCTGTGTGTGTGTGCTGTTACCCTCTCAGTTACCCACTTACGATTCACAGCCAGGAAACCTGATCGTTCAGATTGATTTATTCATAGTGGCATTAATCAGCTAGATTTAATCTTTAGATCTTGAATAAATGTCCATTGATGATAATTGTGCTGATTAATCTTTAGATCTTGAATAAATGTCCATTGATGATAATTGTAGCTGACAAGTATACAGTTAATCAACAATCCATTATCCTATTAATAAAGAGAAGCCGTAAATTGTAACTTTTTAGTTATCTACCTACTGTCTTCTCAGAAAATTGTAACATTTTAGTTATCTACTGTCTAACTCCCAAAAAGCTCTTAAAGTCATCCGTGAAAATGTTTAAAAAATAATTTGGAAGTGACTCACAATTTTTAATACAACAAAGCCTTGTCCCAATTAAATGGGGCCAACTACATGGATTCTTGCATTCTAATAAACTCTATTTAATGCCATACTAGGTATAAGGCAAAACTTATGCATGCGTTTTCTCATCGTGTCTCTTAAGGTTTTCTTGGGTTTGGCCTAGTTCTTTCACTTTATTCAATCTAGATTAAATCACTTCTCTTCTGGGTGCATTTAAGGGCCTCCATTGAAGTTGATCGTGCCACCTCAATCAACTTTCTTATAGCATATAAAAAATAGTTTATTATTTTATTATTCTCAAAAGTTGTCACTATCCTACTTTCAGTTTTGAGGTGTCCATCAGCTTGGTTTATCAACTTTTCATAATTTGATAACATTGTAATGGATCAACCTGATTATATGTTTTGGTCGGAGGGAACAAAGAGCTTATTATTTGGGTTGGGTTGTTGTAAACCAAAAACATCCTTGCTCAATTGGATTGTAATCAGTTTTTGAAACCTGCCCACAATATAATATTGTAAAAAAGCCATTAATAATGGCCGTTCATTGCATATAAATTACTCATTAATAGCGAAGAGTGAGTGAATGAGTTACCTTTTTGTTGCAGATAATGCTTTTGATTTGGGGGATGAGACCAACGTGAACATGGCAACATTTCTAAACCCAATCTTGTGGTTGGCATAGGCCGGAAAGTGCCATTTCTGGAAAACAGTCTTCTCTTGAACAGATAATTAAACAAAAACCCAGAAGCAGAAACGAAAGATGGCCTCTCCACCAAAGAAGAACCCAACAATTCCTTTGCAAACGCCATGAATTAACAATGTAGGAGATTCTACTTCCTTGTTTCTGTTTTATCAACTTTAACATTCGAGATTCTTAGTAGGGAAGAGAAACATAAAGAAGTAAACATCAGGAGGAACAACTTGGATTTTTTTTATAGAAGAAATGATGTGGCAACATAAGAAGATAATATAAATATATAATACGTCCAGCAGCTCATTTCAACACCGATTTTTTTATAGAAGAAATGATGTCCCCAATATAAGAAGATAATATAAATATATAATACGTCCAGCTACTCATGTCAAAACGGATTTTTTTATAGAAGAAATGATGTTGGCAATATAAGAATAATATAAATATATAATACGTCCAGCTACTTAATTTTGTTTTTGTTGGCGTTAATTAAGACCATTTATAAAAGAGGGTCACGTGGAACAGAGTGAAACGGGTCCGTTGGTAAGCTTCCATATTTTTTCTTCTTTTAAGATTTTGATCTTCGTTCCTCAATCGTACTTTAGGATTCGCAAATGGACCGTTGGTCAAGATCTAGTCAAAATCTCCATCTTGCTAAACATTATCCGTGCATTTATGGCATAGGACTGAAGCAATGTCTCTCTTATTCATTGTACGGTTTTGTACCCATTAATTAATAAAAATTTACATGAATTTAAATAAGATTAATATGCACGGCCATACATGAAAAAGAATCTGATTTATAGGGAAATGTTCTTTGAGCCTTTGAAAGAAGGATGGCTCATACCTCTGATCTCTCAGATCCTCATATGAAACAGCTTTCGATACCACTACACGTGATAACGTTCATGTGCAACTCTTTCTATACTTGTTCATATCACTTGTTAAAACTAAAAAACACCCAAGGGCAAATGTTTTAGAACAAGCAGAGTCTCGAGGGATATTTTTCCTATGCAATCTTACTCCAAACCCTGAAAATACTTCAACAATAGTGCACTCCACCACAAGTTCTTAAGGTATATCAACATCATAAACATAAACTCCATGGCTCGAATGACACGTTAACCCAAACCAAACAGCTGAAAGTAACATCAACCATCTTCAGAAGCAAAACAAAGAGAAACATAGAATGAGAGAATTCATTAAGTGTAAATTCGGATATTACATATAAATA
The DNA here is from genome assembly GCF_041222555.1 of Hakea prostrata. Taxonomy (NCBI): domain Eukaryota; kingdom Viridiplantae; phylum Streptophyta; class Magnoliopsida; order Proteales; family Proteaceae; genus Hakea; species Hakea prostrata. The sequence goes on from NC_142603.1 coordinate 41,350,849, forward strand.
CTGATTGGAAGCAACAAACTGAGTACAACAAAATTAGATATGGAAAGCAGAACACAAAGTCCAATACAAGGAAAATAAGCGTCAAATCTGTGAACACTTGAACAAAGCTGAAGTTGATATGCCCATCTATTTGATACTGCTCATACATTGGGGCATTGAAGCCTTTGACCAGGTCATCAAGCTAATTAGACCTGCATGCTGATATGCTTAGAAGAAATATCCAAAATTCTGCCCCGGCCGGCGCAGCCGGGAAGGCAGGGCAACTGGGGTCCCCCTTGCTCTTTTTTTTTGGCCTGCCAGAAGTTGTTGGCGCCCGGGGGGGCCGGGTGGCCCAGTGTAAAAGATGGTTGGGGAAAGATCAGAACATGATAGCATGCCATAATTTGGAACATACCCGGTTGCTAGAAAACCATCAGTCAGTCCACCAATAAATATGACTTGTTTGAACTCGCCTGTTCTGAATGCAACTTGCAAAAAAAGGACAAGATATCACAATACAAAGATATGCTGAGAAACAACAATTACTTCAACAGTGCAGGTTGAAAAGGAACAACAATTCAATTTATAAGAACCCACCTAAAAATGGAAACAAAGCATTTCCTTGGGAAATAGTCTCTATGATGTGGGAAAAAGTCCAGGGAGGAAGTCTGTTTCTCGTGCAACTACAGAAGGGGCTCAAAGCCATGCATCCAAGTGGCACCGAATGGGCCAAAGTATATAGGATGGATAGAACCCTATGCTAGTGTGAAGTTATTATATTCAGAATACACTGATTTTGGGGCAGTAGGGATTGTTGTAATTTCTATGGATTTATTTTAAAATTCAAATTTGATTTTTTGAAGGGTTGGGTCTTTCCCTAAAAGACACCCAAATGGCCAATAGGTGTCTCTTTTGGGATGTCAGTTTGGTGGCCAACAAAAGAGCCTTAAGGGAGGAGACATGTTTCTTAGAGACAACCCTTAGTGATATCTGTTACTCTCCGTATATAAAGGTGGAAGGGGTTGTTTATTATGATGCTAACATTTTTTTAATTGTTGTGATTAAACTGTATCATAAAACAGATTAGTGAAAACAACTTTACGGATCCCATAGTCCATCAATTACGGAGTGCACCTTCTATGATCAAGGGGTTGACTGATCTTGGGGGGTGAAAACGCACTTAGAACCGTGTGCACTGTTTGGGCATTTAAATACCTTAAAGAAAGTGCCGGCCATTACTGGCATGTTTCAACTCCGTTAATTTTCGTTTATCATTAGATGGATGTACGTAACAAAGCTTTCAAAAAGGAGTTTGTTCATGCCATTTGAAACAAGATAAGTTTTATGATTCTATTTTATTTGTCTTATTCGATTGCCTGTGATAATATAATTTCTAACAGTTTTAAGGTATTTAAATGGTATAAGACTTGGTATATGACTGTTTGAATTATTATACGCATGAAATCTTAGAGTTGATTCCAAGGCAGAAGAAAATGATTTGAAACGTTCCTAGTTAGGCTTCATGTGTTTCTTGGGTCCACGGACACTCTTTCGTTTTTTCCTATTACTTCAGTGGATGTAATGATTACTTAGTTCTTTCGAGAAGTTTTGAGTCTTGGATCCTTCGGTTGATCCCAAGGAGTCTTGGTTCGTGCCCAACATGATTCATTTACGATGTTGTATTGAATCCCAATTAACTTTGGATTTAGACTATTAACACATGTTGTGAGGGAACATTATGGTTTCCGTCAAATTTGAACCATCTCTCATTTCTACGAATGCTCTGATATTTGGGTTTAAAATCCCATACAAGTGGCTATCTTGCAGTAAGATTTTTAAAGTTGGGTTTAGTTAATTCATTTGTTTACCATCAGGTGTTTACCCATCAAACTTTCATGATTTGATATACATCATTGGTAAATCACCCATCCAATATGGATTCTCAACAGAGAGAAAAGAAAGTTTCCGAATGTGCCTGACTATAGCTAACTACCTCTGTGTTTTCTTCTTCTGGGTTCTTTTTATTTTACACTTTATATTCTTCACTAGAAAGTGGAGACTTCAAGATTTTGTAGGACTGCAACAGTTCTTTTGGGGCGACCAGTTTGCAAAAGTGAAGACTCTTTCTACTTGAGAAGGCAAAGAGTTTCTCTTGAGGAAAGCTTTAATAGTTAAAAATGGATATAAATGTCAACACCCCAATACTGGTAAGTTCTTTAGACAAGTTCTTTAGTCCTTCTCAGTCCCATTGTGGATTGTGTAATCCCACAATAATTTTGAAGATGTAATTACGTGGCACTTGGCTTCTTGAATAAGCAAGTGAGAAGGTATGTTATAACCCCTGGAAGTTTAAGTTTTCGCTCTTGATGCCTTGGATCTATATGGGCTGTTAGTTCTTTAGCCTCTAGGGGTAGCAGTGTATATGCATTTGTTTGTGTAGGTAATACTCCATATATCAATATTGTTTAATTGCGGGGAAAAGATTCCTTACCTGGATACGCTTTCCCTTACTTGAAGTATTCGCAGCGGAAGTCTAGATCCACGTTCTCGTTCAACCACGAAAGCTCTACCAGGGTGATTCCACAATCACTAGGAAAGGGAATGATATTCACAGCCCAAATGCCGTGGATTAATGGAATGAAGATCAAAAGCGAGGAAAGAAAAAAAGCTTCCTTGGCCTGCGATTCTATGAGAGAGGGAGAGAGAGATGGAGCCGTCATTTCTCTGAGATTCGCTCGTACAAATAAATCACACACTTACTCACTAATGCGGTGGTTACCAAAATATATAACCCTATTTTGTAACCGCCCTAATAGTGAGTTTCCAATATTGCCCTTGGGCATTTAATTTATTAATCATATTAATAAATCCCAACAGCTCCCACTTGCACAAGGGCAAGTGTTAATCTTTCAATGTGTCCCAAACACACTTGTATATCCCAGATATACACATTCAATCTCTCTGCTATGTATCCCAGATACATAGACCTCTTGTGTCCCAGACACACATGTATATCCTAGATATACATATTCAATTTCTCTGTTATGTATCCCAGATACATAGACCTCTTGTGTCCCAGACACACATGTATATCCTAGATATACATATATATTGATCTCTTTACTATGTATCCCAGATACATAGACCACCTGTGTCTCAGACACTAATATCCACAAGTCATACTGGTAAAATGGGTTGTGCGACCGGTGATATACCTGCACGCATGAGCCCCAAACTAGAAACCTTCCCAAAAGGCCAGAATGGCACATCACTCATAGAAACAAATCAAATAAGCATTAGTATAACACAGTGTCCTAGGTTTATTCAAACTCACCGAGCACTAAAGGTATCTCGATCCCTCCGAGAGATCACCTTCTTGTCCTTAAAATGTTCACTCGCAACACATACGGTTGGCGCCAACAAACACTTTTTAGGGTGCAGTTGAATCAAACATTTCCTTTCGCCCCAGACCATCACTACACTTAGGATTGACTCCTTTCCCGGTAGTGCCCCTTTAGGTCGAATCAATCATGACCATAGGTAACACCCCAAAGTAGCCACATCAACCCTTCGTTTCATGATGTCGTCGAAAGTCACTAAGAACACTAATGGACCATAAGGTCCAGGACTCACACAATGAGAGGAGCAGGGATCCATCCTCTTATTTCCAATGATCGCTAAGCACACATAGTATGATATATGTGCTATGGTGGAGCATTCTATATACAATAGAACGTATGTCCATCTCAACACCATACAGGTCTTAGTCTAGTCGCAACCTCTTGCGCCTAACCCGAGTTTCTTTATTGTCGCCACCCTAGCGCACAAAAGTACGAGCTCTATAGGCAACATGAATAGTGGGAACACATGGATCTCTCACAATAGAGAAACCATCTGATCCAAATCAAGGCGACATCATGATTATGAATTGACCACACAAAGCATCACAAGATCTGGCTCCAAGGCGGAGAGGCGAATGCTCGTGTGAGTGAGCATTCGCTATGACATATCTTGTTTTATGCTACAAGAAACACAAACAACGAAAGTGAATAAGAATAAATGCGGAATGAACTCATATTACTATTAATAAGAAAGTCTGGACAAAAATAAGACAAAAAGAAGGATTTTACAGAGAAATAAAAACATCCTGGCTATAGGTTTGGAAGAGGGTCAGCACATGACTAGTAGATATGTGCTAAGTAAACTTTCCTGATGTAATGTCTTAACAAAGTGATATCTCAACGATATGTTTGGTCTTCCCATGATACTTGGGGTCCTGACATAGTTAAGAGGAATCACAGAGACAAGGGAGCCTCTTGGATGTCATCACAATCGAATGTCGAAGGAATCTCTCAACCAAAAGCCGAAGAGGAGCATGACATAGCCATGGTCAAGAGGGAATACAAGCCTACTGACAAGAAAGGGATAGCAAGAAATCATATCGAGAGGTTGATTTGCACTCATGATGAGAGGGATCACTAAGAACTAAGAAACGATCCTTGGTAACACAACATGAGTACGTGAGATATCTCAATATCTCTGAGCTCAGGCTATGCCGGGTTGATTGGTATCGACTAACCAAACCCACACATAACAAATATCGGCCTAATACACATCATAGCATACATAAGGCTAAGACCGGAAAATGGAACTCTTCCATCTGGTTTTCTCTGAGTCTAGGACCCATATCAAGGCTCAAATGCAAACCCTCTCCGGAGTATCATATGGTTTGAGTATGCATCGGTATTCGCAAGACATGTCAATATAGGTCTCTGAGATAAACCGGAATCTCTTGCCTATCGACAACTGACACAAGCACATAGCTGCTTCACCCATGTCTCAATCAAATAGGAAGACAACATTCTTAATGGTTTCAATAGCCGCTATGCTAGCATAAGTATGTATTACATACGGTGTGGAATGACATAATTATACGATCTCTTGGTGTAAACACGGTGGTCTTCCTCAAGCATGGAAAAACATTTTCCATCATAGCTGGTGGAAGCGCACATTCACTATCTAGATGCTTGCCTTAAGCCATATATGGACTTCTAAGCTTGCACACTTGGCTCAAGTCCATTTGCTTCAAAGCCTGAGGTTGATCCATATAGATCTCTTCCTCAAGTTCTCCATGAGAAAACAGTTTTACATCCAGATAAAGCCAAGTCCAACGAGCAACAAGGCTAGTATGAGGCGAATTGAGGCAAACCAACCACGGGGGAAAAAGTTCCTATAATCAACGCCCTCTCATTGGGTGAGCCCAGCCACTAAACGAGCCTTGAATCTCTCAATAGATCCATCCGCTTTCTTTTGATCTTGAGAACCCACTGTTCCCAAGCCTTCGGCGGGGAAGTCAACCAAGTCCAGAATGATTACCTTCATGACTAACTCTTCCTTATTGCTAACCATCCTTGAGCTGACGAAGAGCTGACGCTCTTTGGTTCATGCTCATCGATTGAAGTCATCTCAGGCGATCTCTTCAGGAGTTATCATGTAGGCTCATCCTCAGGAAAGGAGAGGAAAGGCGCCCACTACGGCGAAGTGCATGTCGATTGCTCACCGTCTAAGGTAGCTATCACAGCACTCCGCTCCCACTAGGATCTTCGGATGAACCCCAGGTTCATTATCCATAATCGAATCCCTGGAGTGACAAGACCACTATCTTGTATCTCAAAGAATTCGATGATTCTTTGTAACTCCGAAAGAGATGGAAAATCATTCTCCAAGAATGATGCATCCCAGACTCAAGTTCGTTCTCCTCTCACTCTCATCTAGTCCAATGAAGACATGGCCCTTTGAGGGTTCAAAATATCTCACAAAGATACACTTTCTTCCTCTGGGTCCAAGCTTTCCATATTGGAGAGAAGTAGAGTGAACATATGTGCACATCCCATGGGAAGAACCAAACCGGCTCTCGGTCCACAACTCATATGGTGTGGAAGGAACGATTTGGTTGGAACTCTATTGAGGATATAGGCCAGCGGAAAGCATCTCCCCAATAAGAGATGGGTAGATTTGCGGCCATCATGGATCTCACCATGTCTAGCAAGGTTCTATTCCTCCTCAACAACCCCATTTCTTGTGGAGTCCCTGGAATAGTAAGTTGTCTAGATATCCCCTTTTCATCACATAACCCTTTGAACATATTGGAGAGATACTCTCTACCTCTATCCGTTCTAAGAGTTTTAATCCTTTTATCTAAGCGATTCTCAACTAAGCTCATGAATTTCTTAAAACATTCAGAGCTTGACTTATGAGAAATTAGATAAATGTGACCATACCTTGTATAGTCATCTATGAATGTGATGAAATTAGACTGTCCTTTTCTAGTATGCACATTCATGGGTCCACACACATCTGAATGGATAAGTTCTAAAGGAAGAGAGGCTCTCAAAGCCTTTTTAAATGGTTTTCTAGTTGCTTTTCCTGCTAGACATGACTCACAGGTTGGCAAATCAGATAGTGAACCTTGGCCTAGAGACCTTCTCTTGCCAACCTGTTCATCCTATCTAAGCCAATATGTCCTAGTCTAGCATGCCACAAATTAGAATCAATACACACAGTATTTTGGCAAACAAAAGCACTACTAGAATTAAATGAATAATCAATTGTATCCAATACAATGAAACCATTATTAAGAAAACCATAACCATAAACTGTATCACCCAGATACAAAACCAAAGAATTGTTTTCAAATACAACTCTAAAACCATGTCTTTAAAGATAAATAACATAAACAAGATTTCGCCGAATGTCTGGAGCATACAGCACATCATGGAGTAACAACGCCTCGCCACCTCGCAAAACTAATTTGCATGTGCCTATGCAATGAACCTCCACGCTTGAGCTGTTCCCCATCGTTATTCTTTTGCTTCCTCTTGGAATACGACGGTATTCCACGAAGCTCGAGCGTTCCTTTGTTATGTGTTTCATGCTTTGAATCAACAATCCACAAAGGATTTTGTTCAGCAAGCATAGTAGAACTTGTTACATAACAAGATGAGGTATAACACACAATACATACCTCTTGCTTAGTGCAATCACGAGCAAAATGACCAGGCTTTCGGCACTTGAAGCAAATCAAAGCTGATTTCTTCTTGCCAGCTCTAGTCCCCCTTGAACGCTTGGGGCCACTCTTGTTTTTGTTCCCACCCTGGTTACTTTGCTTGGACCGCTGAGGTTGAGCTTTCTCTCTCTTGCGCTTGAAGCCTGCACCCTTACTAGTGCTAGCTTCAGCAGCAAATACATCAGTTTGAGGGGCATCGGCCAACATCCGATCCTCATCAAGCTCAAGGTGCTTGGCAGCTTGATCGAAAGTCTTGACCTCATCAGCATGAGTCAAGAAGATCTTCATATGCTCCCAAGTCTTTGGCAATGACCTGATGACTGCGGAGACTTGCTCCTCATCAGTCTTCTGGCGCCCACATGCGCTCAACTCACTAATCATGTTAGACATGATGATTATATGATGCCTCATGGTGTGACCCTGGCGCATCTTATAACCGTCAAAGGTGAGTCCGAGCTGGCGGCCTCTTGTGGTGGAAGTCCCTCCATACTGGAACTTCACAGCCTCCCACAAAGACTTTGCAGTCCTATGCTTCTCATAACGAAGCATCAGGTCATCCCTCATGGAGCTCAGGATTGTAATCCTAGCTACCCGGTCTTTCCTCTTCCAGGAATTGTAAAGCTCAAGGTTCCTGCTATACCGTGCAGTGGTACCTTCCTCAGGTGGGGACATGGTCTAGTTTACGGTTTCCAGCATGTTCTATTCTTCTAGGAGATACTGCACCTTTCGGTGCCAAAGGTCATAATACCTCTCATTCGGTTTATCTCCTTTCGCGAAGTTAGCAACAATGCTCTTGGTAGCAGCCATTTATTCTAGAGACATTACATACTAGGATGAGTTCAACTATTCTAGCATAAAACACAACTCATGCAACAACAAATCACACTAGCATAGTCAACCTATGGGAAAAGCACTTAAACCAAAAGAAATGCTAAAAAACATTCAATCAAATTCTCATGCAAACCCACATAGACTTATACACTAATTTCATTCTGTGCAAGAAACATGATTGATAGACCCATATAGAAAAAATAGTTTTATTAAAATAAAACATGCAATCATGTTAAAGCTATGAGGTGGTTCACACAGAACACTTCTACCTCATTAGCTCCCACTAGGCCCCATTAGACCCTTAATGCCAAACATCACATAGATTGTGAGCCATAGATGTCCAATAAATAGAAACACATTCAAAATTGGACAAAAAAATCAGACGGATTCTGAGACGGATCACCGCCGACAACCGCCGAGACAGAGACCTCTCCGTCGGGAGTCCATCGCCGACGAACCCGCACCAGACGGACGTCCTCGGCATTATGTGACCAGACGGATTCTGAGACGGCGCACCGTCTAAGAGTCCGTCTGGCTTCTGTGACCAGACAGATTCTGAGATGGCGCACCATCTGAGAGTCTGTCTGGCTTCTGTGACCAAACGGATTCTAAGACGGCTCACCGTCTCACCATCCGTCCGGTACACAGACGTCAATTCCCCATTTAACGATTTTTTTTTTCAAAGAAAAAACATCCACGATCACATGAAAAAAAAAATCCAGCATTAAATCTTAACAAAAATTATCATCAATTCATGCAAATCTTCATTAGGGAAATTCACAAGATCCTCCCACTCTGATCCGAATCAAAATTAAGGGTTTCCAAAAACCCTATCAATTCTCCCATGGGTTTCGTATTAAACCCTAGATTCTCCATAAACCGTTGATCCTCCCATTGGATCCATACAATAAAATTAAACAATGGGGAGGAACAAAAACCGTGGGAACCAATGGCTCTGATACCAATGTAGGTAATACTCCATATATCAATATTGTTTAATTGACGGGGAAAAGATTCCTTACCTGGATACGCTTTACCTTATTTGAACTATTCGCAACGGAAGTCTAGATCCACGTTCTCGTTCAACCACCAAAGCTCTACCGGGGTGATTCCACAATCACTAGGAAAGGGAATGATATTCACAACCCAAATGCCGTGGATTAATGGAATGAAGATCAAAAGCGAGGAAAGAAAAAAAGCTTCCTTGGCCTGCGATTCTATGAGAGAGGGAGAGAGAGATGGAGCCGTCGTTTCTCTGAGATTCGCTCGTACGAATTAATCACACACTTACTCACTAATGCGGTGGTTACCAAAATATATAACCCTATTTTGTAACCGCCCTAATAGTGAGTTTCCAATATTGCCCTTGGGCATTTAATTTATTAATCATATTAATAAATTCCAATAGTTTGTATGTGTTCTTTTGTCTTGTACAAAACCAACAATGATGGTGATAACTTGGCTGCGTTTCTTAACAACGAACCTGAGTTCATCAATAAACTAAAGTTCGTAAGAGAAGATCTATATATCCACATGTCAGTAAATGGAGAATATATATCATGCTCATTATTACATAATCAAAATCAGATGGGTTCCCTTCATTCCATTGGGGTTTCTCTGTTCGAGATGCTCTTTGTCTTTCCTCCCTGTTCTGGTCAAGAATTTTAGGACTTAAAAAATTGAACAACATGATGTCGCTATTGATTTTATTCTTGTTGTTTCATGGAGAAAACAATTCATATGATGCTGCGTGTGGGTTTGGACGCGATACATTGGTTATACCGTTACTAGGAATCATTGTGTTATGGATATTTTATAATAGACCTGGATGGGTTGACCAAAGAAGAACTAGACCAATCAAACCTTGGTCGGACCACGAATAAAACGAAGATACTAAGCAAGGTATACAATTTGAATCATATCCAACCTCCTTAAAGATAAGGATAAGGATTCCGATCAAGTTGGGTTACTGTTAGAATCTAGATCGGACTCCACAACTACAATCCAAGTAATACTGTCTTGGCAGGTAAGACTCCTCTCCGCAAGAAGCTAGCAACAATGACGGAGTTCTATTCGAACTCCATTACCGCATCTATAAATACCCACATATTCATCATTATCAGGTATGCACTCTTAAGTTATTGAATACATGGAAAGATTGAGCTGGCTTCCTTTGTTCGTCGGAGATGAAACTCGACCACATCGGTCGAGCACGTTTTTGCAGGTTCAAGCGTTCAACCAGGAGGGACCAAATTCTGCATCAACACATTGTAAGAACGTTTGAAAGAACAATGAAGATTTTCAGAGAAACAAGATGCTTATATTGCATGGGAACAAGGGAAAACTAAATTATCTGAAGTGCCCCAAGAAGGTTTAGTCATTTAAGTGTGAAGAAACAGTTGTTGGTGGGAATCTGTTGAATACAAGCAGAAGTTGACTAAAGATTATTCATGTTTCATTTTTCGAGGTTGACAAAACTGTTGATAACTTGGTAAAATCTGCTACCACATCCTATGATATTTTTGTTGTTGAAACCACATCTTCAGGCATTTTCTTCCTTTGTCTTTCAAGTGGTTTCTTACAAAGATAATTCTTCATCCATGAACGCGTCCATTGGACAGGGTGACAGCACGAGTAGTCAAGACCCAGCTTTAATGGAATCTTTTGGTTTTGTTGTTAGCAGGTCTGAAAGATGGTGCCTCTAATTGAACTGGGTCTACAAGACCACTTGTTCTAGACAAACTTTTATTCTCTCTCTAAGAAACATACAGTTCCAAGCTTTATTAGAGTTTTTGCCACCAGGGACTATATGGTCAATGAGAAACTGAATCATCTTTCCTCTTGAAGAAGTCTTTCCACAAACAGACTTGGCCTATTGAGATGGGGAATTGGTTATCCTAAACAGAGATGAGGTGCAGGAACAATGAGAGATGGATTTAGTGGAGCCTTGGGAAATGAGTAAGAGACACAAGTTTCTCAGACTTTCCCTACTTAGCCTACTTGATTGATTTTATGTGGAGAGTGGAACTGACTTAAAAGGGAAAAATTATCTTTTCCCCATGAAAATAATATGCTAAATGAAGAAGAATCATTCTATGAAACCCCACATGCCTTAACCACTCGGCCAAAGTGATTTGATTGAATGTTTCAGTTGTCTTCTGAGCCACATGAGTTTCTTCTTGGTGCCTCAGCAGCTCCTAATGAGGTTAAAGATGAGGTAACTAACCTCATGGCAAGGCAATGTTCTCAGTTCAACCAATTTAATTGGTTTCCTAGTTTGACAAAGATGGGAAATATACTTTTGGGAGAAAGAGGTAGATTGTGTCATTTTCAATGATACTTTCTGGAAAGTCCTATGATCCCTATAGTATTAAATGATTATGGATTCCTTTTCTTGATGTTATTAGATAAAATTAGCAATGTACATAGATTTGTATAGCATATGTTATGATGTTTGACAAGCTTGGACGTGTGGGATTCCCTTGTTGCAATCATATATGGGAGGTTGTGTCTTGCAATTTTCAAGTTAACCTAATTTATTTGGGATATGAAAAATCCAAAGTTGGTTAGGCCAAGTGGCATTAATTAATGATATAGTACGGTACATGTGATCTAATACTATTAGTATTATATGTATTCGGTTCATTAAATTTTATGCATAGATCAAACTAGTGGGGGTTTATGTTTATCGTGAGGTGCATATAAGTTTACATATTAACTCTCCTCTCAAGAGACAATTCTGGTAAAATGGCTGATTTTATTTGAAAAGAAAATAGTATATGCTTCAGATGCATTTGGGTGCCATATTGATTTAAAAGTGATATGTAAACTCTTGGTGAGAAATGATTTTTAATTAAAATTATAAGTTCCACCAAATATCACCAACTAGATTATACCTTTGTAAGAAGGTTGAAAACTCAAAGAGTTGGTAGTTGAGTATATATAAGTACCTACATGAGTGGCTTTATAAATTTGCCGAATCCTAAGCCACAAGGCTAAGGTGACAATGAAAGATACATGATGACGATTATTGGAAAAAGCATTTACATTCATTGTAAATGACGTGATCAATAGAAAAAGTATATAAGACATTGTGTCTTAGAAGTATGTATCTATAATTGGAAGGGACATTATGTCTTATACACATATGTCCAATGAAGCTAATATAATAGTGCTATGTGTGGTCAATTAAATAGTTTGACTAAAAGTTGTGTAAAGCCTCAAAATCACTAATGTGATGTTGTTTAGAGGAATGAGCTATGAAAGCCTATCTAAGGTCATGTGATGGATATCCGACCTATGTGAAGAAATTTCAATCTTGAATTAGGTTCAAAGGGTAAACAATGAAGTCACTGGATGACCTGAGTAGTACTACTAAGTTTTTTTTTTTTTTTTGTTTTTTTTTTTTTTTTTTTTTTTTTTTATTTTTATTTTTTTTATGAATATAGGCGAATTCTCTGGAGATCCATGAGACTAAGATCTGGGACATGGCCTATTCTCTTTTATTAGAAGAAAAATGTCCAAAAGAATAAATTTTATAAAAGGGCTTACCACGTAAAGTCAACCGATAGGATATGGAAGATGAACTTGTCAGCTAAACACTGAGGAAAGGTTCAAGAAGTCTGACTTCACCTATACTCTGTAGCGAGGTTCATTAGACCTAGTGTAGGTTGAAGTCTGAAAGCCACCTATAACGATGTGTCCTATTGTGTCTAATGTATTCACCAATTCAGTGTTTTGTTTTCCCAAAATTTTTGAATTTTATGGGGATTTTTGTAGCAGAAATGATGATGCTAAGATGGATGAGTGGCAAAACTAGGATGGATAAGATAAAAACGATCAATTAGAGTTGGCGGGAGTCGCCCTATAAGTGATAAACTTAGAGAAAGTCGTTTGAGGTGGCACGGCCACGTCAACGGAGACCTATAAATGCTCCTGTTCGGAGAAGTGATATAATCCATATTGAAGGAACTAGAAGAGCTAGGGGTAGACCTAAGATAACCTTAGGAGAAGTGGTGAGAAAGGATATGTATAGCTTAGGCCTTGTATCTAGCATGGCCTTGAACAGAACCGATTGGAGGGCAAGAATCCATGTAGCCGACCCCATTTAGTTGGGAAAAGGCTTATTGTTGTTGTTGTTGTTGTTGTTGTATGGGGATTTTTGTAATTTTTATGGATTTATTTTAAAATTCGTAATTTCATTTTGTGAAGGGTTGGGTCTTTCCCTAAAAGACACCTAAATGGCCAATAGGTGTCTCTTTTGGGATGTTAGTTTGGTAGCTAACAAATAAGGCTTAAGGAAGGAGACATGTTTCTTGGAGACACCCTTAGTGGTGTCTGTTACTCTCCTATATAAAGGTGGGAGGGGTTGCTTTTTCTGGTGCGAAAATTTTTTAGATTTTGTAATTAATATCATAAAACAGCTTGGTGAAAACAACTTTACGGATCCCTTAGTCCATCAATTACGGAGTGCACCGTCTATGATGGAGGGGTTGACTGATCTTGGGGTGAAAACACACTCATACCCGTGTGCACCATTCAGGCGTTTAAATACCTTAAAGAAAGTGCTTGTCATTACCAGCACGTTTCAACTCCATCAAATTTTGTTTATCATTAGATGGATGTACGTAACAAAGTTTTCAAAAAGGAGTTGTTCATGCCATTTGAAACAAGATAAGTTTTCTAATTCTACTTTATTTGTCTTATACAATTGCCTTGTGGTAATATAATTTCAAAAGGAATTTCTTTTTGCTAGGGATCAATTTTAAATCTAACTAACATTAGGTAGTTTTTTTATTAGGCTGCTATTTACATTGATCAGTCTTCATTATTCATTCACTCTTGAAGGCTTCAAATTTCAGCCCATGCATTATATCACCCACCTTTCTATGCAGTTTATTTTGGTCATATTACCCACTTTGCATGATACATTGCCAGATAAAAGCTAATATAGTTGCATTTTGTCTAATTCTTAACTCACAAATCAGAGTTGAGCTGAGATAATTATGGTTAAAAATGCAGGGGATAGATGTTTGATGGCATGATGGGATTTATATTATCAGGGCCATACTTTAGCTTGGCCAAATAGGTTTTGTATTTCAGAATAATATTTCAGTTTGGGGGACTACTAGAGTACTAGTCAGGGTATATGGACTTAACTAACATGCTTCAATTTATGAAATACATCAAGAAAAAAAAAAAAAAAAAAAAAAAAAAACTTGTTGCACATCAATTCTATGAAAGGTAAAAACATCAATGGGAAAAAAATTACTTTTGCACAAAGAATTGCTCTTTATACCTGCCTAAGGTTACTTAATCTGGTCTGAGTTTCCAACATGAATATTTTGTTTTCTACTTCCTCATAATAGGCTAGGTTTTCTCCAAGTGCTTTGTAGTTTATTATTGTCATATATATGATTATGTTGCTATGTTTTATGGTAATTCCTATGTTGGGAAGATGTTGTTAGATACTAGTCAAAGCTCATCATGTGAGAGTGATATTTTGGAATTTAGTTCTTAACCCTAGCGTGACTTGAATCGTAGAATTAGAGGCTTAACAGTTTCTTGCATTGATAGATTTGTATTAAGGTTCAGATACATAAAAGTACCACCACATCATATTCAATCGAGTTTTATTCGAATTTCATAGTGTTGTTTGTGTGTGCTATTTGTTGGTGGAAGAATGGAATTTTGTTAGATACACTGAACTCTTTGGATTGTTGGAATTTTGGACAAGTTTCCTAACATTCTATTGTGTTTATGGTTGCATCTCAGTGGTTGGTTGGCTAGTTTCTTGTGATGGCTGGTTGTCTTGAGCCTCAAATTGGAATGAGATTTAGGTTGGAAGAAAAAACGTATAATATTTATAAAGAATATGGGTGTAATGTTGGGTTTGGTATAAGAAGAGCCTTTTGCCATAAGAGCACAGAAGATCCAAATGTCATCATGCAAAGGACTTATGTTTGTAGTAAACAAGGAAAGCATAAGGAATCAGATAAAGTGAGAACAACACATAGAGTAGAACTAGTTGTGGTGCAAAGATGAGCATATCATTACAGGCCAATGGACAATATGAATGTAAAGACTTTGTTGAAGAACACAATCATCCTCTTCACACATCAAAC
The DNA here is from genome assembly GCF_041222555.1 of Hakea prostrata. Taxonomy (NCBI): domain Eukaryota; kingdom Viridiplantae; phylum Streptophyta; class Magnoliopsida; order Proteales; family Proteaceae; genus Hakea; species Hakea prostrata. Next base: position 41,365,849 of record NC_142603.1, read on the forward strand.
ACTATACATTTGGTGTGTTCTCAGCGTGCAATATCTAGTAGCCAAGTTACTAAGATTTAGTTGAGAGAACTAGAATGGGGATGAAATTTACATTTGATTTATTGGGTTTCCAAGTTGGGGGGAATGTTAGCTTCAACAAGAAAGATCTACATAATTATCTCAATACCAAATGGCAGCATGATCTAGCTTTTGGTGATGTTGGGAGTTTGATACTCTATTTAGGGAAACAATGGGAGTTAAACACTACTTTTGTGTATTCTTTACAGATGGACAATGAGGAAAATATAACAAACATATTTTCAGCTGATCATAGGATGCAATGTGATTATGAACTTTTGGTGATTTGGTAATTTTTTACATTACTTTCTGTACAAATAGACCCTTGGGTGTATTTGCAAGGTTCAACCATCAGAAAAATGCAATTATTTTTGGGGCTGATTTGCTTTATGATGAGACTGTTGAATCATTCAAACAGCTATTTGAGACTTTCTTTAGAATAAATGGTCAGAAGAAGCCAAAAATCCTTTTTACTAATCAAGATGCTGCTATGGAAAGGGCAATAGTAGAGGTTTCACCTAGTACCCGGCATTCATTGTGTTCTTGGCATCTTTGGCAAAATGAAAAGAAATACCATTAGTATCTGATGTATGAAGGGTCAGTATTTAACAAAAATTTGTTAAACTGCATTTGGAATTATATTGAAGTTGATGAATTTGAAAATGCATGGAAGAGTTTAAGAGAGAATCATGGGCTTCAAAACACCAATTGGATAGATAAAGCATATAAATTGAAAGAAAAATAGACATGTTGTAATATGCATGATGTTTTCACAATGGGTGTGAGGAGCACACAACTCACTGGAAGCATCAATGCCGACCTTAAAAAATGTTTGAAACCCAATTATGATCTTATACGATTTGTGGAACACTTACAAGATATTGTGGATGCCAAACGTGCCAATGAACTAAAAAAATAGTTTGATGCATGAAATACCTTGCTTGGGAGTTCGCATTCAATGATAGGTGTGGTGAAACAAGCTTTTAGTGTATATAATCCAAAAATATTTAAGAAGTGTATGACGGAGTTTGAGTTGATGCTTACTTATTGTCACACCCCATCCGCTGGTATCGGTCCTGCCCAACAACCCGTGGGTGCGATCCATAGTCACAAGATCCACGGTTTAGCCATCAGTTATAATAAATGCACACAATGCCAAATCAAGAGCAAAGAGCAATTCAATAATTAAATATGAAGGAATACAAGTGTCCAAAATCCAATAAAATGAAATGAATATAATACAAAGAATGTATAAAAGAAATGTGTCCAAAAGGGCATTTCAGCAAAAACAAAGAGAATATCAAAGTCTAATTATTATTTTGGTCTTTCTCAGGGCTGGCACTTTTCTCTTCTAATCTCTCAATAAAAGGAGTCATAAAACCCTCTCTCATCGATCTATCTAAATGGCAAACCACCTGGATCCTCTTACCGTCAATAGGTGTTATAAGCGCACTCTATGCACCTACAGGAGGCTTCGTGTTGTGCAGCAGCACTTCCTATTGACTTCTCTAAGAGTCTCTTCATTGGGGTCCCAAACATATGGAACTTCTCCCACATCTGTATAGCCATATGAAGAAAATAGAAATAGTCCACAAAGAATGAGTTCTGACGAACCCAATAAGGTAACAATCTCATATACATATCAACATCATAAACATGACAAATATAATAAATAAATAAAAAAGATGATATGCATTAGAATGAATGCATCTAGCAGCTAACCATGTAAGTCTTTAATATGGTAGGCAGACTTTAAGATAAAACACCAGCCTTCCTCTGGGTAGGTCTCTTCACTCTGATCCCTCAAGGACTAGCTACCTTTGTTGGGATCCCAAGCAAGAGGTACAATCCTCATCAATCAACCATGGTAGGGATTTAGGTCCACATTCTTTCACCACAACCATGGGCATGAGTACTGTCACATGTCATGGATTCTAACCCAATGCAAGGTCCTACATTGACATACTACATGTGGTCCAGATACCTCCCTATGGCACCAACCAACCAAACTCAATATCCTTCCCCACCTAGGAATGAGAATCCTCACGGACTAATTACCTCTATTGGACTCCATTCCCTAACCCTATGGTCATCCACATATTGTTGGGGAGGATGCTCTCATGTCCCCTCATGACTCCCAAGCCACTTATTGGGTGCCCATGGGCCCAACCCTAATATATGCAACCCTATCATTGCATGATCAACAGTGGACCACTGAGTCTCCGTACGAATTGGCTACCATTGTAGGATGAAACAGAGTCACGTCATTATTATCACAGGTCATTCAACTTCAATACCCCTGCTGAAAGGGTAGTAGCATGTAAAGGTATCTAACCATATAGTCTAGACCTCCTAGGTATGTAATCCAGCAACCATGATAGTGCTAGAGGCATCAAAGAACAGTGTCCCATACCACAATCCCTGAAATCCCAAGCTAGGAATACCCAACAAGGATAACCCTCAATCACAGCCACACCAAACATATCATTCCATATCATATAATTTATCAGTACATCTAATCATCATCCACAACATATCATCATCAAGTAATCAATTTAAACTACAATTACATCAAGTTATAAGACTACTTACACATTCAAAGTAATAAATAGTTTATCATATCACATGTCAAATCATATATATGTAATTGTAACCTTACCTGACTTAGCGGAAAAACTATTGAGAAAAGTATTAAACCTCACAAGTAACTACTCTAACAGACCTCAGAGAGAACCTATAATAGGGTTAAGAAGTTTTATTAAAGTCTGAGATCAAAACGGAGCTAAAATCGAACTGACATGGCCACTGTGACCCAACCGGTAGCTTAGGGCGGTTGGTTGGGCCAATCGACCACCCCCTTCTCGGGCAATGTCCTAATTTCGAAATTTAGACTTTTGATGACCCATCCTCGATCTGATTTTGGGATGATTCAAATCTAAATTTCGTCCTTAAAACTCCAGAGAGATCATCACACTAAAGATTACAGAAGAAGAAGATTTAGAATCCACTTCATCTTATTCAACAAAATTAGCCATTGATCCAGATATAGAAATCCATCTTTGAACGTGATATAGTCGGAATCATTGATGGGAAGGATTCTAAACACTCCAACTCACCACTACAAAATTTTAGAGGGAGGAACAACACTCTAACAATAAAGAATTCAAGTAAGAAGAAAGTGTGCTTAACTAACCTCTAAAAAAGATCTTAAAGTCCAAGTGAAATCCAAGCGTTCTTCATGATTCAAGGGTTCTTCACCACCAACCACGTGTACACAGTCTCCCAACAGTTCACAATAGCCTCTACGAATTAAATAATGCGAAATTAAGTCATTGATGACTATTTATAGAGGGCGGGGTAAACCAGGGTTTAAAACCAGCAAACAGACATACCGGTCGCTTGGGGCGGTTGGTTGGGTCAATCAACCGCCTTAAGCAACCGTCCCCTAGTACTTTTCATTATTTGGATGCTTTGCTCATCCAATTGATCCCCAACACCAATTTAACTTAAACCAACATGTGTGTGGGGGGGGGTTCTTACCTTGATCTTGGACATCATCAAACTTGACTTGACTCAAGCTAGAAACCCATCTGCTCAGTCCATCAAGGTTTCCATTGGATCTTCTTTGGGTTCCCAGTAAGGTAGGTTCTTCACCATGTGTATCCAGATCCATGGGCTCAGGGTATGGATCATGGGCTTCAATTCGGATAGCCCACAACTTCTTCTTATTGGAACTTTGGATACTCGGACCTGCAATATGGATCCCAAGTTAGAATCACGGGGGTTATTACACTTATGGTGTCAAAAGCCATAGTGCAAGTGATTTATATTGTCAATATGTGATCTCGATGGCAAATGAGTATGGACATTATATAGGAAAGGAATACAAAATCTTGCATAACCCAACTGAGGGTAGCATGACATGTAGTTGTAGAAAATTTGGGAGTTTTGGAAATTTGAAAGTTTTGGCATCCTTTGTGGTCATGTCTTGAAACTCTTGGATTTCCTTCAAATAAAGTGCATTCCTAAAAGATATATTTTGATGAGATGGATGAAGGCGATAAGAATATTATCACTAAATGAGAGGAGAGATCTGGAAGGTATTGAAGTAAATGGCCAATTAAGTCGCTTATATAGCGATATAGGATGATGGCTCCCACATAGTTGAAACTTTTTAATGAAGCCTGTAATACAAAAGCTATTTTTAAGATACTTTATGATAATGCTAATGGTATACGTTAGGAGCTCCAAGATGTACTTGTTGTAGAGCCTATTGACCATGTTTCAAAAGAATCTTCTAAAACATATACACAATTACAACTTAAAAAGAAAGAATCTCAAAAAGGTGGTTCAAAGAGAAAGAACCCCTGGCATGAAAAATATAGAAATAAGAATAGGAGGAAAAAGCCAGTGGAAGGATAGAGCTCCATCAACGTAATATCATGCGGAATACCATCTTCAATGAGCACATTGGGTTTTCATGGTGGATATGAAAATATATGCCACAATCCAGTTCTTTACACTGTTACAAGTATAATCCTGGGTGGAAGAATCATCATAATTTTTTGTGGTCTCAAGGGCAAAACAAAAATGGATTAAGCAATTATTCCATACAAAATCAATTTGGTGCCCCTCAAAAACAAAGTGCACAATTTTCTCATAATCAAAATGTCCAATTCCCTCAAGCCCCAAATTTTAAGAATGCCAATTTAGCTTGGCCTATCAATCCACCTATTGTGCCTCGTATGCCTCATAGTGCATAAAATCAATCACCACTTGGTTTCAATAGAAGTAATAATCCGGAGTTTTCTCGTCTTTCTACATTAGAGAAGAATATAGAAGTACATTTTAGCACCTTCATGACTTCTATGCATAATATGGAAAAACAAATTTTCACTCTTACAAGTGCTTTGTCTGAGCGAGAAAAAGGTAAAATGCCTAGCCAACCTGAGTTAAATTCTAGGATTCAGATTCAACAAAGACCACCAAATCAAATCAACCAAGTTGAATCCTCCATTCTTCTTTAGCTTCAATTAATTATGTGTTTGCATTGAGAAGTGGGAAAGGGTATTTAATAGGTGAGTCACATATTAATGAAAAAAGCAAAATTAGTGACCATCATTATGAGGAGAATGCTGAAGTGTCTTCTAATGAGGGTTTGTTTGAGAAACCCATAGAGATTGAGGATGAACCAATTGCTTTAAAGGTACCTAAGTTTGATGAATCATTATCTAAAACCCTGAGAAAAGAGCAAACTTCAAATGAAAGATCTTATGCTCCTAAAGCCCCTTATCCCAACCATCTAGTTAATAAAAAGAAGAGTCCAACTATGGAGAAAATTTTTACATCTTCAAAAAGGTTGAAGTGAATATACTCTTTTAGATGTCATATCCCAAATCTCCGCCTATGCGCAAGTGTTGAAAGATTTATGCACTCATAAAAGAATCACTGGCGTTCCCAAAAAGGTGTTCTTTACAAGTAACATTAGTTCTATAATTACTCAACCTATAGTAGCCAAGTATAAGGATTTAGGGAGTGTCACGCCCTCCCAGCCGGTACCCTATCTGGCATACCCGAGAGTGTGATCCACAGCCCGAAGATCAGGTATCGAGTGATCAACCTCCCACATAAACAATAACATAATCATGAACAATCATAACATGAGTGCGGAAGATAAATCATAGATCCAATAAAGAAAGAATGAATCATAAATGAATCGAGATATAATCGGAGTATCAAACAGATAAGTAAAGCGAGGCAAAAATCCCACTTTACAACCAGCGGAAAAGTAGCTCTAAAAGAATAAACTAGACAAAATCTAATCCCAATAACAAGTACATTGGGTAACCAAATTGTTCTCCACTTTATAGACAACATCCTTGTAAGTGTAGATCTCATAAATAGCACAAGGACGCTTCCACTCAATGGTCGGACTAAGCATCGTACGGAGCATAACCACTCGCGGGATCTTGAGTAATTGTGGTAACCGCAATCACCTTCCGGAGATATGCCTCTTCGCCTTGCGCTTCTTCATAGGGACCGTCATAGTACTCGACCTGCAGGATAGTCTAACAACATTGTACAATAAAGGAATGAGTTTCAAAGAAACTCGGAAGGCGTTAAAAATCCATAATAACATAAATGGCAGGATTCCGAACACTCATAAATGCAATATGATATGAGACAAACAATGAATGAATGAATCTAACTCTATGTATGCTTGGTCTCTATTGGCAGACATGCTTTAAGTCATAGCACCGTACTTCTTTAGGAAAGTCCACTCACATCCTCAACCATTTAAGATATCTTGGATTCTCTCACGGATCATTTCACCGGTCTTGAGCAGCCGTTTGGTAATGGGTCCTTCATCCCTCGGGACAAACCATGGCGGGGGTTAAGTCAACACACTCTCTCACAACCATTTGGTATAAGTACTGGCGCATGTCGGGTAAAACCTAGCCAAATGCAAGTCTTCTACTTGGTTACATCAAGTCGATCCGGATACTTCCATTCCTCGTCCCCGACGATCCTTTCCGGTATCCTTCACACTAGAGTCGGCGTATCCTATGGCACCGACCAACTCGGACTACGGACTCATCAACCCTATTGATCATCCACATATGGTAAACGGAAGCTCTCACGCCTCTCACGGGTTGGTTACCGGTCTTAAGCGCCCGTGAGCCCAAGTCTAACCATATGCAACCCTACCAATAAATGGCCCCCACAATGTGATTCCTGTCCTCTCACGGGTTGGTTACCGGTCTTGAGCGCCCATGAATCCCCATTGCTACCACGGGTCGTTCGGTCTCAATACCCCTCCGATTAGGGTCGACATAACAGGACATCCTAGCCAAACACTACTAGACAATCCTAGATATGTCATCCAACAGTTTAGGAAGGTGTCAGAGGGCATCTCCGGAAACATCCCATAATATTCCCGTAGTAGTCCAAGAACAGAAGTGTCAAAAGGACACCTCTCCTCCAAACCATACTAAGCATACACATGCATCAATTCATATCATCACATATATGGTAACTCATATATGGAAAGAAATCAGAATTACAATCACTGTATAACATTGGTAAGTAAATCATACATGAATCAATTTAATATGAATAAGTAATGCCGTAATCAAAGTTATGCAACAGTAGTATATCATTGTAAGAATCTAATTTAGGAAACATATTAATGATATTCAAATATATAAACTAGATTCATGCTATCTATGTAATTAAGGAAATAACCATCCTTACCTTATAACTCGCAAGGAATCCTAAGAAATCAAGTAAGATCTTGGCAAACTTGAGAAGAAGGTCCTAAACAAGTATATACAACATATTAGGAAAGATCCCTAACAGAAAAGAACAAAACACCAAACGGACCAAACGAGTTCGACCATTGGTCGAGTGGATTGGTCGAGTGGTCCACGACCAATCACGACCAATGAACAAGCCTATAAAATCAGAGTTTAAGATATGAAATCCGAATTTGGTGGTTCAAAAGGATACTAATCAAGGGGTAGACTACATCAGTAGTATTCTAACATATAGGGGACCTCAAAACACTAATCAAACAAGGTATCAAGATCCAAATTAGGAAACAAGAAGTTACCATAATTAAATCAACCATGGATCTTGATGAATTTGAAATAGAAAACAAAGACAAGAACAATAGGAGGATGGATCATTGCTCGTAATGAAAACATGAAAACAACATAGATCTTCATGGAATAAGGCTTAGAAGCATAAATCTAAATAAGGAAATAAAACCTACCATATATGTAACTATCATGCATCATGAAGAACACATAGTATGGTAGAAGAGAACAACTAGAAATCTATGGATTATGGATCATGGAAAGAAAACACTAATTAACTACTAACATGATCAATCAAAGATATCCAAAGAGATCGAATTCAGATTAGGAGTTTAACAGAGATTAAATCATGGTTTGATCATGATTCCTTCAAAAGCTTGAAATGATCATGGTAAGATCATGTTCTAGCCTCAAATCCTAGGATGATCATGAGAACATGTTCGAGATGTTGCAACAAGAATGCAGATCTCTTCACTGTCTCAACTCAAAAAGGAAAGAAAAACAAAGATGGAGGAGAAGAAGAGAGAGTAGACATACCTGATGCAAAAAGAAGAGTGACAAGACCTCAAGAAAACACCAAGGATGCAAGAGAGATGACTTGCAGAGGTCGGCGCCCAGGGTTTGGAGGCAGCAAAACGAAGTGGACTCGAGATTGGACTTAAATAGAGCAAGAACAACCTAATTGCCAAAACAGACTCAGTCGAGTGGATTGGTCAGGCCGCGACCAATCACACCAATGCCACAAAAGACCAAAACAGGAATTAAGGTCCAGATCAAATCCAACCAAAGGGTTTTCACACAAGTCAAGTGACTACCTAATAGGTAGAAATGCCTCAAACCAAGATAGAGAGCACCCAAGCCATCAACTAATAGATCTCATCAGATTCAGTCCATAAATAGAACCCATCATCAACTCATGATTCAAAGCCGACACCAAGTCCCCGGGATGGCCCAAAGCGATTTATTTACTCGGGTCCTCGGACCTACAAATAACAAGGTTTCCGAGTCAAGGTTAGGGCTGGGTTTTACGGGAGCCCTACTATAGCTTGTGTTATAGGCAATACATACATTGAGCATGCTTTACTTGATCTTTGTGCAAGTGTGAATCTTTTGCCTTACCATGTTTATAAGCAACTAGGATTGAGAGAATTGAAAGCAATTAGAACTACTATTTATTTGGCGGATACTATTTATTTGGCGGATAGGTCAATTAAGATTCCTATAGGGATGGTTGAAGATGTTTTACTAAAGGTGGGAGAATTTATTTTACAGTTAATTTCATTGTGTTAGATACTAAACCTTTTTCAATCAACGATGAAATCCCAATAATTCTAAAAAGATACTAGTAATGCATTAATCAATTGTCGGAATGGCCTCTTATGGTTGTCTTCAAAAATCGACCTATGGAGTTTAATATGTCCAAGATAAGGAAGCAACCACATATAGAAGAAGAGATCAATATGCTTGAGTCTTAGGATTTTCCTAATGATTTGTTTACCAACTTTGAGATTGATTTTGATCATGAATTTAAAGAATGTATGGATATGTTGGATGATGATAGTAAAACCTTCTTTTCTAAAATCTAAAGTTTTTACATACCTTTGCAGCCTATTACACCCCTATCCATCTCCATCTCCATTCCCAAGCCCTTAATAACTGAACCCCCCAAGTTAGAATTGAAAGAGTTGCTTTCAAATTTGAAATATGTTTGTTTGGGACAAGAGATAATACTCTTCTTGTCACTGTTGTCTATGATTTAACTTCTGACCAAGCAAAAGAGCTGATCAAATTGTTGAATGATAATAGAGAAGCATTAAGTTGGTCTATGACTAATATCAAAGGTATAAGCCCTTCTATTGTATGACATTATATTCATCTTACGGAAGATGCCAAACATTTTAGAAAACCTCAACGTATGATGAGTATTTTCTCTGACATTATGAAGCTTTTTCTTGAGATCTTTAGAGGTGATTCTTCTACTCATGGTTTCTAATATTTGGAGTGCCTTCCAAAGGGGTTAAGTCCTCATCAGGCATCCATAGCTGAGGTTTAAGTCAACACTCTCTTACCCCGACCATTGGCTTGAGTACTGGAGCATGTTGGGGTTTCTAATCCAATGCAAAGTCATACTAATAACACACTATATGATGTCCAGATACTTCCCCTATGGCACCAACCAACTCAATTTTGTATCCTTTGCAACCTAGGAATGAGAACCCTCACGGATTGGCTACCATTGTTGGACTCCACTCCCTAACCCTATGATCATCCACATATTATTGGGGCGGATGCTCTCATAAATCCTCATGATACTCAGGCGGCTCCTTGGACGTCCATGACCCAATATATGCAACCCTACCATTGCATGAACAACAATGGACCACTGAGTCTCTGCACGGACTGGTTACCCCTGTATGATGAAACAGAGTCACGTCACCATTGTCACGGGACATTCGACTTCAATTCCCCTACCGAAAGGGTAATAGTATGTAGGGTACCTAGTCATGCAATCTAGACTCCCTAGGTATGTCATCCAGCAATCATGATAGTGCTGGAGGCATCAATGAGCATGTGTCCCATACCACAGCCCTTTGATATCTCAAGCAAAGATACCCAATTGGATACCCTTTCTACCACAACTACACCACATCATTCAAGATCATATCACAACCATTCATTGAATATCATGAAGTGATACATTATATAAAAACATCACAAACAGTAGGTATACAATAGTATTATAATGAATTATACAACTACAACAAGGTACATGATTAATGAATAATATAGGAAACAACTGATTCATCATATACATGTCATTGCATATAAACAAGATAGTGTGTCCTTACATGTAAATATGTAAAAGCTTACTAGAATGAAATCAAACCACAATTATAAGACTTGTAGTAGACTTAGAAAACACCTAAACACAAGGTTATAAGAAGGTATTAAGGACATGAGTCAAATCAAAGCAAACACAATTCACAAAAACATCATGTGACCCAGCCGATCGCTTGGGTCAAGCAACCACCCCCTTATAGACACGGTCTTCCAGATCCTAAATTCAGACTTTTGATCATTCGATTTCAATTCGGTTTTGGGATGATCTTAATCCGAATTTCAATCTTACTTAGACTATAACAAAGGTGCTAATCAGTAACCTAAAATTAGCAAAGATCTAACACCCAAATCCTCTCCCTTGATTAGATCCATCCTTTATTTGACTGCAGGGATTCATTTTCGGACAAGATCCTCTCAAACAAATTGATTAGGGTATATAATTAATCCTAATTATGATCACCTCAACATGAAGGAGATGGATCTACACCATTCCAAAGTTGAAAGAAGGGAAATGAGTGAAGGGGATTCACTTACCTCAACTAGATTTGCAAATAGACGAGGGAAAAGGATCTAGATCACAATCCACGCTTTCCTCACCTTCCAACACGTGTCTTCTACCTCCTAACCGTCCACAGTAGCAATCCCAAATATAATAATGAGTTAAAAACACGGGGTTTGCTATTTATAGAGGACAGAGGGCAAATTAGGGTATTTTCCTGTAAGCATACCATGGCGATCACTTAGGGCAGCTTGATTCGCCCAATCAACCACCTTAAGCAACCGCCCCCAAGTACCTTGCAGTACATGGGTGCTTTGCTCAAGGGTTTGATTCCCAACCTCAACCTAACCCTAAACAACACGTGGGGGAGGTCTTACCTTCATTTTGAATATCTCCAAAAACCACCTAACTTCTACTAGGGATCCAACTTCACAGCAAAGCAGGTTCATCATCAAGAGAATCTAGATATATGGGTTCAAGCTATGGATCATAGACTTCTATCTGGACACTCCACAACTTAATCTTGCTTGACCTTCGGGTTATCGGACCTCCAATACGGATTCTAGGTTAGAATTACGGGGGTTGTTACAGGTGACATGACTTTGTTTTATCCTACAGTGGTAGCCAATTCGTTCGGAGACTCAGTGGTCCACTGTTGATAATGCATATGTTAGGGTTGGGCTTATGGGCACCCAATAAGTGGCTTGGGAGTTGTGAAGGGACATGAGAGCATCCGCCCCAACAATATGTGGATGACTATAGGGTTAGGGAAATGGAGTCCAACAAAGGTAATCAATCTGTGAGGATTCTCATTGCTAGGTGGGGAAGGATACTAAACCGAGTTGGTTGGTGCTATAAGGGAGGTATCTGGACCACATGTAGATGTTACCATAGGACCTTGCATTGCGTTAGAATCCCTGACATGCACTACTACTCATGCCAATGGTTGTGGTGAGAGAGTGTGGACCTAAACCCCAGCCATGGTTGATTGGTAAGGATTGTACCCCTTGCTCGGGATCCCAACAGAGGTAGACAGTCCATGAGGGATCAAAATGATGAGTACCCAGAGGAAGGTTGGTGCTATATCTTAAAGCATGTCTTACTTATTAGAGACTTGCATGGTTATCTACTAGATGCACATCATCTTTTCTTTATTATATTTGTCATGTTTATCATGTTGTTATGTATATAAGATTGTTACCTTATTGAGTTCATTAGAACTCATTCTTTGTGAACTATTTCTATTTTCTTTAGATGGCAATACAGATGCCGGAGAAGTTTCGTATGTCTGGGAGGACCCCAATGAAGAGACTCTAGAGACGTCAATGGGAAGTGGTGCTGCATAACACAAAGCCTCCTGTAGGTGCATGGAGTGCGTTATAGCACCTATTGACGGCAAGAGGATCTAGGTGGTTCACCATTTAGATAAATCGATGAGAGAGGGTTTCATAACTTCTTTTATTGAGAGATTAGAAGATAAAACTGGCAACCCCGAGAAAGACAAAAATAATAATTAGACTTGGATATTCTCTCTGCTTCCGTTGAAATACCTTTTTGGACACATTTCTTTTATTTATTCTTTGGATTAGTTTCATTTCCTTTTATTTGATTTTGGACACTTGTATTCCTTTATATTTAGTTATTGAATTGTTCTTTGCTTTTGATTTGCTATTATGTGCATTTATTATTACAATGGCTAAACCATAGATCTTGTGATTGTGGATCGCACCCATGGGTTGTCGAGTGGGATCGATACCAACGGGTGGGGTGTGACAATAAGTAAGCATCAACTCATACTCCGTCATAAACTTCTTGAATATATTTGGCGTATATACCCTGAAAGCTTGTTTCACCACCCTTATCATTGAATGTGAACTCCCAAGCAAGGTATTTCATGCATCAAACTCTTTTTTAGTTTATTGGCACATTTGACATCCACAACATCTTGAAAGTGTTCCATAAATCATATAAGATCATAATTGAGTTTCAGACATTTCTTAAGATCGGTATTGATGCTTTCAACTAGTTGTGTGCTCCTCACAACTTATTGTAAAAACATCATTCATATTACAATATGCCCATTTTTCTTTCAATTTATATGCCTTATCCAGTCAATTGGTGTTTTGAACCCCATAATTCTCTCTTAAACTCTTCCATGCATTTTCAAATTCATCAACTTCAGTATAATTCCAAATGCAATTTGGCAAGCCTTTGTTGAATATTGACTCTTCATATATTAGATACTCGTGGTGTTTCTTTACGTTTGCCAAAGATGCCAAGAGCACAATGCATGTCGGGTACTAGGTGAAACATTTACTACTGCCCTTGCCATTGCAGCATCTTGATCAATAAAAAGGGTCTTCGGCTTCTTCTGACCATTAATTCTCAAGAAAGTCTCAAATAACCATCTGAATGATTTGACAATCTTATCATAAAGCAAAGCAGCCCCAAAAATAATTGCAGTCTTATGATGGTTGAACCCTGCAAATATACCCAAGGGCCCATTTGTGCAGAAAATAGTATAAAAAATTATCACATCACCAAACAATTCATAATCACATTGCATCCCATGATCAGCCAAAAATATGTTTGTTATATTTTCCTCACTATCCATCTGTAAAGAATACATAAAAGTAGTGTTTAACTCCCATTGTTTCTCTAACTAGAGTATCAAACTCCCAACATCACCAAAAGCTAGATCACATTGCCTATTGGTATTAAGATAATTTTATGGATCTTTCTTGGCAAAGCCAACATTCCCCCTGCTTGGAAACCCAATAAGTAAAATGTAAATTTCATCCCCATTCCAGTTCTCTCAACTACATGTATCTCAGTAGCTTGGTTACTAGATTTTGTACACTGAGACTTCATCAAATGTATGGCATTTGATGTGTGAAGATGATGGTTATGTTATTCAACAAAGTCTACATTCATATTGTCCATCGGCCTGTAATGATATGTTCATCTTTACACTACAACCAGTTCTACTCTTTGCACGATGTGTTGTTCTCACTTTATCTGATTCATTTTGCTTTCCTTGTTTGCTACAAACATAAGTCCTTTACACGAAGACATTTAAATCTTCTGTGCTCTTGTATCAATAGACTCTTTTTATACCAAACCCAACATTACGTCCATATTCGTTATAAATATTATAAGCTTCTTCTTTCAACTTAAATCTTATTCCAATTTGAGGCTTAGGACAACTAGCCGTCATAAGAAACTAGCCAACCAACCACTGAGATGCAACCATAAACACAATAAAATGTGAGGAAGCATGTCCAAAATTCCAACAAGAAAAAGAGTTCGGTGTATCTAATAAAATTCTATTTTTCCATCAACAAATAGCACACACAAACAACACTATGAAATTCAAATAAAACTCGAGGGAATATGAAGTGGCGGTACTTTTATGTATCTGAACCTCGATCCAAATCTATCAATGCAAGAAATTGTTAAGCCTCTCATTCTACGATTTAGGTCATACTAGGGTTAAGAACTAAATTCCAAGATATCACTCTCACCTGGTGAGCTTCGGCTAGTATCTAACAACATCTTCCCAACATAGAAATTACCAAAAAAACATAGCAACAGAATCATATATATGACATAATAAACTACAAAGCACTCGGAGAAAAAACTAACTAAATATGAGGAAGCATAAAACAAAATATTCATGTTGGAAACTTAGACCAAGCTCTAAATAATCTTAGGCTGGTACAAAGAGCAATTCTTTGTGCAACAGTAAATTTATTTATTTTTTTCATTGATGTTTTTACCTTTCTGAGAATTGATGTGGAACAAGTGTTTTTTCCTTTCTCATTGATGTGTTTTCATAAATTGAAGCATGTGGGTTAAGTCCATATATCCTGACTAGTACTCTAATAGTCCCCCAAACTGAAATATTATTCTGAAATACAAAACCTATCAGGCCAAGCTCAAGTATGGCTGTGATAATATAAATCCCATCATGCCATCAGACATTTATCCCTGCTAGCATTTTTAACAATAATTATCTCAGATCAACTCTGATTTTGAGTTAAGAATTAGACAAAATGCAACTATATTAGCTTTTATCTGGCACTGTGTCATGCAAAGTGAATAAATATGACCAAAACAAACTGCATAGAAAGGTGGGGGATATAATGCATGGGCTGAAATTTATAAACTGCATAGAAAGGTGGGGGATATAATGCATGGGCTGAATGAATAATGAAACACAATTGTCAGATTGAGATTTTGGCCGGATCTTGACAAACGGTCCTATTTTTTTGCAGAGCAACGGGTAGGACTGGAGACTTTTAGTTTTAGGTATTAGGAGAGTTAAGTATTAAGAGATTCATATTATTATTATATAATTTAAATATATTTTTCTTTTTTAGTTTTTTTTTCCTTAAGGCATTTCGCCAAAAGCAAAACGTGAGTCACCAGAATTTCCACGTGCTCCATTAAAACCAAATTCTAGGTTCCAGTGGGAGAGAAGACACGTGAAACCCTTTCCTAATATTTTAATACTATGATTTATCATGATAGGTGGCCTGCACGTACTTTGCGTAAGCACATACTTAAAAAAAACATATTTTAATTTTTAACCCTTTTTTTTGAAAAGAAATATTTAAGGATTAACAAATTTATATAGGATCCTCTTGACAACTTCTTGGGTGAATTTTAAATTTATAATTTCTGATCTTGAGGTTGAGTCAGGCCATTTTAGGTCAAGTTAGATAGGCACCTTTGACCTTAGCTTAAGTATGATTGTGATCCTAACCTTTATAACAATAGAACCATGCATCATTCAATATTGTTGTTTTGTTTATGTTAAAAATAACCTACTAGGTAGTAGGGTCAGGTCCTTGAGTCGGTACTAGTCGAATATTCAACGTTGTCCGGACCTTTGATATAATGTCTCTGCTTGATCAAGTCTTGACACACTGTTCAAAAGCTCAAATCTTGCATTAAGGAGTCACTTCAAGACATTTCTCTAATGATGTTTCTCAAATTCAACACTGTTAAAATGGTTTTCTAGTTTAGCTAAGTAAACACTCTATATGCCCATTATCCATCTCTGATATTTCACCAAATTTTATCAAGTCCATTTTTGACAAAGAAATGGACTATTTATACCTCTTTGGATGAATGACATATTGTCCATCGGTCACATTCAAAGGTTAAGATAAGATTTAGAAGATAGAAAAAAAAATTATTTTAATTTAATTTGAACATTTGGATGTGACTAATAGATACATGTGTCCTTCGTCTAGAGGGAAATTGATCATATAAATAAATGGACCAGATAAAGTTCCGATATCCTACACCATAGTCTTTGTGCTTGCAATATCTTTTTAAGTCAACAATTTTTCAGAATCAAAGGGGAAAACACACACACACACATACAGAGTGAAAGAAATAAAAGTGATAAGGGAACCAAATTATAGAATCAAAATTTGCATATAGATTCCATAATTTCCTTTTTTGGTACAAGGGGCACTTTTTTATAAATAGGGGATGGGAGTATTACATTATGCATTCAATTAGCAAGAGTAGAATTCAATGTCTCTTTGCATAGATGTGTTAGTCTTACCAATCGAACAATCTTGTGTTGGCTTCATACCAATTCTTATCTAGAATTCATTTGGATCCCCCAATACATATCTTAACCGTAGTTATAGATGTGTTAGTCTTACCAATCGTGCAAACTTGTGTTGGCTTCATACCAATTCTTATCTAGAATTCATTTGGATCCCCCAATACTTATCCTAACCGTAGTTTTAGTGTAAGGATCAGACAAGTCAATTAGGTTAAAATTGAATTAGTATTTGGTAAGATCAAGTCAGAATAGAAGAAAATTCTTTTATAGTAGTAGAATAGTCTTGCAATGTGGGATTGAGAGTTCAACACTTGAAAGATACAACACAACATTTAACATCTTTTGGAACTCTAGACTCTTGAATGAAGTTTCATCCAGTGTAAATTAATACAGCAGAGAACCAATCCATGAGAAAAATTGACAGAAATTAGCCATCCATATCTTAATCTTTGATTTGTAACATAACGAACTGTCGTCACAAATCACTTGCAAATGAACACAAAGGTTGGCCTTCATTTACCTAGACTGGCTTGTTATGGACAGCAAAGAAACATTCGTATTCCTTTTTCTGGGTCAATATTGGTGGGCAATACCCGTGAAGAGAGATGTTGTTCCAGTGAATTTAAAAATCAAATTTAAGTTTAACACAAATAAGAAATTTTAAACCAAACCACTTGCTTTTGTGAAAATATGACTAATTTGAGTTAATTACCAATTCTTATGTGTGTAGGGGTACATAACTCAAAGTTGAATAGCACTAGATGGAGTGTAGGACTACTTTAGGAAGGACAACTAAAGTATGTTAGTTCTAGAGGATTAGGGAAAGGGGATCTTACAGAGGCACTCTTGTTTGGTTTACACGACGGAAATAGATCATGTCCAACTTTCAAACATTCAACTATCTAAGATTTGATGGAATGAGGAAGAAATGTTTGATCTACTTTTACCACTGAAACACAAAAGATAGTCATTTTGGTTTGTGTCCCGTTTTTTGTATAACTAACTTCATGTATTAAGGATATAAAACTCAAAAGCTGTAGGCACACCACACTCCAACAATGGTTTACCTATTTAGCATCTAAATCCTCCGTAGAATACAAGAAGGGATTAACTGGTGTTGGGAAATGTCATGTCAGTATTGTCACATCAGCCTCCATTAGTTTTGATGATAATAAACATGAATTACTAATGTTCATATTAAGTTGTGATTGTCTAGCTCATTACGAAAGTTAGTGAACCAAACCCAACTCATTGGACCAAATTCATTGGATGCTCAAGCCTAAGTCAAGATCAAGTAAACTTGGACAAGAAACTACACAAGATGAGCGTCAAGATCAAAGTATAAGAAAATGTAAAAATCAAGTCAAATTCAAGACTTAATCAAATTCGGGACTTAGGACACCTCCACATGCATTCATATGTAATCACACTAATTAATTATATGCATATCATGTCACTAGACTGACATATGACATATTAGGAAAGTGTATGAGGTTTAGGGATGACTAGAAATACCAAAAAACCAATCAAGTCCATGTTTGCACCTAACTATGCAATCTGTGCTTTAAACAGATGTCTGTCTGATCCAAAAGGTCGTCCATCTGGTCATAGAAGCTCAGACGAAATTTTTGTCTGATCAGACAGACATCCATCTGGTCAGACAGACGTCCGTCTTAGACGTCTTAGACGACCCGTTTGAGACGGACATCCTTCTAGTCAGATGGACATCCGTCTGGTTAAAAATCTGCAACGGCATATTTTCAGACATACGTCCATCTGGACTGAAATTTAGATTAAAATCTGTCTGTTTTCTATCTGCTAGGGGGTTGGACTAGAAAAAGAAGAGATCTGAGAAGCTTGAAATACGATTGAGGAAGGAAGATCGAAGCTTAGCAAGGGAGCCCCGTTTTGCTGGGTTCACATCCTCTGCGGCCCAGCAGAGGGCGGCAATCCAGTGGCACTCCATATGTGAGTGCCACGTGTATGTTTACATTTTTAAAACATTAGATTGTTGGAATAGATTGTAAACCGGTTTAGTCACGGGTTCATTTTAACTAGGTCAACCAAAACTTAAACCAAACCATGCATCTCTCTTTCATTAGTCTTCTTCTCCGTCGTGTCTGCGTCAGCAAGAATTCCAGTTATAGAATGATGAAGAAGGAAAGAAAACAGTGTAAAAATTTGGGGAAAGCAGGAAGATAGAGTTTAAATATAAAAAATAAAAATAAAATCTGGCGCTAGATCTAAATCATCCAACATTCTCTTCTCTTGATCTTTCTCCTCCTATATGACTTCCTATTAATCTCATTTCACATAGAGCTTCCGATTCTATACATAGAAGGACAAAATAAAGTCATGGAAATATCTTCTCTACTTTTGATGAAAGATCAGTTATCTTTGATCCTAGAACCCAGAGGTTCTGCTCTTCATTAATTTTGTTCTCATAAGACTAGTTCATTTTGTTATATTTTCATGGTGCTATTTGCCTGCATTTTATTGGTGCCTGGAATTCAGTGTGATTTGTTGAAACCCAGTTTCTATGCTTCGCTGATGCTTCATCTTTTCAATTATTTCTTCTTCTTCCTTTGATTGTTTATTAAATGTTTTTTGTTTGCATTTGTCTTAGTTGATATGTTGGGTTTTATAACGATTGAAACGATGAGTTGCATGTATGCCTAATGCGTCCAAAATCTACTCAGCCCTTAGATCTCCTCGTGATGACCTGCAAAACGAAAGCGTCAGATGTGGCCCGACCGCTGGGGTTGGGAGTCCACCTCCGAAGGCTAAGTCAGTTGATGAACTTAATCACAAACGGCTCTGCTAGAAGCACAGAGCTAAAGAACGAAGAACTGGGAAAGGTGATCTAGATAGCAGAACGCTGATAGTTTACGTCTATCAGTATGTATCTAAACCTGAGTCTCAGATTGTGTGTTTTCGGTCCCTCACCTCGTATGGTAATGAGGTTTATATAGAGTGTACCTTCGAATCTCCTTCGTTGGATGCACTTGAGCCTTCTTCGGGTAGTCGTTGGATCTTAACAGTTAGATCCGTTGAGCAATAGACTTTTACTAGTTTGGACTAGTAGAGGACTCCTGAGATAACCTTTAGGTTATGTGATGATTATCCCTTCGATAATGATTATCCGCAGCCGTCAATTCGAGTCTGCCATCATTAGGGTAATTACCCTAATCCATAAGTAGGATTAAGGCACGCTTGTAGCCAAATAAGCTTTCTTCTTCAGCACGTCATCTTCTGAATCCGGTTCGCTCGGGAGCGAGTCGGTTCCCTCCGTACCGACTGGGGTCGAAGGTCGGACCAGGTATGAACCCGGTCTGATCATAATTTCTCCGTATCAATGCCTTTTCAGAATTGCTTCAATTAAGTAATTCCGCTAATATTGGTTAATGAACACAAACAAAACTCACCCCAGGCAAGTATTGACTCACTGAAAAAACGATCAACCTTCTGGCCTTGAGGTCGGAATGCATCTGGAGAGGTAGTCCTCATCCTTGTGGCTTATCAAGCATGATTCCAGCTTCCAAGGATGAGTCCGTCACTTGGGGTTGACTTCACCGAACACAAGGAGATGGAGAAGAAGACTAGTGAGAGATGGTTTGGTTCAAGTTTTGGTTGATCTGGTTAAAATGAACCTGTTTACAATCTATACCAACAATCTAACGGTATAAAATGTAAGCATACACGAGTCACTCACATATGGAGTGCCGTTGGATTGCCCCCCTCTGCTGAGCCGCAGAGGATGTGAACCCCGTTTCGCTTTGTTCCAAGTGACCCTCTTTTATAAATGGTCTTAATTAACGCCACCAAAAACGGAATTGGGTAGCTGGACGTATTATATACTTAGATATCTTCTTATATTGCGCACATGATTTCTTCTATAAAAAAAAAAAATCCGTGTTGAAATCAGTAGCTGGACGTATTATATATTTATATTATCTTTATGTATTGCCACATCATTTCTTCTATAAAAAAATCCATGTTGTTCCTCCTGATGTTTACTTCTTTATGTTCCTCTTCCCTACTAAGAATCTCGAATGTTAATGGTGATAAAACAGAAACAAGGAAATAGATACTCCTACATTGCCAATTCATGGCGTTTGCAAAGGAATTGTTGGGTTCTTCTTTGTTGGAGAAGCCATCTTTCGTTTCTGCTTCCGGGTTTTCGTTCAATCATCCGTTCAAGAGAAGACAGCTTTCCAGAATTGGCACTTTGCGGCCTATGCCAACTGCAAGATTGGGTTTAGAAATGTTGCCATGTTCGCGTTGGTCTCATTCTCCAAATCAAAAGCATTATCTGCAACTATATGGTCGACAAGGGCAACAAAAGGGTAACTCATTCACTCACTCTTCGCTTTTAATGAGTAATTTTTATGCAACGAACTGCCATTATTAATGGCTTTTTTTGCAGTATTATATATTGGGCAGGTTTCAGAAACTGATTACAATCCATTAATTGAGCATGGGATGTTTTTGGTTTGACAACAACCCAACCCAAATAATCAGCTTTTTCTTCTCTCCGACCAAAAGATATAATCAGATTGGATCCATTACAATGTGATCAGATTATGAAAAAGAAAAAAATGATAAACTGATGGACACCCCATGAGAATTGCTTTGGAAATGACTATTTCTGTAAAATGTACCTATGTAATGGTGCTACGAGTCGTAGTGAGTGTATGCTCTGTAATCTGGGAGAGATGTGTGGATAAGCAGCAGTTAAGCCTTTCTGCATTCATAATGAAGCAGATCTCTTCTCACTGTGGGCGTAAGCAGTCTCGCTGAACCACATAATCTTTATGTGCGGTTGTGTTGGTGCAAGAAATGTTATCTTGGCTCCTTGGTTCGCTCCAGATCCAGCCCACTTTCCTGAAACCAAAGCAATGTGAACCACATAATCTTTATATGCGGTTGAATGATATTTTGTTGGTGACTTCCATTCACTTTTCTGCATCCTTATAGAGGTTTCATTTTCTACTTGAAAAACATGTCGAGTTGATAAGGAAAAGATGCTTTGCTTCCTTGTCTTCCTTCTCCAGGAAACTAGAAATGTGAAGGGAGCTCTTGCTGTTGAGCGAGTGTCCTGATGGACCACCGATACATAATCAACTGAGGATTTAGTAGAGTAATCCAGTTAGCCAAGATTTAGGGGTTGGTTTTGGGTTGCTATAGTGTTACTGTATAATGAAATCGGTTTGGGTAGTTGTTGTACTGTCTAAGGAATACCAAAATATATTTTCTGTTCTCCAGTTTTGCTGGCTTTTTCATTTCCCAAGACCAAAAGCCCTCCATCGAGTTATAGCATTACTCATTGAGCCATACAATCTTGTACATACTATCTATGGTTTTGCTGCTGCCTGAAAATAACTATTTTTTATTTTTGAAAAAACGTTGACTTCACCAAAATTAGGTTAAGTATAATCTGGGCAAAAACTCATTCAAGTTATTTTCAAAATAAATTCCATGTCAAGCAAGCTTTCGACATTATTTTTCAGGACTTTCAGCCTTAGCTGATGATCAACAGAGTGTGGAAAAGCTGCAGTACATTGAAAATGGTAATACTTACCAGAATGTTCTTTCAAAAGTGTTGGATACGTTTATACAGTTCAGTCGCCCTTATGCTTCTTTGGGTAACGTAAGTTTTTTTTATCACACTCTAAATATGACATGTTGACATTTTTAAAAAAAGTAAAATTATTCTCAGAGCATCAAATGTGTTTTTTCGTGTTTTTTAATGAACAGGTTGTGGGGATAATAACAGCGTCGCTTTTTCCAGTAGAAACTATTGCTGATCTTTCTCCCAAATTTTTTATGGGAATATTCCAGGTAAAGCATTAAGGTTGGAAATTGTCAATAAATTCTGAATTTTTCCAAAATTTTCTGGGGACTACTATGAGTAACATTCAAGGTTGAGAAAATTTAATATATCTTTTACATTTGGTATGTTACTGATTTTTTTTATTATTTTTATTATTTTTTATTTTTTAAAGGCTGCAGTTGCAGCAATATTGATGAGGACGTATGTTAGTGGCATAAACCACTTGTATGATGTTGAAATTGACAAGGTATGTCTAAGTCTGATTTTTTGGTTACATGCAAGTAAATTTAATGATAGAATCTTTTTTTTATATTTCAGTTTAAGTATATTATATTTATGATTAACATGATTGCTTTAATCTCTATCTTTAGTGCTTGCTTCTTAGTATTTTTCCTATGTGCTCAGATTAACAAGAAACATTTTCCACTGGCTTCTGGAGCTTATTCAATTGAAACTGGGTGGGCTGTCACTATCGCAACTGCCTTGCTGGTATAAATATTATATCCGCCACTTGTTTCAAATACAAGCATAAAACTTTGACTCAATATTTAAAGGTAAAAAGCGTACTACACTGAGTCTGGGGCACAATTTTCCTATGCAACCTTACTCTAGCAATTTTTGTTGAGAGGCTGTTTCGATGGCTTGACTCAGGCTACAACTGTGGTCCACCAACCAATGCCGCAGCCTGCCCCTAAAAGAAAAATACTTCCATATGTAATGAAAAAAGTGATTCACTAATCTCCTTCTTAAAAGATGATTAATGGAAATTCGAAAGAGAGGGACAAAATAATATTATAATTAAAGCTCTGTTCACCCAAAAGCTTGAATTGCTTTTGATTGAATTGCTCTATAGATCATTGTGTGTTTCTCTCTTTATACTTGTTTTTCTTTTTTGTGAGTATGTCTAAAGTTTTCCATTTACCACTAAAAGTTGTCATTGCTTTTCTTTTAAATATTTGTTTTGCAGAGCTTTTGTATCGGATTATTGGCTCACTCTCCAGCACTTTTGTGTGGGTTATTCATAACTTTCGTATTTGGAACTGTATATTCCGTTAATGTAAGTTTTTGAAACCATGTCTTTCTTTTTTCCAATATTTGTATTATAGTAAAGAGAAAAAGGTCTAAACATTTCCAAAAAGAAAAAGAAAGTGCAGTAAGAAATGTTCCCCCCCCCCCTCATAAAAGAAGGAAATAGATAGAAAGGTTTTGTTTAGATGAAAAGATTTCAATTGAGGGAGAAAATACTATGGGAAAGTAGTTTTTTTTTTTTTTTTTTAATTAATATTTTAAAAAGAATTGAATTGATCCAACGATGCAATATCTGTTTTCGAAATATATTGGTTTCTTTGTGGGCTGGGGAGTGCAAATAATTAGATCCAAGGCATGCATGTGGAGAACCACACCTCAAAACATGAATAAATGACATGTATCTAAGAATTTTCATGAAGTTCTAGTCTCGGTACAACATGTCGCCGATATTTCGCGATATGCCGGCGAAAATTCGGTGAGTCACTCAAGGGCGACACGAAACGACATGTACCAAAAGTCGCCGAAAATTCGGCGACAAATCGGCTAATATCGTCGACTAAGTGAACTGTCGGCAAGAATTGTCGTTATCCTACATTTTCCGGCGAACAGTTCTATGCTCCAGGCTGGTACGTGGACAGTGAACGGAACTCGTCTCACTCTCACAATGATGTTCAAAACATCCAAAACCACCATGATTTTAAAGATTTCGCTTTCTCTTCAAACGTCACTGGAGCTGATAATATGCTGTTGCAGCCAGTGGATTCTTCGTCTTCGTGCTCTCCATCTTCCGTTTTCAGTCTTGACCCATCACAGTTACAGACCAGAGCACTGGTCCCTCTTTTGGTTGTGAAAACCCCAAGGAAGCACATCGGCGGGAAGGTCTCTCGCTGCAAAAATCTGCAACTCATCTTCGGCCATCGCTGCAAAAATCTGCATCTCATCCATCTCCAGCCATCTCTTTCTCTCTCGTTGCAAAAATCTGCAGCTCCAGCGATCTCTCTCTCGCTGCAAAAGCAAAACTTGCTGCTGCAAAATTCCATCTATTTCTCTCTCTCTAGATCTCTCTCCTCTCTGCTCTCCAGCAAACTCTGAAAGAACGAACCCATTAAGTTACTTTTAACCTTTTTAAATGTCGGCGATATTTCGCCGACATTTTGGGATTTCGGTGGTTTCGCCGACCACCGACACCCGACTTTAAACCAGCTTTTCGAACCTTGGTTCTAGTGCATTGAATAAATGTTTGAGATATACCTTTGAAAAAAATATTTGTCATCATTTGCCCCCCAAATTTAACAATCCTAGACATTCCAAATAGTATATCCATTAGATATGATGAAGTCACATATATAAGTGAATGCTCCTACTAGTATGAAACATGGTTCTTTGACATGATTTACTCAAATCCCACTCTTTGCCTTGGACAAATAGGACTCAAGAAATTAAAATTTTTGGACATTTATTGAAATAGAGAAGGATCTATTTCTGTCATTCCTCTCTAACAAAGTTATTATTAACATGTAAGAGTATAGTGTATTTTTTTTATTTTTTTATCAGTATGTCATCTGGTTCAGATTAATTCTTGTGAAGCATACAACATTTGCATTGAATTAGAGGGACTTTGAAGTTTTTGAGGGTTTTTATTGTTGTAATTTTCGTAGTTTTATTTGAAAATTCAAACAATTTATTTTTCTAAAGATTAGGTCTTTTTCTAAAAGACACCTAAATGGCCAATAGGTGTCTTTGCTAACAAACACGCCTTAAGGGAAGAGGTTTGTTCTTTGAGAGACAACCTTTGGTGGTGTCTCTAACTCTTCTATATAAAGGTGGGAGACGTTTTGTTTATGATTGCGCAAAACATGTTTTTGAGAAGCTTTACTTTCGTTTAAATTGTGTCAATTGGTGAATGTTGCTTTACGGATCCCTTAGTCCATCAATACGGGGTGCACCGTCTATGATGGAGGGGTTGACTGATCTTGGAGGTGAAAACGCATTCAGACCCGTGTGCACTATTCGGGGCGTTTAAATACCTTAAAGAAAGTGCCGTTACCGGCACGTTTCAACTCCGTCAATTTTCGTTTATCAAGATGGTAGATGGATGTACGTAAAGCTTTTGAAAAGGGTCTTGTTCATGCCATTTGAATTAAGATAAGTTTTCTAATTCTGCTTTATTTGTCTTATATGATTGCCCTGTGGTAATATATTAACAACAATTTTAAGGTATTTAAAGTCGTATAAGATATGGAGCTTTGACCATTTGAACGTTTTTGGGTTCCATGTTGTTCAACGGATTCACAATGTGTGTTTCTGCAACTTCACACTGACTATGTTTTGTACAAAACTATAGTTGTATATTATGCTGTATCGGTTGCTGGTCCGCGTCTTATTCTAGTATCCAAGTTCAAAGCTTTTCTACATGAATAGCCAGTGAAGAGAGAGAATATTTATTTTATGAACACAGCTTTGTATTATCTTCCGTACGTTTTATGATTCTCCCACATGGAAGTTGGAATCCTCTCTGAATTACATGGTTTTATGGGTGTTGAATTTGGATTTACTGGGATAATCGGCTTTCTGGGTTTGGCATATTTGGTAAATCTAAAGCTTTTTGTTTAGATGTTTATGCTGCTCTTTCTATGACTAAGATTTTGATATGATCTTTAATGATTTTGAACTAAAGTACCTTGGTTTCAATTCGTAGCAATTATTGTAGCCATCGTAAGAACTTGGGTTATTGCTACTAGTTAAAGAAAGTTGAAATCGTTGGACCTAGTTTAATGCATATTCAATGGAACGTACGTCTAAATGGTTCCTACTTATTATTATTATTTCCTTTTGAAGTGAGATCGAACATTTGTAGGAGTTAGAAATGGGATTGCATACCGTGGAAACATTACTGCATCTCTAAAATAAAAGACGGAAGATAATTTTACTTACATCATTACTTTCCCCTATATTTTTCCTGTTTTTTTTTTTTACCTTTATTCATGCCAGTTTTGAAGTAAATGAAAGGGAAAACAGAGGAACGGTAAAGGAGAATTTGGACATAATTGATAGTGAAGTCTCGAGACTCGAGAGTCGACACTAATGGAAATTAATGGAGTTTCAGTTAGTCGGGCCTTCTACATGATTAAATATAATCATAGTGGTGGAATCCTCGAGGGGGTCTTTGGGCTACTTGTGGCGCTTTTTGCGTCTTTGACTTTCTTCATTGGATTTTTACAAAGAGGTAAGACTATTTCTTATTACTATTTGGCTACTGATATGAAAAACAGAAGGCAGACGATGACCCATCATGCTGCTGAGTTTCCCCTCAGGCAATATGTGATTGTCGAATGCTAAGCATAATCTTTTGGAGTTGTTTCCGATTGCATAGTTAATTATGTTTCATCCGTCTTCTAGGTTTGATGATTACTCTTTGAGTTTTCTTCTGGTATAATTGATCTGATTATTAATTTTGGATAGTTATTTTGGGAACTCTTGAATTATGTATCGTCTGTTGTTAAGAGAGAGTTTGGGTGCATGGTATTATAAGACTTTGGACCTTTCAATTCTAAATGTAGTGGATTTACTTTAGGGAAGGTAATGTCGGAAGAGGATCTGCAATGAACCTCTTAAGTCTTTCATCATATGTTTCTTGTTGCTCGTGGTGGTTGTAATTGCACAGGTAATGAAGGGCAACCAAGAGCAGTTAATGCATCACAATGAGATTCGAAGTCAAAATTGGGATGATTATAATTGCTGGTAACAATTGGTGAATCAGTTGGAATAACCTAATCAATTGTTTCACAAGTTATTTGGAGGTTTATGAAGACCAAAAATGAGAGAGGGATTCACCACCACCAATCCTAATGCTCAATTAGAGATCACTATTAAAATGAGGAAAACATGGGTTTTCCAGAAAGCCCTTACCATCAGGTCTTGGCTAGAATAAAAATGAAACAGTGAGGGGCATGTAATTTGAGGGAATGTATAGTTTGTGGTACTAATATGTTGGGCTTCTTATTTTGATTCTACTAGTTAAAATCAGACCATATTACCCATTCTATTAGATGTGTCTTTTATCTATTGAATTGGCAATCTATAGTGAAAGGTGTATTCACTGGTTTAGCATATAATGCCCCATTTGGTTACAAGCTCACGCTACTGAGCTCGGATAAGGATAGCATCTTTATCCCATAAGAATTTGAATGTGATGTACCTCAAGGATGTGAAACAAGTGCTGTTGTAACAAAAAATGAAGACTTGTACTAGCTGCTGAGGTTAACAATTTAAGTAGTTGTACCTCTTCACTTCAAAGTACGGATAAGGATGCAAACCTAAAAAACTTGTTGCGTCTGCCGATGTATTGAAATCATATAGAAGAGGGGAGGCTGAACTGAGATTCTCAGGCAGCACCTCTCCTATTTCCCTTCCATTATAGGGATTAAAGAGGTCTAGTGGACCAATGAACTCTAAAGTAGTAATGAGTGGAAACTGGGGTTGTTGAACGAATGCTTGAATTCATAAATCCTGGTGGGGAGGTTCTCATATGTATCAGTGATTTGGAAGCAGGCTACTACTGTCATCAGAATGCACCTATAGAGCTTTGATGTTCTTGTAAAAAATGAAGCACATTATGCTGGTGCGTTGAAGTGGTTTATTAACCAGGGGTTTACTGTATCAAATTTGTGGACTTGTACGAGAAAAAATGGAAGTGTAGCAGAATTGGATCTGCTAACTTCAAGAAGGTTTTGGCCTCTCCAAAGGACCATGAAGCATTAAGGGAAAAGACTGCTTTAGGGAAACCTATTATAGCACGTCTCAATAGTTTCAATGATAGATCCTGATGCTGGTGGTGCCATTCAAATGTGAAGTCTTAGTGACTCAGTTTCAGCAAGGAGAAAAGAGTGAGAAACATAGAAACATGTTATGACTTTACCTTAACACGTCTTAATAGACAAGGAGGTATGTGACAATAACAAGTACTCTGCAACTTTGTCTATCAAGCATGTATGCTTGTTGTTTGTTTCCAATTCCAAAGGCAACAGGGATCAGCAGAGCCATGTTTCTATGTATGTACTAAAACATGAAGGGTTAATTGAAATTACTAAACCCAAAGTTGGCAAGGCCTAAAGTGGCTATAATGTCAGAGTACAACACATGTAGTTCTATATGTATCATGTAGTTATGATTTACCCTCAAATGATATAATAATGGTATATGACCATTGAATTTTTACTTGTGATAAACCTAAATTGTGGGGGTTTATGTTTATTATGAAAATACATGTATATTTTACATGTTGTGTCTCTTCTTAAGAGACAAGTATAGTAATTGGTTTTACTTGAAAAAAGAAAAATGACATGTTTCATGTGCATTTGGGAATAATCTTGAATTGAAGATGATATGTAGAGACTTGTGGTGGGAAATGATTTTTGAGTTAAAAATATAAGTTCTACCAAATATCATCAACTAGATATGCCTTTGTAAGAAGGTTGGAAACTCCAAATAGCTAGCATGTGAAAACATGTGTTGATAAGTGATTATATAAGTTCCTACTTAGTGTGTGGCTTATAAGTTTAACAAATCCAAAACCACAAGGCTACAGGAAAAAATGAAAGATACATGATGATGATCATTGGAATAAGCATTTACGTTGAAGGTAAATGAAGTGATCAATAGAGAAAGTAAGACATTGAGTCTTAGAAGTATGTATCTACAAGTGAAAGGGACATATGTCTATTGAGGCTGATAAGATAGTGCTATCACTATGTAGTCAATGAAATAATTTGACTAGAAGTTGTGTCAAGCCTCAAATCACTAATGTGATGTCACTTGGAGGAATAAACTATAAAAGCCTATCTAAGGTCATGTGATGGACACCCAACCTATGTGAAGAGGTTTTAATCCTGAATTAGGTTCAAAGGGTAAACAACGAAGTCACGGGATGACTTGAGGAGTACTACTATGTTTATTCCAATATTAAGGTAAAGTAGTACCACCACAAGGAAAGAGGTTGAGCAAGAGGTTCTTAATTAGTCGAAACCTACGAAATGTGGGGGTGTGTTAATTGTGGTGCGCACTGGCTAACCTAAGTGGATGTAGGAAATAAGGTCGCTTTCCATTGAGAATTATATAGGCGAATTCTCTAGACATCCATGAGACTGAGATCTGGGACATGGCCTGTTCTCTTTTATTAGAGGAAAAATGTCCAAAAGAATAAATTTGATAAAAGGGTTTATCATGTAAAGTCGACTAATAGGATATGGCTGATGAGCTTGTCAGCTACGCACTGAGGAAAGGTTCAAGAAGTCTGACTTCACCCACACTCTGTAGCGAGGTTCATTAGACCTAGTATAGGTTCAAGTCCGAAAGACACCTATAACGACGTGTCCTATTGTGTCTAATATGTTCACCAGTTTAGTGTTTTGTTTTCCCAAAATTTTTGAATTTTGTGGGGGATTGTTGTAATTTTCGTAGTTTTATTTGAAAATTCAAACAATTTATTTTTCTAAAGATTAGGTCTTTTTCTAAAAGACACCTAAATGGCCAATAGGTGTCTTTGCTAACAAACACGCCTTAAGGGAAGAGGTTTGTTCTTTGAGAGACAACCTTTGGTGGTGTCTCTAACTCTTCTATATAAAGGTGGGAGACGTTTTGTTTATGATTGCGCAAAACATGTTTTTGAGAAGCTTTACTTTCGTTTAAATTGTGTCAATTGGTGAATGTTGCTTTACGGATCCCTTAGTCCATCAATACGGGGTGCACCGTCTATGATGAAGGGGTTGACTGATCTTGGAGGTGAAAACGCATTCAGACCCGTGTGCACTATTCGGGGCGTTTAAATACCTTAAAGAAAGTGCCGTTACCGGCACGTTTCAACTCCGTCAATTTTCGTTTATCAAGATGGTAGATGGATGTACGTAAAGCTTTTGAAAAGGGTCTTGTTCATGCCATTTGAATCAAGATAAGTTTTCTAATTCTGCTTTATTTGTCTTATATGATTGCCCTGTGGTAATATATTAACAACAATTTGCATACATTAGGACTAATATGAGATTAGAAATGCCTTGTATAAATACAAAATAAGGTTTTCTTTTGATTATTTCTTGGGTCTAGAGTGAGGGAACGGTATTACTATGATAAAGTGTCCCCCCACTGATATATGTAAATTATTTCCAGGTGTTTTCCAGGGCCTAGGGTTGATCCCTCAAACCTTAGGCACCTAATTTGATCCAGGGGTATTTTAATTTTTTCGCCCAAATTTTTGACAACTAGGTCTTTGTCACATCTAGGGTATTGTTTGGAACTTAGATGTATTTTTACTTTATTTTTTTATTAGTAATTTGCAAGTTATTAAGAGTCCTTACCTAGGTGAGATTCCAAGTTATGTTGGGATCCTCTAATTTGAATCCCCATATTTTTGGATGAATAATTTGAGTTTTTTTAATTCTCCTTATTTTTAAGATTCCATATCTACTCTTAGAATTTAGATTGGTGTCCACTAGAGTTTGTTATGGAGTTTTCTTGATTGAGTCAAGTCTTAGTCAATTAGTAGTTGAGTTAGAATTGGTTAAGCCAGTTAGAGTTCTAATTGGTTTTCCAACTTAGAGTACTTTTTGATTTATTAACTCAAGGCTGTAAATGTTTACCCCCCCCCCCCCCCAAAAAAAAAAAAAATTTGAAGTTATAAATAAAGCCTTCAAACCATGTAACCACAAATTGAATTGAATACAAATATGAGTTTGAAGAAAATCTAAGTCATGGTCTTCATGGGAGGGCTGTGGCTGAATTAGTGTGCTATTTTCTTCAATTCCAGCAATCCTTTTTCACCTACAATTAAGTATTGCACCCCCAGCCCCATCCTTAGCTTGCACTCTTCTTCCCCTTTTTCATACCCTTCTTTTCTGTTTTCTTGAATTTTCAAACTCCTCTAGAGACCCAAATTTCAAGGTTAGATCTACACCAATCTAACCATTAGATCTGCCCCTAACTTTAGGATCCTCATCCCTCCAACCCTAGTAACCTTAGATCCAAATTTAACCTAGTTCTGACCATCTGATTTCAAGATATAATTAATTTCTTGAATTTTCATAGTTCCTAAGACTTTGAAAACAAGAACCTTAATATCTTTCAATTTAGCCATCCACTCACCAAACTCAGAGTACTGAAGTGATGTAAAAACTAAACTAAACAATCTGGAAAGAAAAGTATAATAAAAAACTCCTAAGTCCTCTAATGTTTTGCCTTCTTCTGCAATCATTTGTACACCTGCAACTTAGGGTCATAATCCAACTAGTCCCAATGGCGAACAGGGTGTTTCCCATCATTGTTGATTGAAGCTGTGATAATACTCCATACCAGCATTGAGATTGTACCACGAGTCGCTGCCAACTCCCATTGCTTCATCAGCTGTATAATCAACGGGAAATATTTTTGAACTGGAGCTCAGGATCTCTTCTTCACCTGTATAGACATCTAAAACAAGAAATTTCCCCGAAGGGTGAGCTTAAAAGAACTCAACAAGTAGTTCACATGTATATAACCAATATCACAATTAAAATCAATGTATCATATGGTGCAACATGATATGAAGTAAAATGCAACAATGCTACTATATTGTAACGAATGCTTATCTCTATATGGTAGACACGCATTAAGATAGGACACCAACTTCCTCTGGGTAGGTCTCTTCACTCTGATCTCTCATGGGTTGGTTATCGGTCTTGAGATCCAATGTAAGGGGTCAAGGCATCCCTCTCGGACTATCACCATTGGCATGAGAACTGGCGCATGTCAAGGTTA
Organism: Hakea prostrata; assembly: GCF_041222555.1. Classification (NCBI taxonomy): domain Eukaryota; kingdom Viridiplantae; phylum Streptophyta; class Magnoliopsida; order Proteales; family Proteaceae; genus Hakea; species Hakea prostrata. The sequence goes on from NC_142603.1 coordinate 41,398,077, forward strand.
TACGCAGGTCAACTACTCAGTCACCATACCTCCCCTCATGCATTTCACACTCTTCTCCAACCAACTAGGACTGCGCCTCCTCTTAACCCTAGTGATCATCTACATATAATGGGCGGGAAGCTCTCATGTCCTCTAATGGGTTGATTAGCAGTCTTGAGCACCCATGAGCTTAAGTTTATTATATACAACCTTACCAATGAATGACCCCCACAATATGGTTGTGTCCTCTCACAGGTTGGTTACTGTTCTTAAGTGTCCACCACCTCATTGCTGCCATAGATCACTCGGTATTAATACCCACGCTGATAAGGTGTGAAATGACAGGGTACCTAACCAAACTCATTTAGACTTCCTAGTCATGGCAAACAGTAACTGTGAAAAGTGTTGGGGGAATCAAAAGATAATGTCTCATACCACCTCCACTAATGTCCCAAGCCAGGAGCACCCAAATAGGCATTCCAATTTACAATCACAACATACAACAACTTTTCACAAAAAGAAAAAGGTTCAAAGCAATGTTCATAATTTGGAAATTCAATTCAAGTCCACAAAGCTTCAGGTTTAATCCATTCATCAATATCATGTATAGTAGATTTATATTCTGTAATTTTAGTACATGAACGTCATTCCTAAACCTTAGAACAGCAGCATGTATATCAATATGCAAGTTCCACATAAAATAAAAAAGCGACAATGATTATGTGCAAGTGAATGTCCTCACCTTACTATTGATTTGTAACTTGAAAAGTAGGTCAAAGAGTGTATTCACGCTTCCCAAAAATTCCTATTAACATGCTGGTTCAAGGTTAGAAATAACCCTAGAGGTCTGATATTGAAAAGAGAAATAAAGACCAACACTGCAGGGAGTGGTCAGTCAAAGTGGTTGCCCCAGGAAGGCAACAAGGGCAATCAACCACCCTATGAGTACGAACATAATTAACTCGAATCGATAGAAGGCTTCCAGGTTGGGTTATAAACTACTCCAAAATTACTTAGAAAATCCTGAAATAACACTACAACATGTTTAAACATGATTTAAGCATCAATCAATGCAAAAGAAACGAAAACCTAATGAATCCTAGATTAGGTTTTCTTTGAAATCAATCCGGAAGATTCACGGATAAGCTAGAGGTAATGGGGATTCACTCGAGAATAAAGAAGATAGAAGAATTAGGTTGTTACAGCAACTAGAAGCCTTCAACTAGGTCTGTGCAGTAGGAGAAATCAAACATAGAAGAGAATTAGAAAAAAGAATTTTAGTATTAACCTTTAAGAAAATAAATCGTTGTTCGGAAACTTTTTCGAAAGACTTCTACACAGTCCTTCACCTTTGCAAAGAGTTCTCTAACAAGCTCTGACGACTTTGGATCATAATGACACGTTTTAGTACAAACACACCTTAAATAGGGCTTCAAAAACTAAAATTTCAAAATTGCCCTTCTTTCACGAAACTAGGCTGGTCGGCTAGCCAATTGACCAGCCAACCATTGGAACTTTTGTTCCAGGAGTAGAATCAAGGCCCAAAAGCCCGTGGCTTTAACTTAACTCCTACTCTATACTCCAAGAGGGTCTTACATGATTTTCGGGACCTTCTACACGTGTCATCAAGGAGTACTTTATCCATCTACCAACTCCGTCAACGTCCGAGTTAGATCTCCTTCCAAACTCTAACAGAACTCCGAACTCAGTATCATCTCCATCCACTTCCATTGGTTCGGACTCCAATCCAATGGTCTCTACATGGATGGCCCACAGTTGCCTTCTACCCGCACTTTAGGTTCTGGGACCTATAATATGGACTTCCAAGTTAGGATCAAGGGGGATTTCACAATTGGTAAGAATACCAAGCTAAGATAGAGGAAGATTGAGAGCTAACTCAAGTCTTTGATGAAAAGGTTATAACAAGTGAAGAATGTGCTTTAACAGATTACAGGGATGAGAGTAAAGCAATAACACCAGTTGGAGATGTGCCTGAATTTGTACCTCCCACATTAGAAGTTCACCTTCCTCAAAATTTCGAAGCAGCACCCATCTAGGAGTAGGACTCTGGTCTAGGGAGGGGTGCAATCCTACTAGTTTGAAAGGAGGGGCTAAGGGTGAGGGTTGATGAAGTTTCCAGGGGAGGGGATGGGTTGCTATAGTAGGGATGTCAAGGGAGGCCTCTAGATGGGCTAAGGAAGGGAGGGGAGGGCAGAAATGGGGAAAGAGGGGTTGTACTTGCTTGGAGATGGTTAATGCTGCTGTGGTGTTAAATTGCTGCCAGTTGGAATAATTGAACATCAAGAATCAACGTTCTTTCCATTCGTCATATCCGAGTTTCTTTGATAGTCATGCTTTCGTATATAAGAGAGAAGTAGTGTTTTACAAGCAAACTTCAGATTGATTTTTAACTTTTCACAGTGAAATAGATTTAGTTTAGATAGATTCTGTCTTGCTGCTACTAACATCTCTGGCTTCAACGAGATAAATATAAATAAATATATGAAAATTAACATACATAAATATCCCTGTAAACTTGCACATAATTGCATCAGATTTTTCGAGTTGATTAGAAAATAAACTCTTTCCTGCTTATTTATCTAACTTGTTTTCTTTCTTTTTCTTTAAGTAGCTTCCTTTTCTCAGATGGAAAAAACATCCCTTACTTTCACAAGTCTCCCTTATATTTATGGGCATGCCGACCATTTATATCCCAATCTTCATACATTCTCAGGTACATTTTTAGCCACTGTCAATTATTCTTAAATTTTCATGTCCATGGTGGCCGGAGTAACTAATTAAAATGAGAATTATTAACAAATCCACAGAGATACTTGCTTGGAAGGCCAGTTGTAATTACAACGCAAGTGTTACTTGCAACTGTCATAACATGTGTACACTCTATTGCCACCTTTATTTTCAAGGTAAGTTGCTATCATACTATGAATGAATATGGGAGAAATTTATTTGATTATATTGTGCCTTGTCATTTTAACTTTTCATACATAAAAATTAAACCATAGCTAGCATATGGTTGAATACATTTTATTCATTATTTAACATAGGAGAGTACTTATAAAGCATTTTTATTCTTTACTCATTGTCATTTTGTGGCATTTGACAGGATGTACCAGATACAGAAGGGGATAAAGTAAATGGCATACGAACTTTCAGCACTGAACATGGAAGAGAAAAAGTAAGTGGAAAATCCTGCTTGCTTTTCAAGGATATATACTCATTTGGCCGGAGAACCTTTTGCAGAATTAATGTCCATATGGTTATGTTGTAGATTAAGAGATTATTGCTCTGACAAAGTTGCTTTATCTGTAGCCCCAGTGGGGAAGTTACAGTTACAAACTTAAGATCATATATAAACTTTCTGAATTAACACTATTAATGAAGGTAAATGGATACTGCACTACTCTAACATCTTACAGGTACTTGACAACGTTTGAAGTGAGGGGTAATAGTAATTTTGGTAAATGTAGGGTTTCATGTGTAAGTTAGCTACAGTAAAAGGGGGGCAACTGTAATTTTCCATTATATTTAGTATTATTATCTTTTTTATTATTAAATATGCATTTAGTATACCTTTATCTACCTTAAGAAAAAAAATCCATTATTACTGCCTCAAATTTCAATTAGCGTTACACCATCTCATCCTCAGTGGTTTTTAAATTCATGCCAACTCTTTGCCTTATTAAAAATGGTTAACGAATACTTATTTTCAAAAATTATAGATGTAAAAAATACAAAAAGAAAGGAACAATACTATTTAGAGAAAACATATTGAATACAATGGTGTTTTATTCCCATTTAAAAGATTGAATTTACTCAGCTGGCAATGGCATGACTTGCATTACTTTGTGTTTTTGAGAAGATGAAATGTGTGATATTTATTTTGCAAGGAAGAGGTTACAGCCAAACAGTTGCATTTGCCTAAGAAATATGCCTGAATTTGACAAGGATATCAGATTATTGAAGATTAGTTTGGATATATAAGTATCTGAAAACAGAGACCATTGATGTGTCATCTTCCGTAACTCCATCTAGTAATTATAGGAAAAATTTGTTGTCTTTGAAAAAAGGAAGACATAATGTACTGGTAATGGATGAATTAACCAAAGACATTCAAGATGAAGTCCCCTAGTGTATGCTTTTTGCGGATGATATTGTGTTGATTGATGAGACCCAAGTGCGGATTAATACCAAATTAGAATCATGGAGAGTAGCTTTTGAATCAAAAGGCTTTAAACTTAGTAGATCAAAGGCAGAATATCTAGTTTGTAACTTTAGTCATGATCGGGCAGATGATGAGGTGGTGATACTTGACGATAAAGAGATTCCTCAGAGTGATTGTTTTAGGTACCTAGGTTCAATCATAAGTAAAAGAGGTGATTTAGAGGATGAGGTTTCCCAAAGAATTAAAATAGGGTGGATGAAGTGGAGAGGTGCGTCCGGAGTCTTATGTGATCAGCGCATTCCTTTAAAGTTTAAAGGAAAATTTTATAGGACCATTGTTCGACCAGCTATGATGTACGGTGCATAGTGTTGGGCTGTTAAAAAGAATCATATAGATAAACTCAGTGTAGCAGAAATGAGGATGCTAAGATGGATGAGTAGCAAAACTAGGATGGATAAGATAAGAAAAGATCATATTAGAGTTGGTCTGGGAATTGCTCCCATAAGTGATAAGCTTAGAGAAAGTCATTTGAGGTGGCACGGCTACGTTCAACGGAGACCTATAAATGCTCCTGTTCGGATAAGTGATATAATCCATATTGAAGGAACTAGAAGAGCTAGGGGTAGACCTAAGATAACCTTAGGAGAAGTGGTGAGAAAGGATATGTATAGCTTAGGCCTTGTATCTAGCATTGCCTCAAACAGAACTGATTGGAGGGCAAGAATCCATGTAGCCAACCCTATTTAGTTGGGACAAGGCTTATTATTGTTGTTGTTGTATAATGTCAAATAGTGTTTTGTATTTGTTATTTTTTCACTAGAAATTTTTTGTTTGTTATGTTTTTTACTTTTAAATTTTTTATTTTTCTACTTTAAGGTTGGTTATCATAACTAGATACAATATCAACTTTACACAACTGTATCAATCAAAGATTTTTTTTTTAATTATCTACTTTATTATTTTGTATTTTTTTCATATAGTTTTTCTCATGTTTGTTTTGGGAAGTAACTTTTCCCCTTGTAGTGAATATGACAATAAAATATCAACCTAACTTGTTTGCCATTTGTTTGAACAGGCATTTTCCCTTGGCATCAATGTTCTTCTAGTAGAATATGCAATTGGTATTATAGTAGGAGCTTTTTCTGCTTCTAATTTATTTAGCAAGTCTGCTATGGTAAGTAACTTTCTCCTATATAACACAATATGCTTTTGATCTTGTTTTTTAATGTTATATGTGTGTTTTAAGAAGCATTTATTCAAATTCTTTTGTAATCCAATTTGATGTTTTGTTGTATATAGGTAGCTGGACATTGTTTCCTTGCTTTAGCTCTATGGTTTCGTTCTAGATCTGTTGATATAACAAATAACTCAGCAGCATTCTCTTTTTACATGTTCATTTGGCAGGTAAGTCGCATTGATCCCTTGAGACCATTCTTGATCGTTTAAACTTGGCATAGTAGTATCACTAGTGATGTCTCAATAAATTGGTTCGAAAGTAATCTTTTAGAATATTAATATGCATATTAACCTAAGAAACAACATAATAAACAGTCCATAAACAAATTATGCTCCAAATAGAAAAAAATTTATTGCTTAGTTATTCTAATGATGCAAGAGTATTTACTCATGTTCAGATGTTCACTGAAGCTTTTTATTTTGCAGCTACTTTATCTTGAGAATGCCCTCTTACTACTTTATCGTTGAGAAAAATATCATATAAAATAAGGTGGCATGGTCATGTTCAATGGAGAAGTTTGGATGCATGCTCCAATTTGAAGTTATTTGATTTAGATTGAAGGAACTGAAAGAGCTAAGGCATCTCTAAGAACAAACTCTAAATAAGGAGCGCCGGTGTGACCCTCGAATGGCTGGAGCATAAGGATCTATGTAGCTGGCTCATTTATTTATGATAAGATTAGGTTTTGTTATTTTAGTGTATTAACTTTTCTAATGCAATAATAAAAGGACTTTTGTGAACTCTTTAGAAACTAATTTCCTAGCCTAGGATTTCATCCGCTTATGCTCTGACAACAAATGTGTTGTTTACCTCAACAACTAGGAAAACCACATAAAATAAAAATTCAACAAAAATTATCTCTCGGGTGTGGGGAAAAAGGGTGAATTCAGTGCCAAAGGCTTCCGTATAAGTAAAATTTATTAGGTTATTTTCTTGCACAACCTTGTCACTCCAACAGTTTTTGTTGAGAGGCTGTTATGATGGCTTGGGTCCGACCTAAAGCTGTGGGAAAAGAAAAATTCTTGCCAAGCACAACTGATGCTGAACAAATAGGATAAGTAGATCATTACATATTGATAAATTTCAAAGAGAACTTCAGGGTCTAGGAATTTTAGCCAAGTAAGACTAATTTGTTGAACTTGGAATCTAGTTTTGTAAGTGACAAGGAGATCTGTAATTAACTAATTGAAAAAAGAATCCTACTTGGGTGCATGCGGTGCCCAATGTTGCTGTGTTCAGATTTGAAAGCATGTGTTCTGACAATTATTTTCTACAAGGTGAAATATACTGAGTCCAGATATATGGGTAGAGGATTGTGTTCCCTTTACATCCCTCTACCACACATTTACGAGAAAAATCTATTTCTGAACAGATAGACAAGAGGTAGGCCCCTCTCCTAAACATATGGTGAAGGGATATGAGGAGAATATAATCCTCTGCTCTCGTCGATAGAATATTTCAATTCAAATATGTCAAGATACGAGTATCATTTTGTACTTGCACCCTCATCATCTTTTTCTTTTTCTCGGCGGATTTCGTGCAAAAATATGAACCCAATCAATTAGGAAAAGACTGTTGTTAAGATTTCATTATTAAACATGTTAAGAAAAATTTGTGTCCAAATGAAAGACTTGTTTTCCTTCCAAGCCTAGAAAGGAAGATTTTGCCACATTTGCTCTATTCTTTGAATGTACAACTTTTTGTTACATTAACCACTTTTTATTTAAAGAGAGCTAAAGGAACCAAAACTGTGTTTCTTCTGAGAAAACAAATGGATTCTACTGAGTTGGAAAGAGTATAAAGGGCGTCCTTATACCTGAGGGAAAAAAATGGACTTTCTTTGCCTCATGAGCAACCAACAATGTGGCCATGGTAGTGGTGGAAGGTACTTTGACTTGGGACTTAAGTGATACTCGATCACTTGGGCTGGAAGTTGGAAGCCAAGTAGAAAAATGAGATTATGGTCAGCTTTTCATTGTTAGGATTGGAGGCATCAAAATAGCAACTCGGCAAAAATAATTGGGGTACTGTTGCTTAGGAAAAAATTTCCCCTTCTTTGGCACTTTTGCCTAAAGACTGTAAAAACTTGTATAAGAATATCTCAAAACAAATGAGAATTTTTTTTTTTTTAATTTTTATATCGCGCATCCCCTCCAAAATTAAAACCTTACAAAGACCCCTCATGCTTAACTCCATTAGTAATTGTACACGTGAGACAGTAAAAATTAAAATTGAACTTTCAATATGATTATATTACTACCTGCCACCCCCCCCCCCCAAAAAAAAAAAAAAAGAGAATGGTAAAATGAACATGATGCTAGCTGCTATAATTTTTATTTTCAAAGTTGAAACACACCAATACCCACCCTCCATCCCTCGGATCTTGCTTGGGTGCTACCATTGACGTGGTGCAGCCTATGCTACCCACAGTTGGATGGATAACATGTAGGACAAGTTAAATCCTCAGCGCCCAATATAACCTTGTGTAAGTAAAGTTACTTAAATGACTTTAATTTGCTTTTGTTTGCCAAACCAACCGGACCGTCGGTTTGATGAACCAAACAAACCAAATGAAACCCTAAATTTGAAAATTAAAAACCCCTTATCTCCATTTCATCTTCATTCATGAGTGGGAAGAGAGACCTCCGAGACGAATGAAGATGAAATGGAGATGAGAGTTTTCAATTTTCAAATATAGGGTTTTATTTGGTTTGCTTGGTTCGAAAAAAATCAACAATCTTGTGGGTTTGGCAGAGAAAATCAAATTAAAGTCATTTAAGTGACTTTACTTGCACATGGTTATATTGTGCGGTGAGGATTTAACTTGTCCTACATGGCGCCCATCCAACCATGAGTAGCACAGGTTGCACCATGTCAGCTGCGGCAAACAAGCAAGATCCTCATCCGGTCATCCCTCAATGCACTCTGCAGCCACTCTAGCCAAAACACTCAACAACACCTGCTATAAGAGCGATGGCCGGTGATGGCCAATTGCTAACAATGAAGGAACATAAATATTGACATGATCATCTTTTAGGGTTCTGAGTTTTTCTGCAATTGCTCAATGAAAAGTGAAGCTTCAGTGTTTTCCATCAACTGAAGGTGGAGAGGACCTATTGTTGAAATTTTATGGTTTTAAAATTCAATTTTTCATTTTGTGAATGGAGGGTCTTTTCCTAATGGACACCTAAATGGCCAATAGGTGTCTCTTTTGGGAGGCTACTTTGGTAGCTAACAAACATGCCTTAAGGGAAGAGATATATTTTTTGGAGATAACCTTTGATGGTGTCTCTTACTCTCCTATATAAAGGTTAGAGGGGTTGTTTATTGGGTGAGAGTATTGCTTAGAGAACTACCGTTAGTTTTCTTTAAACTGTGTCATAAAACAGATTGGTGAATATAGCTTTACGGATCCTTAGCCGTCAACTACGGAGTGCACCGTCTGTGATGGAGGGGTTGATTGATATTGGGGGTGAAAACGCATTTAGAACCCATGTGCACTATTCGGGGCATTTAAATACCTTAAAAGAAAGTACCATTGGTATGTTTCAAATCCGCCAAAATTGTTCGTGTATCACTAGATGGATATACGTAAGTATGCTTCTGATATGGAGATCTAAAACAAGATAAGTTTCCATATTCACGATCCTACTTTATTTGTTTATTAGTCTTATACGATTGCCATAATATTATGTCATTTCCAACAGTTTTTAAGGTATTTAAATTATAGTATAAGACTATCGCATGAATGGAGCATATCGCCTGTGTGTTGGACTCGATGATTTTTTTAATTTTCTATTATTTGAGTCGATCCAATGATTACTTCAGATAGTTCTTTTAAGAACTTTGTTGAATCGTAGATTGTTTGGGACTCTCTGGTTTAGGTTTGTTTTCCCAATTTTGTATATCGTGTTTGGTTTTAACAAACTGCATCTTAACAAACAACATTTTATTATTGAAAAACCAAATCAACGCCCAAGATACTGTTGCTTATATCATGACTTTACCGGTTCCGTTGCTGATAACCTTGTATTCATTTCCCACACCAGATTTGAAGTAAAAGGAAACAGAAAATGGTATAGAGTCGTTGAACCTGAACTGTTTTGGAGTTGGTAGCAAGTGGGTGGATGTAATGCTTGGCGAAAAGGTTTTTTGGGGCTATCAATTAATGATTCTTGTCTATTGTGATCAAGTGATCAGTAGAAGTTTGAATTTCTCCTATTAACTGATGAACATGGGGAGGGTGCCATGTTTCTGCTGCTACTTTATTTTCTTCTGATATGGGTTTTTTAAGTCGCCCAGATGCAACAGGCAGAACATCCTAAAAAAGCTCCATATCATGCCCAACCAGTCACAAGACACTGTTTGCCTTCAGTGGATATATCCTAGTTAATTAGGATACATCACTCTCATGGATTTGGTGATTATTCATGAGTTCTTTTTCTGTTGTTCGATCTAATTACTTTTGGATGATTTTGTATAACTCTTGAATCATGAATTGTTTGTTGTTAGGGAAATATGGGCATGCACTAATGCAGGTTACCTTTCAATGTCTTAAATTTCAATTGTTTGTTGCATTGTTTCTTTGAACGTCCAATGAATAAAAGATACACAATTGACAGAGGAGTCAAGGTTTATTAGCCTTACGTCCTACTTCTCGGTGGGCTTAGGGTATGACTCCTGGTAATTCGTGATTGAACCCATTCATGGGAATCGTGTATTCACTCTGGAAGTATTAAAAGACAAAGTTGATGTTTTTGTGTCAGAGGAGTTGCTAGTGTTTTTTATAATATCAAAAACTTGGATTGTAACTAGAAACTGATGGATTAGTTCAGTGTTGGGATTGGTGATTTTATTAATCACTGCCTCTGTAAAGTCGGTATAAAGCCATGCCATTTTCTCAAAGGGAAAAAGGATTAACCTGTTTTGTGGCCACAGTTGAATTCATGTTCATGTGTTCTACCCGTATTGTTTGGATCTTTATGGTGTTATAAATCACAACATGTGTTAATTGGGATTCAGCCCACTATCGTAACGAATCATGTTGGCGCGAACCAAGACTCCCAGGGAACAATCGAAGGATCCAAGACTCAAAAATTCTCGAAACAACTAAGTAATCATTACATCCACTGAAGTAACAGCAAAACGAAAGAGTGTTCATAAACCCAAGAAACAAAAGAAGCCTAACTAGCAACGTTTCAAGTTGTTATCTTCTGCCTTGGAATCAACTCTAAGATTTCATGTGTGTAATAATTCAAATTGTCATATATCAAGTCTTATACCATTTAAATACCTTAAAACAGTTAGAAATTATATTACCACAGGGCAATTGAATAAGACAAATAAAGCAAAATCAGAAAACTTATCTTGTTTCAAATGGCATGAACAAAATCCTTTTTGAAAGCTTTGTTACGTACATCCATCTAATGATAAACGAAAATTGACGGAGTTAATCAAACATGCCGGTAATGGCAGGCACTTCCTTTAAGGTATTTAAACACCCTGAATAATGCACACGGGTCTAAATGCGTTTTCACCCCTAAGATCAGTCAACTCTTCCATCATAGACGGTGCACTCCATAATTGATGGACTAAAGGATCCATAAAGTTGTTTTCACTAATATGTTTTATGATACAGTTTAATCACAACATTTAAAAAATGTTCACACCAGAATAAGCAACCCCTCCCACTTTTATATAGGAGAGTAACAGATACCACTAAGGGTTGTCTCCAAGAAACACGTCTCATCTCTGGAGGTTTTTTTGTTAACCACCAAAGTAACATCCCAAAAGAGGCACCTATTGGCCATTTAGGTGTCTTTTAGGGAAAGATCCAACCCATCACAAAATGAAATTTTGAATTTTAAAATAAATCCATAAAAATTACAACAATCCCTACAGCCCCAAAATTAGTGTATTCTGAAAATAATAACTTCACACTAGCATAGGGTTCTATCCATCCCATATACTTTGGCCCATTCGGTGCTACTTGGATGCATGGCTTTGAGCCCCTTCTGTAGTTGCACGAGAAACAGACTTTGTCCCTGGACTTTTTTCCACATCATAGAGACTATTTCCCAAGGAAATGCTTTGTTTCCATTTTTAGGTGGGTTCTTATAAATTTGAATTGTGGTTCCTTCTCACCTGCATTCCCAGCATATCTTTGTATTGTGATATCTTGTCCTTTTTCTACAAGTTGCATTCAGAACAGGCGAGTTCAAACAACAAGTCATATTTATTGGTGGACTGACTGATGGTTTTCTAGCAACTAGGTATGTTCCAAATTGTGGCATGCTATCATGTTTTGACCTTTCCCCAACCATCTTTTAATCATCATCTGTGCTGTCTCAACTCTCAAGTGCTCTATTCCCCTTCTCAAGTGCTCTATTCCCCTTCTTTGTGGTAGTTTCAAGCTCAATCAAAAGTTTTATTCACTTGAATATCAAAAGGGCCATATCCACACAAAAGTTGTAATCTCTGGACCTTTAAACCTCTATGAGCTCAGCTTGGACAGCTTGGTGACCTCAAATGTAATAGTGTATCCGTGTTGACAAGGATGTGCCAGAATTTGGGATATTTCTTGTAAGCATATCAGCATGCAGGTCTAATTAGCTTGATGACCTGGTCAAAGGCTTCAATGCCCCAATGTATGAGCAGTATCAAATAGATGGGACCCCCTTTAATGGGCAATATCAAGTTCAGCTTTGTTCAAGTGTTCACGGATGTGGCGCTTATTTTCCTTGTATTGGACTTTGTGCTCTGCTTTCCATATGTAATTTGTTATATTCAGTTTGTTGCTTCCAATCAGTATTTATATGTAACATCCGAGTTTACACTTAATGAATTCTCTCATTCTATGTTTCTCTGTGTTTTGCTTCTGAATATGGTTGATGTTACTTTCAGCTGTTTGGCTTGGGTTAAAGTGTCATTTGAGCCATGGAATTTATGTATGATGTTGATATACCTTAAGAACTTGTGGTGGAGTGCACTATTGTCGAAGTATTTTCAGGGTTTGTAGTAAGGTTACATAGGAAAAATATCCCTCAAGACTCTGCTTGTTCTAAAACCTTTGCCACTGGGCGCTTTTTAGTTTTAACAAGTGATATAAACAAGTATAGCAAGAGTTGTACATGACGTTATCGTGTGTAGTGGTATCAAACACTGTTTCATATGAGGACCTGAGAGATCGGAGGTACTAGCTTTCCTTCCTTCAATGGCTCAAAGAACATTTCTCTATAAGTCAGATGCTTTTTCATGTATGACCATGCATATTAATTTTATCCAAATCCATGATCTCCAGAATTTCCATGTGCTCCACCGTCGGAAAAATTATTAAAAAAAAAATAGTCAATTGCAAACCAAATTCAAGGTTCGTGTGAAAGAGAAGGCACATGAAACCCTTTCCTAATATTTTAATACTATCACTTATCCTAATAGGTGGCCTGCACGTACTTTGCGTAAGCACATACTTAAAAAAAAAACTTTTTTTTTTTTTTTTTGAAAAGAAATATTTAAGGATTAACAAATTTACATGGGATCCTCTAAACAACTTCTTAGGTGAATTTTAAATTTATAATTTCTGATCTTGAGGTTGAGTTAGGCCATTTTAGGTTAAGTTAGATAGACACCTTTGATCTTGGCTTATGATTGTGATCCTAACATTAATACAATAGAATTATACATCATTCAAATATTGTTGTCTTATTTATATTAAAAATAACCTACTAGTTAGTAGGGTCAGGTTCTTGAGTCCTTTTTTTTTCCGGTAACAGGGTCAAGTCCTTGAGTCGGTGCTAGTCAAATATTCAACGTTGTCGGGACCTTTGATGTAATGTCTCTACCTGATCAAGTCTTGACACTGTTCAGGGGCTCAAATCTTGCATTAAAGAGTCACTTCAAGACATTTCTCTAATGATGTTTCTCAAATTCAACACTGTTAAAATGGTTCACTAGTTTTAGCTGAGTAGGCACTCTATATGCCCATTATCCATTTCTGATATTTTATGAGATTTTATCAAGTCCATTTTTGACAAAGAAATGGACTATTTATATCTCTCCGGATGAATGACACATGTCCATCAGTTACATTCGAAGGTTAAGATAAGATTTAGAAGATAGAAATTTTTTATTTGAATTTAATTTGAACATTTAAATGTGACTAATGAACATGTGTCCTTCATTTAGAAGGAAATGGACCTGATAAAGTTTTGATATCCCACCCCATAGTCTTTGTGCTTGCAATATTTTTTTAAGTCAACGAATTTTTAGAATCAAAGGGAAACACACACAGAGTGAAGAAATAAAAGTGATAAGGGAACCAAATTATAGAATCAAAATTTGCATCTAGATTCCATACCAATTCTTTTTTTGGTACAAGGGCACTTTTTTATATATAGGGGATGGGGGTATTACATTACGTATGTCATTAGCAAGAGTAGAATCCAAGGCCTCTTTGCATAGATGTGTTAGTCTTACCAATCGAACAATCTTGTGTTGGCTTCATACCAATTCTTATTTGGAATTCATTTAGATCCCCCAATACATATCCTAATCATAGTTATAGATGTTTTAGTCTTACCAATCGAGCAATCTTATGTTGGCTTCTCATACCAATTCTTATCTAGAATTCACTTGGATCCCCCAATACATATCCTAACTATAGTTTTAGTGTAAGGACCAGACAAGTCAATTAGGTTTAAATTGAATTAGTATTTGGTAAGATCAAGTCAGAATAGAAGAAAATTCTTCTTTAGGAGAATAGTCTTGCAATGTGGGTTTTAATGACTAAAATGGTCATTCTACCCTGACCAGTCCGACCAGTATGTTTAGTGTAATTGATCCAGCAAGAGTATCAATAGTCGGTCCGACCATCGTATCAAGATAATCCGATCAAGGTAAACTTCAATTAGATATCAACTATATATCTAAAAAGATAAGATAGGTAAACAACTCTTCTTAGAGTTATATTCCGAGTCTAACTCTGATATCTAAAACTATATAAACGCTTCAAGCAAGCATAAGAAAGTAAATATTCATATTCTGTGTGATCAATTACTTGAATTCTCTATTAAGTAGTTGAGATCATATATCATTGGTACTGACTTGCTCGTTGGAGATGTACCTCGACCCCCAAAGGTTGAGCATGTGTTTTGCAGGTACTTGGCAGGGAAGGACGAGCAGGATTTCGTATCAACAGTGGGATTGAGAGTTCAACACTTGAAAGATACGACACTACATGTAATGTCTTTTGGAACTCTAGACTCTTGAATGAAGTTTCATCCATTGAAAATTAATACAATGGAGAACCAATCCATGAGAAAATTGACATAAATTAGCCAACCATATCTGAATCTTTGATTTGTAACATAACAAACTGTCGTCACAAATCACTTGCAAATGAACACAAAGATTGGCCTTCATTGACCTAGACTGGCTTGTCATGGACAACAAAGATACAATCATATTCCTTTTTTTGGGTCAATATTGGTGGGCATTACCCGTGAAGAGAGATGTTGTTCCAGTGAATTTAAAAATTAAATCCAAGTTTAACACAAGTAAGAAATTCTCAACCAAATACTTGCTTTTGCGAAAATATGACTAATTTGAGTCAATTACCAATTTTGATGTGTGCAAGGATACATAACCTAGAGTTGAATAGCATTAGATGGAGTGTGGACTATTTTGGGAAGGAAAACTAAAGTATGTCAACACTGGAGGATTAGGGAAAGGAGATCTCACAGAGGCGCTCTTGTTTGGTTTACGTGACAGAATAGATCAAGCCCAATTTTCGAACATTCAACTATCTGAGATCTAGTGCAATGAGGAAGAAATGCTTGATCTGCTTTTGCCGCTGAAATACAAAAGATGGCCATTGGTTTATGTCCCGTTTTTGGTATAACTAACTTCATGTATTAAGGATATTAAACTCAACAGCTTTAGGCACAACACACTCCAACAATGGTTCACCTATTTAGCATCTAAACCCTCCGTAGAACACAAGAAGGGATTAATTGTTGTTGGGAAATGACATGTCAGTATTGCCGCATCAGCTTCCATTAGTTTCGATAATAACAAACACAAATTATTAATGTCCATATTAAGTTGTGATTGTCCAACTCATTACGAAAGCTATTGGACCAAACCCAACTCATTGGACTAAAGTCATTGGATGCTCAAGCCCAAGTCAAGATGAAGTAAACTTGGACAAGGAAATAAAGTCAAGATGAGCGTCAAGATCAAATACAAGAAAATGCAAAAATTAATTCAAGTTGAAGATTTAGATAAATTCGGGACTTAGGACACCTCCACATGCACTCATATGTAATCGTATTAAATTATATGCATATCATGTCACTAGACTGACCTATGACATATTAGGAAAGTGTATAAGGTTGAGGGTTGGCAAAGAAATAGCAAAAACTCAATCAAGTCGTTGTTTGCACCTAATTGTGCAATCTGTGCTTCAGACGAACGTCTGTCTGATCTTGATCTAGACGGTCGTCCGTCTAGTCACAGAAGCTCAGACATAATTTTTGTCTGATTAGACAGACATCCTTCTAAGACAGACGTCCGTCTGAGACGGACATCCTTCTGGTCAGACGGGCATCCGTCTGGTAAAAAATTTTGCAACAGCTAAATTTTTAAACTGCTATATTTTCAAACGAACGTCTGTCGATGTCCATCTGGATTAAAGTTTAGATTAAAATCTGTCCATTTTCTATTCTGTTAGGGGTTGGACTAAGGCACTCAAAGGCTATCTATATAAGCCCAGTTTACCCCATTTGAGACCTTGAACCTTGCCAATTGTTCAACTACTCCCCGAGTACTCTCAAGCTCTCAAATTACAAGAAATCAATTGGGATTTGCCTCTCATCCTCACTCAACCTTCAAAAACATACCAAGGTATTAAGCAAACTTGTGGAAACCAAGCTTCAGGTGATTGAAGGCGTTGGTGATGCAAATCATATCATTTGGGCATGCAACTCTCATTGCATCTCACACAAGGGGTAAAGTGTCACACTCCTTGTTAGGTAATCTCTAACAATCCATTGTAATTGCTTGTTTTCAATTCTATGTCTAGGTAGACTAGAATTGGCTTTAGGTGCTCTTGCTTGTGAATAAAGATTGTTTGGGTACTCTTGCCCATGAACAAAGATTGAAGAGGGTGTTCTTGCCCTAGGATAAACAAAGATTGTAAAATGTGTTATTGTCCCATAACAAAGATTGTAAAGAGTTTGATTTTTACTCATTGTATTAAAAGAAAATTACTAGTGGAATACTCTCTTGAGGCCAAGAGAGAAGTGGACATAGACTTGTAAAGTCGAACCACTAAAAAATACTTGTCTTGTGGTTGATTGTTATTGTTTAATTTCATTTGAATTTTCAATTTATCTTGTATGTCCAAGCAAACCGAAAAATTGGGACAATCCACTAGTTGCAACCGATTCAACCCCCCTCTAAGTTGCACCAACAACTGTATTAGACACTACTAGTCTTTGTACTTGCAACCCTAAGTAATATTAATATTTTCTTTCGTAAAAAAAAAATTTTCAAAGTTTAATTGATAAAATCTCAATTTTCCAAAATCAAAATCAAACTAAATTTTTTTTCCGTTTGATTTGATTTAAACGATAGGTTTCACATTATCTCAATGTTCTGGTTCTACTTTTCATCGAAGGTCTCTTTTGATTAGTTATTTTCACAAAAAGAAAAGACCCAACAACAGCTAGTGAGCCCTAAGACTGCTGCTCGGCTTCTATTTGGTGGTTTCCTGTTACTTGTTAGAATCCCACAAGTAACACTTAAAAACAGTAAATATAATATCTATAAAATGAGTACTCAAAGAGAAAATAAAACATAGAAGGGATATGACCTTTGATTTCTCC
Organism: Hakea prostrata; assembly: GCF_041222555.1. Taxonomy (NCBI): domain Eukaryota; kingdom Viridiplantae; phylum Streptophyta; class Magnoliopsida; order Proteales; family Proteaceae; genus Hakea; species Hakea prostrata. Next base: position 41,415,361 of record NC_142603.1, read on the forward strand.
CTAATAGACCAAGATCAGAACCTTTCTGACCTTTGAGTTTCTCAGTGAGTTATGCAACAACATTAATCAAAATCCAAATTTTTAGATGGTCAATTAGCCTAATAACTTTTTACTTAAAAAGAGAGACTCCCTATTAGATGAGAAACTTGTCTGGCCACACTTAAATAGCCATCAGGTAACTTCAGAAACAGAAAAAGAAGTTTGGCATCTGTCCAGATTCACAGAACAACAAATTTGCCATCTCTACTAATTGGCTTTCAGTACTCAAATAACTTAAGGGCCGTGGACGAGCGAGATTCAAAATCAGAGATCAAACATAGACCAAACTATGGAGTTATAATTTAAAAATTAAGTGTTGGTTGTGGAAGAAATCGAACATCCTAAAAATTTATTTGATCGACATGATTTTTGTGAATGTACAATGATAGCTTTTTGAAATCTCGGATTTCACCTTCCCAAAATCCGATTCACCTTTACACTAGACGGAATCGAGATTTCTGAATCTAGAGATTTTACAACCAAACGGGTATTTCTCAGATTCATGAATCCAGAGATTTGAAATCTCTAGATTCATGTAACCAAACAGGCCCTAAAGAACTCCAGTCGTTCGCTAAATCTTGCTGGTGTTCTCTGGGGTTCCTGACTTGAAGCCTACATTTTATCTGTAAATGGAAAGCGAAATTGATCCATCAAAGATATGCGTTAGACTCTAGCAATAAAAATATCCCACATCTACGACATGGTATTGATCAACTATCAATAGATTAACAATTACTGTAACTACAATCCTTGAGAATAAGCTTCTAAACGGAAAATTACATGGAACCACGCACATATTCATTAATCCTGATGGCCTTGACCCTCCCTGAGCTCGAATAAGGCTTAGGTTCAAGATTTTGGACCTAAGGACGAATTACGGCTAAAATATTCTAGCCCTGATTAGGGCCAAAATATCCAAGCCTTTTTAACTTATTCATTCACTCCCTCTCTCTTCTAGAGGAAGAAGAGATCTGAGAATCCTAAAATACGACTGAGGAAGGAAGATCGAAACCTTTAAAAAAGCAAAAATATGGAAGCTAACGGAACCCTCGCTCCGTTCCGTGTAACCCACTTTTATAAATGTTAGAACCAGAAGACCAAAGAAACAGTATAGACTGACCAGTAACAGAATCAAGGAGAAACGAATATATCAAATATATCTTATGTCAGAATCACTTACCCGAATGTAGTAGAATGAGCGAAAGGAAAACCAACACGAACTTTCACAGGGTGAGTTGAGGTGTACGAACTGTACTTTTCCTTAAGGTATTTGAACGCCCCCTTTATGCTGCTGAGTTTGACCTTGACGTTCTTACCTCCAAGATACAACAACTCCTAGATCCGAAGGCAGCAGTCCAACAGAGTCTACTTGCAAAGGAGATCCGAAGGTAATACATAGCATAGAATGAAGAAAACAAAAAATGGAATTTTCTAACACTAGATTTTCGAATTTCTGTTTTTCACCAAAAACGGAATGGATCCTTTGTTCAGAGCTTAACCTCTATTTACAAGCTCGTATGGACACCTTCAGAGAGCTACATATGTACGTAAGGTCACCTGCAGAGAGTTGTGACTGTATGATTAGTCACCTCCCTACTGCAAAACCCAAAACCGGGTTTTCTAGATCCATCAACCCAAGTCCCATCATAGACACTTAATATTATTTATATAATATTATAGTGCCCCATGGCTTGGTTAGACTAGGGTCTACGTACGAACCCCTACCGCAACCACGCCCGACTTGGTCCAGCTCGCATGCGCGTGATCCACACGTAGCTCTCTACTAGCATACACCCCACTTAGGAGCTATATATGTACATATAATCATATGATCATTAGCTCCATCCGATGTGGGACTAAACACATATGGTAATCTAAATCACCTAATATACATCCAGAAGAGTCCTATAGAGTAAGAATAAACAAGAGTCCTAAAACAAAACTAGGGAGATAGAGTTTTAATGATTTTGAAACTTATCTAAATAGTATATTATATTATATTATTATTTTCTTTTAAAAACAAAATCCAACAATCCCCCCAAGTTTCAAAATATCAGTAAAATGAAGAAAGTGCTGTATAAATTTTGACTTAGTAGGACACATCGTTGGAGGTGTCTACACTAGGTCTGATGAACTACGCTACAGAGTATGGGTGAAGTCAGACTTCTTGAACCCTTCCTCTTCATCATAGCTGGCTAGCTCACCATCCATGTCCCACTAGTCGACGTCCGTATCTCCTGAAATATATCAATGGGACATTCTAGGCCCTATCCCCTATCTTGGTCTCATGAGTGTTTAAAGAGTTCGCCTTAAAACTCTTATCGAGGGCGGCCACACCCTCTACACTCACTTAGGTTAGCCCAATGTGCACCACAGTTAACACACCCCCACATTTCATAGGATTTGGCTAATTAAGGGCCCACAGCTCAACCTCTTACATTGTGGTGGTACTACTTTACCATCTAACCAGAATGAGCAAAACAATAATAGTACTAAATAGGTCCCCTCGTGACTTCGTTTTTACCCTTTGAACCTAATTCAGGGTTAAAACCTCTTCACATAGGTTGGGTGTCCATCACAAGACCTTCGACACAGGCCTCACGCTCATTCCTTTAGATGCTTCATTAATTAATGAAGTTGGCAATGCCTTTGTGAACATGTCCGCTAAGTTTTTTTCAAACTTTACGAAATCGATAGCTATCGTTCCTTCACTTATGTATTGCCTAACCAAATTGTGTCTCAGCCGAATATGTCTCCTTTTTCCGTTATATACATGGTTTTTAGCCTTAGCTATTGCTGCCATGTTATCACAGTGAAGTGATATCGAGGGCATTGGTTTGTGCCATAACGGAATATCAGCCATAAAACTCCGAAGCCATTTTGCTTCAGTCCCTGCCTTCTCTAAGGCAACGAATTCAGCTTCCATTGTGGAGCTTGTTCCACAAGATTGCTTAACAGATTTCCAGGATATTGCTCCACCGCCAAGTGTGAATACATATCCACTTGTTGCTAATGACTCATTAGTATCGGAGATCCAATTTGCATCGCAATATCCTTCTAGTACAGCAGGATTCCCACTGTAACATAGACTATAAGTCATTGTTCCCTTTAGATACCGTAATAATCTATTAATGGCAGTCCAATGCTGTAATCCGGGATTGTGAGTATATTGACTCAACTTCCCAACTGCTAAAGCAATATCCGGTCTAGTACAGTTCATCAAGTACAAAATTGAACCGATAATTTGTGAGTAACGTTTCTGGTTAACCGGATCTCCCAAATTCTTTTTAAGATGACAAGCTGTTTCAAATGGTGTCTTGACTGCTTTCTTATCCCAGTAATTATACTTCTTGAGCAAGTTCTCAACATAGTGTGCTTGAGATAATATTATCTCCTCATTCTTTCGGATAATCTTGATTCCAAGAATAACATCCGCTTCACCCATGTCTTTTGTGTCAAATTTTGACATTAAAAGTTTCTTAGTTTGTTGCACTATGTCCAAGTTTGTTCCCATTATGAGCATGTCATCTACATATACCAAGATAAACACACCTTTACCTTGATGGAACCTATTGTATAAACATCTTTCCACATCGTTTACTAGAAAGCCACTAGCTAGAAGTACCATATCTAACTTTTAATGCCACTATTTGGGCGCTTGTTTCAAACCATATAATGATTTTTTGAGCTTGCATACCTTCTGCTCTTGGCCAGGTACTACACAACCTTCAGGTTGTCTTATATAGATTTCTTCCTCTAAGTCACCATTTAGGAAAGTTGTCTTTACATCCATTTGATGGATAACCAACTTGTAAATGGATGCAAGAGCTATCATTATCCTTACAAGCAGTGATCCTTGCTACTAAAGCAAAAGTGTCAAAGTAATCAATGTTTTGTTTCTGTTTAAAGCCTTTAACTACTAGTGTTGCCTTATACTTATCAAGTGATCCATCCGCCTTTAATTTCTTACGGAATATCCACTTAGTGTCTAAGATTTTAGAACCTCGAGGGAGTTCAACCAACTCCCAAGTGTGATTGGAAATGATTGAGTCCAACTCACTTTTGATGGCTTCTTTCCAGAAAACAGCATCTGTTGATGTCACTACTTCCCTATACGAAAAAGGATCCTTATCTATTAGATAAGCCAGCCATGTTGGATTATCATCTATTGAATAGACTATCCAATCATTTCCAAAGTGTTTAGAAGTCCTTTGTCTTTTACCTCTACGAAGGTTGCTCAAACCTTCACCACTTGATAAGCGATCATCATTTTCTATTTGATCACTAGCAACTTCTATTGCCAATTCCTTTCTTTGACCAAACACAGACTCACCACTAACTCCCTTTTCTTGTATCGAAGGCAACTTAAAAGGTAAGATATTCTCAAAAAATTCTGCATCTCGAGATTCTGTTATGTCCCCTTCTTCACATATGCCATCTAAGGTTTTAAGGACCATAAATCTATATGATGAACTATGTTTTGCATACCCAATAAATACGCAATCGAAAGTCTTTGGTCCTACTTTCCTTTTCTTTGGTTCAGGTATTGCTACCTTAGCCAAACAGCCCCAGATCCTTAAATATTTAAGATTGGGTTTTCTATTAAACCATAGTTCATAGGGAATCATACCAGTACTTTTGTGAGGTATACGATTTAGAATGAAACAAGCTGTTAGCATAGCTTCCCCCCACATATCAAAAGCCAAACCAAAACTAATAAGTAATGAATTCATCATTTCCTTTAAAGTTCTGTTTTTTCTTTCAGCTATTCCATTGGATTCTGGTTGATATGGCGTTGTTGTCTCATGTATTATTCCATTACTCTCAAGAAAACTAGACAGATTAAAATACTCTAAACCTCTGTCGGTTCTAAGTCTTTTAATCCTCTTACCTAGTTGGTTCTCAACTTCTGTTTTGTATGAAATAAAAGCATTAGATGCTTCATCCTTAGAGTGAATTAAATATACCATAGTATACCGTGGAAAATCATCAATGAAAGTCACCATATATATTTTTTTTCCACCTCTAGACTCAGAAGATTTAAAATCACATAGATCACTGTGTATCAAACCAAGTAATTCACTTTGTCTATTTACTGACTTATGAGGCTTCTTTGTAAATTTAGCCTCAACGCATGTCTGACACTTATTTAAAGAAGGTTTAAGATTTCCTTCAATTAAGCCAATCTTACACATTTTCTTAATGTAAGGAGTACTACAATGACCTAATCTAGCATGCCATAAGTCATACAACTCAACAAAGTAAACAAAATCAGCCTTATCATTTATTGAATCATGAATACTGAGTACAAATAGCCCCTCATTCAAATATCCCTTGCCCACAAATACATTATTTTTAGTAATAATTAATTTATCAGAATCAAAAGACAATTTCATACCCGCCTTGTTCAGAAGAGGCCCTGACACCAAATTCCTCCTAATTTATGGCACATGAAGCACGTTGTCCAACACCAAAGTCTTCCCAGATGTAAGCTTCAAAGTCACTTGGGGCCCTTGCCAACTACAAAAGAGGAATCCGAATTTCCCATGAAGACCTTATCTCCAGAAATAACTGGAGTGTACTTTGAGAACATGTTCTGATCATTGCAGATATGTCTCATTGTCCCAGTATCGATGACCCAGTTTCTTGGTTTTTCAACTGAATTAGTTTATGTGATCATCGTTGTAAAGATGTCTTCCTCAATGAGATTAATCTTGGTTTTTTCAACCTTCCTCTTAATGCGACAGTCCTTCTTGTAGTGACCCGGTTTACCACATGTAAAGCAACTCCTATTCTTCTTCTTGAAGTCTTTATCCTTCCTCACTTGAAGACCTCTCTTGAAGTTTGACTGCTTTCCGGTTTCCACAAGATTTTCCTTGACTTTCTGAACTCCACTGCCCTTTTCTTTCTTGTCCCTTGCTCTATTCCTCTCTTGAATTTTTATTCGAACAACAACCTGCTCAAAAGTCCACTCCTTCCTCTTGTGTTTCATATTCAACTTAAAAATATTCCAAGAGTTAGGAAGCTTCTCAATTAGAGAGTGAGTAACAAAAGCATCCGGCAGAATCATCCTTTCCTTGACTAACTTGCCAATCAGAACCTAATATTGGTCAATCTGTGGAGAAATTTTCTCATCATCGTTCATTATGAAATTTAGGAAATTTGCCACCACATATTTACCACTGCCTGCATCCTCCAATGTGTATTTCTTCGAGAGAGCATCCCAAATCATATAGGCATACTCAAACGTACAATACACATTATACAGGTTCAGAGAAAGAGCATTCAGAATCCGGTTCTTACACTGATAATCAGCTTGAACCCATGCCATTCTCTTTGCCTCAAGTTCTAGGTTCTCTGTTTGTGCCGGCTTTGGCTCTGTCAAAGCAAAAACGACCCCTATTTGGGTCAAGGCGAACAGCATCATCTGTTTCCACCTTTTAAAATTCTGACCAACGAATTGGTCTATCTTGTCAAATTCTGACATAATCCGCATGTGGTCTATAGAAGACCTCAATACATGTACTGGTGGGATGACTTTCGTAGGAACAGAATCATTGGTTTGCAGGACTGGGATGACATCTTGTGTGTTTGGAACAACACTATTAGGAGGATTTTTGCCAGAGGCCATTGAATCAACAGCGGGTGTCTCCTTGTCACTGGCCATGTCTTATACTGTTTCAAATACCTTAAGATTGTTAGAACCAGAAGACTAGAGGCACAGTATAGACTGACCAGTAACAGAATCAAGGAGAAACGAATATATCAAATATATCTTATGTCAGAATCACTTACCCGAATGTAGTAGAATGAGCGAAAGGAAAACCAGCAGGAACTTTCACAGGGTGAGTTGAGGTGTACGAACCGTAATTTTCCTTAAGGTATTTGAACGCCCCCTTTATGCTGCTGGGTTTGACCTTGACGTTCTTACCTCCAAGATACAACTCCTAGATCCGAAGGCAGCAGTCCAACAGAGTCTACTTGCAAAGGAGATCCGAAGGTAATACACAGCACAAAATGAAGAAAACAAAAAATGGAATTTTCTAACACTAGATTTTCGAATTTCTGTTTTTCACCAAAAACAGAATGGATCCTTTGTTCAAAGCTTAACCTCTATTTACAAGCTCGTATGGACACCTTCTAACCTCTATTTACAAGCTCGTATGGACACCTTCAAAGAGCTACATATGTACGTAAGGTCACCTGCAGAGAGTTGTAATTGTATGATCAGTCACCTCCCTCTTGCAAAACCCAAAACTGGGTTTTCTAGATCCATAACCCAAGTCCCATCATAGATTATAGTGCCCCATGGCTTGATTAGACTAGGGTCTACGGACCACTACCGCAACCACACCCGACTCGGTCCAGCTCGTTGCATGTGCGTGATCCACACGTAGCTCTCTACTAGCATACACCCCACTTAGGAGCTATATATGTATATATAATCATATAATCATTAGCTCCATCCGATGTGGGACTAAACACATATGGTAATCTAAATCACCTAATATACATCCAGAAGAGTCCTATAGAGTAAGAATAAACAAGAGTCCTAAAACAAAACTAGGGAGATAGAGTTTTAATGATTTTGAAACTTATATAAATAGTATATTATATTATATTATTATTTTCTTTTAAAAACAAAATCCAACAATAAATGGTCTTAATAAACGCCGACAAAAAACAAATTGAGAGCTGGATCATGGATGTATTATATATTTATATCATTCTTATATTGCCGACGTCATTTCTTCTATAAAAAAAATCCATGTTGAAATGAGTAGCTGGAAGTATTATATTTTTATATTATCTTCATATAAAAAAATCCATGTTGTTCCTCTTCCCTACTAAGAATCTCAAATGTTAAAAGGTAATAAAACTGAAACAGAGAAATTGGATCTCCTACATTGTCAATTCATGGCGTTTGCAAAGGAATTGTTGGGTTCTTCTTTGGTGGAGAAGCCATCTTTCGTTTCTGCTTCCGGGTTTTCGTTCAATCATCATCAGTTCAAGAGAAGACAGCTTTCCAGAATTGGCACTTTGCGGCCTATGCCAACCGCAAGATTGGGTTTGGAAATGTTGCCATGTTCGCATTGGTCTTATTCCTCAAATCAAAAGCATTATCTGCAACCGTGTCGTCCACAAGGGCAACAAAAGGGTAACTCATTCACTCACTCTTCACTGTTAATGAGTAATTTTTATGCAATGAACGGCCATTATTAATGGCTATTTTGCAGTCTCGGCTCGCTGAACCACATAATCTTTATGTGCTGTTGTATGATAGTTTGTTGGTGACTTCCATTCACTTTTCTGCATCGTTATAGAGGTTTCATTTTCTACTGGGAAAACATGTCGAGTTGATAGGGAAAAGATGCTTTGCTTCCTTGTCTTCCTTGTCCAGGAAACTGGAAATGTGAAGGGAGCTAGCTCTTGCTGTTGAGGGAGTGTCCTGATGGACCACTGATACATAGGGCTAATTTTTTATTTTATGTTCTTCATATTGTGTTACTCATGCAACGATTTGAAGTACCCAAGTGTTACTGTCATGCTAGAACATTCAACTCTACTTATTGAGTTTTAGCTTAGTTTTCGGATGATGTATGCATTTTCTGCAAGAATTTTTGTGTATCATGATTCTTAACACACTTCATATGGCAAACTAAGCTTTAAGAAAACTGAACAATTTCAAACACAACACCTAACCTACTTTCTAATGGTCAAATCATCAAAGAAGAAAAGACTAGTCTACTGTCTATATAATCAACTAAGCATTTAGTAGTGTAATCCAGTTAGCCAAGATTTAGGGGTTGGTTTCGGTGGCTAGCTATAGTGTTTCTGTATAATGAAGTGGGTTTGGGTAGTTGTTGTAGATGATCACTGTACTGTCGATCTAAGGAATACCAAAATATATTTTCTGTTCTCCAGTTTTGCTGGCTTTGTCATTTCCCAAGACCAAAAGCCCTCAATCAAGTTAATAGCATTAGTCATTGAGCCATACAATTTGTTACATAGTCGAAAAATAATAGCACTTAATATTTTCCCAAACTTGTAATTTAAGTGGTATATAGATAACTTTAGATCAAACTATCTATGGTTTTGCTGCTACCTGGAAATAACCATTTTTTCTTTTTGTAAAACGTTGACTTCACCAAAATTAGGTTCAGTATAGTCTGCGCAAAAACTCATTCAAGTTATTTTCAATAAATTCCATGTCAAGCAAAGCTTTCAACATTATTTTCCAGGACTTTCAGCCTTAGCTGATGATGATCAACAGAGTGTGGAAAAGCTGCACATTGAAGATGGTAATACTTACCAGAACGGCCTTTCGAAGTTGTTGGATACATTTATACAGTTCAGTCGTCCTTATGCTTCTATTGGTAGCGTAAGTTTTTTATAACATGCACTCTAAATATGACAAAGTTGACATTTTTTTAAAAAGTGATTATTCTCAGAGCATCAAATGTGTTTTTTCGTGTTTTTTACTGATCAGCTTGTGGGGACAATAACCGCGTCGCTTTTTCCAGTAGAAGCTATTGCTGATCTTTCTCCCAAATTCTTTATGGGAATTTTCCAGGTAAGCATTAAGGTTGGAAATGGTCAATAAATTCTAACTTTTTTCCAAAATTTTCTGGGAGAGTAACATTCAAGGTTGAGAAATTTTGACATATATATATCTTTTATATTCGCATTTTACTGATATATTTTTTCTTAGTTCAGGCTGTAGTTGCAGGTTTGTTGATGAAGACATATGTTAGTGGCATAAACCACTTGTATGATGTTGAAATTGACAAGGTATATCTGAGTCTGGTTTTTTGGTTACATGCTGAGTAAATTTAATGATAGAATCTTTTTTTTTTTTCCTTTTCAGTTTAAGGACATTATAGTTATGATTAACATGATTAATTGCTTTAATCTCTATTTTCAGTGCTTGCTTCTTAGTATTTTTTGTATGTGCTCAGATTAACAAGAAACATTTTCCACTGGCTTCTGGAGCTTATTCAATTGAAACTGGGTGGGCCGTCACTATCACATCTGCCTTGCTGGTATAAATATTATATCCTGTCACTTGTTTCAAATACATGCATAAAGCTTTGACTCAGTATTGAAGGTAAAATGCGTACTGCATAAGTAGAGTCTTGGGGCATAATTATCCTACGCAACCTTACTTCAGCAATTTTTGCTGAGAGGCTGTTTCAATGCCTTGACCTCAGGCTACAATTGTGGTCCACCAACCATCGCAACAGCCTACCCCTAAAAGAAAAATACTTCCATATGTAATGAAAAAAGTGATTTGCTAATCTCCTTCTTAAAAGATGATTAATGGAAATTCTAAAGAGAGGGACAAAATAATATTATAAAGCTTTGTTCACCCAAAAGCTTGAATTGCTTTATAGATCATTGTATGTTTCTTTCTTTCTAATTGTTTTTCTTTTTTTGAGTATGACTAAAGCTTTCCATTTACCACTAAAAGTTGTCATTGTTTTTCTTTTAAATATTTGTTTTGCAGAGCTTTTGTATCGGATCATTGGCTCACTCTCCACCACTTTTGTATGGGTTACTCATAACTTTCGTATTTGGAACTGTAAATTCCGTTAATGTAAGTTCTTTGAAACCATATTCTTTCTTTTTCCAATTTCTGTATTATAGTAAAGAGAAAAAGGCCTAAACATTTCCAAAAAGAAAAAGAAAATGCAGTAAGAAACTAAAGAAAGAAGGAAACAGATGTTTCCCCCCATAAAAGAAGGAAATAGATAGAAAGGTTTTGTTTAGATGAAAAGATTTCAATTGAGGGAGAAAATACCATGGGAAAGTAGTTTTTTTAAATTAATATTCTAAAAAGAACTGAAATGATCCAATGATGCAATATCTGTTTTGGAAATATATTGGTTTCTTTGTGGGCTGGGGAGTGCAAATAATTAGATCCAAGGCATGCATGTGGAGAACCACACCTCAAAACATGAATAAATGACATGTATCTAAAAATTTTCATGGAAGTTCTAGTGCATTGAATAAATGTTTGGGATATACCTATGAAAAAAATATGTCATCATTTCCCCCCAAATTTAACAATCCCAGACATTCCAAATAGTATATTCCATTAGATATGATGAAGTCACATATATAAGTGAAAGCTCCTACTAGTATGAAACATGGTTCTTTGACATGCTTTACTCAAATCCCACTCTTTGCCTTGGACAAATAGGACTCAGGAAATCAAAATTTTTGGACATTTATTGAAATAGAGAAGGATCTATTTCTAACATTCCTCTCTAACAAAGTTATTGGTTTAGTTTTATTAACATGTAAGAGTATAGTCTATTTTTTTATTAGTATGTCATATAGTTTCAGATTAATTCTTGTGAAGCATACAACATTTGCATTGAATTAGAGGGACTTTGAATTTTTTGAGGGTTTTTATCTGCATACATTAGGACTAATATGAGATTAGAAGTGCCTCGTATAAATACAAAGTAAGGTTTTCTTTTGATTATTTCTTGGGTCTAGAGTGAGGGAAGGGTATTACTATGATAAAGTGTCCCCCTATTGATGTAAATATTTCCAGGTGTTTTCCAGGGCCTAGGGTTGATCCCTCAAACCTTAGGCACCTAATTTGATCCAGGGGTATTTTAGTTTTTTCGCCCAAATTTGTGACAATTAGGTCTTGGTCCCGTTGAGTCTAGGGTATTGTTTGGACCTTAGATGTATTTTCACTTTATTTTTTTATTAGTAATTTGCAAGTTATTTAAAAGTCCTAGGTGAGATTCCAAGTTATGTTGGGATCCTCTAATTTGAGTCCCCATTTTTTTGGATGAATACTTTGAGTTTTTTTAATTCTCCTTATTTTTAAGATTCCATATCTACTCTTAGAATTTAGATTGGTGTCCACTAGAGTTTGTTATGGAGTTTTCTTGTTTGAGTCAAGTCTCAATTAGTAGTTGAGTTAGAATTGGTTAATCTAATTGGTTTTCCAACTTAGAGTACTTTTTTATTTATTAACTCAAGGCTGTAAATGTTTACCACCCCCCCCCCCCCCCAAAAAAAAAAAAAATGAAGTTATAAATAAAGCCTTCAAACCATGTAACCACAAGTTGAATTGAATACAAATATGAGTTTGAAGAAAATCTAAGTTGTGGTCTTCATGGGAGGGCCGTGGCTGAATTAGTGTGCTATTTTCTTCAATTTCAGCAAGTGTTCTTCCATTCCAGTGATCATGCAACAATACCAACAATCCTTTTTCTCATACAATTAAGTATTGCACCCCCAGCCCCATCCTTAGCTTGCACTCTTCTTCTCCTTTTTCATACCCTTCTTTTCTATTTTCTTGAATTTTCAGATTCCTCTAGAGACCCAAATTTCAAGGTCAGATCTACACCAATCTAACCATTAGATCTGCCCCTAACTTTAGGAGCCTCATCCCCCCAACCCTGGTAACCTTAGATCCGAATTTAACCTAGTTCTAACCATCTGATTTCAAGATAAATAATTAATTTATCGAATTTTCATAGTTCCTAAGACTTTGAAAACAAGAACCTTAATATCTTTCAATTTAGCCATCCAAGCGTCACCAAACTTGGGGAATCGTCTTCCTATATTTAACCTAGATTCCCTCGATGTTTTGGCCTAGCACCCATCTCAAGAAATTTATCCTATATTTCCCATGGGCTGGGTTTTCATATCTTTTGACGATCAACATTAACCTAATATTTCCCTTAGGAAATATTTTATTCACAACCCTTTTCACAAAGGAACCCCATACCCCTAAATTCCAAATATCCCAACCAAACCTAACCCTAGAACTCTAGAACCAACCCATTCCCTTCAACTGTAGGGTATTCTAAAGCCCTAATTGATTGCTAATTCTTTTGAAGAGGATCGTGAAGTAAACTTACATCTAGGGCAGCATCCTTACAAGGTAAGCCCTATAATTTCAGTTTACATCAATTATTATCAAAACTAGAGGAATCAATAGTAGTCGGAGTTAGTATGAATCAACAATAGTCTACACCATGGATAGTTCAGCAGTCAACTATGTAAACAATTCCAAGATCTGTAACAATTAGCTAGAGAGAAGAAGCAGAGAACTTGAGTGAGAAGAAGAGAATGATTGGAGAAAAGGCTGGGCAATAGAAATAATATCTTCTACCGAACCAGCAAACATATATTTATAATAAACTGAAATAAGACTAGAGAAGAAAACTCAAACTCAAATATAATTCTCAATGCTTCCCTAAATAAACTTAAAGAGTAGTAAATTCACTTAGACTAGGACCCTAATATCCATAGTCCAATAAGGAAACCACTAACATCACTGACCCAACCCAAACCAATAAGGAAATCATGATAGGGGGACTTCCCCTATCATGCTAGATCATATTATCTCACTCTTACATATTGTCTCATTATCCTTAACACTCCCCTTAAAGTCGTAGATAGTAACTGAAGAAATCTCACCGACTCTTTTCTCTTCTTCTTCTTCTAAAATCTCAAGATCTACCAACTCTTTTATCTTATTCTTCTGCTAAAATTTTTCATGATCCACCGATTTCTCTCCTTCTGCTAAAATATTTCTTTTTCTTCTTCAAAATTTTTAATCAAGAAAACACCAACCAAGAAGATGACCAAGAACAACCGTCAAAGCAAATTCAAATCTTATAACAAGATCACTACAAAAAAATCTCTGATTTAAACGGTTGAACAGAGAAAAGGAGTGAGATCAAGCAAAGAACATCTCAAAAACTAGAGATCTTCCAATTTTGCTCCAAAATCTTGCAGCGAACTAACCTACAAAAGCGTGCTCGATTGGGTTGGTAGAGTAACGCCTCTGATGTCAAGTTAGTGAAGCACACAGCTTTGGATGAAAAAAGCAAGTTGTAGTTCTCAATGCTAGAGGGAATAACTTAAGAATGCATACCTGATAATGATGATGATGTGAGTATTTACAGCTTAAGAAGTTACCTCAACCATATGGTTATAGAGTCCGACTTGAAACTTTAGAAGTGCTCCACACTTTTCAGAGATTCACTAAGTATCTCTTGCACTTAGGTCGTTGAGTCCAAACAGGACTCTTCCGAACTCATCAGAGTCCTTAACAATGAGGTCTAAGTATTTCCTATTCTACTATGAATCTCTCTGAAGGCTTAGGAAGTAAGTTGAACCCTACAGGGGTTCCTTGCTTAACAAGTAAGTCAAGTCTTGGTTCGTCAGTGATTCGACTAGGACTTGGTTGGTGCCGATTTGGACCTAGTCAATATTTACTCACCCAGTTCCATGAAACTTATCCACATTACCCAACAAGCCCAAATCAGAGACACAAATCACATAAGAACTCCTCAAAAATCTCAAAAGAAGCACAATGAAGCATATATTGCTTAGTGCCACTGCAAATCTCCAAATCATATATTATAGGATTTTTTTCTCTTCTTCCCCCTCTCTCTCTCTCTCTCTCTCTCTCTCTCTCTCTCTCTCTCTCTCTCTCTCTCTCTCTCCTCCCCCTCCCCCCCCCCCCAAATAGAGAGGTCGACTTCCTTCTTATTCTTTTTTCCCCACTCGCTACTACTTCTATTCTGTGTCCTTGTGATAGCTAAAACCAAAACCTCTAAATGAAACTCAGAAATTTGAAAACAAACTACTGAAAGTTCTTATGTTAAATCTTTATGGGAACCCTAGTTCAACGAATAGTTTATCATCTTCATTAAACTAGGGTTTTGTTCTTCAAACTAGAAACTTAAGCGACTCTCAAACCGGCAATATGGCTCTAATAGCTCTAATACCATGTAAACAATCCCTAGATCTGTAACAATTAGTAGGTAGAGAGAGGAAGAAGTATAGAACTTGAGCGAGAAGAAGAGAATTATTGGAGAAAAGGATGGGTGGTAGAAATTGTATCTTCTACCGAACTAGTAAGCACATATCTATAATAAATTGAAATAAGATTACAAAAGGAAACTCAAACTCAAATATAACTCTTTACACTTTCCTAAATAAACCTAAAGAATAGGAAACTCACTTAGACTAGGACACTAATAACCATAGTCAAATAAGGAAACCACTAGCATTATAGACCCAACCAAACCAATAAGGAAACCACAATAGGGGGACTCCCCCTATCGTACTACATCATATTATCTCACTCTTACATATTATCTCATTATCTCTAACAAACTACAAAGAAGGATTAGGAGCTGAGAATTACTATGAGAAAGACTATTTTGATTCCAGACTCTACTTCAATGTTATATCAAAGCTCCTTGTAGAAGAAACCAAAGAAAAGGACTTGAGGAGAAATTGCATCTTCTACACCAGAGTCAAATTAAGTGAACATACAACTTTGGTAATTGTTGATAGTGGTAGTAGTATCAATCTAGTGTTTGATGAGGCATCCCCAACCTTATAAAGTGTCCCTTCTCAATAGTGACAGACTAAAAGTATCTCAAAGGTGTCTAGCTCCTTTTAGTCTACATGGTTATTCTGAGGAGTTTGGTATGATGCAGGCTAATGTTCATGGTGGATTTTCCCATCCGATACAACCATAGCAGGGCTCATGGCAGGGATTGTTGTTGTTGTGTGATTGCAGCACCCGAGAAGCACCCACGGTCTGACATTTCACCACAAGGACCGATCTTTTCTCACTCATATGATAATGAAGGGACTAAAGGCTAGAGATCTCAACCTGGACTAGAAAAGCTATTGATCTTACTTTTTTATTTTTGTAAACTCAATTTATCTCTAGGCAGAATCCACGTGATTTTTTAATCATGAGGTTGTTTGAAATTAGGGAGACCCTGGTTGTACGACAATGATGTATCTATCACAGGGAGAGAAAATACATGTAAGTTCATACACAAAGGGAGAAAATTTGTACTCTTTCCCTTGAAGATACAAGGTGAAATTAGGAAGAAATGTCTTTAGTAGAAAGATCCTAGTAGTGAAACACAACACTTGGTGGTTTAAGAATCTGAAGGACCTAGTCAAGAAAGCAACCAAGGCCTAACTCCACCAAAGGAATTTGAAGGACCCAATTAGGAAAACCAAAGCCCCACCACAATCACCAAGGCAAAAATTCCACCACTAGAAGTTGAATCCTCTCCACTAATCCATAAGTTCCTACCAAAGATAGTGCCAAAGGGGATTGGTGTCACATCCACCCAGCCGGTATCCAACCACCCGAGGGAGTGATCCACAACCCAACAAATCAGGTTTCAAATAATCACAAACCATTCCACACAATAAACCAATCATGAGCAATTAATCAATGTTATATATATATATATATATATATAAAAAAATATATATATATATATATATATATATATATATATATATATATATATATATATATATATATATATATATATATATATAATTAAGAAATAAATCAAGTAACAAGGATCTCAAAAGGATCTCGAAACCAAATCAGAGTACAGAAGTGATGTCAAAACTAAACTAAACAATCTGGAAAGAGAAGTATAATAAAAAAAACTCCTAAGTCCTCTAATGTTTCGCCTTCTTCTGCAATCATTTGCACACCTACAACTTAGGGTCGTAATCCAGCTAGTCCCAATGGCGAACAGGGTGTATCCTATCATTGTTGATCGAAGCTGTGATAGTACTCCATACTGGCATTGAGATCGTGCCATGAGTCGCTGCCAGCTCCCATTGCTTCATCAACTGTATAATCAACAGGAAATATCTTTGAACTGGAGCTTAGGATCTCTTCTTCACCTTTATAGACATCTAAAACAAGAAATTTCCCCGGAGGGTGAGCTCAAAAGAACTCAACAAGTAGTTCACATGTATATAACCAATATCACAGTTAAAATCAATGTATCATATGGTGTGCAACATGATATGAAGTAAAACAATGCTACTATACTCTAATGGATGCTAGTCTCTATATGGTAGACACGCATTAAGATAGGACACCAACTTCCTCTAGGTAGGTCTCCTCACTCTAATTTCTCATGGGTTGGTTATCGGTCTTGAGATCCAGGGTAAGGGGTCAAGGCATCCCTCTCAGACTATCACCATGGCAAGGGTTTAGGTCACCACTCTCTCACCACACCATTGGCATGAGAACTGGCGCATGTCAAGTTTATAAGCAAGTCAACTACTCAGTCACTATACCTCACCTCATGCATCTTGGTTCAATAACCTCCCCTACTAGAGTCATTGTATCCTATGGCTCCAACCAACTAGGACTACGCCTCCTCTTAACCCTAATATTCATCCACATATAATGGGCGGGAAGCTCTCATGTCCTCTCACGGGTTGGTTACCGATCTTGAGCGCCCATGAGCCTAAGCTTATTATATGCAACCCTACCAATAAATGACCCCCACAATATGGTTGTGTCCTATCACAGATTGGTTACTGGTCTTGAGCGCCCACCACCCCACATTGCTGCCACGGGTCACTCGGCATCAATACCCACGCCGATAGGGTGTGATATGATAGGGTACCTAACCAAACTCCTTTAGACTTCCTAGTAATGGCAAACAGTAACTGTGAAAAGTGTTGGGGGAATCAAAGGACAATGTCTCATACCCCCTCCACTAATGTCCTAAGCCAGAAGCACCCAAATAGGCATTCCCCAATTTACAATCACAAAACACAACTTTTCACAAAAAGAAAAAGGTTCAAAGCAACGTTCATAATTTGAAAATTCAATTCAAGTCCACAAAGCTTCAAGTTTAATCCATTCATCAATATCCTATATAATAAATTTATATTCGGTAATTTTAGTATATGAACATCATTCCTAAACCTTAGAACAACAACATGTATATCAATATGCAAGTTCCACATAAAATAAAAAAAAAGCGACAATGATTATGTGCAAGTGAACATCCTCACCTTGCTATTGATTTGTAACTTGAAAAAGTAGGTCAAAGAGTATGTTCACGCTTCCTAAAAAGTCCTATTAACGTGTTGGTTCAAGGTCAGAAATAACCCTAGAGGTCTGATATCGAAAAAAGAAACAAAAGACCGACACTGCAGGGAGTGGTTAGTCAAAGTGGGCAGTCAACTAGGGCAATCAACCACCCTATGAGTATGGACATAATTAACTCGGATCGATAGAAGGTTTCCATGTTGGGTTCTAAACTACTCCGAAATTACTTAGAAAATTCTGAAATAATACTACAACATGTTTAAACGTGATTTAAGCATCAATCGATGCAGAAGAAACGAAAACCTAATGAATCCTAGATTAGTTCTTCTTTGAAATCGATCCGGAAAATTCACAGATAAGCTTGAGGTAATGAGGATTCACTCTAGAATAAAGAAGATAGAAGAATTAGGTTGATAGAGCAACTAGAAGCCTTCAACTAGGTCTGTGCAGTAGGAGCAATCAAACATAGAAGAGAATTAGAAAAAAGAATATGAGTATTAACCTTTAAGAAAATAAATCGTTGTTTGGAAACTTTTTCGGAAGACTTCTACACAGTCCTTCACCTTTGCAAAGAGTTCTCTAACAAGCTTTGACATTCTTTGACGACTTTAGATCATAGTGACACGTTTTATTACAAACACACCTTAAATAGGGCTTCAAAAACTAAAATTTCAAAACTGCCCTTCTTTCACGAAACCAGGCTGGTCGCCCAGCCAACCACTGGAACTTTTGTTCCGGAAGCATAATCAAGGCCCAAAAGACCATGGCTCTACCTTAACTCCTACTTTATACTCCAAGAGGGTCTTACCTGATTTTCGGGGCCTTCTACACGTGTCATCAAGGAATACTTGATCCATCTAACAACTCTATCAACGTCAAGTTAGATCTCCTTCCAAACTCTAACAGAACTCCGAACTCAGTATCATCTCCATCCACTTCCATTGGTTCGGACTCCAATCCAATGGTCTCTACCTGAATGGCCCATAGTTGCCTTTTCTACCTACACTTCAGGGTTCGGGAACTATAATATGGATTTTCAAGTTAAGATCATGGGGGATTTCACAATTGGTAAGAATACCAAGCTAAGATAGAGGAAGATTGAAAGTTGACTCAAGTCTTTGATGAAAAGGTTATAACAGGTGAAGAATGTGCTTTAACGGATTACAGGGATGAGGGTAAAGCAATAACACCAGTTGGAGATGTGCCCGAATCTGTACCTCCCATATTAGAAGTTCACCTTCCTCAAAATTTTGAAGTGGCACCCATCTAGGAGTAGGACAATGGTCAAGGAAGGGGTGCAATCCTACTAGTTTGAAGGAGGGGCTATATGTGAGGGTTGATGAAGTTTCAAGGGGAGGTGGGTGGGTTGTTATAGCAGGGATGTCAGGGGAGGCCTCCAGATCGGCTAAGGAAGGGAGGGGAGGGCTGGAATGGGGAAAGAGGGGTCGTACTTGTTTGGAGATGGTTAATGCTGCTGAAGGTTGAAGAATTAATGCTTGAATTGAAGAAGAAAAGCACACACAACCGTTGTGGCCTTGCCATGAAGCCTTGACTTGACTTGCCTTTGGACTCACATTTTATTCATCAATTTCAATTGAATGATTACAGAGCTTAAAGGCTTTATTTATATCCTTAAATAAAGAAAGAAAAAAGGACTCTAAGTTGGAAAACCAATTAGAACTCTAACTAACTCAATTGCTACTTGACTAAGACTTTAACTCAAATAAGAAAACTCCATAACTAACTTTAAAGACTACAATCCGAATCCTAAACTCTCACCTAGACAAGGACTCTTAAATATCTCGCAAATCTAATTAGAAAAATAAGATAAAAATAGATCTAGGGTCCAGACAACAAATTGGACTCAATGGGACCCAGACCTAAGACACTTGAATTTTGCCAGAATGACCAAAATACCCCTGGTTTGAATATAGGCATCCTAGGGTTTGAGGAAGCAACCCTTGGCCGAAGCTATAGATTTGGAAGGACTAGCATTTAGAATATTAAGAGAAGCAGGAAACCGAAGAGGAAAATCAAGACTTCATTGACTGCCATACCTATTTACTGGAACTAGGAAAAACTGAATATCGATAATAGAGAAGAAGAAAACTGAAAGGTGAGCACAAGATTGGGTTGCACTTGATGGAGAGGAGGAAAGAAAAGAAACAAAATAAAACTGAATTATAGTACAGATTGCTCAGTTCCAGTCGGAATAATAGAACATCAAGAATTATCACAGTTCTTTTCATTCGTCATATCCGAGGAATTTCTTTGATGGTCATGTTTTCGTATATAAGAGAGAAGTAGTGTTTTACAAGCAAACTTCAGATTGATTTTAAACTTTTGACAGTGTCTGAAATAGATTTAGTTTATAGATTCTACGTACCTTGCTGCTACTAACATGTCTGGCTTCAACGGGATAAGATAATTAAATGTATAAATTAAAATTAATATACATAAATATCCCTGTAAACATTGCACATAATTGCATCAGGATTTTTCGAGTTGATTAGAAAATAAACTCTTTCCTTCTTATTTATCTAACTTATTGTTTTCTTTCTTTTTCTTTAAGTAGCTTCCTTTTCTCAGATGGAAAAAACATCCCTTACTTTCAGCAGTCAGCCTTATGTTTTTGAGCATGCCGACCATTTATATCCCAATCTTCATACATTCTCAGGTACATTTTTAGCCACTGTCAATTATTTCTTAAATTTTGATCATGTCCATGGTGGCCGGAGTAACTAATTAAAATGATAATTATTAACAAATCCACAGAGATACTTGCTTGGAAGGCCAGTTGTAATTACAACGCCAGTGCTACTTGCAACTGTCATAGCATGTATACACTCTATTGCTTTCTTTATTTTCAAGGTAAGTTGCTATCATACTATGAATGAATATGGGAGAAATTTATTTGATTATATTGTGCCTTGTCATTTTAACTTTTCATACATAAAAATTAAACCATAGCATATGGTTGAATCCATTTTATTGATTAATGAAAAGAAAGAAAGCCTATATATGCAGCCATGCAGGTTTAGATCTTCTCCTTTGTTCAGTTTACTACATACATAAATGTCCTCCCTCTTAAGAAATCCAAGACAAATTCCAGGACTTAACATCATTGCTCTCTGGTCCTTCCAGGGTCAAAACCAGTCTTTCCTTTCATATAGAAATTGCCTTATTCCAATATTCACTGCATTATTATTATAAAGATTTTTTATTCTTTATTCATTGTCATTTTGTGGCATTTGACAGGATATACCAGATACAGAAGGGGATAAAGTAAATGGCATACGAACTTTCAGCACTGAGTATGGAAGAGAAAAAGTAAGTGGAAAATCCTGCTTGCTTTCCAAGGATACTCATTTGGCCGGAGAACCTTTTGCATAATTAATGTCCATATGGTTATGTTGCACATTAAGAGATTATTGCTCTGAGAAAGTTGCTTTATCCGTAGCCCCAGTGGGGAAGTTACAGTTACAAACTTAGGTATAAACCAACTCAGACTAGGAAGAGAACACAAATCTGAATGGAAAATAAAATTGGAAAGATAAGAAAACAAAACCATAATTAAAATAGGAGTTTTAAGAGTAGTAGTCCTATTAGAAAAACCTATTGATCTAGCACTAGATTGGGAGGGATATTTCCCTCTCACAACACTCCCCTTCACGTTGGAGTATTGATATCACATGACTTTGAAGGTTGGAGGCTTTATTTATAGCCTCAAAAACAAACAAAATAAGACTTAGACTGGGAGTCCTAATTGACTTCAAGTTGACTCTCTAATTCTAATTGTGACTCTGACTTGACGAATTAACATAACAACTTCTCACATAAACGAGGACTCTATCATACCTTATTCTAGAGAGATCCAATTTGGATTCTAAGAGTAGATTTGAAACTAGGAGATTCCAACACAATTTAGGAATCTCACCTAGACAAGGACTCTTCAATAAAACACAAAATGATGATCCAATTAAGAAAATAAAAATCCTTGATGGACCTAGAGATCGAAGATCCTGACAACTAACTAGACTTGACTTGATGGACCTTGAATTAGGAAACCACGAAATTTGCAAATTGACCAAAATACCTTTGAATCAAATTAGGGGCCGTGGGATTTGGGGAAGTAACTCTAGGCCCTATGGAACCCGGCCCTGAAAACAATTTACATCAGGGGGACTTATGGATATCAGAATTCAATGAACCTTGGATCGAGTTTAGGTTGTGTCGGGGGAAGATGTTCTCAAATTAGGGATGGATTTGGCTGCTTGGCTAACAAGTTAGAGATAGATTTCTTGAATTTTAAGTCAAGACCTAATGGATTATAGGGGTGGGATGGTTGGAATTTAGGGATGTATCCTCCAAGTTTGGATTGATTAGAGGTTAAATTGGAAGGTATGGAGTTTCTTGTTTTGGGGGTTTTAGGGGTCCAAAATATTCAAGAAAATGAAAATAAAAGCGGAAAGGGGGATGGGGGATGGGTTGTAGGTCTGAAGAGTACCATGGAGGGGCCTTGTGGATGCTTGTAGAGGATCTGGAATGGCTTCTTGAAGGCTGAATCTATGCTGCAATATGATTTGGCTTGACTTTTCCAAGAAAGATTTGTTTAATTACCAAGGTTGACACTAACTAACCCATGTTTTAGGTCCATTAAGTTGGCATATTACATTGGTAAACATTGGACTGAAGGCCTAATACCTATATAAGCCAACCCAGGCCTATTCCTCTCAATGAGCCCTAAACCATCTCCATCTATAGCCATGACCCCATTCTCCAAGATTCACCTTCAACTTTAGATGGCAAAGTTACGTTTGTGCACCCTCAGACAGGCTTATGAACAACAGTATAGGATCCTGTGGAATCTGACTCTTTTCTCCCATATATAAACTTTCTGAATTAACACTATTAATGAAGGCAAATGGATACTGCATGCACTCTTTACATCCTACAGTTACTTGACAACGTTTGAAGTGGGGGGCAATAGTAATTTTGGTAAATATAGGGCTCCATGTGTAAGTTAGCTACAGTAAAGGGGACAACAGCAATTTTTCATTATATTTAGTATTATTATCATTTTTATTGTTAAATATATATATGCATTTAGTATACCTTTATCTACTTTAAGAAAAAATCCATTATTACTGCCTCAAATTTCAATTAGCCTACACCATCTCATCCTCATCCTCAGTGGTGTTTAAATTCGTGCCAAGTCTTTGCCTTATTAAAAATGGATAAACACTAATTTTCAAAAATTATAGATATAAAAAGTACAAAAGAAAAGAACAACATGGTGGAGAGAAAACATAACTAGATACAATATCAACTTTACACAACTGTATTTATCAAAGATTTTTTTTAATTATCTATTTTATTATTTTGTATTTTTTTTTCATATTATTTTTCTCATGTTTGTTCTGGGGAAGTAACTTTTCCCCTTGTAGTGAATATGACAATAAAATATCAACCTAACTTGTTTGCCATTTGTTTGAACAGGCATTTTCGGTTGGCATCAATGTTCTTCTAGTAGAATATGCGATTGGTATTATAGTAGGAGCTTTTTCTGCTTCTAATTTATTCAGCAAGTTTGTCATGGTAAGTAACTTTCTCCTATGTAACACAATATGTTTGTGATCTGTTTTATAATGTAACATGTGTGTTTAAAAGAAGCATTCATTCATTCAAATTATTTTGTAATCCAATGTGACATTTTGTTGTATATAGGTAGCGGGACATTGTTTCCTTGCTTTAGCTCTATGGTTTCATTCTAGATCTGTTGATATAACAAACAACTCAGCAGCATTCTCTCTTTACATATTCGTTTGGCAGGTAAGTCGCATTGATCCCTTGAGACCATTCTTGATTGTTTAAACTTGCATAGTAGTACACCACTAGAGTTGTATCAACATCAAATTGATTCGAAAGTAATCTTTTAGAATATTAATAGGCATATTAACCTACGAAACAACATAATAAATAGTGGATAAACAAATTATGCTCCAAATAGAAGAAAAAAAATTAGTGCTTAGTTATTCTATGATGCAATAATATTTACTCATGTTCAGATGATCACTGAAGCTTTCTATTTTGCAGTTATTTTATCTTGAGAATGTCGTCTTGTTACTTTATCGTTGAGAAAAATATCATATACAATGAGGTACGTCAAGTTCAATGGAGAAGTTTGGATGCCCTAGTTTGGAGTTATTTGATTCAAATTGAAGGAATTAAAAGAGCCAGGGAATGGATGCAGCACAAGGATCTATTTAGTTGGCTCATTTATTTATGATAAGATTAGGTTTTGTTTTATTATTTTAGTGTATTTAACTTTTCTAATGCAATAATAAAAGTACTTCTGTGAACTCTTTATAAACGGATTTCACCCGCTCATGCTCTGACAACAATTTTCTTGCACAGCCTTGTCACTTCAACAGTTTTTGTTGAGAGGCTGTTATGATGGTTTGACGTCGACCTAAAACTGTGGGAAAAGAAAATTTCTTGCCAAGCACAACTGATGCTATCAAATAGGATAATAAGTAGATCAAGGCGAAATACACTAAAGAATCCATATTTATAAATCATTACATATTGATAAATTTCAAAGAGAATTTTAAGGTCTAGGATTTTTAGCCAAGTAAGACTAATTTCTTGAACTTCTTGAAGTCTAGTTTTGTAAGTGATAATTGAAGAAAGAATCCTACTTGGGTGCATACGGTGCCCAATGTTTTTGTGTGCAGATATGAAGGCATGTGATATGACCATTATTCTCTACAAGGTGAAATATATTGACTCCGGATATATGGGTAGAAAATTGTGCTTCCTTCACATTCCTCCACCGCACATTTACGAGGAAAGTCTATCTATGAATAGGTAGACTAGAGGTAGACCCCTCTCATAAACAAATGGTGAAGGGATGTGAGGAGAATATAATCTTCTACTCTCGTGGATAAAGTATTTCAATTCAAATATGTCAAGATACGAGGAAAGCATGACAATGGGCTGTTTGGGCACACGTATTTTGCACTTTACACGTTTGCTTGTTTCAAGCGAGATTTGAATTAGTCATGAATTTACTGAATAAGTAACTTTTTTATCAATGGCTACCCCGATTCGATTTCAACTTTCTGTTGGACTTTCTTGAATCCTGATTGCACAAAGTGGTGGGGGTGAATATAATTTTAACAAAAGGTGACAATGTAACGCTCCTAATAGTGCCAATACCTAATTTTCTGTGCTATTTCATATACCTATTTTCTAACATTGATGTCCTTGTATCTTATGCATTGGTGATCTCCTATTAAAAGCAAATGGCTACTACTATTATTCCAAATGAGTGACATCTCTCTATTATTGGTCCTTTATATAATCCAAATCACAGTAGAAACATGTAGGGTAGGACTTCCAAATGCTTCTCCTTTCCATTTGATAGGTAATTGCAGTTCATAATGGCAGGTTAGCTGAGGACAATACTAGGACTTATCAAAGATTCAGGTTTCATGACTGGCGTGAATTATGTATATAATGCCATTATCTACTTAATAAAAATAAATAAAAGAGTGATTTTAGATATGGGAGCTATACTTGATTATGCTTGATTTTGTCTATACAGAACTTCAGCATCAGAGCTTACTATTAAAAGTTTTCTTTTAGTAGAATGGTTAATAACTTGACTTATCAGTGGAATGGTCGTGGGTTCGATCCTTACCTGCGGCATATGTAATACCTCCATTCCCAATTTTCCTATATATAAAGGGCGTCGTTGTACCCGAGGAAGAAGAAGAAGAAGAAGAAAAAAAAAAGGGCTTTATTTGCCTCAATGTGGCCATGGTAGTGGTGGGAGGTACTTAGACTTGGGACTTAAGTGATACTCACTTGGGCTGGAAGTTGGAAGCCAAGTAGAAAAAATGAGATTGTGGTTAGTTTTTCATTGTTAGGATCGGAGGCATCAAAATAGCAACTCGGCAAAAATAATTGGGGTACCGTTGCTTAGGAAAAAAATTTCCCCTTCTTTGGCACTTTTGCCTAAAGACGGTAAAAACTTGTATACGTGATGCGTTCAAAATCGGCTCAACCCTTAGATCTCCTCGTGATGACCTACAAAACGAAAGCATCAGATGTGGCCCGACCGCGGGGGTCGGGAGTCCACCTCCGAAGGCCAAGTCAGTTGATGAACTTAATCACAAATGGCTCTGGCTAGAAGCACGAGCTAAGGAATGAAGAACTGGGAAAGGTGATCTAGATCGTAAACCGCTGATAGTTTAAGTCTATCAGTATGTATCTAAACCTGAGTCTCAAATTGTGTGTTTTCGATCCCCCTCACCTCGTATGGTAGTGAGGTTTATATAGAGTGTACCTTCGAATCTCCTTCGTTGGATGCACTTGAGCCTTCTTCGGGTAGTCGTTTGGATCTTAACAAATAGATCCGTTGAGCAACAAACTTCTACTAGTTTGGACTAGTAGAGGACTCCTGAGATAACTCTTTAGGTTATGCGATGATTATCCCTTCGATAATGATTAGCCGCAGCCGTCAATTCGAGTCTGCCATCATTAGGGTAATTACCCTAATCCATAAGTAGGATTAGGGCGTGCTTGTAGCTGAATCAGTTTTCTTCTTCAGCAAGCCATCTTCTGGATCCGGTTCGCTCGAGAGCTAGTCGGTTCCCTCTGCCTAGACTGGGGTCGAGGGTCGAACCAGGTATGAACCCGGTTTGATCATAATTTCTCTGTATCACAACGAAAATCTCAAAACAAATGAGATTTTTATTTTATTTTATTTCTATATCGCGCACCCCCTCCAAAATTAAAACCTTACAAAGACCCCAACACCATTAGTAATTGTACACACGAGACTGTAAAAATTAAAATTGAATTTTCAATATGATTATATTACTACCACCCCCCCCCCAAAAAAAAAAAAAAACTGAGAATGGTAAAATGACCATGATGCTCACTGCTATAATTTTTATTTTCAAAGTTGAAACACACCAATACCCACCCTCTATCCCTCGGATCTTGCTTTGGTGCTACTATTGACGTGGTGCAGCCTATGCTACCCACAGTTGAATGGATAACATGTAGGACAAGTTAAATACTCAGTGCCCAATATAACCTTGTGTAAGACTTAAATGACTTTAATTTGCTTTTGTTTGCCAAACCAGCCGGACCGTCGGTTTGTCGTTGGCTTGATGAATCAAACAAACCAAATAAAACCCTAAATTTGAAAATAAAAAACCCCTCATCTCCATTTCATCTTCATTCGTGAGTGGGAAGAGAGACCTCCGAGATAAATGAAGATGAAATGGAGATGAGGGTTTTCAATTTTCAAATAAAAGGTTTTATTTGCTTTGCTTGGTTCAAAAAAAAAAACTTACAATCTTGTGGGTTTGGCAGAGAAAACCGAATAAAAGTCATTTAAGTGACTTTACTTGAACATGGTTATATTGTGCGGTGAGGATTTAACTTGTCCTATGTGGTGGTGCCCATGCAACCATGGATAGCACAGGTTGCACCATGTCAGCTGCGGCAACCAAGCAAGATCCTCATCCCTCAATGCACTTGCAGTCACTCTTGCCAAAACACTCGACAGCACCTGCTATAAGAGTGATGGTGATGGCCAATTGCTAACAGTGAAGGAACACAAATATTGACATGATCATCTGTTAGGGTTCTGATTTTTTCTGCAATTGCTCAATGAAAAGTAAGATGCTTCAGTGTTTTCCGTCAACTGAAGGTGGAGAGGACCTATACCAATACAACTAGGAGTGTAGAAATCCTCTGGGGAAGAGTCCTTATCCTCCCTTGTACTAAAAACAGTTGCAACGAATGAATTAGATTTGCGATTGGATTTCAATTACTAGCATACTGTGATTTCTTTTTCATTCAACTACAGCCTTTTTTAAAAATCCTATTAGTGTGATGTATCTGGCTTCATTATGGCATTCAGCTAATATCCTGAATGGGTAGATTCCCAAATTTAAATTCTCTTGAACCATAAGCATTTAGATATTCTTGTCCAAAACCCAACTAGCTCTGTTGCTGCAGGTTCTTTCAAATTTCTTTTCCAGTAGTTCTTCATACGAATCAACAAGATTTTGAAGCCTCGAAACAAATTCAATCTAAGAGTGAAGCAAAAGTTGCCAAAGACAAAGGCAATTGCACTTACAAACGATTTTTTATTTTCTCCAATAACACCATTATTAGGATTAACTGAGAAACGTGAAGGCAATGATTTGAACATACCATCTGCAGGACCTGGCGGTAGACTGGTAGGGAGTTTACAATTGGTTAACCGGTCATTCAAAGTGTTAAATGTGAATGGTTCATTGCAAGGTTTTGATTTTGAAGGCCCCATGTTTTCAATGGAAAAGAGGGGTGTAAAAGAAAACGGAAAAAGAATCACAGTATTTGAGCTGGAACTTCTAGGCGCGTTACAACGTCGCTTTCCCTAAGACGTAATTCGCCCTCACATCAAGGTGCTATGAGGTACTGCGAATCGTCTCCCAGGATACAAAGAAGCCCAACTTCGAGTTGAATCTCTCAAGTTTTGCTAAGCACTCGCAAAACTTAAGAATAGAGAAGACTTAGGGATTTTCTCTTTTATTCTGCTGTTGTAAAGCTAGAAGGATTTATAGGCATTGAGGTGTCTCTACTGAATAGTTCATGACTCTGTTCGTATGGGTACACCTCTTTGTAGGGATACCAATGTTGACGTTCAGATATGAGCCGTCGGATCGTTCGGCCGCACGATCTAACGGTCCATATTGAACCATCAAAACTATATTTATGGATATAATTCCATCGCCCTAGATCTACCGTTGATCAAAACACACGGTTCAGATCTGATCTCGCTCGAAGCGTGCTAAGTGCGTGCGCCACAAACGCCCACAGCCCACACTGCGCATGCGGGCTCGGACGGTATATCGTCCTCACTCATTCACTGCACACACACTGGCGTGTCTCATTATTAGAAATTAAAGTTAATAGGTGGTACCTATTAATTAATCTGAATTCCGACACCTCGGTTTCCAATGTAGGACTATATAATAATACACTTTCCTAAAATAAATTAAGGAAAGTTTTCCACACTTACAAATCCAATAAAATGAAACATATATTATTATATTAAAAATAATACAACAAGGGGTCATGTAAAAAGTTCTTTTATTTTTGTTTTTAAAGACAAATAAAAGAAATTCTAAGTATGCATATAATACCTAGAGTCTATAGACTAGTGAAAGATTAGGACAGTCTTTCAATTTTTTTTTACATTATTTTAAGATTTTGAGCAAATTGGCCTGGTACTCCAAAACTGAGGCTTTAAAGCACTGATACCTCATTTTTTGTTTGAAAAACACATAAGTCCTATTTTGTTAGAATTGTTAGTTATATTGTCGCAAAGACTATTATATCCTTCCAAGAAATCTTATTCTCATTTACCTCCAAAAAAAAAAAAAGGGACATTCTTCCGCCTATGAAGATTATTTGATGAATGCATTGTTGTTGGATTTTTTTTTATTTTTTATTTTCCTTCAAATTTTGGTAAGGACATATTTGGAATTAAAGAAAAATAAATAGTGGGTTAACTGTTTTACTAACATAATGAACTTATGTGTTAATGAATTGGGTGTGTGTGTTTTTCAAACAAAAAGTGGGATGTTAGTGCCTTAAAGCCTCCATTTTGGAGTGCCAGTTAAATTTCCTCTAAGATTTTATGAAATCTTTTATTTTATTAGAATTATATATTTTTCCATTCTTTTCCATCGTCTCCCTTCCCACTTTCCATATTTATTATTTATTTTTATATTTATGTTAGAAAACAAGCTTTAAATAATCAAAACAGTAATTGAACTTGAACAGAGAAAAGAGAGAAGAAGAAGAAGAAAAAGAAGAGAAAAGACATGAAGAACCAGTAGAAGAAGCCTATGATTCTTGTTTCAGCCTAGAACCACAAAGCCCTTTTATTTATAGTTTCTAATGAATCTAATACAACTTGAGAGACAAGTAATTGTCTTCTAGAAAGAAAAAAACAAAAAATTACAGTTTTAATAACTTCCTAGTTCCTAAAACAGAAATTCTGAAAATAAAAACTACCACCAAAATAAAAACTATGAGTTCTAAAACTATCACCAACAGACTCAAAGAGTTCATGCTAAGTTGGGTTGCCCCTAATCAGGTTAGTTTTGTTCCAGGGAGACACATCCAGGAGAATATAATTATTGCTCAAGAGTTGTTTCACACCATGAGAAAGAAGTGTAGTAAGCAAGGCTTCATGGCCATTAAGAGAGACCTGGAGAAAGCCTATGATAGATTGAGGTGGGATTTTATTCGAGAATCTCTTTGTGGAGCTGGGATACCTAACAACCTTGTTGAGGTGATTATGTTGTGCATCTCGATGGCAAGCATGAGGGTTTTGTGGAGCGGGGAGGCGACAAATTTGTTCAAGCCTGCTCGTGATCTTCGGCAAGGTGACCCTCTTTCACCTTATATTTTTGTTCTTTGCATGGAGAGATTGACGCATTGCATTCAAGATGTTGTTACTGAGGGAAAGTGGAAGCCTATTAAAATTGGGCGTAAAGGTGTGGGAGTCTCCCACCTTATGTTTGCGGACGATGTGGTTTTGTTTGCAGAGGCTTCTCTAACCCAAGTGGAAGTGATTATGGAGTGCCTTAATAAGTTTTGTTGTGCTTCAGGGAGTAAAGTTAGTGTTGAGAAGACCAGCATTCATTGCTCTAGGAATGTTGATGATCATTTAGCCAAGGCCATCTCTAAGAAGAGTGGCTTCATTTTGACTAATGATATTGGGCGTTATTTGGGTGTTCCCATTTGCAGTGGTATACCAAAGAAGGGAGATTATAATTATATTGTCTCTAAGGTGAAAGACCAATTAGCAGGGTGGAAGGTGAGTTCTCTGTCACTTGCAGGGAGAGTTACTTTGGCTAGATCTATACTCATGACAATCCCCTACTACACTATGCAATCTACTCCTATCCCTAAGGGTGTTTTGTCAGAGATTGAGAAGTCGATACGTGCTTTTGTTTGGGGTGACACAGAGAATACAAAATGAATGCATCTAGTCAAGTGGGAGAGTTTATGTCGGCCTCAAGCACAAGGAGGTTTGGGTTTTCGTTCCCTTTCTCTAGTCAATGATGCTTTCTTAATGAAATTAGTGTGGGGTGTTCTTCAACAAAATTCCTTTTGGGCAGCGCTTCTTAAGGAGAAATATGGCTCTAGTCGGCGAAAGGCTAATTTCTCGGCTTCGTGCATTGATTCCCCTCTTTGGAAGGCATTATGCAGGGTTGCTCCCAGAGTGTTAGAGAACTGTCGCATTATTTTGGGTGATGGTCAGACCATTCAATTTTGGCAGGATGCTTGGTTGATTCCAGGGGTTACCTTGGGTTCCCTTGTAAATGGTAACCTTAACCCAAGCATGAGGAAAGAGACGGTGAGTCAATATGTTGATGGAAATGGCGAGTGGAGAAGAGATCGCATCATGAATCTCCTCCCAAGAGATGTTTTGGAAAAATTTGATGATTGTAGACCTCCCTTTTTTGGGGGAGGTAGAGATGTCTTTCTATGGAGCCAGACGAATGTGGGAATCTTCTCTGTTAGCTCGGCGTATGACATCTTGGTGGATGGTGGTAGGGTGAATCAAGGCCTTTTCCTTGATGAGAATTTTTGGAAGACGGCATGGGGCTTGAGGGTTCCCTATCGTATTCGCTCCTTCATTTGGTTGGCAGTAAATAATAGATTATTGAATAACCATCGCAAGATGAGAATGAAACTAATGAAGCATGACTATTTTAGCTTTTGTATGAGCAGACCTGAAGATTGTCTTCATGTTTTGCGAGATTGCACCTTTGCTAAAGGGGTATGGATGTGTTTGGTGGCTAAGGAAAAGCATACTATGTTCTTTGAGTGTGGGCTGGAAGAATGGTTCTCCATTCATCTTTGTAGTTCCATGTCCAAATCAATGGGTAGGTTCGCTTGTGCTACCTATTCTCTTTGGAATTGGAGAAATAGTGATATACATGAAGAGGAGTTCGTTCGACCAAGTGCTGGGTTGAAGTTGATCGAGGACTACGTGAGAACGGTGGTTGCTGCTTGGTCAATGTGCTCATCAATGCTGCCAAACAAGAAGAATTCAAAAGTTTTGGATATGTGAAAAGCCCCTATAGGTGACCGGATAAAGTGCAATGTGGATGCTTCTCTTAATAGAAAGAAGAATTATATGCAGGTGGGGGGTGTTTTACGGGATCAAGAGGGGCTGTTCAAGGGAGGTTTTGCAAGGAAGTTTCCTTTGTGTTTAGTCCTTGAAGCAGAATTAATAGCGATCATCGAAGGCCTTAGATTGGCTTGGAGTTTGGGGTTTTGTTAGATTCAGATCGAATCTGATTCTAAGGAAGCTGTTGCTCTCCTCGACCCTTGTAGGCATGCACAAGGGAGTATTGTTCACCTCATTGAGGAAATAAAACCCTTTCAGGCGTTAATGGAAGGGTGAGGTTTGTTCATCTTGGTAGAGAAGCAAACAAAGCTGCTGATTGGATGTCTAGGGTGCAACTTTGTCCCTTAGACCCATGGGCTTTCTTCCCAGATCCTCCAGCTGGGTTAGAAGGAATTCTTATGGTGGATAGAGAGTCTTGTTTAAGTTAAGTTTTCTGTTTGTTCCTTTGGATTGTTTAACCCCGTCTTTGTACCGAAAAAAAAAAAAAAAAAAAAAAAAAAAAAAACATATTTTATGAACAGTAAAATAATTCAACATTTTTTTCTCTAAAAAAGGATGATAATAGGATTCGGAAACTAGTAATCGGTAACTGGATAAAATTCCAAAAACTGGTAATCGGTAATCGAAAATTGGAAATAAAAAAATGGCAATCACCAATCAATAATCGGGTAGTTTATCGGATTTGATTTATTATCGAATATCCAATAAAGTTCTGGATTTGAATTCAGATGCATTCACTAAATTTATGCCAGATTCGGATTTATATTCGGATAACAATTTTACTAATGGGATTTGGACTGTATCTAAGCCGAATCTCATCGATTTACGGGTGTACTTAAATGTGCAGATGGTACTTAAATAGGCACTACAATATATAAATACTACCACATCAAATGCACCACTGAGGCACGAAACCCAGCAACACATGTCCGGTTCGACCAATTAACAAGTTTATAAATTCTTGAAAAGTGTCGATGCACATGGATTCCAAAGAATTAAATTCTAAGTTCAAACAAAGAAACATAAAAAATTGAAATATAAGACAAAAATAAAGCCCATGAAGATCTCTCTCCGGTCCCCTTTCATGGTGAGATGTCAAACTCAGACAAACCCTTCCGTTGTTATTTTATTCCCCCTCAAATTTTCTTCTCCATTCCCGCTTCTTCTCTCTTTTCTTTTTGTTTCTCTTTATTTCTTTACATGCTCTCTCTTCTTCTCCATTAGCTCTGTTTCCATTGGAAGAAGTACAAGAAAACACAGAATCAAACCACATCTTACCTCAATGTTGACAAATAGGATAAGTAGATCAAGGTGAAAAACAATAAAGAATCCATACTTATAAATCATTACGTATTGATAAATTTCAAAGAGAATTTTCAGGTCTAGGATTTTTAGCCAAGTAAGACTAATTTCTTGAACTTGGAGTCTAGTTTTGTAAGTGATAATGAAGAAAGAATCCTACTTGGGTGCATGTGGTGCCCAATGTTTTTGTGTGCTGATATGAAGGCATGTGATATGACCATTATTCTCTACAAGGTGAAAATATATTGACTCCGAATATATGGGTAGAAAATTGTGCTCCCTTCACATTCCTCCGGCCACCACACATTTACGAGGAAAGTCTATTTATGAATAGGTAGACTAGAGGTAGACCCCTCTGACCACTCAACTAACCCTGCATTGGCAATATGCAGACTATGCTTGATTATGCTTGAGTTTGTCTTACAGATCTTCTACATCTAGGGCTTATAGTTAGAGGTTTTCTTTGCCTCATGAGCAACCAACAGCGTGGCCATGGTAGTGGTGGAAGGTACTTAGAGTTGGGACTTAAGTGATACTCACTTGGGCTGGAAGCCAAGTAGAAAAATGAGATTCATGGTCAATTTTTCGTTCCTAGGATTGGAGGCATCAAAATAGCAACTCGGCAAAAATAATTGGGGTACCGTTGCTTAAGAAAAAATTTCTCCTTCTTTGGCACTTCTGCCTAAAGACCGTAAAAACTTGTATAAGAATATCTCAAAACAAATGAATTTATTTTTTTTTAATTTCTACATTGCGCACCCCCTCCAAAATTAAAACCTTACAAAGACCCCCCCCTTCATGCTTAACACCATTAGTAATTGTACACATGAGACTGTAAAAATTAAAATTGAACTTTCAATATGATTAACTACCTGGCCCCCCCTCCCAAAAAAAAAGAACAGTAAAATGACTTTGATGCTCACTGCTATAATTTTTATTTTCAAAGTTGAAGCACACCAATACCCACCCTCCATCCCTCGGATCTTGCTTGGGTGCTACTACTGACATGGTGCAGCCTATGCTACCCACAGTTGGATGGACAACACACCCAATATAACCTTGTGTAAGTAA
Organism: Hakea prostrata; assembly: GCF_041222555.1. NCBI lineage: Eukaryota > Viridiplantae > Streptophyta > Magnoliopsida > Proteales > Proteaceae > Hakea > Hakea prostrata. Next base: position 41,449,884 of record NC_142603.1, read on the forward strand.
AGTCACTTAAATGACTAATTTGCTTTTGTTTGCCAGACCAGCCGGACCGTCGGTTTGATGAACCAAACAAACCAAATGAAACCCTAAATTTGAAAATTAAAAACCCCTCATCTTCATTACATCTTCATTCGTGAATGGGAAGAGAGACCTTCGAGACGAATGAAGATGAAATGGAGATGAGGGTTTTCAATTTTCAAATGTAGGTTTTTATTTGGTTTGCTTGGTTCAAAATAAACCAAAAATCTTGTGGGTTTAGCAGAGAAAACCGAATTAAAGTAATTTAAGTGACTTTACTTGCACATTGTTATATTGTGCGGTGAGGATTTAAGTTGACCTATGTGGCACCCATCCAACCATGGGTAGCACAGGTTGCACCATGTCAGCTGCGGCAACCAAGCAAGATCCTCGTCCTGTCATCTCTCAATGCACTCTGCAGCCACTCTTGCCAAAACACTCGACAGCACCTTCTATAAGAGCGATGGCCGGTGATGGCCAATTGCTAACAGTGAAGGAATATAAATATTGACATGATCATCTTTTAGGGTTCTGGGTTTTCCTGCAATTGCTCAATGAAAAGTAGAAGCTTTAGTGTTTTCCATCAACTGAAGGTGGAGAGGACCTATGCCAATACAACTAGGAGTGTAGAACTGCTCTGGGGAAGAGCCCTTATCCTCCCTTGCACTAAAAACAGTTGGATTTCAATTACCAACCAACTGTGATTTCTTTTTCATACAACTACAGCCCTTTTAAAAAATCCTATAAGTGTGATATATCTGGGTTTCATTATGGCATTTAGCTAATATCTTGAATGCGGAGATGCCCAAATTTAAATTCTCTTGAACCATAAGCATTTAGATATTCTTGTCCAAAACCCAACTAGCTCTGTTGCTGCAGGTTCCTTCAAATTTCTTTTCCAATAGTTCTTCATACGGATCAACAAGATTTTGAAGCCTCGAAACAAATTCGATCTAAGAGTGAAGCAAAAGTTGCCAAAGACAAAGGCAATTGCACTTACAAACGATTTTTTATTTTCTCCAATAACACCATTATTAGGATTAACTGAGAAACGTGAAGGCAATGATTTGAACATACCATCTGCAGGACTTGGTGGTAGACTGGTAGGGAGTTTACAATTGGTTAACCGGTCATTCAAAGTGTTAAATGTGAATGGTTCATTGCAAGGTTTTGATTTTGAAGGCCCCATGTTTTCAATGGAAAAGAGGGGTTTATGTAAAAAGTTCTTTTTATTTTTGTTTTTAAAGACAAATAAAAGAAATTCTAGGTATACATATAATTCCTAGAGTCTATAGACTAGTGAAAGATTAGGATAGTCTTTCAATTTTTTTTTTTTACATTATTTTAAGATTTTGAGCAAATTGCACTGGCACTCCAAAATTAAGGCTTTAAAGCACTGATACCTCATTTTTTGTTTGAAAACACATAAGTCCTATTTTGTTAGAATTGTTAGTTATATTGTCGCAAAGACTATTATATCCTTCCAAGATATCTTATTCCCATTAACCTCCAAAAAAAAAAAAGGGACATTCTTCCGCCTAAGAAGATTATTTGATGAATACATTGTTGTTGGATTTTTTTTATTTTTTATTTTCCTTCAAATTTTGGTAAGGACATATTTGGAATTAAAGAAAAATAAATAGTGGATTAACTATTTTACTAACAGAATGAACTTATGTGTTAATGAATTGGGGTGTGTGTGTTTTTCAAACAAAAAGTGGGATGTTAGTGCCTTAAAGCCTCCATTTTGGAGTCAGTTAAATTTCCTCTAAGATTTTATGAAACCTTTTATTTTATTAGAATTATATATCTTTCTATTCTTTTCCATCTCTCCCTTCCCACTTTCCATATTTATTATTTATTTTTATATTTATGTTAGAAAACAAGCTTTAAATAATCAAAACAGTAGTTGAACTTAAACAAAGAAAAGAGAGAAGAAGAAGAAGAGGAGAAATAAAGAACCAGTAGAAGAAGCCTATGATTCTTGCTTCAGCCTAGAACCACAAAGCCCTTTTATTTATAGTTTCTAATGAATCTAATACAACTTGAGAGACAAGTAATTATCCTCTAGAAAAATGAAACAAAAAATTACAGGTTTAAGGCGCGTTTGATAACATTCTGAAAGAACGTTTCTGGCGTTCTTTTAGTCTTTAAGAACAGAAGAACGGATTAAAGTGTTTGATAAAACGATTCGTTCTTCTGTTCTTAAAGAACGAACCGGCATTAAAATTGGTCTTAAGAACACTCTACAGAACATGTAAAACTTGTTTTTCTAAAAGAACAAAAACAAAACTCAGCAAGCGTTCCCGATAAAACCCCAACTGTGTTCACGTAGGGTTCAAAATACAGCTTCTCTATAGCTCTCGAAGAGGTTCAAAGGTCTACAAACCGGCGTCGCCTCCACGGTAGCTTTAGTCTCCTCTAGTTTTTCCTCTCCTCTAGTTCTTTTTCTCCTTAATGCTTGCTATGGATTTGGTTGTAGGTAGAGTCGATATAGGGTTTTAACGAAACCCTGGAAGGCTTGGACGCGGAGAACACCACTCGTACTTTGTCTCTATTCCAGTAAGCGATTACTTCCCTTGAGAAGTTGATTTCACTGTAAAAAAAAATTCTCTATGATTCCTACTCGTGTTAATGAGAAACATCTGCTAGCTGTCAATTTATATGATTATGCATCTGAATATGAGGTTGAATGCTGTAAATTTGTCTACATTTTATGGAGTTTGATTGGGTTTTGAAAAAAATATGATTCTCCTTATATTTGACAATTCTTGTAGTGTAATTGATTTTGCACTTCATTCAGACAATTCTTATAAGTATTATACTTCCTTAGATCTCCTCTTCTCTCTCCTCCTCTTCTCGGCAGCTTTCTTGCTGCCTTTATTTTAACTTTTTAAAACTTTTTCTTCCCTATCTTTAGGTTGGCAATGAGGCGAGGACGCTGCTTCCTTTCCTCTTTCATTCCCCTCAGTTTTCTTTGTTTTATTATTATTTTCTTCCTCTAGTACTCCCCTCCCTTGCTGTGCAATTTCTAGTTTCTTTTTTCTTTCTGTTGACAACTTAGATTCAAAGCGGTGTTTGATGACCCAAAATGAAAAAAACTGAAATATGATCAATTGCATCGTCTTCGTCATTTGATTCAAGATGTTGATTTAGTTCTCTGAGGGGCGCCCCCCCCCCCCACCCAATTGTAAAGGTAAAATAATGGGTATAAATGTCATCCCTAGTTAAAAAATAACTCCTCAATCCCTATTTATGCTCCCCTCTCTTATCTCTCACATCTTCAAAGCGGTGTTTGATGACCCAAAATGAAAAAAACTGAAATATGATCAATTGCATCGTCTTCGTCATTTGATTCAAGATGTTGATTTAGTTCTCTGTAGGGGCGCCCCCCCCCCCCCACCCAATTGTAAAGGTAAAATAATGGGTATAAATGTCATCCCTAGTTAAAAAATAACTCCTCAATCCCTATTTATGCTCCCCTCTCTTATCTCTCACATCTTTTCTTCCTATTTATTCTCCTTCTATAAATGTGGGTTAGGTGAAATTTTTGAAAAATTGTGTTATTAAATATTCAAAATGTCATTTCTAATGCAAACTAACTCCTCAATCCCTATTTATTCTCCTCTTTCTTCTCTCTCACATCTTTTCTTCTTATTTATTCTCCTTCAATAAACGTGGGTTAAGGGAAATTTTTTAAAAAATATATATTATTAAATATTCAAAATGTCATTTCTAATGGAAACTAACTCCTCAATCCCTATTTATTCTCTCATATCTTTCCTCTCTCCTCTATTCTTTCTAATTATTCTCTTCCGTTTCTTTCTTTATATTTATTCTATAAGCGTGGATTAAGGAAAATTTATGAAAAAAAATATTTTCTACAATTAGGTTCTCTTTCTCTTTTTCAATTTATTTATTTTTTCTCTTTTACTCATTTATTTTTTATTTGATTTTATATTCTTTATTTCTTGTGCAATTTTTGTTATTTGATTTTATATTATAAATAAAATATCTATAGTTAGTAAGGTAAGTAACTACCATTGGTTTGCATCTCTTTCTTTAAAAAAAAATTGGTTTGTTCGGATTGAAGTCATGTGTATTTTTTTAAACTGTGCTTTAATTTACCTATATCTTGTTAAAAAAAGAATATCATTACCAATAATTTACCTATTTTTGTCAAATATATGTCGGCCCCACAAAATATATGTAGGCGTATTCCTTAATATAATAAAATAATTCATAGGTGGGACCCTAATGGGACCCACACAATATGTATGGCGAAAAAGCATTGGTGCTTCCCTAATCTGGACTTCCATTATTCGGCCCCCCCAACTATTGAATCCTGGTTCCGCCCCTTGTTCTCTGTTTCCAAATATTATATTAGGTCATAAATAATTCAATTAAAACTACGAAAATTGTATCAAATTTGAAAAAGTAAAGGATAAACCTGATCAATCAAATTACCCAGTTGCAAACCTTAACTAATGCAGAATATAGCAGAATTCAGTAGCTACAGGTGCTGTAGAAGGATTAATTTGATCGGAATGGAACTTACTGGTTGGTGAAGTAGGGTCGTTCAGTTTCAAGTTAATTTACTTCATTAGAACCAACCAAGTTGAAGGTGTATATAAGACAGAACAGTGGCACATAGGCTTGAGGTGGATTTGTTGAAATTTGACTTATAAACACTGTATGAAGGTTCACCTCTAACCTACCATTCTATCAAACTCTCAACATGACCTCACTGAGGCTTCCTTAAAGGATCAGTTTCAGAAAAAGATGTTTCAAACCCAGAGGGATAGACAAATAATTTAGCTCTCCACGTGGCTGGACTGTCAAGACAGAGCTTCAATATTTTAAAAAAAAAAAAACCCTAAGAACTCTTACAAGTGACACTGGGAATTGCCAAAACAAAAGACAAATACATGCATGGCTGAAATGATAATGTTCATAATGCCCTCCATGTGAAATCTGATCTTTTACCACAAGAAGACAACCTCTTAAATTATTTTATTTTTTTTGGGTAGAACAAACATTCATTCAAACAAAACAAAAGTACCTACAGTGAAAACTAACATGTAAACTTTAAATGGCAGAAACATAAAAACCAAATACACTGGTATGCTAAAGGGTGGTTTGACAATTTATTTTTCAAATGGTCATGTCAAAACTCAATTAGCAGGATCAAACAGTTTTTTTTTTTTCTTTTTTCCATCAATCCCCAAACCTCAACAGGAAACCTTATACATTTAATTACTTGGTGGAAAGGAATTAAAAGAGCACCTGTTCTCTCTACTACAACTTCAGATGCACACATTATTGAAGAATTAGAAGAAAAAAGATTCTTTCAAGACTCCAAGTAATTCTGAATTTTCATTGTGGGCTAAATGGGGCTAACTGGCTAAGTCATCCTTGGTCATAGTTTTATATTATGTATGTTATACCAATAAGAGGACCACTACATATGTACAACTTAGGCAGAAGAGATGCTGGGACTCTGTTTTGTATGTGTTTTCAAGAAGAACTGGGTATCGTGAGAGACTTCTAGGCTGCAACTTGAGACTGGGGGAGGAAGGTTTAATGGTATATATAGAGTGAAGAGGAGGTGCTTGGATATGTTAGAAAGGCTAATCCAGTTGAATTTTGAAGTAAAGATTCGTATTTTGCTGAAAACTGTTGAAAAGGCCCATGTGATTTCTTTCAAATAAGTGACCTTTTTGCTAGTTTATTCGGACAACTTAGCATTTTATTCAGTTTCTATATTTTTACAGTTGGTGTGTTTTGCTTAGCAAATTTCAATTTTTTTTTTTTTTTTCAGTTGGTGTTGGATAAGATTTGTTTTCCTTCTTCTTTCTTTGTTTTTTTTTTTTTAATCTAAATGGTATTGCATACATGTTATAGATTGTGAGTATAATTCTAATTTTTATATTTTGAACAGCTATAATGGCACAACCTACTAAGCCAAAGAAAGAGACTGCAAATTGGTCTGATAAAGAGGTCAAAGTATTTATTGAATTGATGCTTGAGCATGTCAACCTTGGGAACAAGACAACTACAACATTCCAAAAGCATGCATGGAATGATATCCACCAAAGGTTGGAGGTTGCCTTGGGTCGTCCATTTATGAGAGAGCAACTTCGGAACAAAATGAATAAGTTGAGGTTAGAGTATAGTGCATTTAAGTCAATTCTAGATACTACAGGAATTGGCTGGAACTCAGAGACAAAAACAGTCACTGTGGATGATGAAGAAGTGTGGGACAATGCTATTAAGGTATATGATGGTAGTTCCGGTAAATGTTGATATCAAAGTAGTTTTTACTACCAAATTATCGATACGTTAGGTTATTATACAAATCAAAGCTAATTTATATTTTGTATTTAATATTCAGGAACACCCAGAATGGAGTAAATTTAGGAAGAATGGTTTATCATACTAGGAAGAGTTGCAACAAATATTTGGAGAACATTATGCTCGAGGGGACAGAAGGAAGAGTCAAGCATCTTAACCTATAGCAATAGAAGATACTAGAGATTATGACTCTCTAGATGAATTGAACACAGTTACACCTCCAAATCCCACACAGAAACGCACTACTCAGGTGGAGGTTGATGAACCTATTGATGTTGAAGTACCACAGAATAAGAGCCATCCAAATAGGACACCGACAGCTAAAAGGAGGAGTATTGGGACAGAAGCTAGTAGGTCATTGGCAACAGTTAGTAAATATTATTCTTGGAAGATGGAGAAGGAATCTCATGCAAAGGTTGAAAATGTTGCTCCTACTACTACATCAATTGACTCTAACGTTGAGGCATGTCAGGTTATCCTAGACAGCATTGAAGGAATATCCAAAGAAACTTACCAGAAGGTACTACAACGGATGTGGGATGATGCAGGGTGGAGGAAATCATTCGTGACTATTGTTCCAGAGAGGAGGAGTTGGATGATTGACATGTTGCAATAGGATGTAGTTTAGGTTTTTTTGATGATTGATTTAGGAGTATTTTGATAGTTAGGCATTAGCCATTCCTTTTGGAGTTGGATACCCATTTTTTGTATGGTATTCATAGTATGGTAGTCATAATGATGTAGAATTAGAGAATGACTGCAGGTACAACACATGACAAAAAGTAGATATTCCACATGATTAAGATAGGCGGAAGGGCACAATGCTAACAAAATGTCCATTCTTTTTGTGATGTAGATGGGCACAGTGTTGACAGGATGACCATTCTTTTTGTATATATAATGTATCATGTTGACGTAGTAAGGTTTCCTTTTGTATGTACTTAGAGTGGGGAGGGTATGTATGTATTTTTTTGTATGTATGCTCCACTTATTGATGCAAATGAAACTTGTTTTCTATAAATGTATATAATGTGTTACTTTCGATGTTGTTGCATGTTGCACACATTTGAACATGTTAGTGATAATATTACAATTATATATGGTTATTCATGTTGCGCTAATGATTACATATTTAACAATGACACTTTTCTAATATTAAGTCCATTAACTTATCATTATTTCAAATAACTTATCATTATTTCTATGTTTGACGCTATCATCTTCATATGTATTTTATCTCTTGATGTTTGAATTGCAGTCATGTCAAGTGATTCAGATAGAAATTCTCTATCATCTGATGAAAATGATAGTACAGTCCTTTTGTGGCTGGTACCCGTCATTAGTTATTTGATTCCTAGAAGGGAACCGTGTAGAGATGGCCGGCATCCAGGACCATTATTTGTACATGAAATTCTTACAAGCCATGCAGATAGATGCTATCAAGAATTTAGAGTTGAACGACATGTTTTTCAGAACCTTTGCACATTAGTGATACATCGAGGATGGTTGAAAGACAGTCGATATCTCAAGGTTGATGAACAAATTGCAATGTTTATATTAACCAAGGGCATTAGTAATAGGGATGTTCAAGAAATTTTTCAGCATTCTGGGGAGACTGTCAGTCGATTCTTCCAGATTGTATTGAAGGCTATGAGGCAGTTAGCAAAAGAAAAAATTCAACCACCAGCATTCATCAAATTCCAGAAAAAATACGTACAAATCCAAAGTGGTATCCCTACTTTAAGATAACAAATAAACAACTTGAAGCTTACATGTATTTATTTTATTTAATCATTATAGTCATAATTACACATTCATCTAATGTAGGATTGTGTTGGTGCAATTGATGGGAGTCATATTAGTGCTGTAGTACCTAGAGAAGAAGAAGGAAGATATAGGAATAGAAAATGTATTATCACACAAAATGTGATGTGTGGGTGCACCTTCGACATGAAATTTACATTTGTGTATGCTGGATGGGAAGGTAGTGCAAATGATAGTCGAATCCTTGAACAAGCACGTAAAAATGCAAGTTTGGAGTTTCTACATCCGCCACCTGGTAATGATGGGCTTCATGTTATATTTGATTATTTTTTATGTTTTCATGCATTTGATTTTATGTAATTATGTAAGTATTTCACTTTGTAGGTAAGTACTATCTTGTTGATTCTGGAAATGCCAATCAGTTGGGGTTCCATGCTCCATTTAGAGGTGAGAGATATCATCTACCAGATTACAAAGGCTACAGACGAAGGCCCAGAACAGCTTATGAGATGTTCAACTATCGACATTCTTCTCTTAGAAATGTTATTGAGCGTAGCTTTGGCGTGTTAAAAAATAGATTTAAAATCTTGAGAACAATGCCTAATTTCCCGATTGACATCCAAAGTGATATTGTAATTGCTTGTTGTGGACTATACAATTTCATTCGTGATGAACAAATTGCAGATGACGAATTTGCTGACCTATGGGAAGATGATAAGGTAGTTACAAATGAATTGAATCCATATCATCAAGAATACATTGAGGGAAATGAAAACACGAGTCAAAGAGCTAGTATCAATGCAATGAGTATAGTTAGAGTTAACATTGCTAATCAACTAGCCAGAACGCATGGAATGAATGAGATACAAATGTAGCTCTACATGGTATTCTCTTTATATGAACTTGATTTAAGAAATGTTGTTTATTATGTACTTGGTTAAAACATTATAAATGAAAACTAAGCTTATGTACTTCTGTAATGAAGGATAATATTATGTATTTATTTGTTTTGACCTTCATATTTCTTAGAGCTTTTTACGTGTAGGTCCCAACTATATTAACACCTTTAAAATTTAAAGAGGTTCCAATATATTTAGTGAAATGGTATGGTGCCGTTTCAAACACCTGCAAAATGGCACCATCCCGTTTTAAAGTTTGAAGGGGTAGTGAAATGGCATAGTGTCGTTTTGCAAGACTTTGAAATGGCATAGTGTCGTTTTGCAAGACTTTGAAATGGCACCATGTCGTTTCAAATTTTAAAGGGCACCAATTAGCTACAGGTGCATGGTATCATTTCACAATTACACAGAACAGCACCATGCCATTTTAATTTTTTTTTTTTTTTTTCCCTTTCCTCTAGTATGTGTCGGTTTAAAAAAATAGTCATCGGATTCGTCTGCACTAAGGTACCTCCATCGAAGGCTTTACTAAGTTGTTTCAAATTCATGTAAATTGAAAGTGTATTTCAAACGCAGCTAAACTAATTGGTAAACGTAAATGCGTAAATAACATGTACATAAAGGCTTTGCTTCAAAATTTGGCTTTCGAAAAAAACTACAAAAAATACATACCAAATCTTCATTAAGAGGATCCAACATTAGTTTGCATTAAGGGGACCTGACATTTAGTTCATGGCCTACTAAGGGGACCCACACGTAAAAAACTCTAGTTCTTATTTGTTAATCCAAGTTTTTAATTGGTTTCATGCACATTTGAATCTGGTATCCATATTAAATGCGGGGTGTGAATTTAGTCATATTTATTGTTTTAACTATAAATTTTTGTAATAAGAACATATTTCATGTAACAGTTTTATCAAACATCCATATGTTCTATAAACGTTCTTTTTCCATTCCTGGAACAAGTTTATCAAACGCCTATTTTCAAACAAAAAAATGTTCTTTAAGCATAGAAACATGTAAAAATGGTTTTACATAAGAACTGGTCCCCTGGAACGGAAACGTTACCAAACGGATACTTAGTAACTTCCTAGCTCCTAAAACAAAAATTCTGAAAATAAAAATTACCACCAAAATAGAAACTATGAGTTTAAAAACTCCCAAACTTTTATAGCAAGACTCTTATATTAGAAATAAAAAGTACAAGTAGCATCACTAGTATTATACATTTACGTGAATGATAACATGAACAATATAAACCGATTTTACAGTAGAAACCATATTTTAGGAGAACGGTAAAATGAACAGTAAAAACCATATTTTGTGAACAGTAAAATAATTCAACATTTTTTTCTCTAAAAAAGGATGATAATAGGATTCGGAAACTAGTAATCGGTAACTGGATAATCAGTAATCGGATAATAAAAATTGGAAATTTTTTTGTTAAGAGTAAAATATTAAACACATTTCTCTAAAATAGGGCTCATAATCGAATTCCAAAAACTGATAATCGGAAACCGAAAAATTAGAAATAAAAAAATGACAATCACCAATCAATAATCGAGTAGTTTATCGGATTGAATTATTATCGAATATCCAATAAAGTTCTGGATTTGAATTCAGATGCATTCACTAAATTTATGCCAAATTCGGATTTATATTCGGATAACAATTTTACTAATGGAATTTGGACTGTATCTAAGCCGAATCTCATCAATTTACAGGTGTACTTAAATGTGCAAATGGTACTTAAATAGGCACTACAATCTATAAATACTACCACCTCAAATGCACCACTGAGGCACGAAACCCAGCAGCACATGTCCGGTTCGACCAATTAACAAGTTTATAAATTCTTGAAAAGTGTCGATGCACATGGATTCCAAAGAATTAAATTCTAAGTTCAAACAAAGAAACATAAAAAATTGAAATATAAGACAAAAATAAAGCCCATCAAGATCTCTCTCCGGTTCCCTTTCATGGTGAGATGTCAAACTCAGACAAACCCTTCCCTTGTTATTTTATTCCCCCTCAAAATTTTCTTCTCCATTCCCGCTTCTTCTCTCTTTTTTTTTTGTTTCTGTTTATTTCTTTACATGCTCTCTCTTCTTCTCCATTAGCTCTGTTTCCATTGGAAGAAGTACAAGAAAACACAGAATCAAACCACATCTTACCTCAATGTTGACAAATAGGATAAGTAGATCAGGGTGAAAAACAATAAAGAATCTATACTTATAAATCATTACGTATTGATAAATTTCAAAGAGAATTTTAAGGTCTAGGATGTTTAGCCAAGTAAGACTAATTTCTTGAACTTGGAGTCTAGTTTTGTAAGTGATAATTGAAGAAAGAATCCTACTTGGGTGCATGTGGTGCCCAATGTTTTTGTGTGCTGATATGAAGGCATGTGATATGACCATTATTCTCTACAAGGTGAAAATATATTGACTCCGGATATATGGGTAGAAAATTGTGCTCCCTTCACATTCCTCCGGCCACCACACATTTATGAGGAAAGTCTATCTATGAATAGGTAGACTAGAGGTAGACCCCTCTCATAAACAAACGGTGAAGGGATGTGAGGAGAATATAATCTTCTACTCTCGTGGATAAAGTATTTCAATTCAAATATGTCAAGATACGAGGAAAGCATGACAATGGGCGGTTTGGGCACACGTATTTTGCACTTTACATGTTTGCTTTTTTCAAGCAAGATTTGAATTAGTCATGAATTTACTGAATAAGTAACTTTCTTATCAATGGCTACCCCGATACGAGTTTAACTTTCTATTGGACTTTCTTGAATCCTGAGAGATTAATCGTTGTAACCTGATTGCACAAAGTGGTGGGGATGAATATAATTTTAACGAAAGGTGACAATGTAATGCTCCTAAAAGTGCCAATACCTAATTTTCTGTGCTATTTCATATACCTATTTTCTAACATTGATGTCTTCGTATCTTATGCATTGGTGATCTCCTATTAAAAGCAAATGGCTACTACTATTATTCCAAAAGAGTGACATCTCTATTATTGGTCCTTATATAATCCAAATCACACTAGAAACATGTAGGTAGGACCTCCAAATGCTTCTCCTTTCCATTTGATAGGTAACTGCAGTTCATAATGGCAGGTTAGCTGAGGGCAATACTAGGTCTTAACAAAGATTCAGGTTTAATGAGTGGAGTGAATTATGTATATAATGCCATTATCTACATAAATAAATAAAAATAAAGAGTGATTTTAGATATGGGGCTATACTTGATTATGCTTGATTTTGTCTATACAGAACTTCAGCATCAGAGCTTACTATAAAAAGTTTTCTTTTAGTAGAATGGTTAATAACTTGACTTCTCAGTGGAATGGTTGTGGGTTCAATCCTTGCCGGCGGCATATATAATATTTACATCCCCAATTTCCCTATATATAGAGGGCGTCCTTATACCCAAGAAAAAAGAGGGGAAAAAAAGGCTTTCTCTGCCTCATGAGCAACCAATAGTGTGGCCATGGTAGTGGTGAAAGGTACTTAGACTTGGGAGTTAAGTGATACTCACTTGGGAAAAAATAATTGGGGTACTGTTGCATAGGGGAAAAAATACTCTTTCTTTGCCACTTTTGCCTAAGACTGTAAAAACTTGTATAAGAAAATCGAAAACAAATGAGAGTTTTTTATTTTTTTTAATTTCTATATCGCGCACCCCCTCCAAAATTAAAACCTTACCAAGACCCCCATGTTTAACACCATTAGTAATAATTTTACACATGAGCCTGTAAAAATTAAAATTGAATTTTCAATATGATTATATTACTACCAGCCCCCCCCCCCCCCCCCCAAGAAAAAAAGAAAAAAAAAACCTGAGAACGGTAAAATGACCATGATGCTCAGTGCTATAATTTTTATTTTCAAAGTTGAAACACACCAATACCCACCCTCCATCCCTTGGATCTTGCTTGGGTGCTACTATTGACGTGGTGCAGCCTATGCTACCCACAGTTGAATGGATAACATGTACGACAAGTTAAATCCTCAGCGCCCAATATAACCTTATGTAAGACTTAAATGACTTTAATTTGCTTTTGTTTGCCAAACCAGCCGGACCGTTGGTTTGTCATTGGCTGGATGAATCAAACAAACCAAATAAAACCCTAAATTTGAAAATAAAAAACCCCTCATCTCCATTTCATCTTCATTCGTGAGTGGGAAGAGAGACCTCCGAGATAAATGAAGATGAAATGGAGATGAGGGTTTTCAATTTTCAAATATAAGGTTTTATTTGCTTTGCTTGGTTCAAAAAAAAAACTTAAAATCTTGTGGGTTTGGCAGAGAAAACCGAATAAAAGTCATTTAAGTGACTTTACTTGAACATGGTTATATTGTGCGGTGAGGATTTAACTTGTCCTACGTGGTGGCGTCCATGCAACCATGGATAGCACAGGTTGCACCATGCAACCAAGCAAGATCCTCATCCCTCAATGCACTTGCAGTCACTCTTGCCAAAACACTCGACAGCACCTGCTATAAGAGTGATGGTGATGCGTGGCCAATTGCTAACAGTGAAGGAACACAAATATTGACATGATCATCTGTTAGGGTTCTGATTTTTTCTGCAATTGCTCAATGAAAAGTAAGATGCTTCAGTGTTTTCCGTCAATTGAAGGTGGAGAGGACCAATACCAATACAACTAGGAGTGTAGAAATCCTCTGGGGAAGAGTCCTTATCCTCCCTTGTACTAAAAACAGTTGCAACGAATGAATTAGATTTGCGATTGGATTTCAATTACTAACATACTGTGATTTCTTTTTCATTCAACTACAGCCTTTTTTTTAAATCCTATTAGTGTGATGTATCTGGCTTCATTATGGCATTCAGCTAATATCCACAATGGGTAGATTCCCAAATTTAAATTCTCTTGAACCATAAGCATTTAGATATTCTTGTCCAAAACCCAACTAGCTCTGTTGCTGCAGGTTCTTTCAAATTTCTTTTCCAGTAGTTCTTCATACGAATCAACAAGATTTTGAAGCCTCGAAACAAATTCGATCTAAGAGTGAAGCAAAAGTTGCCAAAGACAAAGGCAATTGCACTTACAAACGATTTTTTATTTTCTCCAATAACACCATTATTAGGATTAACTGAGAAACGTGAAGGCAATGATTTGAACATACCATCTGCAGGACCTGGCGGTAGACTGGTAGGGAGTTTACAATTGGTTAACCGGTCATTCAAAGTGTTAAATGTGAATGGTTCATTGCAAGGTTTTGATTTTGAAGGCCCCATGTTTACAATGGAAAAGAGGGGTGTAAAAGAAAACGGAAAAAGAATCACAGTATTTGAGCTGGAACTTCTAGGCGCGTTACAACGTCGCTTTCCCTAAGACGTAATTCGCCCTCACATCAAGGTGCTATGAGGTACTGCGAATCGTCTCCCAGGATACAAAGAAGCCCAACTTCGAGTTGAATCTCTCAAGTTTTGCTAAGCACTCGCAAAACTCAAGAACAGAGAAGACTTAGGGATTTTCTCTTTTATTCTGCTGTTGTAAAGCTAGAAGGATTTATAGGCATTGAGGTGTCTCTACTGAATAGTTCATGACTCTGTTCGTATGGGTACACCTCTTTGTAGGGATACCAATGTTGACGTTCAGATATGAGCCGTCGGATCGTTCGGCCGCACGATCTAACGGTCCATATTGAACCATCAAAACTATATTTATGGATCTAATTCCATCGCCCTAGATCTACCGTTGATCAAAACACACGGTTCAGATCTGATCTCGCTCGAAGCGTGCTAAGTGCGTGCGCCACAAACGCCCACAGCCCACACTGCGCATGCGGGCTCGGACGGTATATCGTCCTCACTCATTCACTGCACACACACTGGCGTGTCTCATTATTATAAATTAAAGTTAATAGGTGGTACCTATTAATTAATCTGAATTCCGACACCTCGGTTTCCAATGTGGGACTATATAATAATACACTTTCCTCAAATAAATTAAGGAAAGTTTTCCACACTTACAAATCCAATAAAATGAAACATATATTATTATATTAAAAATAATACAACAAGGGGTCATGTAAAAAGTTCTTTTATTTTTGTTTTTAAAGACAAATAAAAGAAATTCTAAGTATGCATATAATACCTAGAGTCTATAGACTAGTGAAAGATTAGGACAGTCTTTCAATTTTTTTTTACATTATTTTAAGATTTTGAGCAAATTGCACTGGTACTCCAAAATTGAGGCTTTAAAGCACTGATACCTCATTTTTTGTTTGAAAAACACATAAGTCCTATTTTGTTAGAATTGTTAGTTATATTGTCGCAAAGACTATTATATCCTTCCAAGAAATCTTATTCTCATTTACCTCCAAAAAAAAAAAAAAGGGACATCCTTCCGCCTATGAAGATTATTTGATGAATGCATTGTTGTTGGATTTTTTTTATTTTTTATTTTCCTTCAAATTTTGGTAAGGACATATTTGGAATTAAAGAAAAATAAATAGTGGGTTAACTGTTTTACTAACATAATGAACTTATGTGTTAATGAATTGGGTGTGTGTGTTTTTCAAACAAAAAGTGGGATGTTAGTGCCTTAAAGCCTCCATTTTGGAGTGCCAGTTAAATTTCCTCTAAGATTTTATGAAATCTTTTATTTTATTAGAATTATATATTTTTCCATTCTTTTCCATCGTCTCCCTTCCCACTTTCCATATTTATTATTTATTTTTATATTTATGTTAGAAAACAAGCTTTAAATAATCAAAACAGTAATTGAACTTGAACAGAGAAAAGAGAGAAGAAGAAGAAGAAAAAGAAGAGAAAAGAAATGAAGAACCAGTAGAAGAAGCCTATGATTCTTGCTTCAGCCTAGAACCACAAAGCCCTTTTATTTATAGTTTCTAATGAATCTAATACAACTTGAGAGACAAGTAATTGTCTTCTAGAAAGAAAAAAACAAAAAATTACAGTTTTAGTAACTTCCTAGTTCCTAAAACAGAAATTCTGAAAATAAAAACTACCACCAAAATAAAAACTATGAGTTCTAAAACTATCACCAATGAGACTCAAAGAGTTCATGCTAAGTTGGGTTGCCCCTAATCAGGTTAGTTTTGTTCCAGGGAGACACATCCAGGAGAATATAATTATTGCTCAAGAGTTGTTTCACACCATGAGAAAGAAGTGTAGTAAGCGAGGCTTCATGGCCATTAAGAGAGACCTGGAGAAAGCCTATGATAGATTGAGGTGGGATTTTATTCGAGAATCTCTTTGTGGAGCTGGGATACCTAACAACCTTGTTGAGGTGATTATGTTGTGCATCTCGATGGCAAGCATGAGGGTTTTGTGGAGCGGGGAGGCGACAGATTTTTTCAAGCCTGCTCGTGATCTTCGGCAAGGTGACCCTCTTTCACCTTATATTTTTGTTCTTTGCATGGAGAGATTGACGCATTACATTCAAGATGCTGTTCTTGAGGGAAAGTGGAAGCCTATTAAAATTGGGCGTAAAGGTGTGGGAGTCTCCCACCTTATGTTTGCGGACGATGTGGTTTTGTTTGCAGAGGCTTCTCTAACCCAAGTGGAAGTGATTATGGAGTGCCTTAATAAGTTTTGTTGTGCTTCAGGGAGTAAAGTTAGTGTTGAGAAGACCAGCGTTCATTGCTCTAGGAATGTTGATGATCATTTAGCCAAGGCCATCTCTAAGAAGAGTGGCTTCATTTTGACTAATGATATTGGGCATTATTTGGGTGTTCCCATTTGCAGTGGTATACCAAAGAAGGGAGATTATAATTATATTGTCTCTAAGGTGAAAGACCAATTAGCAGGGTGGAAGGTGAGTTCTCTGTCACTTGCAGGGAGAGTTACTTTGGCTAGATCTATACTCATGACAATCCCCTACTACACTATGCAATCTACTCCTATCCCTAAGGGTGTTTTGTCAGAGATTGAGAAGTCGATACGTGCTTTTGTTTGGGGTGACACAGAGAATAAAAAATGAATGCATCTAGTCAAGTGGGAGAGTTTATGTCGGCCTCAAGCACAAGGAGGTTTGGGTTTTCGTTCCCTTTCTCTAGTCAATGATGCTTTCTTAATGAAATTGGTGTGGGGTGTTCTTCAGCAAAATTCCTTTTGGGCAGCGCTTCTTAAGGAGAAATATGGCTCTAGTCGGCGAAAGGCTAATTTCTCGGCTTCGTGCATTGATTCCCCTCTTTGGAAGGCATTATGCAGGGTTGCTCCCAGAGTGTTAGAGAACTGTCGCATTATTTTGGGTGATGGTCAGACCATTCAATTTTGGCAGGATGCTTGGTTGATTCCAGGGGTTACCTTGGGTTCCCTTGTAAATGGTAACCTTAACCCAAGCATGAGGAAAGAGACGGTGAGTCAATATGTTGATGGAAATGGCGAGTGGAGAAGAGATCGCATCATGAATCTCCTCCCAAGAGATGTTTTGGAAAAATTTGATGATTGTAGACCTCCCTTTTTTGGGGGAGGTAGAGATGTCTTTCTATGGAGCCAGACGAATGTGGAATCTTCTCTGTTAGCTCGGCGTATAACATCTTGGTGGATGGTGGTAGGGTGAATCAAGGCCTTTTCCTTGATGAGAATTTTTGGAAGACGGCATGGGGCTTGAGGGTTCCCTATCGTATTCGCTCCTTCATTTGGTTGGCAGTAAATAACAGATTATTGAATAACCATCGCAAGATGAGAATGAAACTAATGAAGCATGACTATTTTAGCTTTTGTATGAGCAGACCTGAAGATTGTCTTCATGTTTTGCGAGATTGCACCTTTGCTAAAGGGGTATGGATGTGTTTGGTGGCTAAGGAAAAGCATACTATGCTCTTTGAGTGTGGGCTGGAAGAATGGTTCTCCATTCATCTTTGTAGTTCCATGTCCAAATCAATGGGTAGGTTCGCTTGTGCTACCTATTCTCTTTGGAATTGGAGAAATAGTGATATACATGAAGAGGAGTTCGTTCGACCAAGTGCTGGGTTGAAGTTGATCGAGGACTACGTGAGAACGGTGGTTGCTGCTTGGTCAATGTGCTCATCAATGCTGCCAAACTAGAAGAATTCAAAAGTTTTGGATATGTGAAAAGCCCCTATAGGTGACCGGATAAAGTGCAATGTGGATGCTTCTCTTAATAGAAAGAAGAATTATATGCAGGTGGGGGGTGTTTTGCGGGATCAACAGGGGCTGTTCAAGGGAGGTTTTGCAAGGAAGTTTCCTTTGTGTTTAGTCCTTGAAGCAGAATTAATAGCGATCATCGAAGGCCTTAGATTGGCTTGGAGTTTGGGGTTTTGTTAGATTCAGATCGACTCTGATTCTAAGGAAACTGTTGCTCTCCTCGACCCTTGTAGGCATGCACAAGGGAGTATTGTTCACCTCATTGAGGAAATAAAACCCTTTCAGGCGTTAATGGAAGGGTGAGGTTTGTTCATCTTGGTAGAGAAGCAAACAAAGCTGCTGATTGGATGTCTAGGGTGCAACTTTGTCCCTTAGACCCATGGGCTTTCTTCCCAGATCCTCCAGCTGGGTTAGAAAGAATTCTTATGGTGGATAGAGAGTCTTGTTTAAGTTAAGTTTTCTGTTTGTTCCTTTGGATTGTTTAACCCCGTCTTTGTACCGGAAAAAAAAAAAAAAAAAAAAAACATATTTTATGAACAGTAAAATAATTCAACATTTTTTTCTCTAAAAAAGGATGATAATAGGATTCGGAAACTAGTAATCGGTACTGGATAATCAGTAATCGGATAATAAAAAATCGAAAAATAAAAAAATCGGAAATTTTTTTGTTAAGAGTAAAATATTAAACACATTTCTCTAAAATAAGGCTCATAATCAAATTCCAAAAACTGGTAATCGGTAATCGAAAATTGAAAATAAAAAAATGGCAATCACCAATCAATAATCGGGTAGTTTATCGGATTGAACTATTATCGAATATCCAATAAAGTTCTGGATTTGAATTCAGATGCATTCACTAAATTTATGCCAAATTCGGATTTATATTCGGATAACAATTTTACTAATGGAATTTGGACTGTATCTAAGCCGAATCTCATCAATTTACAGGTGTACTTAAATGTGCAGATGGTACTTAAATAGGCACTACAATCTATAAATACTACCACCTCAAATGCACCACTGAGGCACGAAACCCAGCAGCACATGTCCGGTTCGACCAATTAACAAGTTTATAAATTCTTGAAAAGTGTCGATGCACATGGATTCCAAAGAATTAAATTCTAAGTTCAAACAAAGAAACATAAAAAATTGAAATATAAGACAAAAATAAAGCCCATCAAGATCTCTCTCCGGTTCCCTTTCATGGTGAGATGTCAAACTCAGACAAACCCTTCCCTTGTTATTTTATTCCCCCTCAAAATTTTCTTCTCCATTCCCGCTTCTTCTCTCTTTTTTTTTTGTTTCTGTTTATTTCTTTACATGCTCTCTCTTCTTCTCCATTAGCTCTGTTTCCATTGGAAGAAGTACAAGAAAACACAGAATCAAACCACATCTTACCTCAATGTTGACAAATAGGATAAGTAGATCAGGGTGAAAAACAATAAAGAATCTATACTTATAAATCATTACGTATTGATAAATTTCAAAGAGAATTTTAAGGTCTAGGATGTTTAGCCAAGTAAGACTAATTTCTTGAACTTGGAGTCTAGTTTTGTAAGTGATAATTGAAGAAAGAATCCTACTTGGGTGCATGTGGTGCCCAATGTTTTTGTGTGCTGATATGAAGGCATGTGATATGACCATTATTCTCTACAAGGTGAAAATATATTGACTCCGGATATATGGGTAGAAAATTGTGCTCCCTTCACATTCCTCCGGCCACCACACATTTACGAGGAAAGTCTATCTATGAATAGGTAAACTAGAGGTAGACCCCTCTAACCACTCAACTAACCCTACATCGGCAATATGCAGACTATACTTGATTATGCTTGAGTTTGTCTTACAGATCTTCTACATCTAGGGCTTATAGTTAAAGGTTTTCTTTGCCTCATGAGCAACCAACAGCGTGGCCATGGTAGTGGTGGAAGGTACTTAGACTTGGGACTTAAGTGATACTCACTTGGGCTGGAAGCCAAGTAGAAAAATGAGATTCATGGTCAATTTTTCGTTCTTAGGATTGGAGGCATCAAAATAGCAACTCGGAAAAAATAATTGGGGTACCGTTGCTTAGGGAAAATTTTCTCCTTCTTTGGCACTTCTGCCTAAAGACTGTAAAAACTTGTATAAGAATATCTCAAAACAAATGAAATTTTTTTTTTTTAATTTCTACATTACGCACCCCCTCCAAAATTAAAACCTTACAAAGACCCCCCCCCCTCTTCATGCTTAACACCATTAGTAATTGTACACATGAGACTGTAAAAATTAAAATTGAACTTTCAATATGATTAACTACCTGGCCCCCCCTCCCAAAAAAAAAAGAACGGTAAAATGAACTTGATGCTCACTGCTATAATTTTTATTTTCAAAGTTGAAACACACCAATACCCACCCTCCATCCCTCGAATCTTGCTTGGGTGCTACTACTGACATGGTGCAGCCTATGCTACCCACAGTTGGATGGACAACACGCCCAATATAACCTTGTGTAAGTAAAGTCACTTAAATGACTAATTTGCTTTTGTTTGCCAGACCAGCCGGACCGTCGGTTTGATGAACCAAACAAACCAAATGAAACCCTAAATTTGAAAATTAAAAACTCCTCATCTACATTACATCTTCATTCGTGAGTGGGAAGAGAGACCTTCGAGACGAATGAAGATGAAACGGAGATGAGGGTTTTCAATTTTCAAATGTAGGGTTTTATTTGGTTTGCTTGGTTCAAAATAAACCAACAATCTTGTGGGTTTAGCACAGAAAACCGAATTAAAGTCATTTAAGTGACTTTACTTGCACATTGTTATATTGTGCGGTGAGGATTTAAGTTGACCTACGTGGCACCCATCCAACCATGGGTAGCACAGGTTGCACCATGTCAGCTGCAGCAACCAAGCAAGATCCTCATCCTGTCATCTCTCAATGCACTCTGCAGCCACTCTTGCCAAAACACTCGACAGCACCTTCTATAAGAGCGATGGCCGGTGATGGCCAATTGCTAACAGTGAAGGAATATAAATATTGACATGATCATCTTTTAGGGTTCTGGGTTTTCCTGCAATTGCTCAATGAAAAGTAGAAGCTTTAGTGTTTTCCATCAACTGAAGGTGGAGAGGACCTATGCCAATACAACTAGGAGTGTAGAACTGCTCTGGGGAAGAGCCCTTATCCTCCCTTGCACTAAAAACAGTTGGATTTCAATTACCAACCAACTGTGATTTCTTTTTCATACAACTACAGCCCTTTTAAAAAATCCTATAAGTGTGATATATCTGAGTTTCATTATGGCATTTAGCTAATATCTTGAATGCGGAGATGCCCAAATTTAAATTCTCTTGAACCATAAGCATTTAGATATTCTTGTCCAAAACCCAACTAGCTCTGTTGCTGCAGGTTCCTTCAAATTTCTTTTCCAATAGTTCTTCATACGAATCAACAAGATTTTGAAGCCTCGAAACAAATTCGATCTAAGAGTGAAGCAAAAGTTGCCAAAGACAAAGGCAATTGCACTTACAAACGTTTTTTATTTTCTCCAATAACACCATTATTAGGATTAACTGAGAAACGTGAAGGCAATGATTTGAACATACCATCTGCAGGACTTGGTGGTAGACTGGTAGGGAGTTTACAATTGGTTAACCGGTCATTCAAAGTGTTAAATGTGAATGGTTCATTGCAAGGTTTTGATTTTGAAGGCCCATGTTTTCAATGGAAAAGAGGGGTTTATGTAAAAAGTTCTTTTTATTTTTGTTTTCAAAGACAAATAAAAGAAATTCTAAGTATACATATAATACCTAGAGTCTATAGACTAGTGAAAGATTAGGACAGTCTTTCAATTTTTTTTTACATTATTTTAAGATTTTGAGCAAATAGCACTGACACTCCAAAATTGAGGCTTTAAAGCACTGATACCTCATTTTTTGTTTGAAAAACACATAAGTCCTATTTTGTTAGAATTGTTAGTTATATTGTCGCAAAGACTATTATATCCTTCCAAAAAATCTTATTCTCATTTACCTCAAAAAAAAAAAAAGGGACATTCTTCCGCCTATGAAGATTATTTGATGAATACATTGTTGTTGGATTTTTATTTTTATTTTTTTTTCCTTCAAATTTTTGGTAAGGACAAATTTGGAATTAAAGAAAAATAAATAGTGGGTTAACTGTTTTACTATCATAATGAACTTATGTGTTAATGAATTGGTGTGTGTGTTTTTCAAACAAAAAGTGGGATGTTAGTGCCTTAAAGCCTCCATTTTGGAGTGCCAGTTAAATTTCCTCTAAGATTTTATGAAACCTTTTATTTTATTAGAATTATATATTTTTCCATTCTTTTCCATTGTCTTCCTTCCCACTTTTCATATTTATTATTTATTTTTATATTTATGTTAGAAAACAAGCTTTAAATAATCAAAACAGTAATTGAACTTGAACAAAGAAAAGAGAGAAGAAGAAGAAGAAGAAAAAGAGAAGAGAAATGAAGAACCAGTAGAAGAAGCCTATGATTCTTGCTTCAGCCTAGAACCACAAAGCCCTTTTATGTATAGTTTCTAATGAATCTAATACAACTTGAGAGACAAGTAATTGTCTTCTAGAAAAAAGAAACAAAAAATTACAGTTTTAGTAACTTCCTAGTTCCTAAAACAGAAAATTCTGAAAAATATAAACTACCACCAAAATAAAAACTTTGAGTTCTAAAACTATCACCAACTGACTCAGAGTTCATGCCAAGTTGGGTTGCCCCTAATCAGGTTAGTTTTGTTCCAGTGAGACACATCTAGGAGAATATAATTATTGCTCAAGAGTTGTTTCACACCATGAGAAAGAAGTGTAGTAAGCAGGGCTTCATGGTCATTAAGATAGACCTGGAGAAGGCCTATGATAGATTGAGGTGGGATTTTATTCGAGAATCTCTTTGTGGAGCTGGGATACCTAACAGCCTTGTTGAGGTGATTATGTTGTGCATCTCGACGGCAAGCATGAGGGTTTTGTGGAACGGGGAGGCGACAGATTTGTTCAAGCCTGCTCGTGGTCTTCGGCAAGGTGACCCTCTTTCACCTTATATTTTTGTTCTTTGCATGGAGAGATTGACGCATTGCATTCAAGATGTTGTTACTGAGGGAAAGTGGAAACCTATTAAAATTGGGCGTAAAGGTGTGGGAGTCTCCCACCTTATGTTTGCGGACGATGTGGTTTTGTTTGCAGAGGCTTTTCTAACCCAAGTGGAAGTGATTATGGAGTGCCTTAATAAGTTTTGTTGTGCTTCAGGGAGTAAAGTTAGTGTTGAGAAGACCAGCGTTCATTGCTCTAGGAATGTTGATGATCATTTAGCCAAGGCCATCTCTAAGAAGAGTGGCTTCATTTTGACTAATGATATTGGGCGTTATTTGGGTGTTCCCATTTGGAGTGGTAGACCAAAGAAGGAAGATTATAATTATATTGTCTCTAAGGTGAAAGACCAGTTAGCAAGGTGGAAGGTGAGTTCTCTGTCACTTGCAGGGAGAGTTACTTTGGCTAGATCTGTACTCATGACAATCCCCTACTACACTATGCAATCTACTCCTATCCCTAAGGGTGTTTTGTCAGAGATTGAGAAGTCGATACGTGCTTTTGTTTGGGGTGACACAGAGAATAAAAAGCGAATGCATCTAGTCAAGTGGGAGAGTTTATGTCAGCCTCAAGCACAAGGAGGTTTGGGTTTTCGTTCCCTTTCTCTAGTCAATGATGCTTTCTTAATGAAATTGGTGTGGGTGTTCTTCAGCAAAATTCCTTTTGGGCAGTGCTTCTTAAGGAGAAATATGGCTCTAGTCGGCGAAAGGCTAATTTCTCGGCTTCGTGCATTGATTCCCCTCTTTGGAAGGCATTATGCAGGGTTGCTTCTAGAGTGTTAGAGAACTGTCGCATTATTTTGGGTGATGGTCAGACCATTCAGTTTTGGCAGGATGCTTGGTTGATTCCAGGGGTTACGTTGGGTTCCCTTGTAAATTGTAACCTTAACCCAAGCACGAGGAAAGAGACGGTGAGTCAATATGTTGATGGAAATGGCGAGTGGAGAAGAAATCACATCATGAATCTCCTCCCATGAGATGTTTTGGAAAAATTTGAGGATTGTAGACCTCCCTTTTTTGGGGGAGGTAGAGATGTCTTTCTATGGAGCCAGACGAATGTGGGAATCTTCTCTGTTAGCTCGGCGTATGACATCTTGGTGGATGGTGGTAGGGTGAATCAAGGCTTTTTCCTTGATGAGAATTTTTGGAAGATGGTATGGGGCTTGAGGGTTCCCTATCGTATTCGCTCCTTCATTTGGTTGGCAGTGAATAACAGATTATTGAATAACCATCGCAAGATGAGAATGAAAGTAATGGAGCATGACTATTGTAGTTTTTGTATGAGCAGACCTGAAGATTGTCTTCATGTTTTGCGAGATTACACCTTTGCTAAAGGGGTATGGATGCGTTTGGTGGCTAAGGAAAAGCATACTATGTTCTTTGAGTGTGGGCTGGAAGAATGGTTATCCATTAATCTTTGTGGTTCCATGTCCAAATCGATGGGGAGTTGGACAGCTTGGTTCGCTTATGCTACCTATTCTCTTTGGAATTGGAAAAATAGTGATATACGTGAAGAGGAGTTTGTTCGACTAAGTGCTGGGTTGAAATTGATCGAGGACTACGTGAGAACGGTGGTTGCTGCTTGGTCAATGTGCTCATCAATGCTGCCAAACAAGAAGAATTCAAAAGTTTTGGATGTGTGGAGAGCCCCTATAAGTGACCGGATAAAGTGCAATGTGGATGCTTCTCTTAATAGAAAGAAGAATTATATGCAGGTGGGGGGTGTTTTACGGGATCAAGAGGGGCTGTTCAAGGGAGGTTTTGCAAGGAAGTTTCCTTTGTGTTCAGTCCTTGAAGCAAAATTAATAGCGATCATCGAAGGCCTTAGGTTGGCTTGGAATTTGGGGTTTTGTCAGATTCAGGTTGAATCTGATTCTAAGGAAGTTGTTGCTCTCCTCGACCCTTGTAGGCATGCACAAGGGAGTATTGTTCATCTCATTGAGGAAATAAAAACCCTTTCAGGCGTTAATGGAAGGGTGAGGTTTGTTCATCTTGGTAGAGAATCAAACAAAGCTGCTGATTGGATGTCTAGGGTGCAACTTCATCCCTTAGACCCATGGGCTTTCTTCCCAGATCCTCCAGCTGGGTTAGAAGGAATTCTCATGGTGGATAGAGAGTCTTGTTTAAGTTAAGTTTTCTGTTTGTTACTTTGGGTTGTTTAACCCCGTCTTTGTATCCAAAAAAAAAAAAACCATATTTTATGAACAGTAAAATAATTCAACATTTTTTCTCTAATAAAGGATGATAATAGGATTTGGAAACTAGTAATCGGTAACTGGATAATCAGTAATCGGATAATAAAAAATCGGAAATTTTTTTGTTAAGAGTAAAATATTAAACACATTTCTCTAAAATAGGGCTCATAATTGAATTCCAAAAACTGGTATTCGATAACCGAAAATTTGAAATAAAAAAATGACAATCACCAATCAATAATCGGGTAGTTTATCGGATTGAATTATTATCGAATATCCAATAAAATTCTGGATTTGAATTCGAAAGCATTCACTAAATTTATGCCAGATTCGGATTTAGATTCGGATAACAATTTTACTTATGGGATTTGGAGAATCTCATCGATTTATAGGTGTACTTAAATGTGCAGATGGTACTTAAATAGGCACTACAACCTATAAATACTACCACCTCAAATGCACCACTGAGGCACGAAATCCAGCAGCACATGTCCGCATCGGCCAATTAACAAGTTTATAAATCTTGAAAAGTGTCCATGCACATGGATTCCAAAGAAATAAATTCTAAGTTCAAACAAAGAAACATAAAAAATTGAAATATAAGACAAAAATAAAGCCCATCAAGATCTCTCTCCGGTCCCCTTTCATGGTGAGATGTCAAACTCAGACAAACCCTTCCCTTGTTATTTTATTCCCCCTCAAATTTTCTTCTCCATTCCCGCTTCCTCTCTCTTTTCTTTTTGTTTCTCTTCATTTCTTTACATGCTCTCTTTTCTTCTCCATTACCTCTGCTTCCATTGGAAGAAGTACAACAAAACAGAGAATCAAACCACATCTTACCTCAATGTTGACAAATAGGATAAGTAGATCAAGGTGAAATACAATAAAGAATCCATACTTATAAATCATTACGTATTGTTAAATTTCAAATAGAATTTTAAGGTTTAGGATTTTTAGCCAAGTAAGACTAATTTCTTGAACTTGGAGTCTAGTTTTGTAAGTGATAATTGAAGAAAGAATCCTACTTGGGTGCATGCAGTGCCCAATGTTTTTGTGTGCAGATATGAAGGCATGTGATATGACCATTATTCTCTACAAGGTGAAAATATATTGACTCCGGATATATGGGTAGAAAATTGTGCTCCCTTCACATTCCTCCGGCCACCGCACATTTACGAGGAAAGTCTATCTATGAATAGGTAGACTAGAGGTAGACCCCTCTCATAAACAAATGGTGAAGGGATGTGAGGAGAATATAATCTTCTACTCTCGTGGATAAAGTATTTCAATTCAAATATGTCAAGATACGAGGAAAGCATGACAATGGGCTGTTTGGGCACACATATTTTGCACTTTACACGTTTGCTTGTTTCAAGCAAGATTTGAATTAGTCATGAATTTACTGAATAAGTAACTTTCTTATCAATGGCTACCCCGATTCGATTTCAACTTTCTATTGGACTTTCTTGAATCCTGGGAGACTAATCGCTGTAACCTGATTGCACAAAGTGGTGGGGGTGAATATAATTTTAACAAAAGGTGACAATGTAACGCTCCTAAAAGTGCCAATACCTAATGTTCTGTGCTATTTCATATACCTATTTTCTAACATTGATGTCCTCGTATCTTATGCATTGGTGATCTCCTATTAAAAGCAAATGGCTACTACTATTATTCCAAAAGAGTGACATCTCTCTATTATTGGTCATTATATAATCCAACTCACACTAGAAACATGTAGTGTAGGACCTCCAAATGCTTCTCCTTTCCATTTGATAGGTAATTGCAGTTTATAATGACAGGTTACCTGAGGGCAATACTAAGACTTAACAAAGATTAAGGTTTAATGACTGGAGTGAATTATGTAAATAATGCCATTATAAAAGATTGATTTTAGATATGCGGGCTATACCTTTTTCTTTTCCCAACTAGTGCTCTCTTTTAATACTAGAAATGCCGTTCGCAAGGGTCGAACCCACAACCTCTCCATTAGAAGTATGGATCTTAGTCATCTTACCACTCAACTAACCCTGCATTGGCAATATGCAGACTATACTTGATTATGCTTGAGTTTGTCTTACAGATCTTCAACATCTAGGGCTTATAGTTAGAGGTTTTCTTTGCCTCATGAGCAACCAACAGCGTGGCCATGGTAGTGGTGGAAGGTACTTAGACTTGGGACTTAAGTGATACTCACTTAGACTGGAAGCCAAGTAGAAAAATGAGAATTTTCGTTGTTAGGATTGGAGGCATCAAAATAGCAACTCGGCAAAAATAATTGGGGTATGGTTGCTTAGGAAAAAAATTCCCCTTCTTTGGCACTTCTGCCTAAAGACTGTAAAAACTTGTATAAGAATATCTCAAAACAAATGAATTTTTTTTTTTATTATTTTTACATTGCGCACCCCTCCAAAATTAAAACCTTACAAAGAACCCCCCCCCCTTCATGCTTAACACCATTAGTAATTGTACACATGAGACTGTAAAAATTAAAATTGAACTTTCAATGTGATTAACTACCTGCCCCGCCCCCCCCAATAAAAAAAAAAAAAAAGGAGAACGGTAAAATGAACTTGATGCTCACTTCTATAATTTTTATTTTCAAAGTTGAAACACACCAATACCCACCCTCCATCCCTCAGATCTTGCTTGGGTGCTAATACTAACATGGTGCAGCCTATGCCACCCACAGTTGGATGGACAACACGCCCAATATAACCTTGTGTAAGTAAAGTCACTTAAATGACTAATTTGCTTTTGTTTGCCAGACCAGCCGGACCGTTGGTTTGATGAACCAAACAAACCAAATGAAACCCTAAATTTGAAAATTAAAAACCCCTCATCTCCATTACATCTTCATTCGTGAGTGGGAAGAGAGACCTTCGAGACGAATGAAGATGAAATGGAGATGAGGGTTTTCAATTTTCAAATGTAGGGTTTTATTTGGTTTGCTTGGTTCAAAATAAACCAACAATCTTGTGGGTTTAGCACAGAAAACCGAATTAAAGTCATTTAAGTGACTTTACTTGCACATGGTTATATTGTGCGGTGAGAATTTAACTTGTCCTACGTGGCACCCATCCAACCATGGGTAGCACAGGTTGCACCATGTCAGCTGCGGCAACCAAGCAAGATCCTCATCCTGTCATCTCTCAATGCACTCTGCAGCCACTCTTGCCAAAACACTCGACAGCACCTTCTATAAGAGCGATGGCCGGTGATGGCCAATTGCTAACAGTGAAGGAATATAAATATTGACATGATCATCTTTTAGGGTTCTGAGTTTTTCTGCAATTGCTCAATGAAAAGTAGAAGCTTCAGTGTTTTCCATCAACTGAAGGTGGAGAGGACCTATATCAATACAACTAGGAGTGTAGAACTGCTCTGGGGAAGAGCCCTTATCCTCCCTTGCACTAAAAACAGTTGGATTTCAATTACCAACCAACTGTGATTTCTTTTTCATACAACTACAGCCCTTTTTAAAAATCCTATAAGTGTGATATATCTGGGTTTCATTATGGCATTCAGCTAATATCCTGAATGGGGAGATGCCCAAATTTAAATTCTCTTGAACCATAAGCATTTAGATATTCTTGTCCAAAACCCAACTAGCTCTGTTGCTGCAGGTTCCTTCAAATTTCTTTTCCAATAGTTCTTCATGCGAATCAACAAGATTTTGAAGCCTCGAAACAAATTCGATCTAAGAGTGAAGCAAAAGTTGCCAAAGACAAAGGCAATTGCACTTACAAACGTTTTTTATTTTCTCCAATAACACCATTATTAGGATTAACTGAGAAACGTGAAGGCAATGATTTGAACATACCATCTGCAGGACTTGGCGGTAGACTGGTAGGGAGTTTACAATTGGTTAACCGGTCATTCAAAGTGTTAAATGTTCATTGCAAGGTTTTGATTTTGAAGGCCCCATGTTTTCAATGGAAAAGAGGGGTTTATGTAAAAAGTTCTTTTTATTTTTGTTTTCAAAGACAAATAAAAGAAATTCTAAGTATACATATAATACCTAGAGTCTATAGACTAGTGAAAGATTAGGATAGTCTTTCAATTTTTTTTTACATTATTTTAATATTTTGAGCAAATTGCACTGGTACTCCAAAATTGAGGCTTTAAAGCACTGATACCTCATTTTTTGTTTGAAATCACATAAGTCCTATTTTGTTAGAATTGTTAGTTATATTGTCACAAAGACTATTATATCCTTCCAAGATATCTTATTCTCATTTACCTCAAAAAAAAAAAAAAAAAAAAGGGGACATTCTTCCGCCTAAGAAGATTATTTGATGAATACATTGTTGTTGGATTTTTTTATTTTCCTTCAAATTTTGGTAAGGACATATTTGGAATTAAAGAAAAATAAATAGTGGGTTAATTGTTTTACTAACAGAATGAACTTATGTGTTAATGAATTGGGGTGTGTGTGTTTTTCAAACAAAAAGTGGGATGTTAGTGCCTTAAAGCCTCCATTTTGGAGTGTCAGTTAAATTTCCTCTAAGATTTTATGAAACCTTTTATTTTATTAGAATTATATATCTTTCTATTCTTTTCCATCTCTCCCTTCCCACTTTCCATATTTATTATTTATTTTTTATATTTATGTTAGAAAACAAGCTTTAAATAATCAAAACAGTAGTTGAACTTAAACAGAGAAAAGAGAGAAGAAGAAGAAGAGAAGAGAAATAAAGCCTATGATTCTTGCTTCAGCCTAGAACCACAAAGCCCTTTTATTTATAGTTTCTAATGAATCTAATACAATTTGAGAGACAAGTAATTATCCTCTAGAAAAATAAAACAAAAAATTACAGGTTTAAGGCGCATTTGATAACATTCTGAAAGAACGTTTCTGGCGTTTTTTTAGTCTTTATAAACAGAAGAACGGATTAAAGTGTTTGATAAAACGATTCGTTCTTCTGTTCTTAAAGAACGAACCGGCATTAAAATTGGTCTTAAGAACACTCTCTACAGAACATCTAAAACTTGTTTTTCTAAAAGAACAAAAACAAAACTCAGCAAGCGTTCCCGATAAAACCCCAACTGTGTTCACGTAGGGTTCAAAATACAGCTTCTCTATAGCTCTCGAAGAGGTTCAAAGGTCTGCAAGCCGGCGTCGCCTCCACGGTAGCTTTAGTCTCCTCTAGTTTCTCCTCTCCTCTAGTTCTTCCTCTCCTTAATGCTTGCTATGGATTTGGTTGTAGGTAGAGTCGATATAGGGTTTTAACGAAACCCTGGAAGGCTTGGACGCCGGAGAACACCACTCGTACTCTGTCTCTATTCCAATAAGCGATTTCTTCCCTTGAGAAGTTGATTTCACTGTAAAAAAAAAATTCTCTATGATTCCTACTCGTGTTAATGAGAAACATCTGCTAGCTGTCAATTTATATGATTATGCATCTGAATATGAGGTTGAATGCTGTAAATTTGTCTACATTTTATGGAATTTGATTGGGTTTTGAAAAAAATATGATTCTGCTGTTCTTCGCCTTATATTTGACAATTCTTGTAGTGTAATTGATTTTGCACTTCATTCAGACAATTCTTATAAGTATTATACTTCCTTAGATCTCCTCTTCTCTCTCCTCCTCTTCTCGGCAGCTTTCTTGCTGCCTTTATTTTAACTTTTTAAAACATTTTCTTCCCTATCTTTAGGTTGGCAATGAGGCGAGGACGCTGCTTCCTTTCCTCTTTCATTCCCCTCAATTTTCTTTGTTTTATTATTATTTTCTTCCTCTAGTTCTCCCCTCCCCCCTTGTGCAATTTCTAGTTTCTTTTTTCTTTCTGTTGACAACTTAGATTCAAAGCGGTGTTTGATGACCCAAAATGAAAAAACTGAAATATGATCATTTGCATCGTCTTCGTCATTTGATTCAAGATGTTGATTTAGTTCTCTGGCGCCCCCCCAAATTGTAAAGGTAAAATAATGGGTATAAATGTCATCCCTAGTTAAAAAATAACTCCTCAATCCCTATTTATGCTCCCCTCTCTTATCTCTCACATCTTTTCTTCCTATTTATTCTCCTTCTATAAATGTGGGTTGGGGAAAATTTTTGAAAAATTGTGTTATTAAATATTCAAAATGTCATTTCTAATGCAAACTAACTCCTCAATCCCTATTTATTCTCCTATTTCTTCTCTCTCACATCTTTTCTTCTTATTTATTCTCCTTCTATAAACGTGGGTTAAGGGAAATTTTTAAAAAAATATATATTATTAAATATTCAAAATGTCATTTCTAATGGAAACTAACTCCTCAATCCCTATTTATTCTCTCATATCTTTCCTCTCTCCTCTATTCTTTCTAATTATTCTCTTCCGTTTCTTTCTTTATATTTATTCTATAAGCGTGGATTAAGGAAAATTTATGAAAAAAAATATTTTCTACAATTAGGTTCTCTTTCTCTTTTTCAATTTATTTATTTTTTCTCTTTTACTCATTTATTTTTTGTTATTTTTTATTTGATTTTATATTCTTTATTTCTTGTGCAATTTTTGTTATTTGATTTTATATTATAAATAAAATATCTATAGTTAGTAATGTAAGTAACTACCATTTGTTTGCATCTCTTTCTTTAAAAAAAAATTGGTTTGTTCGGATTGAAGTCATGTGTATTTTTTTAAACTGTGCTTTAATTTACCTATATCTTGTTGAAAAAAAATATCATTACCAATAATTTACCTATTTTTGTCAAATATATGTCGGCCCCACAAAATATATGTAGGCGTATTCCTTAATATAATAAAATAATTCATAGGTGGGACCCTAATGGGACCCACACAATATGTATAGCGAAAAAGCATTGGTGCTTCCCTAATCTGGACTTCCATTATTCGGCCCCCCCAACTATTGAATCCTGGTTCCGCCCCTTGTTCTCTGTTTCCAAATATTATATTAGGTCATAAATAGTTCAATTAAAACTACGAAAATTGAATCAAATTTGAAAAAGTAAAGGATAAACCTGATCAATCAAATTACCCAGTAGCAAACCTTAACTAATGCGGAATATAGCAGAATTCAGTAGCTACAGGTGCTGTAGAAGGATTAATTTGATCGGAATGGAACTTACTGGTTGGTGAAGTAGGGTCGTTCAGTTTCAAGTTAATTTACTTCATTAGAACCAACCAAGTTCAAGGTGTATATAAGACAGAACAGTGGCACATAGGCTTGAGGTGGATTTGTTGAAATTTGACTTATAAACACTGTATGAAGGTTCACCTCTAACCTACCATTCTATCAAACTCTCAACATGACCTCACTGAGGCTTCCTTAAAGGATCAGTTTCAGAAAAAGATGTTTCAAACCCAGAGGGATAGACAAATAATTTAGCTCTCCACATGGCTGGACTGTCAAGACAGAGCTTCAATATTTAAAAAAAAAAAAAACCCTAAGAACTCTTACAAGTGACACTGGGAATTGCCAAAACAAAAGACAAATACATGCATGGCTGAAATGATAATGTTCATAATGCCCTGCATGTGAAATCTAATCTTTTACCACAAGAAGACAACCTCTTAAATTATTTTTTTTTTTTTGGGTAGAACAAACATTCATTCAAACAAAACAAAATACCTACAGTGAAAACTAACATGTAAACTTTAAATGGCAGAAACATAAAAACCAAATACACTGACAAAGTATGCTAAAGGGTGGTTTGACAATTTATTTTTCAAATGGTCATGTCAAAACTCAATTAGCAGGATCAAACAGTTTTTTTTTCTTTTTTCCATCAATCCCCAAACCTCAACAGGAAACCTTATACATTTAATTACTTGGTGGAAAGGAATTAAAAGAGCACCTGTTCTCTCTACTACAACTTCAGATGCACACATTATTGAAGAATTAGAAGAAAAAAGATTCTTTCAAGACTCCAAGTAATTCTGAATTTTCATTGTGGGCTAAATGGGGCTAACTGGCTAAGTCATCCTTGGTCATAGTTTTACATTATGTATGTTATACCAATAAGAGGACCACAACATATGTACAACTTAGGCAGAAGAGATGCTGGGAGACTCTGTTTTGTATGTGTTTTCAAGAAGAACTGGGTATCGTGAGAGACTTCTAGGCTACAACTTGAGACTGGGGGAGGAAGGTTTAATGGTATATATAGAGTGAAGAGGAGGTGCTTGGATATGTTAGAAAGGCTAATCCAGTTGAATTTTGAAGTAAAGATTCGTATTTTGCTGAAAACTGTTGAAAAGGCCCATGTGATTTCTTTCAAATAAGTGACCTTTTTGCTAGTTTATTCGGACAACTTAGCATTTTATTCAGTTTCTATATTTTTGGACAGTTGGTGTGTTTTGCTTAGCAAATTTCAATTTTTTTTTTTTTTTTTCCAGTTGGTGTTGGATAAGATTTGTTTTCCTTCTTCTTTCTTTCTTTTTTTTTTTTTTAATCTAAATGGTATTGCATACATGTTATAGATTGTGAGTATAATTCTAATTTTTATATTTTGAACAGCTATAATGGCACAACCTACTAAGCCAAAGAAAGAGACTGCAAATTGGTCTAATAAAGAGGTCAAAGTATTTATTGAATTGATGCTTGAGCATGTCAACCTTGGGAACAAGACAACTACAACATTCCAAAAGCATGCATGGAATGATATCCACCAAAGGTTGGAGGTTGCCTTGGGTCGTCCATTTATGAGAGAGCAACTTCGGAACAAAATGAATAAGTTGAGGTTAGAGTATAGTGCATTTAAGTCAATTCTAGATACTACAGGAATTGGCTGGAACTCAAAGACAAAAACAATCACTGTGGATGATGAAGAAGTGTGGGACAATGCTATTAAGGTATATGATGGTAGTTCCGGTAAATGTTGATATCAAAGTAGTTTTTACTACCAAATTATCGATACGTTATGTTATTATACAAATCAAAGCTAATTTATATTTTGTATTTAATATTCAGGAACACCCAGAATGGAGTAAATTTAGGAAGAATGGTTTACCATACTGGGAATAGTTGCAAAAAATATTTGGAGAACATTATGCTCGAGGGGACAGAAGGAAGAGTCAAGCATCTTAACCTATAGCAATAGAAGATACTAGAGATTCTGACTCTCTAGATGAATTGAACACAGTTACACCTCCAAATCCCACACAGAAACGCACTACTCAGGTGGAGGTTGATGAACCTATTGATGTTGAAGCACCACAGAATAAGAGCCATCCAAATAGGACACCGACAGCTAAAAGGAGGAGGAGTATTGGGACAGAAGCTAGTAGGTCATTGGCAACAGTTAGTAAATATTATTCTTGGAAGATGGAGAAGGAATCTCATGCAAAGGCTGAAAATGTTGCTCCTACTACTACATCAATTGACTCTAACATTGAGGCATGTCAGGTTATCTTAGACAGCATTGAAGGAATATCCAAAGAAACTTACCAGAAGGTACTACAACGGATGTGGGATGATGCAGGGTGGAGGAAATCATTCGTGACTATTGTTCTAGAGAGGAGGAGTTGGATGATTGACATGTTGCAATAGGATGTAGTTTAGGTTTTTTTGATGATTGATTTAGGAGTATTTTGATAGTTAGGCATTAGCCATTCCTTTTGGAGTTGGATATCCATTTTTTGTATGGTATTCATAGTATGGTAGTCATAATGATGTAGAATTAGAGAATGACTGCAGGTACAACACATGACAAAAAGTAGATATTCCACATGATTAAGATAGGCGGAAGGGCACAATGCTAACAAAATGTCCATTCTTTTTGTGATGTAGATGGGCACAGTGTTGACAGGATGACCATTTTTTTTGTATATATAATGTATCATGTTGACGTAGTAAGGTTTCCTTTTGTATGTACTTAGAGTGGGGGAGGGTATGTATGTATTTTTTTGTATGTATGCTCCACTTATTGATGCAAATGAAACTTGTTTTTTATAAATGTATGTAATGTGTTACTTTCGATGTTGTTGCATGTTGCACACATTTGAACATGTTAGTGATAATATTACAATTATATATGGTTATTCATGTTGCGCTAATGATTACATATTTAACAATGACACTTTTCTAATATTAAGTCCATTAACTTATCATTATTTCAAATAACTTATCATTATTTCTATGTTTGACGCTATCATCTTCATATGTATTTTGTCTCTTGATGTTTGAATTGCAGTCATGTCAAGTGATTCAGATAGAAATTCTCTATCATCTGATGAAGATGATAGTACAGTCCTTTTGTGGCTGGTACCCGTCATTAGTTATTTGATTCCTAAAAGGGAACCGTGTAGAGATGGCCGGCATCCAGGACCATTATTTGTACATGAAATTCTTACAAGCCATGCAGATAGATGCTATCAAGAATTTAGAGTTGAACGACATGTTTTTCAGAACCTTTGCACATTAGTGATACATCGAGGATGGTTGAAAGACAGTCGATATCTCAAGGTTGATGAACAAATTGCAATGTTTATATTAACCAAGGGCATTAGTAATAGGGATGTTCAAGAAATTTTTCAGCATTCTGGGGAGACTGTTAGTCGATTCTTCCAGATTGTATTGAAGGCTATGAGGCAGTTAGCAAAAGAAAAAATTCAACCACCAGCATTTCATCAAATTCCAGAAAAAATACGTACAAATCCAAAGTGGTATCCCTACTTTAAGATAACAAATAAACAACTTGAAGCTTACATGTATTTATTTTATTTAATCATTATAGTCATAATTACACATTCATCTAATGTAGGATTGTGTTGGAGCAATTGATGGGAGTCATATTAGTGCTGTAGTACCTAGAGAAGAAGAAGGAAGATATAGGAATAGAAAATGTATTATCACACAAAATGTGATGTGTGCGTGCACCTTCGACATGAAATTTACATTTGTGTATGCTGGATGGGAAGGTAGTGCAAATGATAGTCGAATCCTTGAACAAGCACGTAGAAATGCAAGTTTGGAGTTTCTACATCCGCCACCTGGTAATGACGGGCTTCATGTTATATTTGATTATTTTTTATGTTTTCATGCATTTGATTTTATGTAATTATGTAAGTATTTCACTTTTAGGTAAGTACTATCTTGTTGATTCTGGATATGCCAATCAGTTGGGGTTCCATGCTCCATTTAGAGTTGAGAGATATCATCTACCAGATTACAAAGG
Source organism: Hakea prostrata (assembly GCF_041222555.1). Classification (NCBI taxonomy): domain Eukaryota; kingdom Viridiplantae; phylum Streptophyta; class Magnoliopsida; order Proteales; family Proteaceae; genus Hakea; species Hakea prostrata. The sequence continues at coordinate 41,486,467 of NC_142603.1, forward strand.
CTACAGACGAAGGCCCAGAACAGCATATGAGATGTTCAACTATCGACATTCTTCTCTTAGAAATGTTATTGAGAGTAGCTTTGGCGTGTTAAAAAATAGATTTAAAATCTTGAGAACAATGCCTAATTTCCCGATTGACATCCAAAGTGATATTGTAATTGCTTGTTGTGGACTATACAATTTCATCCGTGATGAACAAATTGCAGATGACGAATTTGCTGACCTATGGGAAGATGATAAGGTAGTTACAAATGAATTGAATCCAGATCATCAAGAATACATTGAGGGAAATGAAAACACGAGTCAAAGAGCTAGTATCAATGCAATGAGTATAGTTAGAGTTAACATTGCTAATCAACTAGCCAGAACGCATGGAATGAATGAGATACAAATGTAGCTCTACATGGTATTCTCTTTATATGAACTTGATTTAAGAAATGTTGTTTATTATGTACTTGGTTAAAACATTATAAATGAAAACTAAGCTTATGTACTTCGGTAATGAAGGATAATATTATGTATTTATTTGTTTTGACCTTCGTATTTCTTAGAGCTTTTTACGTGTAGGTCCCAACTATATTAACACCTTTAAAATTTAAAGAGGTTCCAGTATATTTAGTGAAATGGTATGGTGTCGTTTCAAACACCTGCAAAATGGCACCATCCCGTTTTAAAGTTTGAAGGGGTAGTGAAATGGCATAGTGTCGTTTTGCAAGACTTTAAAATGGCACCATGTCGTTTCAAATTTTAAAGGGCACCAATTAGCTACAGGTGCATGGTGTCATTTCACAATTACACAGAACAGCACCATGCCATTTTAATTTTTTTTTTTTTTTCCCTTTCCTCTAGTATGTGTCGGTTTAAAAAAATAGTCATCGGATTCGTCTGCACTAAGGTACCTCCATCGAAGGCTTTACTAAGTTGTTTCAAATTCATGTAAATTGAAAGTGTATTTCAAACGCAGCTAAACTAATTGGTAAACGTAAATGCGTAAATAACATGTACATAAAGGCTTTGCTTCAAAATTTGGCTTTCGAAAAACACTACAAAAAATACATACCAAAACTTCATTAAGAGGATCCAACATTAGTTTGCATTAAGGGGACCTGACATTAGTTCATGGCCTACTAAGGGGACCCACACGTAAAAAACTCTAGTTCTTATTTGTTAATCCAAGTTTTTAATTGGTTTCATGCACATTTGAATCTGGTATCCATATTAAATGTGGGGTGTGAATTTAGTCATATTTATTGTTTTAACTATAAATTTTTGTAATAAGAACATATTTCATGTAACAGTTTTATCAAACATCCATATGTTCTATAAACGTTCTTTTTCCATTCCTGGAACAAGTTTATCAAACGCCTATTTTCAAACAAAAAAATGTTCTTTAAGCATAGAAACATGTAAAAATGGTTTTACATAAGAACTGGTCCCTTGGAACGGAAACGTTACCAAACGGATACTTAGTAACTTCCTAGCTCCTAAAACAAAAATTCTGAAAATAAAAATTACCACCAAAATAGAAACTATGAGTTTAAAAACTCCCAAACTTTTATAGCAAGACTCTTATATTAGAAATAAAAAGTACAGTAGCATCACTAGTATTATACTGTTTACGTGAACAGTAACATGAACAATATAAACCGATTTTAGAGTAGAAACCATATTTTAGGAGAACGGTAAAATGAACAGTAAAATCATATTTTATGAACAGTAAAATAATTCAACATTTTTTTCTCTAAAAAAGGATGATGATAGGATTCAGAAACTAGTAATCGGTAACTGGATAATCAGTAATAGTATAATAAAAAATCGGAAATTCTTTTGTTAAGAGTAAAATATTAAACACATTTCTCTAAAATATGGCTCATAATCGAATTCCAAAAACTGGTAATCGGTAACCGAAAATTAGAAATAAAAAAATGACAATCACCAATCAATAATCGGGTAGTTTATCGGATTAAATTATTATCGAATATCCAATAAAGTTATGAATTTGAATTCGAATGCATTCACTAAATTTATGCCAAATTCGGATTTAGATTCGGATAACAATTTTACCAATGGGATTTGGACTGTATCCAAGCCTAATCTCATCGATTTACAGGTGTACTTAAATGTGCAGATGGTACTTAAATAGGCACTACAATCTATAAATTTGAGGTACCTCAAATGCACCACTGAGGCACGAAACCCAGCAGCACATGTCCGCATCGGCCAATTAACAAGTTTATAAATTCTTGAAAAGTGTCGATGCACATGGATACCAAAGAATTAAATTCTAAGTTCAAACAAAGAAACATAAAAAATTGAAATATAAGACAAAAATAAAGCCCATCAAGATCTCTCTCCGGTCCCCTTTCATGGTGAGATGTCAAACTCAGACAAACCCTCCCCTTGTTATTTTATTCCCCCTCAAATTTTCTTCTCCATTCCCGGTTCCTCTCTCTTTTCTTTTTGTTGCTCTTTATTTCTTTACATGCTCTCTTCTTCTCCATTAGCTCTGCTTCCATTGGAAGAAGTACAAGAAAACAAAGAATCAAACCACATCTTACCTCAATGTTGACAAATAGGATAAGTAGATCAAGGAGAAATACAATAAAGAATCCATACTTATAAATCATTACGTATTGATAAATTTCAAAGAGAATTTTAAGGTTTAGGATTTTTAGCCAAGTAAGACTAATTTCTTGAACTTGGAGTTTAGTTTTGTAAGTGATAATTGAAGAAGAATCCTACTTGGGTGCATGCGGTGTCCAATGTTTTTGTGTGCAGATATGAAGGCATGTGATATGACCATTATTCTCTACAAGGTGAAAATATATTGACTCTGGATATATGGGTAGAAAATTGTGCTCCCTTCACATTCCTCTGGCCACCGCACATTTACGAGGAAAGTCTATCTATGAATAGGTAGACTAGAGGTAGACCCCTCTCATAAACAAATGGTGAAGGGATGTGAGGAGAATATAATCTTCTACTCTCGTGGATAAAGTATTTCAATTCAAATATGTCAAGATACGAGGAAAGCATGACAATGGACTGTTTGGGCACACGTATTTTGCACTTTACATGTTTGCTTGTTTCAAGCAAGATTTGAATTAGTCATGAATTTACTGAATAAGTAACTTTCTTATCAATGGCTACCCCGATTCGAGTTCAACTTTCTGTTGGACTTTCTTGAATCCTGAGAGATTAATCGATGTAACCTGATTGCACAAAGTGGTGGGGGTGAATATAACTTTAACTAAAGGTGACAATGTAACGCTCCTAAAAGTGCCAATACCTAATTTTCTGTGCTATTTCATATACCTATTTTTCTAACATTGATGTCCTTGTATCTTATGCATTGGTGATCTCCTATTAAAAGCAAATGGCTACTACTATTATTCCAAAAGAGTGACATCTCTATTATTGGTCCTTATATAATCCAAATCACACTAGAAACATGTAGGTAGGACCTCCAAATGCTTCTCCTTTCCATTTGATAGGTAACTGCAGTTCATAATGGCAGGTTAGCTGAGGGCAATACTAGGTCTTAACAAAGATTCAGGTTTAATGACTGGAGTGAATTATGTATATAATGCCATTATCTACATAAATAAATAAAAATAAAGAGTGATTTTAGGTATGGGGCTATACTTGATTATGCTTGATTTTGTCTATACAGAACTTCAGCATCAGAGCTTACTATAAAAAGTTTTCTTTTAGTAGAATGGTTAATAACTTGACTTCTCAGTGGAATGGTTGTGGGTTCGATCCTTGCCGGCGGCATATATAATATTTTCATCCCCAATTTCCCTATATATAAAGGGCGTCCTTGTACCCAAGAAAAAGAAGGGAAAAAAAAGGCTTTCTCTGCCTCATGAGCACCCAATAGTGTGGCCATGGTAGTGGTGGAAGGTACTTAGACTTGGGAGTTAAGTGATACTCACTTGGGAAAAAATAATTGGGGTACTGTTGCTTAGGGGAAAAAAATCCTCTTTCTTTGGCACTTTTGCCTAAGACTGTAAAAACTTGTATAAGAAAATCTCAAAACAAATGAGAGTTTTTTATTTTTTTTAATTTCTATATCTTGCACCCCCTTCAAAATTAAAACCTTACCAAGACCCCCATGTTTAACACCATTAGTAATAATTGTACACATGAGACTGTAAAAATTAAAATTGAATTTTCAATATAACCAAAAAAAAAAAAAAAAAAAAAACTGAGAACGGTAAAATGACCATGATGCTCAGTGCTATAATTTTTATTTTCAAAGTTGAAACACACCAATACCCACCCTCCATCCCTCGGATCTTGCTTGGGTGCTACTATTGACATGGTGCAGCCTATGCTACCCACAGTTGAATGGATAACATGTACGACAAGTTAAATCCTCAACGCCCAATATAACCTTGTGTAAGACTTAAATGACTTTAATTTGCTTTTGTTTGCCAAACCAGCCGGACTGTCGGTTTGTCATTGGCTTGATGAATCAAACAAACCAAATAAAACCCTAAATTTGAAAATAAAAAACCCCTCATCTCCATTTCATCTTCATTCGTGAGTGGGAAGAGAGACCTCCGAGATAAATGAAGATGAAATGGAGATGAGGGTTTTCAATTTTCAAATATAAGGTTTTATTTGCTTTGCTTGGTTCAAAAAAAAACTTAAAATCTTGTGGGTTTGGCAGAGAAAACCGAATAAAAGTCATTTAAGTGACTTTACTTGAACATGGTTATATTGTGCGGTGAGGATTTAACTTGTCCTACGTGGTGGCGCCCATGCAACCAGGGATACCACAGGTTGCACCATGTCACTGCGGCAACCAAGCAAGATCCTCATCCCTCAATGCACTTGCAGTCACTCTTGCCAAAACACTCGACAACACCTGCTATAAGAGTGATGGTGATGGCCAATTGCTAACAGTGAAGGAACACAAATATTGACATGATCATCAGTTAGGGTTCTGATTTTTTCTGCAATTGCTCAATGAAAAGTAAGATGCTTCAGTGTTTTCCGTCAACTGAAGGTGGAGAGGACCTATACCAATACAACTAGGAGTGTAGAAATCCTCTGGGGAAGAGTCCTTATCCTCCCTTGTACTAAAAACAGTTGCAACGAATGAATTAGATTTGGATTTCAATTACTAATGTCGGGTTATGTAGAACCCACCGAATAGAACAATCAACAAATAAGAGAAAAGAAGAACACAATAATAACAACTAAGAGAAAAGAAAGACACAATAATATATGGGCAAGAGAGAAAACTCCACTATAAATAAAGAAATATCCAAGAGAGAAGATATTTGGGTTGATTAAAGAAGAAGGAAGAGGCATTCTTTTATAGCCTCTTCCTCTCCACATATTCCCACATCAGTCGATGTGGGACTAATATTACAACAATATACATCTCCCACTTGGAGATTAGATTGAGAACCAATCAATCTCCACACCAGTCTCTATCTTGCCACCACCATGCTGTCTATGTCTCTGTCAAGCCATACAAGGATCTGCACCAAATGAACTTGCCGTATTGATTGCTTTTGTCAATGCATCTGCTAGGTTCTCTTTCGTGTGGATTTTCTGCATATCCACCCTTCCGTCTTCCACCACTTCACGAACAAAATGATATTGTACTTCTATGTGTTTTGTATTGGAATGAAAAGCTGGATTCCTTGCAATGTGCAAGGCACTCTGACTGTCACAATACAAGAGAATCTTCTCGTGTTTGTGCCCAAGTTCTTCCATGAATCTTCTTATCCAGATTGCTTCTTTACAAGCTTGTGTAGCTGCCATATACTCACTCTCGTTGTAGACGATGCTACAACTCGTCTCGTAGTTTAGATACCCAGACTCCACGCCTCCTTCTGCAATTGTAAACACATAGCCGTAGTGGATTTCCTTTTATCAAGATCCCCTGCAAAATCAGAATCAACATATCCTCTGACAGTAAATTCAGATCCTCCATAACATAGAGCAGCATCCAAGGTTCCTTTAATGTATCTTAGGATCCTCTTCACTATAATCCAATGCTCTTGTCCTGGATTCGCCATATGCCGACTAATCACTCCCACTGCATGTGCAATGTCCGGTCTTGTACATATCATAGCGAACATCAGACCACTGCTGATGCATACGGTACTCGAGACATCTCCATCCTCTCTGCTTCATTGCTAGGACATCTTCTCTCTTGGATATTTCTTTATTTATAGTGGAGTTTTCTCTCTTGCCCATATATTATTGTGTCTTTCTTTTCTCTTAGTTGTTATTATTGTGTTCTTCTTTTCTCTTATTTGCTGATTGTTCTATTCGGTGGGTTCTTCATAACCCGACAACTAACATACTGTGATTTCTTTTTCATTCAACTACAGCCTTTTTTTAAAATCCTATTAGTGTGATGTATCTGGCTTCATTATGGCATTCAGCTAATATCCTAAATGGGTAGATTCCCAAATTTAAATTCTCTTGAACCATAAGCATTTAGATATTCTTGTCCAAAACCCAACTAGCTCTATTGCTGCAGGTTCTTTCAAATTTCTTTTCCAGTAGTTCTTCATACGAATCAACAAGATTTTGAAGCCTCGAAACAAATTCGATCTAAGAGTGAAGCAAAAGTTGCCAAAGACAAAGGCAATTGCACTTACAAACGTTTTTTATTTTCTCCAATAACACCATTATTAGGATTAACTGAGAAACATGAAGGCAATGATTTGAACATACCATCTGTAGGACCTGGCGGTAGACTGGTAGGGAGTTTACAATTGGTTAACCGGTCATTCAAAGTGTTAAATGTGAATGGTTCATTGCAAGGTTTTGATTTTGAAGGCCCCATGTTTTCAATGGAAAAGAGGGGTGTAAAAGAAAACGGAAAAAGAATCACAGTATTTGAGCTGGAACTTCTAGGCGCGTTACAAGTCGCTTTCTTTAAGACGTAATTCACCCTCACATCAAGGTGCTATGAGGTACTGCAAACCATCTCCCAAGATACAAAGAAACTCAACTTCGAGTTGAATCTCTCAAGTTTTGCTAAGCACTCGCAAAACTCAAGAACAGAGAAGACTTCGGGATTTTCTCTCTTATTCTGTTGTTGTGAAGCTAGAATGATTTATAGGCATTGAGGTGCTTCTATTGGATTTTGTTTTTAAAAGAAAATAATAATATAATATAATATACTATTTAGATAAGTTTCAAAATCATTAAAACTCTATCTCCCTAGTTTTGTTTTAGAACTCTTGTTTATTATTACTCTATAGGACTCTTCTGGATGTATATTAGGTGATTTAGATTAACATATGTGTTTAGTCCCACATCGGATGGAGCTAATGATTATATGATTATATATACATATATAGCTCCTAAGTGGGGTGTATGCTGGTAGAGAGCTACGTGTGGATCACGCGAATGCAACAAGTTGGACCGAGTCGAGCGTGGTTGCGGTAGTGGTCCGTAGACCCTAGTCTAACAACCGGGTTTTCTAGATCCATGACCCATCATAGACACTTAATATTATTTAAATAATATTATAAGCCAGGTGACCTTAGCTACATATGTAGCTCTCTGAAGATGTCCATACGAGGTAAATAGAGGAACAAAGGATCCATTCCGTTTTTGGTGAAAAATAGAAATTCGAAAATCTAGTGTTAGAAAATTCCATTTTTTGTTTTCTTCATTCTGTGTTGTGTAATACCTTCGGATCTCCTTTGCATGTAGACTCTGTTGGAGTGCTGCCTTCGGATCTAGGAGTTGTTGTATCTTGGAGGTAAGAACGTCAAGGTCAAACCCAGCAGCATAAAGGGGGCGTTCAAATACCTTAAGGAAAAGTACGGTTCGTACACCTCAACTCACCCTGTGAAAGTTCGTGTTGGTTTTCCTTTCGTTCATTCTACTACATTCTGGGTAAGTGATTCGACATAAGATATATTTGATATATTCGTTTCTCCTTGATTCGTTATTGGTTCTGTCTATATTGTGCCTCTACTCTTCTGTTTCTAACAGCCTTTACTGAACAGTTCATGACTCTGTTCGTATGGGTGTACCTCTCTATAGGGATACGAATGCGTCGTCGGATCGTTCGGCCACACGATCTAACGGTCCATATTGAACCATCAAAATTATATTTATGGATCTACTTCCATTGCCCTAGATCAAAACACACGGTTCAGATCTAATCTCGCTCGATAAGTGCTAAGTGCTAAGTGCCCACAGCCCACAGCCCACGCGTGCGGACGGTATACCGTCCTCACTCATTCACTGCACACACACTGGCGTGTCTCATTATTATAAATTAAAGTTAATAGGTGGTACCTATTAATTAACCTGGATTCCGACACCTCGGTTTCTAATGTGGGACTATATAATAATACACTTTCCTAAAATAAATTAAGGAAAGTTTTCCGCACTTACAAATCCAATAAATGACACATATATTATTATATTAAAAATAATACAACAAGGGGTTCATGTAAAAAGTTCTTTTTTTTTTTTGAGCAAATTGCACTGACACCCCAAAATGAAGGCTTTAAAACACTGACACCCCACTTTATGTTTTAAAAACACAGACACCCCATTCATTAAACATACTAGTCCATTCTATTAGTAAAATCATTAATCCACTGTTCATTTTTTTTTTAACTCCAAAAATGCCCTTACCCAATCTATTCTCTCTCCTCAATCGGATCTCCTCTGCTTCACCCTGTAGGTAGCTTAGCAGCCGGAGAGGAAGCAGCGGCGAAGCGGAGAGTCGAGTCGATGTGGAGGTGGCTGCAACCGCCTCTGCAACAAACCCGAGCAACTACATCCTAACGATAAACTTCAAAAAACAAACCTTCATCAAAGCACTGGCTTGGTCTTCGTCATCTTGAGATCCTTTTAACAGCTTCTTTTTCAACCTGTTCTTGTTAGTAACCTGTAGGGAACTTGCACTTTCCAAATTCTGCAAAACAAAAGCAGAAAATAGGTAATTGACCAACTTTAATCCATCAATCAACCTAAATCAAAGGATTAATTAAACCCTAGCCAAGATAAAGCTCCCTTCCATGGAAGAAATCAAAAGGAAGAAAGTAGATTCATGGCCTGAAAGCCCCATTATATCTGAAAAGATTTAAAGATCTCTGGACCAAGATGACACTTTTGGTCCAAACAAAGTGTCTCCAGCCATCTCTAATCTTTAGATCTCTCCACAATCTCTCACATCGCAGTCTACAAAGACCAATTGGAAAGTGAGGGAAAATGGAAAAAGTAGAGGAAGTGAAGACTATTGGAGACCAGACCATCCATTTTGCCTTTCCTGCAACTCAACGGTTAGCAGAAACCACCACCTACTACTACTCCGGCAGCCGTAGGCGGCAGAAGAACTAAGTTCTCTAATACCCAATTTATGAAAAATTAAGAATGAATGATGGAATGTGTAAAGAAGAAGACGTACTGGGAGGTTGAGTGACGACCTAGGCAGATCCTTGGAAATCACAGGTACCCATTTGTCTTCCCTTCTTCTGGTAGTAGCTGTTGAATCCAATTTACAAAAAATCTACTTCTTCTGGTAGTAGATGTAGTTGCTCGGGTTATGTTGCAGGTGAGGCGGTTGCAGCCACTTCCACATCGACTCTCTGATTCGCCGTTGCTTCCTCTCCGGCTGCTAAACTACCTATACGGTGAAGCCGAGGAGATCCGATTGAGGAGAGAGAACAGATAGGATAAGGGCATTTTTGGAATTAAAGAAAAATAAACATTGGATTAATGGTTTTACTAACAAAATGGACTAGTGTGTTTAATGAATGGGGTGTCTGTGTTTTTAAAACATAAAGTGGGGTGTCAGTGTTTTAAAGCTTTCATTTTGGGGTGTCAGTGCAATTTGCTCTTTTTTTTTTAAAGAAAAATAAATAGTGGGTTAATTGTTTTACTAATATAATGAACTTATGTGTTAATGAATTGGGGTGTGTGTGTTTTTCAAACAAAAAGTAGGATGTTAGTGCCTTAAAGCCTCCATTTTGAAGTGCCAGTTAAATTTCCTCTAAGATTTTATGAAACCTTTTATTTTATTAGAATTATATATTTTTCCATTCTTTAACCAGTAGAAGAAGCCTATGATTCTTGCTTCAGCCTAGAACCACAAAGCCCTTTTATTTATAGTTTTCTAATGAATCTAATACAACTTGAGAGACAAGTAATTGTCTTCTAGAAAAAGGAAACAAAAAATTACAGTTCTAGTAACTTCCTAGTTCCTAAAACAGAAAATTCTGAAAATAAAAACTACCACTAAAATAGAAACTATGAGTTCTAAAAACTCCCAAACTTTTGTAGCAAGACTCTTATATTAGAAATAAAAAGTACAGTAACATCACTAGTATTATACTGTTCACTTGAACAGTAACATGAACAATATAAACTGATTTTACTGTTTACGTGAACAGTATAAACCATATTTTAGGAGAACGGTAAATGAACAGTAAAAACCATATTTTATGGACAGTAAAATAATTCAATATTTTTTTCTCTAAAAAAGGATGATAATAGGATTTGGAAACTAGTAATCGGTAACTGGATAATCAGTAATCGGATAATAAAAAATTGGAAAATAAAAAATCGGAAATTTTTTTGTTAAGAGTAAAATATTAAACACATTTCTCTAAAATAAGGCTCATAATCAAATTCCAAAAACTGGTAATCGGTAATCGAAAATTGGAAATAGAAAAATGGCAATCACCAATCAATAATCGGGTAGTTTATCGGATTGAATTATTATCGAATATCCAATAAAGTTCTGGATTTGAATTCAGATGCATTCACTAAATTTATGCCAGATTCGGATTTATATTCGGATAACAATTTTACTAATGGGATTTGGACTGTATCTAAGCCGAATCTCATCGATTTACGGGTGTACTTAAATGTGCAGATGGTACTTAAATAGGCACTACAATCTATAAATACTACCACCTCAAATGCACCACTGTGGCACAAAACCCAGCAGCACATGTCCGGTTCGACCAATTAACAAGTTTATAAATTCTTGAAAAGTGTCGATGCACATGGATTCCAAAGAATTAAATTCTAAGTTCAAACAAAGAAACATAAAAAATTGAAATATAATACAAAAATAAAGCCCATCAAGATCTCTCTCCGGTCCCCTTTCATGGTGAGATGTCAAACTCAGACAAACCCTTCCGTTGTTATTTTATTCCCCCTCAAATTTTCTTCTCCATTCCCGCTTCTTCTCTCTTTTCTTTTTGTTTCTCTTTATTTCTTTACATGCTCTCTCTTCTTCTCCATTAGCTCTGTTTCCATTGGAAGAAGTACAAGAAAACACAGAATCAAACCACATCTTACCTCAATGTTGACAAATAGGATAAGTAAATCAAGGTGAAAAACAATAAAGAATCCATACTTATAAATCATTACGTATTGATAAATTTCAAAGAGAATTTTAAGGTCTAGGATTTTTAGCCAAGTAAGACTAATTTCTTGAACTTGGAGTCTAGTTTTGTAAGTGATAATTGAAGAAAGAATCCTACTTGGGTGCATGTGGTGCCCAATGTTTTTGTGTGCTGATATGAAGGCATGTGATATGACCATTATTCTCTACAAGGTGAAAATGTATTGACTCCGGATATATGGGTAGAAAATTGTGCTCCCTTCACATTCCTCCGGCCACCACACATTTACGAGGAAAGTCTATCTATGAATAGGTAGACTAGAGGTAGACCCCTCTGACCACTCAACTAACCCTGCATTGGCAATATGCAGACTATACTTGATTATGCTTGAGTTTGTCTTACAGATCTTCTACATCTAGGGCTTATAGTTAAAGGTTTTCTTTGCCTCATGAGCAACCAACAGCGTGGCCATGGTAGTGGTGGAAGGTACTTAGACTTGGGACTTAAGTGATACTCACTTGGGCTGGAAGCCAAGTAGAAAAATGAGATTCATGGTCAATTTTTCGTTCTTAGGATTGGAGGCATCAAAATAGCAACTCGGAAAAAATAATTGGGGTACCGTTGCTTAGGGAAAATTTTCTCCTTCTTTGGCACTTACGCCTAAAGACCGTAAAAACTTGTATAAGAATATCTCAAAACAAATGAAATTTTTTTTTTTAATTTCTACATTACGCACCCCCTCCAAAATTAAAACCTTACAAAGACCCCCCCCCTTCATGCTTAACAGCATTAGTAATTGTACACATGAGACTGTAAAAATTAAAATTGAACTTTCAATATGATTAACTACCTGGCCCCCCCTCCCAAAAAAAAAGAACGGTAAAATGAACTTGATGCTCACTGCTATAATTTTTATTTTCAAAGTTGAAACACACCAATACCCACCCTCCATCCCTCGGATCTTGCTTGGGTGCTACTACTGACATGGTGCAGCCTATGCTACCCACAGTTGGATGGACAACACGCCCAATATAACCTTGTGTAAGTAAAGTCACTTAAATGACTAATTTGCTTTTGTTTGCCAGACCAGCCGGACCGTCGGTTTGATGAACCAAACAAACCAAATGAAACCCTAAATTTGAAAATTAAAAACTCCTCATCTACATTACATCTTCATTCGTGAGTGGGAAGAGAGACCTTCCAGACGAATGAAGATGAAATGGAGATGAGGGTTTTCAATTTTCAAATGTAGGGTTTTATTTGGTTTGCTTGGTTCAAAATAAACCAAAAATCTTGTGGGTTTAGCAGAGAAAACTGAATTAAAGTAATTTAAGTGACTTTACTTGCACATGGTTATATTGTGCGGTGAGGATTTAAGTTGACCTACGTGGCACCCATCCAACCATGGGTAGCACAGGTTGCACCATGTGAGCTGCGGCAACCAAGCAAGATCCTCATCCTGTCATCTCTCAATGCACTCTGCAGCCACTCTTGCCAAAACACTCGACAGCACCTTCTACAAGAGTGATTGCCGGTGATGGCCAATTGCTAACAGTGAAGGAATATAAATATTGACATGATCATCTTTTAGGGTTCTGAGTTTTTCTGGAATTGCTCAATGAAAAGTAGAAGCTTCAGTGTTTTCCATCAACTTAAGGTGGAGAGGACCTATACCAATACAACTAGGAGTGTAGAACTGCTCTAGGGAAGAGCCCTTATCCTCCCTTGCACTAAAAACAGTTGGATTTCAATTACCAACTGATATGGAGAGTTTATGATCAGACCAGGTTCACACCTGGTCCAACCCTCGACCCCGGTCGAGACGAAGAAAACCGAATCGCTCCCGAGCGAACCGGATCCGGAAGATGGCTTGCTGAAGAAGAAAGATTATTCTGCTGCAAGCGTGCCCTAATCTTACTTATGGATTAGGGTAATCACCCTGATGACAGCAGACTCAAACTGACGGCTGCGGATAATCATCATCAAAGGGATAACTATCGCATAACCTAACGGTTATCTCAGGAGTCCTCTACTAGCCCAAACTAGTAGAAGTCTATCGCTCAACGGGTCTTATTGATAGGATCCAACGACTACCCGAAGAAGGCTCGAGTGCATCCAACGAAGGAGATTCGAAGGTACACTCTATATAAACCTCACTACTATACATGGTGAGGGACGGATCAATTGATCAAGGAGAATACTATCTGAAACTCAGGTTCAGATACATACTGATAGACCTCAACTATCGGGCGTCGCTATCTAGATCACCTTTCCCGTTTCTTCATTCATTAGCTCGTACTTCTAGCGAGCCGTTTGTGATTAAGTTCATCAATCGACTTAGCCTTCGGAGGTGGACTCCCGACCCCAGCCGGTCGGGCCACATCTGACGCTTTTGTTTTGCAGGACATTACGTGGAGATCCAAGGGCTGAGCAGATTTTGGACGCATCATTTGGCGCCGTTTGTGGGAAAGACTTGAAAAAGCCATGGTGACTAGACCAGCAGCCGCTGCACAACGCAATTCCTGTGTTCAGATACCTGGGGTGAATAATCCAGATATTCCCCAGGAAAGCCAAAATCCTATCGAAGTGGATAAGGGCCAGGGAGGACGTAATCCTCCTGATACAATCCAAGATCAATTGGATCAGTTAAAGATTCAACTCTTGGAGGTGAGCCAAGCACTCCGCTTGCTCACCAGACGAGTGGTTTTGCCACAAGAACCTGATCAACACGATTCGGGGAGACGTGCATTGCCACGTGACCAAAGAATGGCTGAAGACCGGAATGTTGATCAGAATTTCCGTGAAGGAGACCAAGGACTTCGGAGGACTGATGATCAACCAAGGCAAGGCAATCGGTTCGATAGACCGCAAGAGAGTACAACCGATTCAAATACAAGGTTGGATTCTGGGGTAAGAACTCACTCACCCATTGTCAGAAGAACCGTTCGTGATGATCGAGCAGTTCGTGACGATAGAAACGTTCGTGAAGGGCGAGCTGTTCGTGATGATCGAGCAGCACGTGATGATCGTGTTAATCGAGGTCGTGATCGTATTGCTGAAGATCACCCGACCCAGATTGGTCAAGAATTGGCCAACATCAATGAGAAGTTAGGGCAATTGGCTAAGGGAAGGATAACTGAGGATATATACTCAATCATTCGGAAGACTCCTTTTGCTGAGCCAATCGCGGGATATCGGTTTCCCCATAACTTCCGTTTGCCTACCTTCTCAACATTCGATGGCTCCGGAGATCCAATAGCTCACATTGGCTATTACCAACGGACCATGGCGAGTTTCGAGGTAATTCGATGAAATTTTATGCGGTGGTTTTCGGTTCATCTCTAACTAGAGCGGCACAAAAGTGGTTTTCTAACCTCCCCTCTCGGAAGGATCGTAAACTTTGACGAATTGGCACGCCAATTCATAGGGCGATTCCAGTGGGATACGAGTCAAGAAAACGGAAGAAACCTTGTTTCTTGTCAGACGAGGGAAAGGACGAATCGATCGGAGAGTTTCGAAAAGATTCAACAAGGTGACGATGGAGATAGAAAACTTGGATGAACAGGTAGCGGTAACCACTATATTCACGGGACTCACAAATCGGAAACTCCTGGAGTTATTACTACATGATATACCCACGACTTATGCTGAGTTGGTACGAGAGATGCCGAAGCGGCTGAAGTCATGGAGATTCTAGATGCGCGCCAAGGAGATAATAAAGTCTCCAATAAGGAACAAAAGGCTCTCGATCGAAGCGAAGCCAAGGAAGAATGTTCGTGATCGGGTTGGAAGATCCCAACCTTGGCGCCAAAGATCCCCCGGCAGAAGTGAGTACACTCCATTGAACTCCTAAGGCCGATATTCTGAATATCCTCAAAAGAAAAAATATTTTGAAGTGGCCGCCTAAAATTCTTTTGAAACCCGGAGAGCGAGGATCGGGAAAAGTATTGCCGATTCCACAAGGACTATGGTCATTACACTAATGACTGTCGTCACCTGAAGGCAGATATTGAGAGATTGATATCTTAGGGACATCTGTCCAGTTTTGTTAGTAGGAGAAGGGAGGAGCCACGTGGGCCATGTGCGGCTGCCCCTAAAAGGAATCGTTCGGTCAGTTCAGAAAGATCAAGGGAGGCCCCGAAGTCCAAAAAAGGTAAGGAGGTGATTGAAGCTGCTACTCGGTCACCGATCCTTACCATCTTCGGGGGTCCAGAGCCTGAATCATTCCGGAGTTTAAAATCCAAATCCAAATTTGTTGGAGCCGGAGAGGCGCAGAAGCGGAAGAAGCTGAATGGTGAAGATTCTATCACCTTTAGCGAAGAAGACGAGAGAGATGTTTGTTTACCTCACGATGATGCTATAGTCATCAAGGTAGAGATTGCACGGCGGGAAGTGCATAGAGTATTGATTGATACAGGGTCTGCAGCTGACCTAATTTCTTACGAAGTGTATC
This sequence comes from Hakea prostrata, assembly GCF_041222555.1. Classification (NCBI taxonomy): domain Eukaryota; kingdom Viridiplantae; phylum Streptophyta; class Magnoliopsida; order Proteales; family Proteaceae; genus Hakea; species Hakea prostrata. Next base: position 41,502,280 of record NC_142603.1, read on the forward strand.
AAAAATTGAAGGTGGATCAAGATTTGATGAAACCTTCATCAACACACCTATATGGCTTTGCGGGGGTCATCTGCGGTGGCGGAAGGATCGGTTCAGTTAGATCTTTCCATTGGAAGTTTTCCCAAAGAAACAACTGTCCGAATCAACTTTCTGGTGGTTCGAGAACTACCAGCTTATAATATGATTCTTGGGCGACCATCTTTATCCAAGATAGGTGCTATTGTTTCGACAAAGCACCTGAAGATAAAATTCCCGACTGATATGGGAATCGGTCAAGTCTCCTCTGACCAGAAGATCTCTCGGCAGTGTTATGTTGCCTATTTAAAAGACAAGGAGGGTCCGAAGAAGGTTACTGCCCTCCCCATAGAAACTATCTTTTGATTGGGGGGCATCATACACCACATTCAAGAACAAGATCCAACTATAAGGCATCGGATGAAAATTCGTGTGGGTCCTTCAACACTTCAACACTTATGGAAAATCTTTCAAACTTTCTTAAGTCGGGGCATCGGATGAAAATCCGAGTGAGTTCCTTTTGCAAGGCGTCGGTTTAATACCCGAGTAAGTTCCTTCGAGACTTATTGAATTTTTGAATTATCCTTAAGTATAAGGCATCGGTTTAAAACCCGAGTGAGTTCCTTCTCAGACTTATTGTATTTCTCCGGAAATCCTTATACCTTATTGTATTTCTCCGGAAATCCTTAAGTATAAGGCATCGGTTTAAAACCCGAGTGAGTTCCTTCTCAGACTTATTGTATTTCTCCGGAAATCCTTAAGTGTAGGCATTGTTTCAGACAACTAAGACCTAATACAACGACGATTCAAGTGACTAGCAAAGTTCAAGATAAAGTAATTTCTTATTTCTCCAGAAGATCCAAAGAGGCCAGCATCAAAACAATTACAAGAGCTGGATACAATCTCTGATCAAAGAAGAAGGTCATACAGGTGACTGTTAACAAGTTATACAAGATCGATGCGACTTTGCTAGAACAAACATATGAGTCAACCATTGAGAAGAGTCAAGGAAAAGAAGAGAAGCAATGAGGATTACAAAAATATTCCAATATTCGGAAAATCCTCTCTGCAATTTCATACTCTTTGCCCAACTTGTCCGGGAGAAGAATGGTCCTCGACCAAACTCACATTCGGCACAAGCTCGTCATAATTGACTTCTTCCAGCGGAGAATAAACAGGAGAATCTTCCAGATATTGCATAATATCTGGATCGAAAGGTGGAGGATCAATCTTATCCTTGGTCCGATCGGGAGGAGGAATATCCAGGTTGGTAAATACTTCGGGATGGCAAACAAGATCAGTAGGGAGTCGTATCAAAATGAGGATCTTTCCTTAGTATTGATTCCCATACTTCGTTCTCACCATCCCGGTACGCCTTGCAAGTTGTAAGCATTCAACATATCAACAAAAGGCTTACTTGTGTAAATACTTGAAGACACGAGCTCTGCGAACATCGGTTGGAAGGGATTCGGGCAAAGGAACGACGGCTTGCCTTTCGGGTAATGTTTCGGATCCTTTAGCTCCCGACTTTCCAACTGTCCGTTCCGAGTCGCGGATCTTCTCCCCGGCATCATCCAAATCTGACCGAAGACGACCAATCATCGAATTCTTTCTCTCCGCCACCTCCCAAGCTAGATTCCGAAGGCGAGCAATCTCAACATCTTTAGCTTCGAGAGATTCCCCGAAGCCTAGAAACTTCATTGCTCAACCTCGAGTCTAATGCTGCTTCCACTTGGTTGTGGAAGTTACCAAGCAAGACTCCTGCAAACAACTTTCGAGTTAGCAAGGAGCGAGAAAAGTAATTTTTCCAAATCGGAGGAAAATGAAGAAAGACTTACATCACCGGTGACTTCGTAAAGACTTCATCGGAAGTTTGGAAAGAACTGCGCTCTCGAAGTCATTCGAGCAGCAAGACACCATTCCAACGCTCTGTCAAACTCGTTTGACACTAATTCGAGCGAAGGATGAGAAGGATGAGCTACGTCAAGAGAAGGACGAACTACACCAAGAGAAGGATGAGCTGCATCACTTGTCATCCGACGGCGCTTCCTGGTGGCAAAATCCTCCAACTCGAAGGAGAGGAGGAGGATGCCAAACAAGCATTGGAGTTAGAAATAGGAGCAGCACTGCCGGGGCCACACCTTCATCGGACGCCAACATAGTTGCCTCGGATGCCCGAAGAGTCTCCTTCGGGGGGTGCACCGACAGGCTCACCAGCCAGGATTGCCGCCAAGCACCATCGGCAACGGAGTGATCAAGATCTTCCGGGAAAGACAAGCGGTCACTTCGGGCAAAGAAGGCACGGGACGGCATCAACGAAGCTGCAGGAATCGACTTGAAGATTCACCACCAGCGATCGCCTTACGCTTGGAGGATTCACTAGCTGAAACCACCGCACCGGCCCCAATCACCACCGACGGAACGCTATTCTTGAGAGATTTTGCTCTAATAAAGTCCGGGTTGATCTTGGGAGCCACTATACAAAAAAACAAACAGCCGTATCAGTACAGAAAAAACGACAAACAACAATGGGGAAACCCTAGTTTTCTAAAGCTTCGACAGACCAACAAACTAAACCCCAAGTATAACTACTGTGCGGTTTACTTCGGGGGGAAGAGGGGAAAGAGATGAGAAATCAAAAAACTCACTTGTTCGGGAAATGGATAGAGTTGTCGTTGAAGTACGAGGAATACGGAGGCAGCCGAAGGACGAAAGGTTGCTTTGGCACTTTAGCAAATCTATCTTGCGAAGTCGGGATAGATGGAGGGTACCCACGAAGGCTTTAAATAGCCTCAGGTATAAGACGACGGTTGAAGGCTAAGGACAACCGACGACCCATATCGAAACGACGCTTCGAAATCCGTAAAAAGCAAGATCAACGGTCGAAGGGATGCCACATGGAAACATGTGGAAGCGAGCACTGATGCAGAGAAACCTCCAATCGTCGCACTTGCCATTAAAATAATGGAGGTATTTCCGATTCATTGGAAACGATGAATGGAACACAAAACCAGGAAAACGTTTGAACTTCACAGAAGGGAAACGTGCGGACTTTGCAATAAATGAAGTAGTGGGGAAGATTAACGCATCTTCCCGAAACGTATCTTCACAATATTTCTACAAGATCATTATTCGGCGAGGAATGAAGAGTTAAGTGATAAGTTTTATCATTAATACTTTGATATTCAAGGCAATACTTCGGCAAGAGATGGGGAAATTGTGAGACCAATATGAGTAAAGAAATATCTATTCATTAAAATGAGGGTACATCTTTACAAAAGGACAACGCCCTAAGCCTTTTCTTCATTGTTGCCCGATGGACCCTGGTCGGGATGACTTTTCTCAGGATCCTGAGAAGAGCCTTCCTCAAGAATGTCATCGGCTGAATCCTCTACAGCAACAACTTGAGACTCGGCTTGTGATTTCTCCTCCGGAAGTGCCGGCTCGTCATCTAGATATGCCTCATATTGAGGGTCAGCTGGAAAAGGATCTTCTACTCCCCGGGGCCCGGTCTGGGAGATCCATACCAACTTTCCCGAAGACCTCCGGGTGGCATACCTCACGAAAAGGAGCAAGTGTCGAAGTCGGGGATCGTTCCAAGGATCTGCTCCCAAACGTCGTTCTGCCCCATGCGGTAAGCCTGAATGTTGTAGAAACCTAGCAATTCGGAGAAAGGTACGCTGTTCAGGTATTTCCGGATGCACTCCTTCCGAAGGTTTGGCTTGATATGCTCAGGCTTGCTAGGGATTACCAACTTCAGATGATCTTCGAGATCCCTACTCTTAACTTCAAGGCGGTCACCAAACAACGTGGCAGCTGCCTTTTGCTTCCTGGCCTCGCGCTCGGCAGCAGAGACGCGAATTCTTGAAGCTTCAAGGGCTTCCTTGAGGGAAGTCACTTCTTCCTCATGCTTTTTCTGCAACTCTACAGTAGCTGCAGTCAGCTGGTCTATTTCAGAATTGGCCTTGGCCAATTTCTCTTCACAAGTTTGCAGCAAGGAGTTGGTGCGACCAACACGGCTCAAAGCTTCCATGTGTTGATAAAAGCTCAACACAGCATTCCTGGGAAGACAGAAGATATCAGAAGAAGTCATAAGAAATTATGAGAACATAAATAAGCGAGAAGACCGTTACCTTGTAGATTGACTCACAAGGGAAGTGTCATCCAGGGCTTCAAACTCCGGCGATCGAAGGAGCAAGACTGAGAGAGCTCCACTCAGCAGCTTTCTCAGGATCCCGAGTGACCCTGTCGGTCATCTTCAGGGTCCACTGGGTAGGAAGACTTCCTCACTATCCGTCGAAGCTTTGGATTTTTTGTTGGAGGGAGCATCAATTGTGTCATGCCTCCTCTTGGTTCGGACGGAGGAGGAGACGGTGGCCCTCTCCACCATTGGTTTCTTCCCTTTACCCGAAGCGTCAGCTACATGCCTGATATTCCTGATACCCCTGTAAGAGGGGTCGGGAGAGGGAAGAGAAGCCTCTTGATCTGCAGTCAAGACCCTGGGCGATCGTTGTTCGGCTGTCACAACGGCTCTAGCGGCCTTCACCAGCAGACTTTCAGGGTTCGTTCTGGGAGGCACTGCAAAGAAGAAGGACAAGAATCAGAATTCAAGACATTTCACTTCAGTCAAATCAAAGGATGATGGTTAGAAGCTCACAATGAGCCAAGCCCCAGTACTGAAGAATGGAGTTATACTCCATTTCATATCCATGTATCTCTTGATACCACGGAATGGATTTGATCTTCCTGATGGCCGCCTCGTCTTCTTTGGATAAGGGAAGGCCCCGGTTACTTTCGTACGAAGAAGTAAATCTCCTCCAGGTGGTCGGGAAGTTAAGATCTGATGGAGGCGCTCGACAGAAAAAATATCGTTCGCGCCATCTTTTGTGGTTAGAAGGGCAAGTTCCTTTGGCGAGGATGCTGCCCCTCCAATCAAGTTCAGCCCTATTGCGTTTGGAAAGAAAGACCCATTCGGGAGGATGGGAGATAGAAAGAACATGAAAATGTACAAAAAGAGAAAGAGATGGCGTGATGCCAAGCTCAAAACACAAACCCAAGAAGCCGACGATGAGACGCCGGCTATTGGGGAGGAGCATTCCGGGACAAATGTTCCAGTGATTCAAAACTGCGGAAAATAAAGGATTAAAAAAGGGAAAGCGAACCCCGCTTTCCAGTGTATCTATATACAGGGAAAATTCACCCGGAAGGGATGAATCAACTCTCTCATCGGGGTGGGGAGCCCTAACTGATATGAGGAAGGAAGGTCAAAATCTTGAACAGCAGAAAGAAGAGTTTCTCCATTATAAATGGAGGGAACAGAGCCAGGCCCACTATTGGACCCGGAGGTTTGAGGTTGCCTAGAGGAATCAACGATCTTGGAAGATCCAGACTCGACAAAGACAGGAGAAGTTTCGGTTTTTCTTTCAAAACCTTTTTGAGAAACTTCAGCGAACTCTGCGCGGAGAGGACGGTTAGGGTTTTGTTATCACTATCCGATTGTTCGGGGCGGGGGAGAAGCAAAAGCATCATTGCTATCACCAACATGGGGTACTAAAGAAGCCCTATCGTCCGCCATTACTCATTTCAAGTAAACTACAAAAAGAAAAGATCAGTAAACTTACCGATTCGGTGAGACGGAAGCTTGAGAGCAGGAAGGCGCGAAGCAGACGACAAAGGTTCAAATTCCAGATAGGAAGAATGAAACCTACGAAGACAACGAACCGCTTTTAAAACTCCCGCACGAGTGTTCGGGAATCTGAACGATCAAGATTGTAAGACGTTTTGAAAGTTTGAACTCACGAATCCGAAATAGGCGTGCGGAAACCGTCGCTTGGATGACGTGAGCCACGACAGATCAACTGCAACGGAGACATGTGGCCTTACACTCACAACGCTCGAGGAAAAGTGACCACCGCATTAAATGTGATATGACATTTAATGAAGCACGCAGAGATCATCACTCGACGACGAACCCAGTTAAAAACCAAACCCTCGGGATCAACCGAACGCTTGGTCTAGGGGGCTCGTGATATGGAGAGTTTATGATCAGACCGGGTTCACACCTGGTCCAACCCTCGACCCCGGTCGAGACGGAGAAAATCGAATCGCTCCCGAGCGAACCTGATCCGGAAGATGGCTTGCTGAAGAAGAAAGATTATTCTGCTGCAAGCGTGCCCTAATCTTACTTATGGATTAGGGTAATCACCCTGATGACAATGCAGACTCAAACTGACGGCTGCGGATAATCATCATTAAAGGGATAACTATCGCATAACCTAACGGTTATCTCAGGAGTCCTCTACTAGCCCAAACTAGTAGAAGTCTATCGCTCAACGGGTCTTATTGATAGGATCCAACGACTACCCGAAGAAGGCTCGAGTGCATCCAACGAAGGAGATTCGAAGGTACACTCTATATAAACCTCACTACTATACATGGTGAGGGACGGATCAATTGATCAAGGAGAATACTATCTGAAACTCAGGTTCAGATACATGCTGATAGACCTCAACTATCAGCGTCCTGCTATCTAGATCACCTTTCCCGTTTCTTCATTCATTAGCTCTGTACTTCTAGCAGAGCCGTTTGTGATTAAGTTCATCAACTGACTTAGCCTTCGGAGGTGGACTCCCGACCCCAGCGGTCGGGCCACATCTGACGCTTTTGTTTTGCAGGACATTACGTGGAGATCCAAGGGCTGAGCAGATTTTGGACGCATCACCAACCAACTGTGATTTCTTTTTTCATACAACTACAGCCCTTTTTAAAAATCCTATAAGTGTGATATATCTGGGTTTCATTATGGCATTCAGCTAATATCCTGAATGGGGAGATGCCCAAACTTAAATTCTCTTGAACCATAAGCATTTAGATATTCCTGTCCAAAACCCAACTACCTCTGTTGCTTCAGGTTCCTTCAAATTTCTTTTCCAATAGTTCTTCATACGAATCAACCAGATTTTGAAGCCTCGAAACAAATTCGATCTAAGAGTGATTGAGTGAAGCAAAGTTGCCAAAGACAAAGGCAATTGCACTTACAAATGTTCTTTTATTTTCTCCAATAACACCAATATTAGGATTAACTGAGAAAGGCAATGATTTGAACATACCATCTGCAGGACCTGGCGGTAGACTAGTAGGGAGTTTACAATTGGTTAACCGATCATTCAAAGCGTTAAATGTGAATGTTTCATTGCAAGGTTTTGATTTTGGAAGCCCCATGTTTTCAATGGAAAAGAGGGGTTCATGTAAAAAGTTCTTTTTATTTTTGTTTTTAAAAAACAAATAAAAGAAATTCTAAGTATACATATAATACCTAGAGTCTATAGACCAGTGAAAGATTAGGACAGTCTTTCAATTTTTTTTTACATTATTTTAAGATTTTGAGCAAATTGCACTGGCATTCTAAAATTGAGGCTTTAAAGCACTGATATCCCATTTTTTGTTTGAAAAACACATAAGTCCTATTTTGTTAGAATTGTTAGTTATATTGTCGCAAAGACTATTATATCCTTCCAAGAAATCTTATTCTCATTTACCTCAAAAAAAAAAAAAAAGGTCATTCTTCTGCCTATGAAGATTATTTGATGAATACATTGTTAGATTTTTTTTATTTTTTATTTTCCTTCAAATTTTGGTATGGGTATATTTGAAATTAAAGAAAAATAAATAATGGGTTAAGTGTTTTACTAACAGAATGAACATATGTGTTAATGAATTGGGGCGTGTGTGTTTTTCAAACAAAAAGTGGGATGTTAGTGCCTTAAAGCCTCCATTTTGGAGTGCCAGTTAAATTTCTTCTAAGATTTTATGAAACCTTTTATTTTATTAGAATTATATATCTTTCCATTCTTTTTCATCTCTCCCTTCCCACTTTCCATATTTATTATTTATTTTTATATTTATGTTAGAAAACAAGCATTAAATAATCAAAACATTAGTTGAACTTGAACAGAGAAAAGAGATAAGAAGAAGATAAGAAGAAGAAGAAGAGCTTGCTTCAGCCTAGAACCACAAAGCCTTTTTATTTATAGTTTCTAATGAATCTAATACAACTTGAGAGACAAGTAATTGTTCTCTAGAAAAATGAAACAAAAAACTACAGTTTTAGTAATTTCCTAGTTCCTAAAATAGAAAATTCTGAAAATAAAAACTACCACCAAAATAGAAACTATGAGTTCTAAAAACTCCCAAACTTTTTGTAGCAAGACTCTTATATTAGAAATAAAAAGTAGAGTAACATCACTAGTATTATACTGTTCACGTGAACAGTAACATGAACAATATAAACTGATTTTACTGTTCACGTGAATAGTAGAAACCATATTTTAGGAGAACGGTAAAATGAATAGTAAAAACCATATTTTATGAACAGTAAAATAATTCAACATTTTTTTCTCTAAAAAAAGATAATAATAGGATTCGGAAACTAGTAATTGGTAACTGGATAATCAGTAATCGGATAATAAAAATCGAAAATTTTTTTGTTAGAGTAAAATATTAAACAAATTTCTCTAAAATATGGCTCATAATCGAATTCCAAAAACCAGTAATCCAGTAACCGGAAATTGGAGATAAAAAAATGACAATCACCAATCAATAATGGGGGGTAGTTTATCAAATTGGATTATTATCGGATATCCGATAAAGTTCTGGATTTGAATGGAAGAAAATCGTCTACAATATACCACGTGGCACATTAAAATCGAATGGTGGAAAATGTTTGGATACTTTTTATTCTTTAATTCTCCCATCCGGGTTAAAATCCCACCTGCCCCATTTCTCTCATAAGTTTCTTTCTGAAGATGAAGCAGACACGGGACTGCGGGAGGCGTCGTTCTCGTCGGTGAGGATCCTCTTGTTTGCTGTCCGAATCTTCCAAATCAAGAACAATCAAGAACACAACCACTACCACTAGTCTCGCGTTTTCCTTAATCCTTGCCATACCTAAACATGGGATTTTTTAGGGGAGAGAAAAATCTTGCAGAGAAGAAGCTTTTTTTTTTATTTCCCGTTCTCCAGGAAGATGCACCGTTTGAGATCGGATGGAGGAGATGAAGAGGGATTGAGTCAATTAGAACCAGCAAGAAAGGGATAAGTATACTAAATCATGAAATTAGAGTTGAGAGAGATGAATGCTATAAGAAAAGGAGGAAACGGCATTAGTGAAAACCACTTTTAAGTTTGAAAAACCATTACCTCCTTTTAAGCCTGAAGACAAAATTGCAAGTCTGAAATGGAACCCAGAATTTTAATAAAAATAAATCCAGGGAAGCTCTGTCCATCGACTTTTTCTGATGTTCAGACTCTCCATTTATTCATCTGAGACAAAATCACCAATCGTAGTGCCACCTAAATTGGAGAACCTAAACCCAATGGGATGAAGCTCTTCCAACTGTGGAAACAAGAGGCATTGGTATCATTGGAAATGGGTATGAGACTCCGGCATGGGTGAGAGTATAGCCGTAAAATGCAGAGACGGGTTGAGAGGAGAGGAGAGAAGAGAGGCGGGTGAGAACTTAACCCAAAAGTGGATGGGAGGATTAAAGAATACAAAAAATATGAGAACCATTTTCAACCATTTGATTTTAATATGCCACGTGGCATATTATAAAACATGCACCGCACTACACTGCAAGATTGTTGCACAGCAGACGATTTTCTTCCGATTTGAATTCGGATGCATTCTCTAAATTTATGTCAGATTTGAATTTAAGATTCGCATAACAATTTTACTAATTGGATTTGGATTGTATCTAAGCCGAATCTGATCGGTGTAGTTAAATGTGCACATGGTAGTTAAATAGGCACTACAATCTATAGATACTACCACCACCTCACATGGACCACTGGGGCACGAAACCCAACAGCCCATGTCCGGTTCGACCAATTAACAAGTTTATAAATTCTTGAAAAGTGTCCATGCACATGGATTCCAAAGAATTAAATTCTAAGTTCAAACAAAGAAACATAAAAAATTGAAATATAAGACAAAAATAAAGCCCATCAAGATCTCTATCCGGTCCCCCATTTCATGGTGAGATGTCAAACTCAGACAAACCCTTCCGTTGTTATTTTATTCCCCCTCAAATTTTCTTCTCCATTCCCGCTTCTTCTCTCTTTTTCTTTTTGTTTCTCTTTATTTCTTTACATGCTCTCTCTTCTTCTCCATCAGCTCTTCTTCCATTAGAAGAACTACAAGAAAACGGAGAATCAAACCACATCTTACCTCAACTAGGTTTCAACTTTGGTCCTCTGCTGCTACTGGCAAGAGCGTAGAGATAATGGAGTTAGAGATCACCAAGGGACTGAATCCCGACTGCGTAGTGCGTACGGCACTTCATCTTTCTCGTTTGGTGTGCAGCAGCTCCCTTGGACAACGCCGACATGTGAGGCGCCCCTCTTTTTTATGTTATCTTAATTGATGCCAAAAACAACAGAAATGAGTAGTTGGACCTCGGCGAATTCGTCAATTATCTTATCTTCTTATATTGCCGACATCATTTCTTCTATAAAAAAACATCCACGTTTTTCTCCTGATATGTACTTCTCTATGTTCCTCTTCCCTACTAAGAAGCTCAAATCTTAAAGGTGATAAAACTGAAACAGGGAAATAGGATCTCCTACATTGCCAATTCATGGCGTTTGCAAAGGAATTGTTGGGTTCTTCTTTGGTGGAGAAGCCATCTTGCGTTTCTGCTTTCGGGTTTTCGTTTAATCATCAGTTGAAGAGAAGATTGGTTTCGAGAATTGGCACTTTGCGGCCTATGCCAACGGCAAGATTGGGTTTGCATGGGTGGCATTCCCCAAATCGGAAGCATTATCTGCAACTATGTCGTCCACAAGGGCAACGAAAGGGTAACTCATTTACTCACTCTTCGCTATTAATGAGTAAGTTTGATGCAATGAATGGCCATAATTAATGACTATTTTTGCAGTATTATACTTTGGCCAGGTTTCTGAAACTGATTACAATCCAATTGAGCATGGGATGTTTTTGGTTTGACAACAATCTAACCCATATGATCAGCTTTTTCTTCCCTCGGGCTAAAACATATAATCAGTTTGGATCCATTACAATGTGATCAGATTATGAATCAAGTTGATAAACTGAAACCAAGGAAACCAAGCTGATGGATGCCTTAGAGAAGTCAAAACTGAAATGTAGGATATTGACAACTTTTGAGGATAACAAAACAGTAAGTCACTTTTCGATAAATGACAAGCTCCAAGAAAGTCGATTGAGGTGGCATGAGCATCTTCAATGGAGGCCCTTAAATACTTCTATATGGAGAAGTGATTTAATCTAGATTGAAGAAATTAGAAGAACTAGGGCAAACCTAATCTAACCTTAAGAGAAGTGATGAGAATACATACGCATAGGTTTTGCCTCATATGTAGTATGGCCTTGATAGTGTTTATTGGAAGGAATCCATGTAGTTGACTCCATTTAGTTAAGAGAAGGCTTGTTGTTGTTGTTGTTGTAAATGTAAATCACTATGTCCAATTATTTTGAAAACATTTTCACCGATGACTTAAAGAACTTTTTGGAGTAAGACAGTAGATAACTAAAAGAAGGTTACAATTTACGGCTTCTCTTTGTTAATAGGATAACGAATTCTTGATTAATTGCATACTTGTAGAATTGCAATTATGATAAATGGGCATTTACTAGACCTAAAGATTGAACCTAGTTGGTTGATGCCATTAGGAATAAATCAATCTAAAGGATCAGGTTTCCTGGATTGGTGGAGAACAAACCCTTTCTTTGATGGATGCTTGTCTTTTCCCTACTTTATGGTATAGTAAGTATGTCATCCACATATATTTTCATCCTAAGACCATAAAAGTCAAACAAATATCCCTCAAAATATATAATTACAATGTTTGCACCAGTGGACAACTCACTTGACCCCTATATCTTAACTAGTGACAACAGTTTGAAAATAGGCCCATAACAACTAAATTCGTTGATAGTCTAGTTTCCTATCAGCGGGAAATGTCGGATATAGTGTCTTATATTCCATCACTTGCATTTGATGACTGATTCTGAAAGGCTTTGGGGCATGAAGGAATTAACCCACCTTGCATGTTATCGTTGTTTTTCGGGCCTTAATGAACTGACTGGTCCATTTGGAGGTTTTGGTTGGGAGTCCCTCATGAAGAATTGCTTTGGTAATGACTATTTCAATTAACTGTTACTATAGAATGGTGCTATGAGTTTTAGTGAGTGATTGCTCTATAATCTGAGAGTGATGCTTGGATAAGCGGCAGTTAAGCCCTTCTCCATTCATAATGAAGCAGATCTCATCTCACTGTGGATATAAGCGGTCTTGCTGAACCACATAAATCTTTGTGTGATAGTTTGTTAGTGACTCCCATTCACTTTTCTGCTTTGTTATAGAGGTTTCGGTTTCTACTGGAAAAACATGTCAAGTTAGGGAAAAGATGCTTTGCTTCCTTGTTCCCTTGTGCAGGAAACTGGAAATGCGAAAGAAGCTCTTGCTGTTAAGGGAGTGTCCAGATGGACCACTGATGCATAGGGCTAATTTTTTTATTATTATTGTTGAAGTATATAAACTTGGGATATTTATTGTTCACTACACTATTCACGTGAACAGTAAAAATCTGTTTTTACTGTTCACGGTACTGTTCATGTGAACAATAAAATCTGTTTTTTGTAAGGTAAAAGACAATATGGGTTACTGCGGACCAAGTAGGTAAGGTAGTATGGGTTACTACGGACCAAGTAGTTAGGTAAATGACAATATAGGTAAAGACATGTAATGATATCATTGTAGAATGCCATAAGTTGAGGACAAAGATCTTCACAAATAATATCCATCAGCACATCTTGAGTAGATATAGAATAAGGTACCATTAAAAAACAGATTTTACTGTTCACATGAACAGTACTGTGAACAGTAAAAACATATGTTTTTACTGTTCACGTGAATAGTGTCATGAACAGTAAATATCCCAAGTGTATATACTTCAACAATTATTATTATTATTTTTTATTTGATGTTCTTCATATTGTGTTACTTATGCTAGAAGAATTATTCACTAAAGACTGTGTCAGCATTGTTGTTCATGGACATTCAACTCTATTTGCTGAGCATTAGCTTAGTTTTCAGATGCTGTATCCATTTTCTGCCTGAATTTTTGTTATATCATTCTTGACACACTTAATATGGCAAACTAAGGAAAGCTGAACAATTTCTAACACAATACTTCCTACTTCTAATGGTCAAATCATCACAGAGGAACACAGTAGCCTACTGTCCATATAAAGGAAAAATCTCAGTTAAATTAGGATGTAGGTATTCATCTGTCTGATCTGTTTTGTCCCATGTGGACTGGTCCTTTGATATTCTTACAATTGGATAGTTGGGAAATACCCTAGTTAAGTGACAGAGTGTGTTTCTTGTTCTACTAAACCAGGGACACTGTCACTTTGCATAAAAGAGTAAGGTAGTTAGATCCCTTCTCCCACACAAATTAAGGACACAATCACTTGGTATAAAAGGGTAAGGTAGTTAGATCCCTGATCCCATTAGACTATTCAATATTCTTTCCGTGTATTGCGATACTCCAATAGTCCAATGATGCAGGAGAAAGGGGAGGGGGCTTCCAATTTTGTGTTGTTTGCCAAGTTTAATTTTGTTTTTGCTCCTCTAATCAACTAAGGATTTAGTAGAGTAATCCAGTTAGCCAATATTTAGGGGTTGGTTCTGGTGGCTAAAGGGTTTCTGTATAATGAAGTTTTTGGGTAGTTGTTGTAGGTCATTGTTGTGTCTAAGGAATGAAATTTTATTTTCTCTTCTCCAGTTTTGCTGGCATTATCATTTCCCAAGACCAAAAGCCCTCGAACAAGTTGACAGCATTCGTCACTGAGCTGTACAATTCAGTAAACTTAACAAAATAATAGCACTCAATTATTTTCCCAGCCTTGTTATTAAAGTGGTAGACAACTTTAGCGCATACTGTTAAATGGTTTTCTTTTGTAAAATGTTGGCTTCACCAAAATTAGTTCAAGCACAATCTGGGTTAAAAAACTGCATATTTTTCGGTGCCAGTTTCAAGTTTCATAATTCAAATAATTTTTAAAATGAATTCCATGTCAAACAAAGCTTTCAACATTATTGTCCAGGACTTCCAGCCTTAGCTGATGATCAACAGAGTGTGGAACAGCTGCAGTACAATGAAGATGGTAATACTCACCAGACTCGCCTTTCAAAGGGGGTGGATACTTTTATACAGTTCACTCGCCCTTATGCTTCTTTTGGTAGTGTAAGTTTTCTTATTACCCTCTAAATTTAACAAGTTGACATTTTTTCACAAAGTGAAATTATTCTCAGAGCATCAAATATGTGTCTACGTGTTTTTTTTTAATAATCAGATTGTGGGGATAATAGCAGCATCTCTTTTTCCAGTAGAAGCTATTGCTGATCTTTCTCCCAAATTTTTTATGGGAGTATTCCAGGTAAGCATTAATGTTGGAAATGGTCACTAAATTGTAAGTTCTTCACGAAATTTTCTGGGTCCACTACAGGTAATATTCATGGTTGGGAAACTTTAATATATCTTTTACATTGGTATGTTACTGATATTATTTTGTTTCAGGCTGCAGTTGCAGCGATGTTGATGAAGACGTATGTTAGTGGCATAAACCACTTGTATGATGTAGAAATTGACAAGGTATGTCTGAGTCTGGTTTTTGGTTACATTCAAGTAGTTTAATGGACGACCCCATTTAGTTGGGATGAGGCTTGTTGTTGTATGCAAGTAATTTAACGATAGAATCTGTCTTTTCTTTTAGTTTAAGGACTTTATAGTTATGGTTAACATGATTGCTTTAATCTCTATTTTCATCACTTGCTTCTTAGTATTTTTCCTATGTCTTCAGATTAACAAACAACATTTTCCACTGGCTTCTGGAGCTTATTCAACTGAAACTGGTTGGGCGATTACTTGTGCAACTGCCTTACTGGTATAAAATATTATATCCACTTGTCTTAAATGCATGTATAAAACTTTGACTCAGTATTGAGGGGGTAAAAAGCACTCTCAAGAGTTGAGAGAAAAATACTTTCATAAAGGGCGAACTGGTGTCAAAGGCTTCCGCACAAGCAGAGCTTGGGGCACAGTTTTTCTACGCAACCTTGCTCCAGTAATTTTTGCTGAGAGGCTGTTTCAATGCCTTGATCTCAGGCTACAACTATAGTCCACCAACCATTGCAGCAAGGTCCGCTCCTAAGAGAAAAATACTTTCATACGTAATGAAAAAGGTGAATTAACTAAATCTTAAAATATCATTAATGGAGATTCTAAAGGGAGGGACAAAATAATATTATAAAGCTTTGTTCACCCAAAAGCTCTACGGCTCATCCTTCTAAAGGTTGCATTGATGATGTTAAGTAGGTAATTGAAGGTGCTTTTTACATGTTTATGTTTTCCACTTCTCATGACAATACAACCTTGATTTCTGGGATTTTGAAATTTGATCTATTTTTCCAATGGCTGCTTGATGGGCCTATCTGGTTGTCCGTGTTGTACTGAACAAGTGGGATGTATTGCCTCATCCAAACAGTAAGGAGAAAGGGTAACAGTAAGTGAATTTTTCTGTAAAGGTTAGTAAAGTTCTAATGTTAATCAGATCTGATCTTTATGTTGAAATAAAGCATGGACAATGAGGATCTGAAGAGAAAAACTAGATTTACCAACTTGGTAGTTTCAAGTTCCAATTAGCCACATTTGAATAATTTTTGGTAGAATAATGCAAACTTTGGTTTGATAGAATAGAGAAATTCTGGTTGCTGTAGCCAGCCAGTTTGTTGGCTTGAGACTGATATCTAAGATTTACCGTTCTGTGGCTTCTGCCCCTGTTCAGGAGTTTCTAGTAGGGATATTTAACATCTTTTAAGGTTGTTTTGTTGGTATTTGAACAGCATACAGTGACCCTAGTAAGTCATGTTTTGTACTATTCCTATTTCTTCTATTACTTATTATCAAAACAGTAGTTGTTTGCATCTTTTCTTCTCTAATACTTATAAGGTTTGTGAGTTTTAGTTGCTTTTCACTTGATTCAACTTGCAATTTAGTTTTTTTTTTTTTAAATACAAATTAGTAGTGCTACTATTAATTGATATCCCTACCAATTTTCCTCTGTTCTTCCTTTGGGATTGTGTAGAAGACATATGGATTATAACAAAGGTATTGGGGTTAATTAAATTGCTCTATAGATCATTGTATGTTTCCCTACCTTCTAATTGTTTTTATGTTTCATGAGTATCACTAAAGCTTTCCATTAACCACTAAAAGTTGTCATTGTTTTTCTTTTAAATATTTGTTTCACAGAGCTTTTGTATCGGATTCTCGGCTCACTCTCCAGCACTTTTGTGTGGGTTACTCATAACTTTCGTATTTGGAACTGTGTATTCCGTTAATGTAAGTTCTTTGAAACCATTTCCTTTCCTCTTTTTATTTTATTTTATTATTATTATTATTATTTTCCAATTTCTGTATTATAGTACAAGAGAAAAAGGCCTAAACATTGCCAAAAAAGAATAAGAAAGTGCGGTAAGAAACTAAAGAAAGTAGGAAACGGATTTTCCCCCAAAATAGAAGGAAACAAAGAGAACATTTTTTTCTTTTTAAATTAATATTCTAAAAGAATTGAAATGACCCAATGATGCAATATCTGTTTTAGAAATTTATTAGTTTCTTTATGGGCTAGGGGCTGCAAGTAATTAGATCTAAGACAAAGTATGTGGAGAACCACACCTCAAACCATGAATAAATGACATATATCTAAAAATTTCATGGAAGTTCTAGTGCATCGCATGTATATTTGAGGTGTGTCTTCGAAAAAAATGTTTCCCATCATTTTCCCCTAAATTCAACAATTCCAGACATTCCAAATAGTATATCCACCAAATATGATGAAGCCAAATATAAGTGAATGCTCCTACTGGTATGAAACATGGTTCTTTGACATGCTTTACTTAAATCCCACTAGTTGCCTCGGACAAATAGTGTTGAGAAACACAACTTTGGTAGAATGGATTGATCAGTGTGATCTCAAGCCCTCTATTTATAATAGAGTGGAAAGAGCACTAAAACTTTGGACAAAAACAGTGATAGAGAATGCTGAATGGTCCATTTCTTAGCAATGGAAGAATAAGAGCAGTCCACAATTCAAACTTTATATTTCCTAGAAGTGGGAGAATAATGTAAGAAAAGAGAGGATGAACCTGTAATATGATTTGTGGCTCATGTATCAATGATCTAAGGAGTAGAACTGAAGAAACATGGAAGCTTGTAAAAGTTTTACCTGAAGTAGCAAGGTAGGAGTATGGATAGTGGATGAAGCAGTAGTAGAGGCTGCATCGGCAATAGTAGACTACAAAAAACGTCATAGAGTAGCTAATTCCTCTTATGAAAAACCAATGTCTGCTGAGGGTGTTGGTGGAACAATCTCAGAAAGATTAGCCTTTTGTTTTCCACTTCTGTGTGCCCTTTTCTGCTCAAAATCAGTAGGCTTCCCATAAAGCTTCCAATAGTTGGCCTTGGTATGATATGGTTTGTGACAGTGCTCACACTTGACAATTTCGTTGGTGGAATCAAATTTTGTGCTAATAGACTATCGGGTTGATTTCTCCACAATAGGAGCATGAAGCATGGCTAATTAACGGCTTTCCTCAAAAATTGAACAAGGTCATAAGAGTGTTTTAGTGTAAGAAAGGGACAATGACTTAATACTTGTACCTTGATCTAATTATACTCCACATTCAAACCAGGTAAGAAGTCATAGACCTGAATCTTATCAACATGCTTCTGATAAGTACTCACATCATCTGGATAAGTGGGGTGATTCAACTCCTGCCAAAGAAATCGCAATTCAACATAATATTGGGCTATAATTAGTTCTTTTTGGGTAGTCTCATGAAGCTTCTTCCGTAGCTCATAAACATGTGCATCATTCCCTAACTGTCCATTTGTTTATGTAGTAGCCTTCCAGATCTGGGCTACAATATCAAGTAATAAGTATCCACTGGTAATATTTGGATGCATGGAATTTAAAAGGACTGACATAATAAGAGAGTCATTCAAGATCCATTTATCTTGAGAAACATATGCGGTGGTAGGCTTGATAGTAGTGCTTGTAATGTGTCCAATAAGTCATTTTCTAGCGAAAATTAACTATGCAGATCGAGATCAAATCAAATAATTTGTTCTATCAAATCTTACCGAAAGAGGAGGAAGAGTAGGATAATGTTTGGAACCAATGGAAGTAGTAGTACCATTGGTGGTTGCCATATTTGCAGAAAACTTGTTGTTGTTCTTCAGTCTTCACCCTTTTTTAGACAGCTAAATAGCTTGACCATCCAAATACATCTAGGGATTCATGGGGATAGGACAACATCTCCTTTTTTTTCTGTTTTTTTTAAACAAAAGGGACCCCTAAATATATAGGAAATCAAAAATAGACCCCTAGATATATGAACAATCACAAATAGACTCCTAGATTTATGAGAAATCACAAATAGACCCCTATATATATGGCAAATCACAAGTAGGTCCCTGTATATATGGTAAATCACAAACAGACCTCTGGATATATGTGAATTCACAAATAGACCCCTGAGTGTATGTGAATTCACAGAAGGGACCTCAAAATTTTATTTTTTTTTGGGAAAATTAGTGTCACTGGTTTTGGTTTAAAGGAGAACTAACAGAACTAGTGCAAGGCAAAAGAAGAAGATGAATGGAGTACATGGGGATGGGTTGTGGTAGCTAGCATAGAAATGAGTTGCTGGTACAGCAATGGGTTGTAGGTGGTTTGAGAGGCAAAATGATGGTTTGAGAGTGCAAAATGATGGGTTGCAAGTGCAGTGATGAGTTGCAAGTGAGTCATTAAGGGCTGGAATGGGTATAGGTGCAGGTGAGATGGTGGTTTCAGGTCTACGATGAGTCGTTAAGGGCTGGAATGGGTAGAGGTGCAGGTGTGATGGTGGTCTCAGATCTGGTTTCAGGTCTGTGATGGTGTTAGGTTACTGGTGGTGTAGCGGCAACAGTAATGGAAGATGAAGAATTGATGCAATGGTGATTTCAAGTCTGGTTTCAGGTCTACAATGGTGGTTAGGTTGCAGGTGGTTTAGTGGTAGCAATAATGAAAGACAAAGAATCGAGAGGGAGAGAGAGAGAGAGACCCCTGATTTTTCGTCTCTTGTTTTTCTTCCCCGATCAAACTTAGGCTTTGATACCATGTTGAGAAACATGACTTTGGTAGAATGCCTTAGATTGATCAGTGTGATCTCAAGCCATCTATTTATAATAAAGTGGAAAGAAAACTATTACATAAATACCTTTACTTAGGTAACAAGAAATAGAAAATTATATGAACCAAAACTCTAAAAAAGTTGAACTCCTAGTAGAACTCAACCAACAAATAGGACTCAGGAAATCAAAATTCTTGAAAATCTATAAAAATAGAAAAGGATCTATTTCTATCATTCCTCTCTAACAAATTTATTAGTTTAATTTTGTTAACATGTAACAGTGTAGTGTTTTTTTTTCTTTTTTTTTTTTTTTTTTTTTTTTATCAGTATGACAGTTAGTTTCAAATTTGTTCTTGTGAAGCATACAACATTTGCATTGAATTAGAAGGACTTTGACATCTTTTTAGGGTTTTTATTTGCACACATTAGTACTAATATGACACCAAGAAATGCGGTGTTTAAATACAAATAAGGTTTGCTTTTGATTATCAACATATAATTAATTTATTGAATTTTCGTACTTCCTAAGACCCTAAAAACAATAACCTTAATATCTTTCAATTTAGCCATCGAAACCCCACCAAACTTGGGGAATCATCTTCCTATATTAAAACCTAGATTCCCTCCAAGTTTCGGCCTATTCTAACACCTATAAACCAAAGCGTCCATCTCAAGAAATTTATCCCATTTCTCCCATGGGTTGGATTTTCATATCTTTCGACAATAAAACATAACCTAACCTTTCCTTTAGGAAATATTGTCTTCACAACCCTTATCTCACAAAGGAACCCTATTAGAAAACAAGCTTTAAACAAGCAAAATAGCAGTTGAACTTGAACAGAGAAAAGAGAGAAGAAGAAGAAGAGAAGAGAGATGAAGAACCAGTAGAAAAGACCTGTGATTCTTAGCTAAAAAGTCTAGAATCACAGAGCACTTTTATTTATAGCTTCTAAGGAATCTAATACAACTTGAGAGACAAGTAATTGTCCTCTAGAAGAAGGAAACAAAATATTACAGCTTTAGTAACTTCCTGACTCCTAAAATAGAAAGTTTTGAAAATAGAAACTACCACCAAAATAGAAACTATCCTTTCTAAAAACTCCCAAAACTTATGTAGCAAGATTCCCACATTAGAAATAGAAAATATAATCAAAACAATAGCATAATATTGTTCACGTGAACAGTAACGTGAACAGTAAAATCACAAATTTACGTATACTTCAACACTTCCCCTCAAGCTAGAGCATACAAATCTCCCATGCCCAGCTTGCAACAAATAGACTGAAAACTTGGTCTGAATAGAGCTTTGGTGAACAAATCAGCTAGTTGGTCAATAGAGCTCACAAAAGGAGTTGCTTTAAGCTTCTTCTTCACTGCATCATGCACAAAATGACAATCTACCTCTATATGCTTCGTTCTCTCATGGAATACTGGATTACTAGCAATGTAAGTGGCTGCTTGATTATCAAAAAACATTTTCATAGGGGCAGAAACTGGAAATCCTATTTCCTCTAACAATGAACGAAGCCACATCAATTCAGCAGCGGTGTGGGCCATAGCCCTATACTCAGCTTTAGCACTAGATCGAGCAATGGTGGATTGTTTCTTACTCTTCCAAGTCACAAGATTTCCACCAAGAAAAGTACAATAACCTGTGGTTGACCGGCGATCAATGACGGATCCAGTCCAATCTTCATCAGAAAAGGCAACCGAGTCCATACTCCGATTTGGTCGATAGATGAGCCTTTTTTCGGGAGCACTCTTGAGGTACCGAAGCACCCTCATCGTTGCATCCCAATGAGCCTTCCTAGGAGACTGCATAAACTGACTCAACACACCAACATAATAAGAAATATCAGGACAAGTAAGAGTAAGATAAATAAGTTTCCCAATAAGACTCCTGTAACGGTGGACATCATCTAACAAGTCACCATCATCACGTTCTAACTTCAACTGAGGATCCATGGGAATGTCGCTAGGTTTAGAAGCAAGCATGCTAGTCTCAGTCAAAAGATCTAACACATACTTTCTTTGTGACATACTTACTCCTTTTTTACTGCGGATCACTTTAATCCCCAATAAATATTGTAGATCACCTAAATCTTTGGTTTGGAAAGATTTTTGTAAGTGTGCCTTAACTGTATGGATTGCATCAACATCATTGTCTCAAAGGACAATATCATCAACATAAATTGCCATAATAACAACACAATCACCCTGCCATCTAACAAACATAGAGTGATTAGCATAACACTGTACAAACCAAAAGACTCCACAGTCTTGCTAATTTTCTCAAACCAAGCCCGTGGAGACTGTTTGAGTCTATAAATCGCTTTATGAAGCCTGCAAACACGAACACTATCCTCCCCCTGAGCAACATACCTTGGAGGTTGCTCCATGTAAACTTCTTCATGAAGATCACCATATAAGAATGCATTTTTTATGTCAAGCTGAAAAAGAGTCCAATCATAATTCACAGCCAAAGATATCAAGACACGGACATAATTAAGTCTTGCCACAAGAGAAAAAGTCTCAAAATAATCTACACCATATGTTTGTGTATAGCCCTTAGCCACCAAGCGGGCCTTGCCCACCGCCACGAAGGCATAGAACACCCAGCGGACCACACCCCCGGAGGAGGACAAAGACCATGAGAGAAGAAGCACCACCACATCCAGCGGCCCACGGAATTAAGAGCCGGATGATGGGGGAAGACGGGACGACAAGCGGCAACGAAGCGGGGGAGAGGGGTGAAACAAATTGGAAACGGTAAACAATGTTGAGGAAGTGCAGTCGGTATCTTTCCTTAAAGCAATTGGTAAGTCATCCGAAGGCAGAGTGGGATCTCCACTAGAAGAATCCGACGGTGGAGAGGATGAAGAAGGAACATCCGTAGGGGCGCAGGGGGGGCTTGGGGCTCCACTAAAGGAGAGCCGCTAATATTTGTAGGAGGAACTCTACTATCCACAATATGTTCTGGCAACTTATGTCTTCGCGATAAACCTGTAGAGGAACATTTCTAGTGGAAGGAACTAAAGAGGGAATAGGAGGAGTATCATCCAAAACACAGTTTTCAAATGCACACGATTGACTTAGATAATAAGGAGTGTCTTCAAAAAAGGTCACATTCGCACTTGTAAATTGTTTGCGAAGAACCAGATCATAACAGCGAAAACCTTTTTGAGTGCGTGAGTACCCAAGAAAAATACACTTAATAGAACGGGGGGAAAGTTTATCCAAAGGATGTGGTATGTGAACAAAACACACAACCAAAAATTTTGGGTGGAACTGAAAACGGTTCTCTATTGGGAAAAACAATTGAAAAAGGAGATTTTTCAGAAAGCAAAGGCATAGGCATACAGTTAATTAAATGACCAGCAGTCAAAATTGCATCACACCAGTAACTCTTTGGAACATTCATTGAATCAAAATAGCGCGTGCAACCTCTAAAAGGTGACGATTTTTGCGTTCAGCCACTCCATTTTGTTGGGGAGTGAATGAACAACTGGTTTGATGAATCATTCCAAGAGAATCACACAAATTAGATATATCATGTTGCACGTATTTTAAAGCATTATTAGACCGAAAAATTTTAATAGGAAGAGAAAATTGAGTCCGAATTTCATGAATAAAACTTTTAAATGTAGTTAAGAACTCTGTCCGATCGTTTAAAAGATACAACCATGTAAGACGGGAGAAATTGTCCACAAAAGTAACAAAATATCGAAAACCATGCCTATTAGTAATTCTACAAGGGCCCTAAATATCAGAATGAACAAGAGAAAATAAGGACTCACTACGAGAGATAGAGCGTGGAGGATAGGTGGCACGATGATGCTTCCCTAACTCACACGCTTCACAATTTAATCTAGACACTGATTTAAAAAAAGGAAATAAAATTTTTAATCTAGGTAAAGACAGACAGCCTAAACAATAGTGCCACTGGAGAGCATCTACACAATCATCAGAAAGAGCCGCAATAGGGGTAGCATAGTCCAGATAGTAGAGTCCGTTCCTTTCACACCCTCCACCAATCGTCTTCCTTATGTGAAAGTCCTGGAAAACACAATAAATGGGAGTAAAAGTCACAAAGCAGTTTAGTGCTTTAGTTAATTGACTAACAGATAATAAGTTAAAAGGAAAGTTAGCAACATGAAGTACGGATGATAAAGTAAGAGAAGGTGTAGGAGAAACACTTCCAGAGCCTAGAATAGGTGTGGAAGTCCCATTAGCTATGACAACAAAATTTTTAGTGGTAGATTTAGAAAAAGAGCTAAAAAGTGATGACTTACGATCATATGGGAAGAGGCCCCCTGAATCGATGATCCAAGGGGTGGGAGTAGAAGTGAGAAGTGCTATGTTACCTGCATGAGAAAGTGTGGCAGCAGAAGTACTAGTGGATGTGGAAGCGTCAGTTTCAATATTTTGCAATCGGCAAAGGATTTGACTTACATCATCTCTTAGAGTCTTAGACAAGTCCCCTAAAGAAGATCCAGAACCACTATCGTTGTTTGCTACAGTATCAGTACCACCATGAGAAACGGCATGATTGGCAAGGTGTTTGGCCCACTCTGGTTTTCCATGTTTGGCCCAACAAGCTTCCACTAAGTGCCTTGTTTTACCGCAATGAGTACAAGTCGAGATGTCTTATCAGACAGTTGAACACCACGACCTCTAGAAGACCTACTAACTCCCCCTGAACCACGACCACGTCCCCTTCCATAAGAGGTAGTGAAGGCTGAATTTTCTCCTTTATAACTTTTTTTTTTGGAGAACTCCCTTCAGGCAAGGCAATACGTTGAAGTCTAGAATATGCTTCACTAAGATTAGGGACATGCTCACTAGCAAGAAGATGTCCTTTGACAGATTTCAGTTCAGGGTTCAATCCTGCAAGAAACTTAGACACAAAAAATTCATTCCGTTGGGCCTTAAGCTTTTTTATATCAGTGGTGAGAGGTTGAAAGACATTCAACTCCTCCATCATGCCTTTAAAGGAGTTGTAATAATCCTACAGAGACTTGTCAACTTGCTGAAATTGAAATAGTTTTTCATAAATACTAAAAATTTGAGTCATATTTTTAGCTTGGGAATAAATCTCTTGCAAATCATCCCATATTCCCTTTGCAGTCTTATGGAACATAACATTCGCTGCAATATCAGGTTCCATACTATTCCACATCCAAATTTTGATGATTGCATCATCTTGGATCCAAAAAAAATAAGATTTGTCAGTCTCAGCAGGAGGTTCATCCTCAATGAACTTAAGCTTACCTTTTGCAAGTATGTACACCCAAACCGCTTGTGACCACAAAAGTAATTAGAACTACCTTTGAGCTTGATAGATGTAATTTGAACGTTTACATGATCTCTTTGAGATCCTTTTGATTCAGCCGTACTCATGATTGAGTCACGTGTAAGTGAAGACATTAAACTGAGGTAGATATCACTCAAATCAGTTTTCCAAAACTTGAAGTAGAAAGAACACAAAAAAAATTCTGCAACCTTAGGATAGAATAGGAGAAAAAAAAAAGAGGTAACAAAGGTATACAAGTTCTAGAACGTGTAAGAGTAAGGTAATAGGTAGAGAAGATCAGTTCACACGAATATCTGATCTAATAGTCCATAATATACAGCATTAGGTGGCTGCACACCAAGGAAACAGAAGAAAAAAAAAGAATTTCAGAAGAGAATATTGAGAACAACACTATTTTAATTCAAAAAAGCTCTGATGCCATTTTAGAAAACAAACTTTAAACAGTCAAAATAGCAATTGAACTTGAACAGAGAAAAGAGAGAAGAAGAAGAAGAAAAGACAGATGAAGAACCAGTAGAAAAGACCTGTGATTCTTAGCTAAAAAGTCTAGAATCACAGAGCACTTTTATTTATAGCTTCTAATGAATCTAATACAACTTGAGAGACAAGTAACTGTCCTTTAGAAGAAGGAAACAAAATATTACTGCTTTAGTAACTTCTTGACTCCTAAAATAGAAAGTTCTGAAAATAGAAACTATCACCAAAATAGAAACTATGCTTTCTAAAAACTCCCAAAACTTATGTAACAAGATTCCCACATTAGAAATAGAAAATATAATCGAAACAATAGCATAATACTGTTCACATGAACAGTAAAAACTACCACCAAAATACGAAACTCATACCCCTAAATTCCAAATACCCCAACCAAACCTAACCCTAGAACTCTTCAACCAACCCATTTCCTTCAACCGTCGGGTATTCTAAAAGCCTAATTGATTGCTGATTCTATTAAA
This sequence comes from Hakea prostrata, assembly GCF_041222555.1. Classification (NCBI taxonomy): domain Eukaryota; kingdom Viridiplantae; phylum Streptophyta; class Magnoliopsida; order Proteales; family Proteaceae; genus Hakea; species Hakea prostrata. The sequence continues at coordinate 41,527,848 of NC_142603.1, forward strand.
GAGGATCTTGGAGTAAACTTACATCTAGGGTAACATCCTTACAAGGTAAACCCTAGAATTTTGGTTTATATCAATTGGTATCAAAACTAGAGGAATCAGCAGTAGCCAGAGCTATGAATCAATGGTAGTCTGCACCATGGATGGTTAACAGTCAACTAGAGAGAAGGATGAGGAGTTGAGAACTACTATGAGGAAGACTATTTTGATTCCAGACTCTCCCTGAATGTTATACCAAAGGTTCACGTGAACTGGAAGAGAAATTGCATCTTCTACATTAGACTCAAACCAAGTGAACATACAGCGTGTAATATCAGGTAAAATCACAAATTTAGAGAAGAGGTTAAGGGGGGGGGTAGAGGGGGGGGAGGGGGGCAAAGTGATGACTGAAACACCCCAGGGCCCAGACATTAGGAGGGGTGGGGATGCAATGCCACCAGAGGATCGAAAAAGGGAGACCGGTGGACAATGATGATCTATAGGGAGAGAAATACCCTAAATTCAAAAAAAAACCTAACCCAGAACACAAAACCCCCAACGTCAGGGTATTCTAAAAAATTGATTGCTGAATCTATAAGAGGATCGGTGAAATTGGGAGTAAACAAAGGATCCCAAGAACACATCACTTGGTGGTTTCAGATTTGAAGGACCAAGTCAAGAAAGAAACCAAGGCCTACCTCCACCAAAGGAATCTGAAGGACCCAATTAGAAAAACCCCTAGAATTTTGGTTTAGAGGAGGGATTGGTAAGAATAACAGGCTTAAGACAGAGGAAGATTAAAGAGTTGATTCAAGACTTTGATGAAAAGGTCATGACAGGTGAAGAATGTGCTTCTACATATTACAAGATGATAGTAAAGCAATAATACCAGTTGGAGATGTGCCTGATGCTGTACCTCCTGTATCAGAAGTTCACCTTCCTCAAAATTTCGAAGGGGCACCAGGCTAGGAGTGGGACTAGGGCTAGGGAGGGGTGTGATCCTACTAGTGTGAAAGGAGGGGCTAAGGGTGAGGTTGATGAAGTTTCAAGGGGAGGGGGTGGGCTGCTATTGCTGGGATGAGAGAGGGGGCCTACAGATGGGCTAAGGAAGGGGGATGAGGGGGAGGTTGGAGAATGGCTGCGTAAATGCTGCTGGAGGTTGAAGAACTAATGCTTGAGTTGAAGAAGAAAGCACACAACCACCTGGCTCCAAAAGCCAGGATGTTAATTTATTATCAATTTCAACATAATGATTACAAAGCTTGAAGGCTTTATTTATAGCCTCAAATAAAGAAATAAAAAAGGACTAAGTTGGAAAACCAATTAGAATAGAAGACCTGACTAGAAGAGAAATTGCATCTTCTACATTAGACTCAAACCAAGTAGAACATAAATAACTTGCAAATGCTAATTAGAAAAATAAAATAAATACATTTAGGGTCCAGACAATGCATCAGTCTAGAAAACCCTTGAATTTTTCCAAAATGAAAGGTTCGAATTAGGGGTCCTAGGGTCTAATAGAGAGAGAGAGAGAGAGAGAGAGAGAGAGAGAGAGAGGAGAGAATTAATGTTTTACACGCAAACTTCAAATTGATTTTGAGCTGTCTAATTTAGATTCTACCTCGCTGCTACTAACATGTCTGGCCTCAACAAGATAAAATAAATAAATATATAACAATTAATATACATAAATATCCCTGTAAAGTTGCACATAATTGCATCAGGATTTTTCAAGTTGATTATGAGGGATGAGGAAGATTAATGTCCTGATTTATTTATATATGTGTGTGTGTGTATATATATATATATATATATATATATATATATATCCTGACTCATTTATTTGAAAAATAAATATTTCATGCTTATTTATCTAACTTATTATCTTTCTTTTTCTGTAAGTAGCTTCCTTTTCTCAGATGGAAAAAAAATCCCCTACTTGCAGCAGTCTGCCTTATGTTTATAGACATGTTCTCTATTTATATCCCGAGCTTCATACATTCTCAGGTACATTTTTAGCCACTGTCAATTATTCTAAAATTTTCATGTTCATGGTGGAGTAACTATAATGATAATTATTTACAAATCTGCAGAGATACTTACTTGGAAGGCCGGTTGTAATTACAAAGCCAGTGTTACTTGCAACTGTCCTAACATGCGTACACTCTATTGCTATCTTTATATTCAAGGTAAGTCACTATTATATAATGAATAAGTAAGAAATTTATTTAAGGGATTTAGTTATTGATTTTATTGTGCCTTGTCATTTTAACTTTTCATACATAAAAATTAAACCATAGCATATGGTTGAATCCATTTTATTGATTATTAACATAGGAGAGTAATTATAAAGAATTTTTATTCTTTATTCATTGTCATTTTGTGGCATTTGACAGGATATACCAGATACAGAAGGAGATAAAGTTAATGGTATACAAACTTTCAGCACTGACCATGGAAGAGAAAAAGTAAGTGGAAAATCCTGCTTGCTTTCCAATCATACTCATCTGTAGAACCTTTTTGCATAATTAATGTCCATATGGTTATGTTGTAGATTAAGAGATTATTGCTCTGAGAATGTTGCTTTGTTCGTAGTTGCAATGGGGAAGTTATAGTTACAGACTTAGGTAAAAACCAACTCAGAGTAGGAAGAGAACACAAATCTGAATGGAAAATAAAATAGGAAAGATAAGAAAACAAAAACATGATTAAAATAGGAGTTTTAAGAAGAGTCCTACTCTGATTAGGAAACCTCTCGATCTAGTGTTAGATTGGGAAGGATTTTTCCCTCTCACAACACTCCCCTTCACATTGGAGTATTGATATCACACATGACTCTGAAGGTTGCAGGCTTTATTTATAGCCTCAAAAAGAAACAAAATATGACTCTAAAGGAACATGTTAATAATGTAGGGATGTCCTCCAAGTTTGCTTTTTGATTAGAGGGTTAAATTGGAACTTGTTTTGGGGGTTTTAGGGGTCCAAAATTTTTCAAGGAAATGGGAATAAAATAGGAAAGGTGGACGGGGTTGTAGGTCTGAAGAATACCATGGAGGGGCCTTGTGGACGCTTGTAAGGGATCTAGAATCTAGAATGGCTTCTTGAAGGTCAATAATCAATAACCACTGGCAGGACCAGCGAGGAATGAAAAGAAAGTAATTGAATTTGGTTTATGACAAAGCAGACCAGCAATGAATGAAAACAAATTAATGAAATTTGGTTTGTGACGTGTTAAATGGGGATGCTAAACACTTCTGATCAAAGTATAATAACTGAAACCCTCTAGACGCGCACCATTCAACTTCTACTCAAGGTTTGCAAATCTCAGAGTTTTGTTAGAAGTTGGAAAACCCATCTCCGTCTGCAGCCATAACCTCGTTCTTCAAGACTTGCCTTGAACTTTAGATGTTAGTCATTTGTGCACCCTCAAGCAAGGCTTATGAAGCAAAGTGTGGGATCTCCTGGAATTCAATTCTGAGCACAGATTGGGCATAATGTCTACCGTAAGAAAAGAAAGAAGAAAAAAAAACCCATTGCTGCACCAAATTTCAATTAGAGGTACACCAACTCTTCCTTAGTTGTGATTGAATTTGCACCAAGTCTTTGGTTTGTCAAACATGGTTAACCGACACTAATTTTCAAAGATTCTAGACGTAAGAAGTACAAAAAGAAAGGAGCAGTACATGGTGGACAATACTATTTAGGGGCACCATATTGAATACATGGTGCTCTATTCCCATTTAAAAGTTTGAATTTGCTCAGTTAGGATTGCCATTTTGATACACGTCAGAGATTCCCAGCTGTCCAAAATAGCATACCTGGCCAGCCATTTCGATCCAAACGCAACAGTAAGCTTCCTGCTTTCCTGAAGGATTACACCCACTGAAGAAGATCAAAGTTGTTAGAAGAGAATCAGATCTGAAGTAACCATTTTTTTCTTGATTTCTGCATCAACTATTTTCTGTAAATGTAACAGAGATAGATGTGAATGAGAGACAAGAAAGTTAATTCCCAATCTTTCTCAATCTCATCTACCACCTTCTCCAATTCTTCCCTAATTCCTCTACCTTTGCAACTCTAATTCTCCCCCAGTTGGTATCACATTTGGTAAAAATTAGGAGCCAGATCATACATCTGCCTGACATGCCCACTTTGGTTTTCTGAAAAAAAAATGAAAAGTGTAATCTTATTTTGGAAAGAAGAGATTACGACCAAACATTTGTATCTGCATTAATTATGCGTGAATTTAACAAGGATATCATCGAAGATCAGTTCTGGATATCTGAAAACGGAGACCATTGGATGTGTCATCTTTACTTCCATGATTCCATCTAGTAATTATAGCTCCAATTTGTTGTCTTTGAAAATGGAAAGACATAATGTTGAATAATGTTCTCTATTGTTATTTTCTCAGAGAAATTTTTTGTTTTCTAATTTATTTATTTTATATTAAAGGTTGGTTATATGTAATGACTAGATAAAAATATCAAGTGTAAATAACTGTATCAATTAATATTTATTAAGAAAAAAAGGAGAAAGAAAAAAAGAAGAAAGAAAAAAAAGAAATTCAATCATTTATTGTTTTCATATTTTTTTCCATGTTATTATTTTGCCTATGTTTGTTCTGGGAAAGTAAGTTTTCCCCTTATAGTAAGTATGATGACAAAATATCAACCTAACATGTTTCCCATTCTTTTGAACAGGCATTTTTTGTTGGTATCAATATTCTTTTAGTAGAATATGTAATTGCTATAATAGTAGGAGCTTTTTCTGCTTCTACTTTATTTAGCAAGTTTGCCATGGTAAGTAACTTTCCCCTATGTAATGCAATGTGTTTGTGATCCACTTATAACTTGTGTGTTTTAAGACGCATGCATTCAAGTCCTTTGTAATCCAATGTGATGTTTTGTTGTATATAGGCAACAGGACATTGTTTACTTGCTTTAGCTCTATATTTTCGTTCTAGATCTGTTGATATTACAAACAACTCAGCAGCATTCTCTCTTTACATGTTCATTTGGCAGGTAAGTCGCATTGAACTCTTGAAACCATTCTTAATTATGTTTTCTCACCTAGTAGTGTCACTAGTGCCACTCATTATTAAATTGACTTGAAAGTGGTCTATAAGAATATTAGTAGGCATATTAACCTATGAATATACAAGAAACAGTGGATATACAAGCTCCAAACTCAAAAATGATCAGTGCTTAGTGATTTTAATGATAAATGCAAGAATATTCAATTATGTTCAGATGATCACTGAAACTTTTTATTTTGCAGCTATTTTATCTTGGGAATGCTCTCTTACTACTTTATCATTGAGAAAAATATCATATATAGTAAGGTGGCATGGTCAATGTTCAATGGAGAACCTTTGATGCTTCAGTTTGGAGTTATCTGATTCAAATTGAAGGAATTAAAAGAGTCTAGTATGTAAGAAAAACCTTTGGACAAGTGTGGAAGCACATGCATCGCATAAGCCTTGTATCAAGTATGACTTTTGAATAGCTAGAGCACAAGGATGTATGTAGCTGGCTCATTTAATTATGATAAGATTAAGTTGTTTGTTTTGTTATTTGACTTTTCTTAATGCAACAATAGGAGGGCTTTTGCAAACTCTTGAAAAATGAATTTTCACCCAATCATACTCTTAACAACTCAACAGTGTTGTTTACCTTAACATGCAGGGAAAACTTGGTTGAATATTTTGTCGCATTGCCATTCATGCTATAAACACCAAATGACTGGTGCATAGTCCAGTTGAAACCACATCAGCCATTGGCTCACCACGAACACTTAAAATAAAATTTTAACAATTAAGTACCTCTGAGGTGTGGGAAAAAGAAAAAAAGGCGAATCCAGTGTTGAAAGGTTCTTCATAAGCAGAATTGAGGGGGTAAATGAAGGGGCAGAAAGACCTTACCACCTCAACAAAAAAAAAAAGTTGAGGTTGCTATGATGGCTTGGCCTCAGGCTAAAATTGTGTGGGAAACTATCAGGAAGTCTTGCCAAACACAATTGATGCTAAACAACTAGATTAGGTAGATCAAAGGTTCAATACATTAAAGAACTCATGCTTATAGGTGATTTACATGTTCATAAATTTTCATTTTAGGTTTTAGAATTATTAATAAGACTAGTTTCTTGAACTTTTGAGTCTAGTTTTGTAAGTGAGATGAGATCTATAATTTAATTGGTTGAAGAAAGATAGTGCCTATTTAGAAGTGGGGGATCATCCCCCCGGGGGGGGGAAAAAAAAAAAAACAAAAAACATAGATAGTAGTGACCCGGAAAAAATCCATTTTTCAAATGTGGTCTTGTCTCCGGACACACAGAGACATGTGATATGACTATTCAATCTTCAACAATCATTTTGTACCTGCACCTTCATAAGCTTTTGTTTAACTTGGCTGATTACTTATAAAAATATGGATTTTCATCCAACCCAATCAATTAAGAAAAGAAAACTATTTTTTGAATTAGGATTTCATCATTATACTTGTTAGGTAATATTTATCACCCATATAGAATACTTGTTCTCCTTCCAAACCTAGAAAGGAAATTTTTGCCACCTTTTATTAATTTGAATGGACAAATGTTTTTTGTCAGAATTAAACCATTTTTTTATTTGAAGAGATCTGAAGGACCCAAAGTGTGTTTGTGCACAACCAATGGATTCTGGTGAGTTGGAAAGATGGACATATTTGTATTTTGGTGTCTTCTTCATATACCAAATGCCTTAGCTTATACATCATCAACTAAGAAAAGTTTAACAAACTATGATGGGTCTGAACCCTAGTATTAAACAAGTGAACCAGATCAAACCAACCAAAAACCTAAATTGAACCAAACCATGCATAATTGAGTTGATGTTGGATTGCTGTATGGTGAAACCATCTGAAATCGGACTAAATCAAAGCAGATAGAAACCACACAAACATGGATTACCATCCAAATTGAAATGGAAACTGAACCTTTTTTTATTTGTTTGGTTTCAAAGTAACCCATTCTGGTCCACATGGAACTGATTCAGCTGGATAAAAACTAGGCCGAACCAGCTGATTGATACCCTTAGAACTGTACAGTAAGGTTGTTTATTACTGAACTTGTTTTGTGCAATGACTAGTGCCCTTGTAATCTCCTGCTGAAAGCAAATGACTACTACTTTTATGGCATCTCTATTACTGGTCTTTGTATAATCCAAGTCACAATGGAAACACTTAGGGTTGGGCCTTCAAATGCTTCTCCTTTCCATTTTATAGGTAAGTTCAGTTGGTAATGACAGGTTTGCTGTGGCATTACGTACCAAGACTGCACAAAGATTCAGGTTTAATTACAAGAGTTAATTTTGTAAACAATGCCATTACTTACATAAGTTTAAAAAATAATGGTTATTTTAGATATTTGGGTTATACTTGATCATATTTAATTTTGTCTAATTACCCTTAAATTAGGTTTTCTGAGCTTCATGAACAACCAACATTGTGGCCACAAACTTCTAAGCATATGATATCTCGAACTCTAAAGAACTTGATCTTCCTCCTTCATTGGTAATTCTTCTCGCTTACACGTGTTCTCTCATTTAATTCTATTCTCGCTCCGCTTCTTCTCCCTAGCCATCGAGCTGCATCTAATTTCACTGTTGGTTTCAAAAGTTGTATTCTTTCCCTCCAAGATACAAAATTGCCATGCTTGTCAGTTCATCCTCTTCATCCATCTCTTTCTAACCTGCAAAATCCATCTTTTTGTTTTCTTTGCTCCGCTTAGCATCGTCGCGTCTCTGCAAGCACCCACCTTTGGGCCGTAAGTGCGTCTAGCCTCCCCGGGGGCCGGATATTGAGATGATCACCTTAAGAGCTCCTCAGCCAAGTTTGAATAACTAAGATGCTTGCACCTACACAGAAAACAAGAACGGTCCAGCCAAGTGTTGGCCGGGGAACCGCCTCCGACGCCCAAGTCAGCCAAGGCAACAATAAGAGTTCTTGAGAGAGTTCTCAAGAACGTAATGCATAAATGATCAGATGAGTTCTCGTTGTCCCTTTCTCCATGTAGGAGGTAGGTTTATATAGAAGATACCTCGAGGCGGCGCTTCCTTGAGTTTCAGATTGTCAGTTGAAGGGTGAGTGGGATGACTTCGGAGTTACGACTCCTTCTTTGCGGACCGATAGAGTCGTTATCCGATAGCTCATCTCCCCATTTCTCGAAACGTTACCGAGTAGTTATCGTAACTAACTCTCTTGACCGCCGCTTCTTCAACGTCTCTCTTGGACTTAGTCCAAATGGGCTCTTGAGCTTATTCCGTGCATGTTCCCTGAAGGGGTGAATATGCTTCCTCCCGAGGGGGTTTTCTGTGTTTCTCAAGGGAGAACACTATTCCTCCCGAGCATGCAGAAGACACATGTCCCGAGGGTGTATGTGTTTTTTTTTGATATGGGATTTGTTGAATCCTCCTAAGAGGACTTCCCTTAAGAAGACTTCTTTATCCCGAGTGGAGGTGTACGTTCGTCTCGGGGGGGCCCTCAGGCTATATGTTCTCCACAACAAGCAGTGTATCGCAACCTTTTCCTCTCTATTTATTCTGGCTTTGCTTCCTGACTTTTTTTTTTTTTTTTTAATATTTGCATTTGTTTTGTTTCTTGCATTTGTTGTTTCTTTCAAGGAGTCATGTCTCAAGAGGCTAGCCCTTCTCAAGATTCATCCCTGCTTCCACCAGTAAATAACTCTGAGCCACCTACCAATGGCCTTCCAAACTACATTCCACCTGTTCTTCAACCTACTTCCTTTAACATTCTTGAAGCCCCCATGCTCCATCGATCATGTTGTTTACAATCTTCCCTCTAACTCTGACTGGTCTTCGGTGCCATATGCTCAAGATGAAGTCTTCACTGCATACATGCCCCACTGATACTTCTATTGGTGAGTACGATCCCTAATTCTTATGGTCCTAAATGGTACAAATCCAACCTCTAGCCTTCCGAATTCAAATCCCTACTTCTGGGATCCAAATCCCTGCTCTTGGTGAGCATGCCTTCAAGACCAACCTTGAGGAAGTCACTATATACTGTGACACTCTGGCAGGTGGATTCATAATTTCTCTCCATCCTTGGGCTCAAAAGGTTATGGATCACTATAAGTTTTGCCCTAGCTAGCTTTCTCCAAATAGTTGGAGACAACTTTTTGCTTTTTTCCATTGAAAACTTGGTCGTGAGCCTTCTCTTGACCTTTTCAAAAGTTATATCATGCTGAAAGTTGCAAGGGAGCACGGTTTCCTTCATTTAACAAAGAGAGTTTACAAATTCAAGAGTTTTAGGAAGCATAAGATCACCATTGAAGGTTCTATCCCCATTGACAACAAGAAATGGAAAGAAAAATACTTTTTCTGCTCAGTCCCTTTTCCAAAGGGTCGGTGGGTTTTCTATAATGTGGAATGACTTTTAATTTTCTAATGGAAATTGACCAATAGCAATTTTTCTTTGCATGGAATTCTGACTTTTGTTGCAAGATGCTCAACTATTCCCCCCCCCCCCCGCCCACTCCTATTTTCTTGCATACGATAAACTGTTAGTGAACCCAAACCAAACCAATTGGTCCAAAACCGTTATTTTGCAAATGGGTCATGTTTGGGCTGGGTGTTTTTCAGCCCAAAAACTGTTAAGCCCAGCTCAAAACCTCACCGTTGACACCCCTACTCGAACCAAACTTGGGTGCTATGCATCACCTTGCTGCATACAATGGAGATCAAAATGAGAGTCAAGATTTTGTTTGTCGCATAAGTAGTTGAAGGCAACTTTTGCGAAACGAGCAATACTTACACGAAACGAGGGTCGAGATTGAAATTTTGATCTCCATCGTATGCAGCATGGTGCACAGCACCCAAGCAGTTTTAGGCTTGCTCAAACCACATCATTGCCACTATTCCATATGGTTCCCACAAAAGGACTAAACTAGATTCCACAAAGGCTTGCTCAAAGCAATGCCAGGCATGTTTTTATCAAAAATTTTGGGAGTTGATTCAAAATGATGTCCTTGCCCTAGTTGGATTTTTTTTTTTTAACTCACGCTCTTTCTCTTTCAGTATTAATCAAAACCTCATTGCCTTGATACCGAAAACTAAAGATGCATGTTCTGTAATCAAGTCCCCGACCAATTAGTTTGTGCAACACTAGCTATAAAATTGTGCCTAAGCTTTTGGCCCACCATCTTAAGCCTTTGCTTAACAAGTTTGTGTCTCCTTTTCAAGGGGCATTTGTCATAGGTAGGCAAATATATGATAATATCTCTGTTGTTCATGAGGTTTTTAATTTCCTGGAATCTGAAAAACTAGGTAAGGTGGGATATGTTGCCATTAAATGGGATTTGTTGAAGGCTTATGATTGGGTTGAATGCAATTGCTTTTTTTTGTATTTAGATTGCTTGGGTTAAGCATTAATTAGATTAATTTGATAGCGGTAGTGGTTACCTCATCATCGTTTTCCATCAAAATGTAGGGTATGGCTTTTGATTTTTTTAAACCCACGAGGGGCCTTATTTGTTTATCTGTATCATGGAGATATCTTCACCTATTCTCCTAGTGTACTGGGATTTGGGGACTTTTAGGGTATTAAAATTGGCAGGCAAAGTCCTAAAATCACACACCTATTTTTCACAGATGATGTTTTTATTTTTTCCGCGCACTTCATGACGATTTAGTTTTTATTAAGACTGCTTTGGATCTATTCTCTGATAAAAGTGGATGTTTCTTTAGTTTTGATGTTTCCCTGCAGGATCGCCTTTCTTTGTGTCAAACTTTGGGTATATTTGAGATGGCCTTGAATAATAGATATTTGGGGACTTTTCTATCTCATACAAGATCTCGAGTGAAGGATTTTTCTTTTCATTATTGATCAGGTGGCGTCTTGTATCTGTCTGGGTGGAAATCGAACTACCTTTCGTATGCAGGTAGGCAAGTAATGGCCAAATTTGTTCTCTCTATTGTTCCCTCTTTTTTGATGGGTTGTTTCTCAATTCTTAGGTCAATGATAAACACGACTCAATGGCATTTAGGTTTTGGTGTGGAACTACAGGGAGTAAGATTAGGGGCTCAATAATAAAGAAAGAGGATGTTTTTAAACCTTTACATTTGGGAGGTTTTAGACCTACTTGGATACAAAACCAAGCATTATTACTTAAACAATCTCGAAAGTTGATAACGGAGCCTTCCTCATGTTGGGCAAAGGTGATAAAGGATAAATATTTCCGTTCAACTTCCCCCTTCAACCCTCGAGTATGGAGAAAGAAGGGGTCTAGGCTTTGGAACAACATCACTTCCTCTTTGCCTATACTAAAAAGTGTGGTAATGAGGGAGCTTGGGAATGGAGAAATAACCCACTTTTGGGTTGATCCATGGATTCCATCCATCCCCTCACACTTGCTGCCTCAAGGTTGTGCTTCCAATTCTAGGTTAACGTTGAATTAACTAAGCAATAGTTGATGGATATTGGAATGTTGATCTTTTATCATCTTTGATTCCCTCTAACTTTGTTTATGAGATTATTGGAACCAAGATCACAACCGATGAGGACTCTTGGAAATGTGTGTTATCTTAGACTAACAAATTCACTACTAGGAATGCTTCTTTATCCCTTGCTTCTAAACTTAATCATCGAGGAGTTAAGTATCTAAAGGGGTGGAATTTCTTTCGGAAATTCCTAGTTTGTCCTAGGTATAAATGTTTCTTTTGGAGACTTATTCATGATGCGTTAGTAGTAAAAACCAAGGTAGCCAAATGGAATCCTACTTATGATATTGTGTGATCTATTTGCTATAAATCGGATGAGACTATTTGGCATCTCTTTCTTTCTTGTCCTATTACAAAACGCATTCATTTTGCTAGACCTTTGAGCTTTAGGACAAAAACTGCAAAGCTCAGTCATTACTTTATCTATGTGTGCAATGGTGCATTCAACTGAAGTGGCAAAAGGGCTACCTTTGTTGGATTTTTTCTGTATTTGTTGTCATTTGTTATTATGTATGCAAAGGCAAGAATTGTCATATTAAAGAAGGTGAATAATTTGATCCAGGTAAGATATTGGAGATAAAAATTTATGGCTATCTGAAATGGTTATCGTACCCCCGATTAAATAGGGAACTTGGAGGTTCTCGAATTTGCAAGATTTATGATACCATAGCCTTTGATAGTCTTCACGATTGGCATTTGATTCTAAAAAACGCCTTGCTAGTTGCGGGAGTTTGGGATGCATCAATAAAAGGTTGGCGATGGGGTTTCTTTTAATAAGCCAAGATTTTTGTATAAATATGTAGGTGGGTAAGGATGAATATAAGAGCAAAAAAGGAAGCTGCTTTGGATGGAATGCTTTTATTTTATTTCTTTTTATTTTATTGCCCAATAACTACCAATCTTATATTAACATATTCTTGGTAATCAACCTAGAAGAACAGTCATTATTTACACAAATAAAATGAGGTGGGACAAACCACCAAAACCAAGAAAGAGCAAACAGATTTGCTCCACGAGCAATAGTATCTGCAGCCTAGTTTGAAGACCTACTACTAATAAACCTAAATTCAAAAAAGGAGAAATTTGCAACAAGCTGTTGAATTTCTTGAATAATACTCATACTCACCTAGTCAATGGGTTGATTGCTCCCATTTAAAAAAGAAATAATAGACTGACAATTTGAGAATAAAATAACTCTATCAACATAAGAATTTAAAGCTAAATGAAGTCCATCTCTAATAGCTTCATCCTCCACAGTAGTGGCAGATGAGTTAATGGAAAATCTTAACCTGGGCAGCTATAAAGCATCTAACCAAATCCCATAAGATAGCTCCATGACCTCCCTACTTAGTAATGTTGTTCCGAGCCCCATCTGTATAAACTTGATATATATCAAGGAAAGATAAAGCATGAGGTTGATTGTTGTTTTGAAAATAAAAGTTTCGTGGTGTAGAAGAAACACTATTGTGTTGACATTCACAATTTCATTAACATGAGAAGAGAACCGTTTCATAATATGTGGAATTGAAATGTCTTTACCATAAAAAATAAATTTGTTTCTAGTATTCCAAATACACCAAGACAAGGTGGTCCAAAGAACATCTATGATATGCATCTCCTTGGTATAGATAAAATTGATCCAATCAATTATTAATCATAGAAGAGCCATGAAAATCAGTGGTATCAATTCTAAGGGGGGACATGCGCCATCATTCTTTGCATAAGGATATGAAAATAAAGCATGGCATATAGTTCCATTATACAACTATACAAGACACATTGGGGATGGGGAGCAATGTTTATGAAATAAAATATCACATACCGACATAGCTTCATGAGATGCTTTCCATATAAAATGTTTTATTTTGGGAAATTGGGGATATTCCAGATTTGTTTCCAATGAGAAGCTATTGAGGATGATGATGCAATGTTGCCATAATGATCAACAAGGGAAAGGCATAGAAAGTAAGCAGTCTTAATAATGAATGTCCCATTTAAAGATTTACTCCAAATCCACTTTCGGGTGTGTTCAGGGAGAGGATAGGTAAAGTTTTTATTTGGTTCACTTCAATGTTGGAGAAGAGGGAAAGAAGGAGAGGAAGGTTCCATTGCAGAGATTGCCAATCAATTAATTCATGGACTTTTGTTGGACCATTGGAAAATGAGATGGAAATGATTTTATGGAAAGGGGAGTTGGGTACCCATGGATCCTTATAAATGAGTGTATCAGACCCGTTGCCCACTTGCTTGAGAATACCATGGATTAAAATCTCTCTACCTGCTAAAACGCTTCGCCATCCCGATGAACAATTTCTAGGACATTCAACTTCAAGGATGGATTTATGGCAATATGTATTTTGCAGAAATTATTTGTGCCCAAAAACAATCAAGATTAGTTAGTAAGTGCTAGCTCTGTTTTGCTAATAAAGCTTTATTAAAACATTAGACATCCTGGAATCCCAAACCCCCTTCAAGTTTTCTCATGCATAGGGTTTCCCATCTAACCCAATGAATACCCTAGCCTTTGTTATTTTTCCACCAAAAGGTGCGGATCAATTGCTCAATTTTTTTTGCATATCTCATTGGGAAGTTGAAAGCATGACATAGCATAGATTGGAAGAGCATATGCCACTGCTTTGATAAGAACCTATTTTTTGGCCGAGGAAAGTAGTTTTTCACGCCAGCAGGAAAGATTCCTTATTAACCAATCAATGATGAAAGCAAAAGTTTGTGTTTTTGATCTCCCAACTGAAGAGGGTAAGCCAAGATAAGTGCCATTGGATGGGGTTTCACAAATATCCAGAGTCGAGATGATATCAATGCGAAGTTCCTCGGGGGGTTCTATGACTAAAAACTACAGCTGATTTTGAAGGATTGATGTGAAGGCCAAATACTAGTTCATAATCCTTGAGAAGCACATTGATTGATGACGCATTTGCAATTGAGGCTAGGGAGAAAAACATCTTATCATCAGCAAAGAAGATATGATTGATCCATTGGAGCCTGGGGAGCTAATTTAATGCCCCGAAGACGAGGAATTCCTTGATTGGATATAAGTCTCTAGGTGAAGGTGTCCTGACAGAGAATGAAAATATATGGGCTAAGGGGGCATCCCTGACGTATTCCCTATTGGGGGGGGGGTGATACATTAGGTCAAATCTCCATTACCTTTGATTTGGTATTCCATTGTGGTTATGCATTGCATGATCCATTGTATCCATTGATCAACAAATCCAAATTTTTTTCATGGTATGCTTAATAAATGACCATTCAAGCTTATCATAGGCTTTGCATAAATCCAACTTGATAGCCATATACCCAGATCTTGATTGAGATTTCTTAATAAAGTGAAGATATTCATGAGCTAGGTATATGTTATCGGAGATTGCACGGCCTGGTACAAAAGTGCTTTGATTTTGACTAATGATGGACCCTAAAATGGGTTTAAGACAATTAGTCAAGCACTTTGCAATAATCTTGTATGGTATTGTGCATAAGTTAATATATAGGTCAGAGATGTGAGACCTCTTGTGGATTTGCTTTTGTGGGAATCAAGGTGATGATGGTTTTATTTAGGCTTCGGAGCATGTAGCCTCCAAAGAAGAAATGTTGAATGCCTCTAATTAAGTCTTGACCAACCGTATCCCAATTTTTTTAACAAATTTGGCAGGTAATCTATCAAATCCAGGTGCCTTATCACCCTTCATTTGGAATAGAGCATTTTTAATCTCTTCAAAAGTGAAGGGATGACATAGGGTGGTATTTGTGGTGTCATTAATTAGACCAGGAGTACTGGTTAGGAATTCTGCCGACAGTGTGGGTGAGGAGGAGAAAAAAGTGAAGTGAAGTGAAAGTGGATTTCATTTCTAATTTGATCGGGTTCATGAAGCCAGATTCCACTGCTGGATTTTAGTTTGTGGATCGAGTTTTTCTGCCACCTGTGGGCTATTGATGCATAAAAAAACCCGTTCCTATCCCCTTCCTTGATCCATTGGATTCGGGATCTTTGGTACCAATGTTTTTCCTCCACAATGTGTTTGTTCTCAAGGTGTTTTCAAATGTTTGCCTCTTCTTGAGATGTTTCAATGGTGGGAGGTTGTAGTTGGCATTATACAAGAAGGTAGGTCAACCTATCTATTTCTTTGGATGCATCCTGGAAGGTTTGTTTGCTCTAATGTTTGAGAGATTGGGTACAGTTTTGAATTTTTTGCTTGAAGTTGATATGTAGGAGACTGCAAATCAGGATGGTCTTCCAATTTTATTTTATAGTGGAATCAAACCGGTCTCTTCCTAGGAGGTTCTAGGGTTGCCTCAATGGGGGTATGATCAGATCCAATAATGGCATGTCTATGTCCATGAATGTTCCCAAAGAGCTTAAAGAACTCCATGTTGATGAAAATTCGGTCAAGACATTCCCTTATTAGATCAGCTCCCTGCCTTTTGTTAGACCACACGAAAATTTATTTTCGGTGCATTTGATCTTTTGTAAGTGGCAATTGTTTAGAGCATCTTTGAATTTGTCCATTTGACCTTGGGGTTTTGATCGACCACCTAATTTTTTAGTGTTGCTAAGAATTTCATTAAAATCTCCTAACACAATCCATGGTGAGTTGTTATTGGCACCTAGGTGAGAGAATTCATTCCAAATTAAATGTCTACATTCATCTTGGGGATGACCATAAAACAAAGTCATTCTAAAGTCAATCACAGAATTATTCACATGTATATTCATATGAACAAAGTGTGTAGATGCATAATGAAAAGAAATGTTAACATTACCATAATTCCAGAAATTGATGTACCTCCAGATCTGCCAATAGCATCAAGACAGTAATAATCCACAAAACCTGAATATCTTGCAAGAGATCTTATTTCCGCTTCCATTTGTTTGGTTTTCAATAAGAGGATCATGGTTGGCCTAGTTTTTCTACATAATTTTTGTAGAAAAGATTTTGTCAAAGGTTGGCCACACCCTTGACAATTCCAGCATAGTATGTTCATGGCTCCCATGGGGGCTGAATCAGGGCAGCCTGCCTCACCCTTTCAATTGAAGAAGAAACCATACCTCTTGGCATACCTCTAGCTCGCATGATTGATTTGAACCTCTTATGGGAGTATGCACCAATTTTTCTAGCAAGGGCATTAGTGCCATTTCCCATAATCCAAATATGAGCATGGTGGTCAATGTCTATGTTTTCATCATCCAACTTCAATTTTTTTATTTATTTATTTTTTAAAATTTCATGGTTATTTTATATGGGGATGAGGGTTTCCTCTTATGGACAAAGATGCCATGTAAGAGGGGGTTTCCACGAGTAGGTATTTCCTTAATGATCACAGAGGATACATTAGAGGGATTAACAAAGGGGTCCATTGTAGTTATGATGATGGGAGTTGGTCTAGATAAGGCTTGTGATTGAGAAATAGGAGGAAAGTGATTATCCTCAAATGTGGCTGCCCGAGTACCAGAGTGCATGTGTGAAGTGGTTGTAACAACATTATATTCAAACACATATATGGTGGGTATAGCTAGAGAGACATCATGTGTCTCATCTGAATACTAGTTCTAGTGTGTGAATCAGCAATAATGGTGTTATGCATAACAGGACCCAGTGGCAGTTGTGACCCATTTAAAGTCAAGTTCACAAGGTTCAAAGGGTGTGATGGGTGGTCCTCAGTCTTTGATGGGTTTATGGTTGAGCCCTGATTTGGAGGTGTAATGTTTCCTAAGTGGGTAACTGAGCTAGGCTTCTCTCTTTGTCCAATACTGATATGAGAGGGGAGAGTACATGACATACCTGGTGTGTTTATGGATGAACCACCTTGTGCAATAGGAGATAAACTCATACGTGATGCTAATAGATGGGGCATAACACGTGTCAAACTTGCCATATTTGAATTAGGGCTGCTCTCCATAGTAAGAATGTTTGTAGTTGTTGTAGCTCTACTAATCAGAGGAGGGGTGACCAGCAATGTCGGTATTTTCGGCAAGACCAATTCCATGATGAGGGTGAACAAAAATGGTAGGTAACATGCTAGGTTCTACAATTGGCACTTGAGGAAGCAATAAATTGTTTTCAATAAGCATACATTTTTCTAGTAGAGCTTGTAGGATACAAAGAGGTGGGTGTTGATATCCCATTCTTGTGCGAATCCAATCCCCAAAACAAGCATCACAGATAGCATCCACAACATTGTGTCCAACCTCTCTGTATCTAGGAAGGCCATTCTGTTCCATCAAGTCCCTACTATGGCATCTTCTAGCATCGTGCCCAAGGGTTCCACACAAAAAAACAAAGTGCCGGTAGCTTGATATATGAATGATTAATCCAAAGTGACCCTGTACCAGGACGATGTAACCGTAATCCAAGCCAAAAAGGGGTGGACATATCTTTTGAGATTATGATTGCTAGTGGCTTACCCAAGTCTCTAAGACGCATTGGCATTTTTGCTTCCCTGAAAGTACCTAATTTGTTGCCTATAAGAGTAGCCATTTCCATAGTGAGGAAAGAAAATGGAATCCCACTAGCTTGTACAATGAGGAAAAAAATGGAATCCCAGTAGCTTGTATAGTGAGGAAAGAAAATGGAATCCCAATAGCTTGTACCCATATGTCAAAGTTCTTAAATTCAATTTGGTCCACAAGTACATCCAAATCCCAAACCCTCAAAGCAATTACCTGGTTTTTGATAAGCCATGGACCAAATTTGAGAGCAGTGACAATTTAATCAAGAGACATCATTTGTATTAGAAAAATTCGGTTCCCAATTTGATACACTTCAAGCTCTCTATGAAGGTTCCATGCTAAAGCAAGAGTATGTGCAACTGTTGGAGCAATGAATTTTTTTGTGGTGAAAATTTTCTCCAGAAGCATGAATGACCAGTCAATTTCAGTTGGCAGATTGTGAGGTTCAAAGGTGGGAACAGATGCATAAATTGTAATGTCAGGAGTGCTCATGTGTTTGCTAGAAACCGAAATATGTGGAGGGCTATCCATGTGTATTATGGTGGATGAAGAAACCATGCTGAGAACCTGAGAAAACAAAACACACAACATTGAATATATAGAAATAGTGTAAGAGAAAATAGAGAATAATTCAAGATGGACAGATAGTAATGGTTAAAAAGAGAACATAATTGAGCACGTATACACACATGATATTCTGCATACCAAAAAGTAAATTTATATTACATGCGTCGATGTTGAAAACTAACACAGAGAAGATAGGGGAGGGAGAATAGCGATAAAAAAGGAATTAGAACATAAAAATTTTAAAATGATTAAGAAGATTAACCTACATAACCACGATTTGGGGAAGGAAAGGAAAAAAAAAACTTCTATGGTTAAAACAACCAGCAGCTTAGGAAAGCTTGAAAAAATTTTGAAAGCCAAAAACTAGTTCAGGGAGAAAAAATAAAAAATTAGAAGGACTACTACGATTTACCATTTTGCAATATAGGAAAAACTTGAAAAAAAATAAAAAGAAGATAGAACCCCAAAGACCAGTCCAAAGAGGTGAAAAATAATAAAGCCATCGTAGAGATGGCCACCTAAGAAAAGAAAAGAAAAAGCTGAAAATACCGCAAATAGAACTGCCGAAGAAAACAGGAGATAAAACAAGGTGGTCAGATCGTAATGGATAATGAGATAACAGATTGATCACGAATATACACATGAAATTCTACAAACCTAAAAAAGAAAAATATACTACCTGCATTGAAGTTGAAAGCTAACACAGAGAATATAGGGGATGGAGAATAGCGAACAAAAAGGAGTTAGAGCATTAAAATTTTAAAGGTGATTCAGAAGATTAACCTACAGAACCATGAGTTGGGGAAAGGAGAACAAAATTCTAAACGATTAAAACAACCAGCAAATTAGGAAAGCTTGAAAAACCAAGGAACCAGAAAACCATTGTAGGGAGAAAATAAGAAATAGATGAAATATTTCTACAATTAAACATCCTACAGCTTAGGAAAGCATGAAAAAACCGAAAATCAAAAACCAGTTCAAAGGATTTTCAAAGAAAAAAAAAAGAAAACTAGAAGTGAAATTATGGGGAAGGGAGAAAAATAATAAGAGAGAAAATTCTACTAAGGTTAATATTAGTCATTGCGAAAAATTATAGGTGAAAAAACCACTGGAAAAAAGCCATCGTAGAGAAGGCCGCTGAAGCAAAGAAAACACAAAAAAAAACCAAAAATCCAGTCGATAAAACCGCCGGAGAGACAAGAGGAACAGGAGAAAGTCGTAGAAAAAGTAACAATTTAAATCTAAGAGGGGAAGATGGGGATGGGAAAAAGAGAAAAAGGAGAAACCCTCACGGGAGGGAATACCCCGTAATCATTAAGATATCTAAATCATTACGGGGGAATAAAGGCAGCACTCACCTGTGAGAATTCCGGTGATCTCCGATAACGTCGAATGGAGAGGAAATGGTCCAGCGCCGCTGGAAAAAGCCTTAACTGTGAGGGGGAAAAACCCTATCGTAGGGTAACCCTATTCGCAAGGTAAGAGACCAATTTCAGAGCATTAGGTGCGGGAGTGATTGAGTGGATTTTGAATGGATGGAATGCATCAAGCAATTGCTATGGCAAAAGAGAATGGTGTTGGCCTTCAAGTGGTGTGGTCAAATTGTGCCAAACTTCAAAGCTTACTACTGTCACCTGATGATACTGCTTGGCCATATTATCTTGCACCACTTTTGCTTGAGTTATCTCTGAAATTAAGTCATGTAATATTTGTAAGTATAATCTACACTGTGTTGATAGAGTGTCAATCTTTTGTGCTCTGGGATATACAACAAGTATCTCATGATCCTGTTGTTAGGGCTACAACTGGGCCGGGCTAGGCCGGGTTGAGCCGGGCTTTTGCAATCCCAAGCCCAGCCCTATATGTTATAATCTGAGCCCATTCCCGCCCTAACCCTAGTTCAAGGCAAAGGATTATTGTCCCTGGCCCTAAGCCCTACAGGGCCAAGCCAAGCCCATTCCGCCCTGTTGGGTCGGGATGGGTTGGCCCTGATTAGCCCTGATTGGCCCTAATTGGCCCTGGCCTTGACCCTGATTGGCCCTGTCCCTAGCCCTGATTGGCCCTGTCCCTAGCCCTGATTGGCCCTTTCCCTAGCCCTGATTGGCCCTAATTAGCTCTGATTAGCCCTGTCCCTAGCCCTAATTGGCCCTAACCCTAATTAGCCTTGTCCCTGTTCCTGATTGACCCTATCTTGGCCCTAGCCTTAATTGGTCATATCCTTGGACCTAAAATATCAAATGTAAATTCATAAAATAATAATAATAAAAATAAAAGTATCATAAGTAAACTAAAAATAAAAATCATAGAAATATAAGATGATTTAAGCTCATACAAAATGATAAAATAATCAATAAATTGATAGTGTTGCTTTAAACATAAATAAATTCATATTCCATAATTCTATTATGATCTCAGAAAGTCTCTCAATGCTTTGATGATGGAAACTGAAAACCTCTCCCATTACTTTGGTGATGGAAATTGAAAACCCCTCCCATTGATATCCTTATTCAACAACAAAAAAGAAAAAATCACATTCAAAACTTTGTTAACATGTAAATCAACGATAATTTAGTATTGATATTTTTTTCGTAGTTAAAGAAAATTATATTTTAGTTACAAACATAGCTATCTATCCTTAATAAGTTTTTTTCTTCTTTTTCCCTGAAATATCACATTGGAGGCAAAAGAAAGATGTCAATATTCATGATGAGAAGTTGGGGGTGTAAATTTGTTAGATATTAATTTTCTATATACTAGCTTTTATTATTTATAATATATTATTTTGCATTAGTCAGAAATTAAAAAATCTATGATTTTTTGGAACTAAAAATGACTTAGTTCGAAAAATAAAAATTATCTTAAAAATAATATAAAAAGTGAATTCATAGTCTAATATGATCAAAATGACTGAAGCGTGAAGTTCAAAGTTGAGACTTATAGTTATATTAAGGTTAATGTGAAGATTATGGTAAAAATCTAATAAATGATCAAGGTCAATAATCATGGTCAAAATTAGGGTCAGGATCGGACCAAAATCAGGTGGATGCTTACTACATTGGTAATGAAGATATAATTTATTTTTTTACAAAACATGATCATGTTTTTAAAATTTAACACGTGTCAAATATTCACCTATGTGGATTATAAGTAATTCCTCTCCATATGGGTGGAGGGTCCAAACTCAAATCAGGGCCAAAATCATGGGCCTATATCAAGGCCAGAATCAGGGCCAAGATTAGGGTCAAAATCAGGGCTAGAATCAGGGCCAAAATCAGGGCCAAGATCAGGGTCGAGATCAGAGTCAAAATCAAGGCTAGAATCAGGGCCAAAATCAGGGCCAAGATCTGGGTCGAGATCAGGGCTAGAATTAGGGCCAGAATCAGGGCCAAGATTAGGGCCAAAATTAGGGACGGACCAGGATGGGCTGGGTGGGCTAGAGAGTAATCCCAGGCCCGCCCTTGGCCCTAGTTCAGGGCCAGAATATTTTGGCCCTAACCCGCCCTTAGGGCTAAAATCTTTAGCCCAAGCCCTATTCGGGCTCAGGGCTGGCTTAGGGCGGGTTAGGGCCACGAGGGCCAAACTTGCACCCCTACCTGTTGTCCACTAAGAGGCTATTTAAATATGGGGAGGGCAGGTATCAAATGTAAATAAGGCCTGTAGTATGATCTTGTAACCTTGAAGGCTCGAATACAATCTTTAAAAAAAGGAGGGACTAAACTAGAGCAGAGATGCTCTTTAGATGGCTTTGGGAAATGGGAAGCCAATATAGTAACTAAACACCGATCAGTTGATAGCAAAATGATCAAATCTTGAACCCCAAAAGTTGAATGAGCTCTCCATGGGACAGACGAGGGCGAGTGCTAGGAGGGTTTTCGCTATCTATAACGAGTACTAACTGCAGACTAACGAGAAGGACCTCCCAACAAAGAGGAAGAAGAAGCGTGTTTCAGGGAAGGGCCTTTGGGGATGGGGTACTGGGTTGAGCCGTGAAGATACGGAGAATGCTCCACCTAATAGTAACCAAGAAGGGAAGTGTAATCATAGAGGGTGATTGACCTATATGATTTACCAAATTGAAGCAAGAAAAACACAAGAAATGATGACGGAGTTCGGTCCAAATGGACCTACTCTCGGGGACTCAGGTAAGAGTCCGATCTTTACTATGGGATTAAAAGGAACTTACAAGATCAGGGATGAAATTCATTCAAGAATAATCAAAATAGACAACAATACTTCCTTATATCACCAACGAGTCTTCCTCTCCCTTTGCTAATCACAATCCACTCACAGCGCCTTAGAAAACCTCCAAGAATGAAGAACGATGATGAAGAACGAGAAGAATCATTGCCATTGCTGGAATCGCAGAGCTCTCTTATTTTTTCAAAAATCAGATATCCTCAATTCACGATTGCATACCTTATGAAAATAACCCATACCAGAAATAACATATACAACATAAGTGAACTAGCCAGTTCAACTGAACTGACTAACCCAAACTGGAAAGGACCAGATTACCCTTACAAATCTCCCCCTTAATCTGTAAGCCTAAAAAATACTCATAGAAGACTGGGCTTCATCCGTCATCGTCCAAGTGTACTTGCAAGACAAAAGAAAAGAACAACAATGCAAGGCAAATACAAATATGCAAATACCTAGACATGTGCAACTAACCATGCAACAACAAGACCTCCTAGCAGGCACACCATGCAACAAATGCAACAGGTAGAGACGCCCTAAACCACAACTCATTTCACAACTCAACCAAACAAACATGGAGAGCAACCATGCACAAACCAGGCATACATCTCATAAAAAAGACAAAAGAACAAGAGCTGGAAAAAATTGGATAGCATCTTTCCTAAAAATGCAACATATGCAAAACCTGATAAAACACACAAGACACACCTAGACATCACCATACCAAAGATAAATGAAAAACATAAAGATTACACTCTTACAAGAGGTAGTAAACCACCACATAGATTTACTCATGCCAACCAAAGCATAATAAATATATGATTTAAACAAGTAAGACTTTAAACAAGAGACAAGTGTAAACTTCACAGGAAAAACATGGTGATAACCAAAGACAGCCTAGGTTAACAAAACCCCACAACCATCAACAGATGAACAACATGGATCCAAACAAATTGATATTGCAAAAATAGCCCATGAATCTATACAAATGCTTACAATATAAGCCAAGTCAAGTCTAAAACATATCACATGATACATAAGAGAACTTAACAACTAGAGAAGAGAGATTTGAACAATAAACATTTAAATATATATATAGAACATGACAATGATCAAAGAATATTTAACACATGACAGCTAAAGAAATTTTAACTGAATAAAATCCAACATGTTAAAATTCTAATGATCTTTGTCAAGGAATAAACTAAGACAAATAAACATAAATCTATCCCCCTCAACCAGATAGATCCCAAAACTTAGGAAAATTCCTAACAGATCCAAGTACTTCCATTTCAAATTCTGATTTAAAAAAAAACTTCCCCAAAGGAATACAACATGCAACCAATATGTAAACTACATAAAGGCAGATATAGGACACAGAAAAATGAAATGAGAAACTAGAGGCAACTGTCAATCCTAAATGCAAAACACAATGCAAAAAACTCAAACATCAAGTATTATATATCAATGCCTAGGGAATACACATGAAACCACAACAGGATTCATTAACAAGTCATATTTTCAATTCAATTGTTAAAATGCCTAAGGGGTTGTTTGGTTACATGAGTCTGGAGATTTCAAATATCTAGAGATTTCAAATCTATAGATTTCAAATCTATGGAGTTATAATTTATAAAATTAGATGTTTGGTTGTGGAATGAAATCTGTGGATTCATCCTAAAAAACTATTTGATCGACGTGATTTTTGTGAATGTGCAAATGTATAGCTTTTTTGAAATCTCTGGATTTCACCCCTTACCCATAAATCTACAGATTCACATTTTTAATGTTAAAAGGTGAATCTCTAGATTTCATGAATCTAGAGATTTTTACAACCAAACGGGTATAATTCTTAGATTCATGAATCTAGAGATTTGAAATCTTTGGATTCATGTAACCAAACAGGCCCTAAAGAAGTTTTAAAATAGTTCTTTCTTCTACATGAGTGTAAAGAAAGACAACAAATATCCAATTACCCAATAAATAATGAAGGGAGTAACTCAGGATCACAAACACTCTTATAGTCTTACATTTAACAACAAGATGAAAATTATCAAAACAAACCCAAAAGGCAATCCCACTCCTAATCCATCACTGGTCTACTACCACTACTCAACCAGGACCTCTCCACCCACTCACCACAAGGAAGGGCACAAGTCAGCAACTAGACAAATCCAGGTCCCCTAGAGTAGATATCAACCAGAGATAAGAAAAGAAGTAAATTCCATAAGACTCAACAACTCTGATCCTACAAGACCAAACTCACGAAACACTAAATAATGAACAAAACTCCAACTAAATATGAAGATGTCTAATCACAAAGCACACTGGCCATAAAAATCCAACTACTAACATGATATAATCAAGCAAACAAAACTGGTGCAAGTCATCTTACTGGACAACACCATAAATCTGATACTTTAAAATAACTACTCCCACTTAAACCATACAAGCTAACAAAACCATATCCCCTGAAACACTTGTGAACCCCAACAACATGTGAGGACACCCCCTTGACAACACCTGTGTCAAGACCAACACTATTTAGGCTGAGCATGGAGACCAAACCTCTCCAAACATCAGGGATA
Source organism: Hakea prostrata (assembly GCF_041222555.1). Classification (NCBI taxonomy): domain Eukaryota; kingdom Viridiplantae; phylum Streptophyta; class Magnoliopsida; order Proteales; family Proteaceae; genus Hakea; species Hakea prostrata. The sequence goes on from NC_142603.1 coordinate 41,553,139, forward strand.
TACCTAATGCTATATCAAGTGAAATAGGAACCCTCATGTGTGCAACCAACTGTACTAAAACAGTCTCACACATGTTAACAACACCTATTACCACTCTAGCATTTCAAAACTCAGTCAGACATGTATACCAATGCAAATATGAGCATCCATGAGAGTATAAAACAACAACAAATAATTAACATACCAACACTATCATAATTGGTCAAGACTTCTCACACAATAAAGCATATCTCAACCAATATTAATAGAAAACCAGGCACAAAACATGTTGTCTCAGATTTATTAAATAAACAACTTCCTTACACAAGCATAACACCTTAAAGATAAATAGACCACCTCCCTTTAACAAAGGAACAAAATAGGATAAACCAAAGTGTGCACCCAATGGAAAACCCAAATAACTAGTTCTTCAAAACAAGGTCTATGCTACCAAAGAAAGTACCTAAGCCATTAAAGGACCTCATACACATTTGCTTGACCACCATTAGAAGAAGGCATATCACAATTAGACATCTCATTTTCTTTCAATTTTCTTTTGTATGCAAAACAATGTTTCTTAATGTGACCCGTTTTCTTACAAAAAAAAAAAACATCTCTTGGTTCTAGAATCAAATCTATTATCCCCACTATTATCCTTATTGCTATTAGCATGATTGTCATTACCCTTACCCTTACTCTTGGGTTTTCCTTGTTTGTAAGTGCCCTTGCCCTTGACAAACAAATTTCCCCCACTTCCCTTAGTCTTACCAGAAGCCAACAACTCTAACTCCCTATTCTTTAAAGCATCAATACATTGGTCAAGGGTAATGTTTTGACAAGCATATTTAATGGAGTTCTAAACAACAAGATAATCATTATGCAGGGAATTTAACAAGATGATAGACAGGTCTTGATCATCTAATTTACTCTTATCTCCAGTACTGGACAAATCTTGAATCATTTTCTTAAACACTTCTAAATTTTGATATAGACTGATGGCAAGATCCATTTTAAAACCATACAACATTTTTTTTTAAATAAATCCTGTTACTTAAGTTCTTTTTCTGATAAATCTGTTCAAGTTTAGTCCAAACTTTGATAGGGGTGTTATCCTCTTCATCTAGACACCTAATGACACTATTAGTGATGTTCCAGAGCATGCAAACAATTGCATTCTCCATCACCTCAGTCTTCAACACAGGGTCAATGCTTTCAAAGAAAGCATCTGGATCATCTATAGACTTATGGAGTTTTCGTTGTGCCATGAGAGCCCTGACTTTTCTCTTCCATATTCCAAAATCCCCAGTCCTATCAAATTTCTCTATATCTACCATGGAAATCCTCATTGGAACTCCCAAATCTAGGTACCTAGGGTTTTCACCTAGACCTATAGCTTTACTAGAGCTTGTGGTAACCACACTGGGAGGAGAATCCTCCCTGGTAGACTCAGTCCCTTGCTAAACTCCACTTTGAAACTGGTAGACCACACCAATCAGTATATATAAGAAATAATTCACAATACTGATATAAACAATTCTGAAAAATATAATAATCAAGAATTAATCAACCACAATCTATTTGCTAATCATATACAGTTTACAGCAGCATTAAACTATGCATATTGTTAACATTAACAGCCAATATAAACCAAATAAAGTGCTAAGTTAACAAAATGAATATAATAATGCAGACTTGTAATAATTTCTAGCAAAAATATAACCAATGATTAATTAAACAATTAATATATAATCAGAATTCAATCTCATCCAGGTTATCAATTACAGAATTAACCAGTCTTATTAGCACATCAAATGTAGACAGCAATAACAGTAGCTGAATTACACAAACCAGAACCAACAGTGGCAGAAAGTATACAAAAAGCAGATTTATATAAGCAAGTCCTAACCAGAAATGGCAGAAACTATATAAAAACATAATTACATAATCAAGAATTAACTCTCATATATAGATTATACCAATTACAGAGTAAAAAACAAGTCATACAATATGAACCGAATACCTACTGTTAGGTTACAGAAGCAGCAAAAGCATATATATAACCAGAATTGAAAACAGTAATTAACCTATATGCAATATGAGATCCTACAATCGAATTAGATGTAAAAAACATACACAAGCCATAATTCGATTCCATCGAATCACCAATCATAAGGCTCTGATACCAATTGTAATTGTAGAGGGTGATGGACTAATATGATTTACCAAATTGAAGCAAGAAAAACACAAGAATTGATGACGGAGTTCGGTCCAAATGGACTTACTCTCCGGGACTCAGGTAAAGTCCGGAGTCCGATCTTTACTATGTGATTAAAAAGAACTTACAAGATCAGGGATGAAATTCGTTCAAGAATAATCAAAATAGACAACAATACTTCCTCATATCACCAACGAGTCTTCCTCTCTTTTCGTTGATCACAATCCACTCACAGCGCCTTAGAAAACCTCCAAGAATGAAGAACGAGAAGAACCATCGCCATTACCGAATCGCCAGAGCTCTCTTATTTTTCCCAAAAATCAGAACCTTCAATTCACGATTGCATACCTTGTGAAAATAACCTTGACCAGAAATAACATATATAACATAAGTGAGCCAGCCGGTTCAACTGAACTGACTAACCCAAACTGGAAAGGACCAGATTACCCTTACAGAAAGAAAAGCTCTGGGGAGTTGAAGCTTCACAGAGGACGAACCCATAAAAACTAGGACCATTCTTCGCTAAAGCTTAGCACAAACACGGAGGAGTAATAATGGAAGCAAGATGAAGCTATGATCATATGAAGCACCTGTTCCCCAAAACAAGTCTTGTAGCCAGCCCCATCAACATTGGGCACACTGTGCAGAGCAACAACCGCTAGCGCAAGCCCAGGTGGCTACCGGAGAGAAAGGAAGGTTGAAACGCCTGCCAAAGGGGGTAATGAACGATATAAAGAACGATAAAATGAAAAAAGAAATGAATGATTAGAAAGAGAACAGAGAGAGCAAGGGGAAAATAAGCTTCAGACGCCAAAGGACACTTTGCACAAGAGGATGATGAACCAGGGACACTTTGCACAAGGGGATGCATTTCTTCCAATGGGTGGAGGGCGGATGAGCCAAGACAGTTGGCACAGATGGCTTTTTGGTTTGATGCTTCATCCCAGTCCAGTCCATCTCATGGTGGTCCAGTTCATGGCGGATGAACCAAGGACCTTTTCTTTATTATTTTTCTTCCCGCTGCCTCTCCCTCTCCCATTTCTTTGCATGCTCTCTTCTTCTCCCATCAGCTTTGCTTCCATTGGAAGAAGTTTAAGAAAACAGAGAATCAAACCACATCTTACTCCAACTGGGTTTCACTTTGGTCCGCTGCTGCTACTTCCAAGGGGGGAGATAGTGGAGTTAGGGAACACCGAGGGACTGAATCCCAACTGCGTATGGCGCTTCACTTTTCTCATCAACTACTTCTTTATTAACGCTGACAAGCACTCTCTTTGCATGCGGAATGCTACCCTTTTTTATATATTGTCTTCCTTAATGTTATCCCAATAGAACAATCCATGTTGTTCCTCTTGATATATACTTCTCTATGTTCTTCTTCCCTACTATGAATCTCAAATCTTAAGGTGATAAAACTGAAACAGGGAAATAGGAACTCCTATACTGATAATTCATGGTGTTTGGAAAGGGATTGTTGGGTTCTCCTTTGGTGGAGAAGCAATCTTTCTTTTCTGCTTCCGGGTTTTCGTTTAATCATCAGTTCAAGAGGAGATTGCTTTCAAGAATTGGCACTTTGCGGCCAATGCCAACTGCAAGATTGGGTTTGGAAATGTTGCCATGTTCGCATTGGTCTCATTCCCCAAATCGGAAGCAATATTTGCAGCTATGTCGTCCACAAGGGCAACAAAAGGGTAACTCATTCACTCACTCTTCACTATTAATGAGTATTTTTTATGTAATGAATGGCCACAGTTAATGACTATTTTTGCAGTTTTGAACTTTGGCAGGTTTCAGAAACTGATTACAATCCAATTGAGTGTAGGATGGTCTTCGTTTGGAAACAATGGAACCCATATAATCAGTTTTTTTTTGTGTGTGTGTGTCCGGCCAGAATATATAATCAGGTTAGATCCATTACAATTTGATCTGATTATGAATCAAGTAGAACTGAGACCAAGCTGATGGACACCCTTGAGAAAGTCAAAATTAAAGTAGTGTAGGATACTGACAACTTCTGAGGATAACAAAAATAGTAAATAATTTTCCTATAAATGATATGCTACGAGAAAGTCGATGAGTTGGTATGGCCACCTTCAATGGAGGCCCTTAAATGCTCTTGCAGGGAGAAGTAATTTAGTTCAGATTGAAAGAATTAGAAGAACTAGGGGCAGGCCTAAGATAACTTTGAGAGAAGTGGTGATTAAGCATAAACATAGGTTTTGCCTTGTATCTAGTATGACTTCAAATAGAGCTGATTGGAAAGCAAGAATTTATGTAGCCACCATATTTACTTGAGACAAGGCTTCTTGTTGCTGTTATTGTTGTTTTCGTAAAATAATGTCACTATTGACAACAAAAAAAAAGTCACTTTCAAATTATTTCAGTAACATTTTGATCGATGACTTAAAGAACTTTTTGGAAGTAAGAGAGTGGATATCTAAAAGAAGGTTACAGTTTACGGTTTCTCTTTGTTAATGGGATAACAGATTCTTTGATCAAACCTAGTTGATTAATGCCTCTAAGAATAAATCAATCTAAAGAATCAGGTTTCTTGGATTGGTGGAGAAGCTACCATTTCTTTGATGGACATGTCTCTGCCCTAGTTTATGCTGTGTATATATATATATATCCTAAAACCAAAAAGTCTATTTGGCATTAAACATAGGGTCTATTATATATCTTATTATAAGGGAGGGAAGAATCAGCACTAGAATTAGTTGATAAGTCACATTGACAAGGTGTATTGTTGTATGAAAATCTTGGCTCAAGGCTAGGTGTCTAACGAAGATATTAGGCTTTGCATGTCACATGGCATCTCAAATTGTGTTTGCATGTCTAGCTCCAGTGGTGACAAATTCATTTTGCCACTGGAGAAAAATAGTTTCAGAATCAATTCTTTTTCCTATTTTGCTGTTCTCTGATATGCACCGGATTTTAAGATCTTGTGAAACCCTCTAACTTATAAAATAAAATAAATATATGGCTAAAGTACAGCATGAAATCTTAAAACATGGGCCACCACATGATTAATCATTGGCTGTGAATCATAAGTGGGTAATTGATAGGGTAACAACAAACACAAAAAGAGGCCAAACAGCTGAATTAGTCCATGTGGGTGATGTATGACACCTTGATGTTTAGATTTCCTGGACTGAACTAAAAGGAAGAGGTAGAGAGAGGAGAAGTAAAGTAGACACTTGGGATGGAGTTATCTATGGACTAATTCTTGGGGGAGGTTGAAGAAGAAGATGAAATAATAATAATAATACAACTCAAATATGAAAAAGAAGGAAGGACAATAGACATAAAGAAATAGATCCAAAAGGGGGATGAAAACCCAAAGTAGTAGAATAGAAACTTTGGATAGAAGAAAATTGGAAAAGGAAGAGAAATTAATTTTGTGGGAGGACAAAAGAAGAATGGATTAGGGGTCAGCTCCCTATTATCTCACTTGTGAACCTCCTAAAACATTTAACTTTTCCTTTCATCAATTTCAGAGGGTTTTGACATTTCTACATAACAAAAAATTACTTGTTAAAAGTTAGGAGATGATTTATTCAAGTCATGTAGTTGTTCGCCTGAGAAGCTAAAAACTTGTTCAAGAAATTATGCTTCCAATACATAATTACAATTGTTGAAGTATATGCAAGTATGGACTATTTTACTGTTCATGTTACTGTTCACAAACTGTGTTACTATTCACGTGAACAGTAAAAAATGTGTTACTATTCACGTGAACAGTAAAAACTGCATAGTTTCTATTTCTAATGTAGGAGTCTTTCTACATAAGTTTTGATAGTTTCTAAAAAGCATAGTTTCTATTTGGGTGGTAATTTCTATTTTCATAACTTTCTATTTAGGAGCTAGGAAGTTACTAAAGCTGTAATTTTTTGTTTCCTTTTTTCTAGAAGACAATTACTTGTCTCTCAAGTTGTATTAGATTCATTAGAAGCTATAAATAAAAGGGCTTTATGATTCTAGACTCTTCAAGCAAGAATCATAGGCCTCTTCTACTGGTTCTTCATCTCTCTTCTCTTATTCTTCTTCTTCTTCTCTTTTTCTCTGTTCAAGTTCAACTACTGTTTTGATTATTTAAAGCTTGTTTTCTAACATGGCATCAGAGCAAGTTTAATCAACCTAGGGACTGTTTTCTCTCTCTTGGCTGCCCAGTTTTTTTTTTTTCCTTTTTCTTATCTAGGGTAGCCCCAACCTTCGCTGCAGTAATTGTGAATGGCTGTCCTTCTTTGACTTTTGAAGCACCAAGTATCTATGTATTAATACTACAAAAAGGCCCCTAGCTTTCTGGGGATATGTCTACCTATTTGATTCAACTGAGGCTGCTACTACCTTGTTTTTTTGTGCAAATCTGAAGTTCAATCTGCACTATACTGATGTCTTGGGATTCCTCTTGATTCTTGCAAAGATATGCCCATAATTCGGATTGCAAGACCTAAAATCAAGTTTAGCCTTCTTTTTATCTAATACTTCTACAAAGACCTAGAGGACTACTTTTCCTTCATATCGAGATCTGTTAGAGTTTCAAATCTAGCAGAAGTTTGCTGCTATGGTTCGAGATCTGATATTATCTGCTACTGCAACAACTGTTATTGCACTTCTTCTGAGTGGATTGCTGCAGCAACTCCTGCAATTCTGAGATTCCAAGTTGGTTCAATAATTTTTTCCTGCCTTGTTTGAGGGTTAGTGGTGGTCCAGAATTTTTTCCCCCCTGGTGAACAAGACTTTGTCCTGTGAGACGATTTACTGCTGTTTGATTAGCTTTATTGGTGAATAATACACTGCTCTGTGGCTGCTACTTTTCCTTCTTGGGTTTCTTTTGTGCTCATACTTTAAGATGCTTGTCACTGGTTATCATTAATTGTCCACGTGTAATGCTACACGTGAGGGGGAGAATGATATCTTATTCTATATCTATTCAAGATGTGTTGATGGATATTATTTGTGAAGATCTTTGTCCTCAACTTATGGCATTCTACAACAATATCATTACTTATCTTTACCTGTATTGTCCTTTACCTAACTACTTGGTCCGTAGTAACCCATACTACCTTACCTACTTGGTCTGCAGTAACCTACACTGTCTTTTACTTTACCTACTTGGTCCCCAATAACCCATATTGTCTTTTACCTTGCCTATTTGGTCCATAGTAACTCATACTGTCTTTTACCTACTTATTTGGTTCGTAGTAACCCATACTACCTTACCTACTTGGTCCATAGTAACCTATACTATTTTTTACCTACCTACTTGGTCCACAGTATTTAATATTGCCTTTTACCTACCCATACTTTACCTATTACTTGCCTTCTTGTGAAGCATTTATATGATCATTGGAGTTGCATTTTTGAAGATTTAGCGTGGATATTTCTCCTTACTACCGGCATTATGTGGATAGTGCTTTTTGCCTACCTACTACTTGGCTTCTTGCAAAGCATTTATATGGACTTTGGAATTACAATTTTGAAGATTTAGTGTGGATATTTCTCCCTACTACTGGCGTTATGTGGATAGTGTCTTTGATCCTGCTATACTTATGGATTTTGTTCGTCTTCAACATCGTCGATTGTTTTCATTATTGGATGGTTCTTTCGACATGAAGAATTAAAGTTTTTTTTAAGTTGGTGTTGATTATCTCTTGAGTGAAGTTTTCTCAGTGTTTATCAACGTCTGCCATTGCTACATGATTCAAGATTGGTGCTACCTTTCAAGTTTATTCTTATTGTGCAAGCTGAAGTTTTCTTTGTGTACACTCCAGCTTGAGGGGGAGTGTTGAAGTATATACAAGTCTGGACTATTTTACTGTTCATGTTACTGTTCACGTGAACAGTAAAAACTGTTACTATTCACGTGAATAGTAAAAATTGCATAGTTTCTATTTCTAATGTAGGAGTCTTTCTACATAAGTTTTGATAGTTTCTAAAAAGCATAGTTTCTATTTGGGTGGTAGTTTCTATTTTCATAACTTTCTATTTTAGGAGCTAGGAAGTTACTAAAGCTATAATTTTTTGTTTCCTTTTTTCTAAAGGACAATTACTTGTCTCTCAAGTTGTATTAGATTCATTAAAAGCTATAAATAAAAGGGCTCTATGATTCTAGACTCTTCCAGCAATAATCATAGGCCTCTTCTACTGGTTCTTCATCTCTCTTCTCTTATTCTTCTTCTTCTCTCTTTTCTCTGTTCAAGTTCAACTACTGTTTTGATTATTTAAAGCTTGTTTTCTAACAACAATGTTAGCACCAGAAGCAAACAGACTTGACCCTGATATTCAAACTAGTGATAACAGTTTGAAATTAAGCCCATAACAACTAAATCCATCGATAATCTAGTTCCCTATAAGTGGGAAATGTTGGACACAATGTCTTAAATTTCATCACTTTGCATTTGGTGGCTGATTCTAAAAGGCTGTAGGGCCTAAAGGAATTAACCCACCTTGCATCTTATCTTTGCTTTTTGGGCTTTGATGAACTGGCAAGTCCATTTGGGGGTTCATGGATGGGAGTCCGCTAGAAAAATTGCTTCGGTTAATGACTATTTCAGTAAAACGTACCTATATAATTGTTGTGAGGCAATAATATTTGTAGTTCTATTAATAGGGGTAGAATTGTCTTGTTAGGATATTTTCATTATTCTCATTGTAATAGTTCCACAAAGGGAATAACTGTTTCTTTGTTTGCAAGTTGTTAATATTTGGTCTAGGGAACCCTAGAACCCAAATCCTTCCCATCACAGACCACCACCACCCCATCGCAGCCTAGGCCCACCACCACTACCATCCGGACCATTGCCACAACCTTCGCTCCCTAACAATAGGTCCTAGAGGTGTGGCACCCCTTCTGTGACTCACCTAGGCCTATTGCCTCCTACCACCAGGCCTTCCTAGACCTAGTGACAGCCCTAGAGGGATCACAACCCTTGTGTGATCCATCTAGGGCTATCGCCCCTTACCACTGGCAACCCCAAGACCTGACGATAGCCTCTGATCCTTGCGAGGGCTCCTAAAGAAGTCGCTTCCCTGATTCAACTCCTCTAACACCATGGCCTCTCCTTTTTGCCCCTTTTTCTCTACACCTATGGCTCTCCTCCCTGGTGGTGAGCACTTTTCTCCTGCTAAGGGATCTTTTTCCTATTGATGTTGTGATCTGATTTTTATCAGTTATTTGTTTCTGTGTTATGGTCGATTCAGCTACCTTCGCTTCTTCTTGTACATTTGGTATGGAGGAGGCTCCTGTTTCTTCTGTTTCTTGAGATCATGACTTCTCCCTGTTTTAGATTACCATTGTCAAACTTAATGGGACCAAATATCTCCGCTTGTCTTGATTTGTGTCTCTGGCAGTTATTGCTCATGGTCTTACATATCATCTTTATTGACATTCTGTCAAGCCATCTTCACGTGGTATGGCACCAGATAAGTTGAAGACTGATGAGTGCTTGGTTATGGGGGATTTCTTTTTATTTCCATTGAACCAAGTATTGCAGAAAGTTATCTTTTACTTCTTAATGTTGCCACAATCTGGAAAGTTGCCAAGGAGACTTATTTAAAGGTGGGAAATGATGCACATTGCTTTGAGATTTGATGAAAAGTATGTCAGCTACAATAGAAGGAGCTCACTCTATCCTAGTACCACAATACTTTTCATGGATACAATCAGACCCTGGACTTCTACTGGTGTTTTACTCCATCCTGTGATGCTATAATGTTGCTGTCTACTAGAAGTGGGAAGATGAACTTCATGTTTATGATTTTCTGATAGGCTTGAATATTGAGTTTAATCATGCTTAGATTATTTCACGAGAGCCTTTTTCTTCATTAGAGCAAGCATATGTTGTGTGAGGACAGTCGTAGGACCGCAACGATGCACAATCAGATGCTAGACAAATTTGCATTGGTGGCTGGTACAAGTAATCAGAATCATATAAGTGACTTTTCTCAAATACCAGTTAAATGTGAGCATTGTGGTCGAGAGCGTCATACCAAGGACAGGTGTTGGAAGTTGCATGGTCGTCCAGCTAATTCTCGTGGAGGAAAAATGCTAGTCGAGGAGGAAACTAGGCTTTTACCCATCAAGCTAGTTCTAACATCTTGAGTACACTAGCACCTCTCTCCTTTGACAAGCTCTAGCGCCTTCGCCAGTTGATGACTAGGCTTGATGTATCTTCTTCTGTGCCAACTCCTAGTGCGAGTGTTGCTTTTGCCATAGCTCCCCTTTCAGATACACCATCTACCATAGGTATCTTCTATTGTCACAATGTCAACTCAACTTATTCATCTTGGATAATTGACTCTGGAGCAACCAACCATATGATTGGGTCTTCATCTTTATTTGATACATATTCTTCTGTTCCCTTAATCCAAGTTATTTGAACTGCTGATGAGTCTCTTTCCCCTATATCTTAAAATGGATCTATTATTTGTTCACCTTCCTTAACATTATCTTCTGTTATGTTCCTAAGTTGTTTGCTAATCTTTGTCCATTAGTTAGTCTCACTTGTGACATGAACTGCAAAATAATTTTTTTCCCTTGTCACTGTGTGTTTTAGGACCTAGAAACAGGGTGTACGATTGGTAGTGTTAGACAACAAAGGGGCTCTATCTGCTAGACGAGTTTCATCAATTTTCTTCTACAGCCTCTGATTCCACCTCTCTTGCTCTCTTCATTATGTGGCATCATCGTTTAGGCCACGTTCCCTTACCTACATTATCTAAGTTTTCCCTGATTTAGTTATGTGTTGTAATTCGAATGATTTTCATGGCGATGCTTGCATTTTAGTCTAGTAAACTAGACATGGTTATCTAGTTTTAGATAATCATAGCACTATTCCTTTTTTTTTATTATTCACTCTGATGTGTGGGGTCCATCTTGGACTGTTTTTATTTCTGAACATGTGGTTTGTTACCTTTATTGATTGTTACACTAAAACCACGTTGGTCTACTAACTGCACCAAAAAAGTGGTTTTTTTTAATGTTTCCTAAATTTTCCAAAAATGGTTAGTACATAGTTTGGGGCCATAGTAAAATCCTACTCTGTGTTATCACGCTACTTCTTGTCGTATATTTATCTTCATGGATGTTGTTCCAGGAACAAGTTCCCTTCTTTGCCCTTTTACCTTAGTGGAGAGTTCCTACTTTGGATATGTTGAAAGAAACGATTGTGGTGAATGGCTTTTTTGATCAATGATCTCAAGCTCTCTATTTATAATTAAGTGGAAAGTACACTATTACAAGGAATAGAATTCTACATAAATACAAACTTTAATTTAACTCCTATACAAACTTTAATTTAACTACTAGTAGAATCCAACACTCCCCCTTAAGTTGAGGCATAGATATTAGTCATGCCCAACTTGCCTACAATAGGAAGGAAATCTCTTTCTTTCAAACCCTTAGTGAAAACATTTGCTACTTGGTCTCTAGATCTTACAAAAGGCATGCAGATGAGCCCTTGTTCCAACTTTCATTTGACAGAAATCCTGTTAATTTCAATGTGTTTAGTTTGATTATGTTGCATCGGATTATTAGCAATACTAATAGCAGCCTTGTTGTCACAATATAACATCATAGGGTTTGGAACTTGGACTCCAATATCTTGTAGCAAGCCTTTCAACCATAGTAGCTCACAAACTCCACGAACCATAACTCTATATTCAGATTCAGTACTAGATAAAGCTACCACATTCTGTTTCTTACTTCTCCAAGTAACTAGTTACCTCCAACAATGGTACAGTAACCTGAAATTGACTTCCTGTCTGGAGATCCAGCCCAGTCTGCATCAATGTATGCTTCTACTTTTAGATTGTCAGTGAGTGACAAAAGTATTCCTTTTTCAGGAGTTCCCTTCAAATACTGTAGTATTCTGATAATAGCGTTCATATGAGCTAAATATGGATCATGCATGAATTGGCTCACTATACCTATAGCATAAGCGATGTCTGGCCTAGTGTGGGACAAGTAAATAAGCTTCCCTACTAGCCTTTGGTATCTTCCTTTGTCCACTGGTTCTCCCTCTTTATCTTTAAGTTTAGCTCCAGCTTTAATAGGGGTATCAATTGCTTTACACCCCAACATTCCCACTTCTGATAATAGATCTAGGACATACTTTCTTTGGTATAGATATACCTTTCTTTGATCGAGCCACCTTAATCCTTAAGAAATACTTTAACTTCCCTAGATCTTTAATTTCAAACTTTGCCAAGAAAGTCCTTCAACTTTTGAATTTCTTCACCATCATTCCCTGTGATGACAATATCGTCTACATAGACAATAAGAAGTGTGATGTTAGTACTTGATTTCTTGACAAATAGTGTATGATCAGCATTGCTTTGCTTGTACCCAATAGAAGTCATTGCCTTCAGTAGGTGTCCAAACCAGCATTTAGGAGACTGTTTTAACCCATATATTGACCTCTTCAACCGACAAACTTTCCCTACAATATTGTCATCGGAGAAACCGTGTGGGATTTCCATATAGACCTCTTCTGCTAACTCCCCATGCAAAAAGGCATTCTTTACGTCTAGTTGGTGTAAGTTCCAGTCTTTGTTTACAGCTACAGACAACAGAACTCTGACAGTGTTTAGTTTCGCCACAGGGGCAAAGGTCTCCTGATAATCAATCCCATAGGTTTGGGTAAACCCTTTGCAACTAGTCTAGCTTTCAACTTGTTGACTGATCCGTTCGTATTTTGTTTAACCACAAATACCCATTTGCAGCCCACTGGGTTTTTTTTCCTGGAGGAAGTGTAACGAGCTCCCAAGTGTCATTTTTCTTCGTTGCCTGCATTTCCTCTACCATAGCTACCTTCTATTCTTATCAGCATAGGTTTCCTGCCAACTTTAGGAATAGATACAGATGACAGAGAGGATATAAAAGTACGGTAGGAGTCAGACAAAGAGTTATAAGAAACATATTTAGCTATAGGATGTTGAGTACAAGATCTGACCCCTTTTTTAACAGCAATATGAAGATCAGAAGAAGATACCTTAAGGGGAACAGTATAATCTGATTCTGGAGCAGGAGCCTGAAGTGGTAACGTATCACCTTTCTCCACCTGCTTTAGCCGGTTGTAATTCTTCCTTTAATAAGTCTGCACCTCCTTATTCTGGTCAATCTGGTTTTGAAAGACCCCAATAGTGTGTCTCACAGGAGTGGTTTCCCCCTGGCTAGGTTCTTCACATGGTTCAGAAATCGAAGGGGGAGGATTAGACTCCTCAAGTATATTGGCCGAAGTCTCCCCCTGGTCAGGAAACTCTTCTGGGACTCTTAAGTTGTGTTGGTGTGTGATAGGAAGACCTAGAGTCGGAAAGAACATCTCTCCTCTAGGACTCTCCCCTTGGAGAGGTGTATAGTAAGGGCAAAACTCATGAAAAATTACATCCATGGATACAATGGTTTTCTTGGAGGGAGGATGATAACATTTGTACCCTTTCTGAGTAGCAGAGTACCCCAAAAATATGCAGTGTAGGCCACGGGGAGCCAGCTTACTTTGGTGGGCTGTGATTTTGGCATAACACACGCATCCAAAAACCTTTGGGGGAATAACAAAATAAGAGGCTCCCTGAAGAATCTCATTAGGACATTTAAAACCAAGTATCCTACTGGGCTTCCTATTCATAAGGTAAGAAGCAGTGAATATAGCATCACTCCAGTACTGGTCAGGTACATTCATAGCAATCATAATGGAATGGGCTATCTCTAAGAGATGCCGATTCTTCCTTTCGGCCACCCCATTTTGGGCAGCCGTATCAACGCAACTGGTCTGATGTATTATGCCAAAGTCATAGAGATATCTTTGAAATTCACCATTAATATACTCCGTGCCATTGTCACTAAGAAGGATCTTCACAATGGCATTGAGCTGAGTTTTAATCATATTATGAAAATCACGAAAACATCGAAAAACCTCATTGTTTTATTTTAAAAGATAAATCAATGTAGAACAAGAGTGACAATCAATAAAAGTAACAAAGTACTTATGGCCAGTATTAGACACACGTCGGCAAGGACCCCACACATCAGTATGAATTAGCATAAAAGGAATAGGTTTTCTATTATGAAGAGAAGGTAAATAAGTAGAACGAGTTTGCTTCGCAAAAATGCAGGCTTCACAAAAAAATTATCCTCATTACAAGAAGAAATCAAATAAGGTAATATTTTTTTAAGAGTTCCTAGAGGGGGGTGACCTAGCCTACGGTGCCACTAATGAAGGTCTGATATTCCCGAATGGACCGGATTAGAAGATGTAGTCAAAGCAGACGCAGATTCTCCAATCGGCTCGAGCAATAAAGTCCATTGTCTAGTTTACCACGTCCAATCTCCTTCCCCGTGACCAGATCTTGGATGACACAATAAGATGGGAAAAATGTCACTTTTCAATTCAAGTCATGTGTAAGACTACTGATAGAGAGCAAGTTAGTAGAGAAAGAGGGAACATGTAAAACTTTAGACAAAGAAAGTGATGGAGAATGCTGAATGGTCCCTTTTCCAGCAATGGAAGAATAGGAGCCATCAGCAATTCGAACTTTATCCTTTCCAGAAGTTGGAGAATATTGTAAGAAAGTGGAGGATAAACCTGTTATATGATCTGTGGCTCCTATATCAATGATCCAAGGAGTAGAAACTGAAGAAGCTTGAAAGCTTGTAAAAGTTTTACCTAAAGTAGCAAGGTAGGAGTTGGTATGGGTAGTAGAGGAAGCAGTGGTCGAGGCTGTACCGGCAGTAGAAGACTGCAGAATATGTCGCAGAGTAGCAAACTCCTCTTGTGAAAAACCAATGTCTACAGTGGGTGTGGTGGAAACTGTCTTAGACAGATTAACCTTTGGTTTTCCCTTTTTTTGTGCTCGTTTTTGCTCAAAATCAACAGGTTTCCCATGCAGTTTCCAACAATTTGCCTTGGTATGATATGGTTTGTGACAGTGCTCACACTTGACAATCTCCTTAGCCGGATCGGATTTAGTTCGAACAGACTGTAATGCTGATTTCTCCATAATAGGAGTATGAAACATGGCTAAGCGACGACTTTCCTGACACTGAACAAGAGCATAAGATTGTTCTAGTGTAGGAAAGGGAGAACGACTTAAGACTTGTACTCTAATATGATCGTACTCCACATTCAAACCTGCCAAGAAGTCATATACCCGAATCTTATCAATGTGCTTCCTATAAGTAGTCACATCATCTGGGTTAGTGGGATGATAATCCCCATAATGATCCAACTCCTGCCAAAGAGATCGCAACGCGGCATAATATTGGGCCATAGTTAGTTCCTTTTGGGTAGTCTCATGAAGCTTCTTTCGTAGCTTATAAACCTGTGCATCATTCCCCAACTGTCCATATGTTTCAATAGTAGCCTTCCAGATTTGGGCTGCAGTATCAAGTAATAGATATCCATGGGCAATATTTGGAATCATGGAATTCAAAAGAAATGACATAATAAGAGAGTCATTCGAGATCCATTTATCCTATGAAACGCTTGTGGTAGTAGGTTTGATAGTGGTGCCTGTAATGCGTCCAACAAGTCCTCTTCCGGCAATAGTCAGGTAAGCAAATTGGGACCAAATCAAATAATTTGTCCCATTAAAGCTTACCGAAAGAGGATGAAGAGTGGGGTAATGTTCGAAGCCGGTGGGAGCAGGAGTACCATCAATAGTTGTCATGTTGACAAAATTATTTGCAGTTCTTCAGTCTTCAACCTTTCGAAGTAACATAAATGTTGCAGAATGCAATAGCCTAACAACCCAAAACAATTCTAAGTAATGATAACATGTGAAAAGTATCTCCTCAGGTTACCTCCAATTAATATATTGTTGAACCAAAGTACACCAGGAAAGACTGGAGGGACACAACCGGTTCGCTTAAATACCAGACTCCTTAGACAAAATTTTCCTAGACATGCACTTAATCACCCAATATACATTTCCAGGATACCCGAAAAAAAACAAACACGGTCCAAAGTGCAACGGGTCCAATTTTTTTAACTTTAGAAAATTACAAGTATGCCCCTGAAAAACTGGAAATTACAAATGACTCCCTGGAATTTTGGAAAATGACAATAAGGTCCCTAAAAATGCAAATTACGCATAAGTCCCTGCAGTTATGCTAATTTACTAATAAGTCATTGAGAGAATTCAAATTTACAAAATAAACCCCTTGTTTTAATTCGATAAATTGACGGTAAATTCAATCGGTAGATGAAGCACCACAAAGAAACTATTCAGCGATTCAATCGTGATCGATCGCAGGGACTTCGGCAACGAAATTGAGACTTAAAACACCAGAAATTCAGAGAAAAATCAGAGGTAAACTCACTGTTAGGCGCAGGAAGCAGCAGCGGTAGTAGCAGGGTCTTTGCGTCTGCTGTTTCTCCTCCTTTTTTTCTCGTCGATTGCACAGAAGGAAACGGCGCAGTACCTCAGCAGCGGTGGTAACTGGAAGCAGCAGCGGCGGTAATATGAAGCGTGGTTCTTCTTCTCTTCTTCTTTTTTTTCTTTTTTCTGGTTTTCGAGGTTTGCAACAGAAAAGATAGGCAGCGGTAGTAACTGAAGAACGATGGTGACCCAATTGCAATGGTTTGCGATGGGTTTGAAAGAGAGAAAAAAATAAAGAAGAGAGAAGAAAAAATTCTAATTGAATTTAGGCTCTGATGCCATGATGAAAGAAACGATTGTGGTGAATGGCTTTTTTGATCAATGATCTCAAGCCCTTTATTTATAATTAAGTGGAAAGTACACTATTCCAAGGAATATAATTCTACATGAATACAAACTCTAATTTAACTACTAGTAGAATCCAACAGGATATTTCTCTTGAGATTCCCGCTAATGATCCTCCTTTGGAAGATGATGTGACCAGATAGGAACAATTGGTAGATTAGAATAATGATGTGTTGGGGGAGCAACGACCTCTGATGAGTTACTAAAGGCGATTTGCAAGAGAAGATCCCCCTTCTGAATTGACTTAGTTGGAAGCTTCTACTCTTAATCATGAGGTAATAGTTCTTGGTGACTCTGTTTCTGAACCATCTCTTGATCCCACTTTGGACTTACTAATTGCGTCGAGAAAGCAACCACCTACATGTACCAAACACTCTTATCTCAAATTTGTTTTTTATTAGTCCCTATCCCCAGAATTTCAAAGCTTTGTTCCCTCTTTGTCCTTTACTTGTGTTCCTAACACATAGCAGGAAGCATTCTCTCATTCAAACTGAAGAAAGCAATAAATGAGGAAATAAGAACTTTGATAAAAAAAGGTGTTGGGAACTTGTATCTTTGTCTACAGGAAAGCGGACTATTGGGTGCAAATGGGTATTTGTCATCAAACACAAGGAGATAGGACCGTGGAGAGATACAAGGCAAGATTAGTAGTCAAGGGCTTCACTCAAACTTATGGAATAGATTTTCAGGAACCATTTACCTCAATTGCCAAGATGAAGAGTACAATTTAGGTTGTTCTCTTATGTGCAGTAAATAAGGGGTAGAGCTTGTAGCAGCTGGATGTGAAGAATGCTTTCCTTTATAAAGAAATTCAGAAGGAGGTATACATGGATATACCACTTAAATATGTTACCATTGAAACTCATGGGAAAGTGTGCAATTTGAAAAGAGCATTGTATGGGCTAAAAATATCCAAGGGCTTGCTTTAGAAGATTTCATAAAGCCATGGTGTCTAATGGTTACAAACAGAGTAATATAGATCATACCTTGTTCATCAAGGGAGAGAATTCCATACTAGTGTATTTATAGTATATGTGAATGACATTGTGATCACATGTATTTGTGAGGAAGAGATTTCAGCCTGGAAGACCTTTCTGGGGATCGAATTTGAGATCAAAGACATGTGAAAGCTTTGGTGCTTCCTACTATTGGAATTAACATATTCGGCCAGTGGTGTTTCCCTCTCTTGAAGGAAGTATACTTTGGGTCTACTGGAATGGAATGTTAGGGTGCAAGCCAATTGAGACTCCTATTGAGCCTAATCCACACTTGAAGGCAAAAGAAGGAGAACCAGTTGATAAGACAAGCTATCAAAAGTTGGTAGGAAAATTGATTTATCTATCTCATACTAGATCGGATATCATATTTGCTGTCAATCTTGTTAGCCAGTATATGCATGGTCCTTACTCCTCACACTTGCATGGTATTAGTTTTATTAATAGGGGTAGCATTGTCTTGTTAGGATATTTTCATTATTCTCATTGTAATAGTCCCACATGAGGAATGCCTATTTCTTTCTTTGCAAGTCACTAATATAAATAAAGGGCTGCTATCTTATTCAGAAATAAGTCAGCATTTAGGTTATGAAATCTCCCCCCCCCCCCCAAATTATTGGATCATCCTGCTTACAAAGAGTTGATTATTCCAATCGTTATGTTGATAAGCATCTTTAGGTCATGCTGGAAATAAATTCATGATGACGCAGACAACAAATCCATACAATTTTGAAGCCAATGGACATAGTCACTTTGCATAAAAGGGTAAGGTGGTTAGATTCCTGATCCCATTAGACTATTTCAATATTATTTGTGTGTATGACCAATAGTCCAGGTGATTCAAGGGGGGGAGGTTCCAGCTTTGTGTTATTTGCCAGGTTTAGTTTTGTTTCTTCCCCTGCAATCAGGAAAGAGCTATTCAGTTAGCCAAGATATAAGGGTTGGTTAGGGTGGTTATAGGGTTTGTGTATAATGAAGTGGACTTCGGTAGTTGTTGCACGTCATTCTCTAGTGTCAAGGAATATAAATATTTATTTTCTGTTTTCCTCTTGTTTTATTGCCATTATCATTTTCCAAGACCAAAAGCCCCTCCATCACATTCATGGTTTTGCTGCTACCTGGAAATAACCTTTTTTCTTCTTGTTAAACATACACCACCAAAATCAGGTTAAGTATACTGATGAAACCAGGCCCACCCCCCCACCCCATACCCCAAATTAAAACCCTCAAAGATGGACCCTAGAACCAAGCCCAATGTGCGTACCAAGGGCTGGCCGAATTTTGTCCAGGGGTATTTTTGTCATTTGAAAAATTTCGGGTGTGTTAGGTCTGGGTCCCATTGAGTCTAGTGTGTTGTTTGGACCCTAGATTTATTCTTATTTTATTTTTCTGATTATTATTTTGTAAGATATTTGAGAGTCCTTGTTTAGGTGAGATCCCTAGTTAGTTTGCAATCCACAATTTGAGTCCACTTTAATATCCTTATTTTTAAGACTTTATATCTACTCTTAGAATTTGGATTGGAGTCCTATGGAGTTAGTTATAGAGTTTTTTAATGTCAAAGTATTTGAGTTTGTTGGATAACCCAA
The DNA here is from genome assembly GCF_041222555.1 of Hakea prostrata. Classification (NCBI taxonomy): domain Eukaryota; kingdom Viridiplantae; phylum Streptophyta; class Magnoliopsida; order Proteales; family Proteaceae; genus Hakea; species Hakea prostrata. The sequence goes on from NC_142603.1 coordinate 41,572,641, forward strand.
TTAGAGTCGTAGTTGGTTTCCAACTTAAGAGTCCTTTTCAATTTCTCATTGGAGTTAAAGCCCTCCAGCTATGTAATTTTCAAGTTGAATTGTATACAAATCTGAGTTTGGAGGAAATCTAGGTTATGGTCTTCTTGGGAGGGCCATGGTGGAATTTGAGAGTTGTCTTCTTCAAGTGTTCTTCAAATTACAGCAGTCATTCAACACAAACAGCAGCCTTCTCCCTCAATCAAGTAAGTCTAGCCCCCTCCCCTCCCCATTCCGGCCCCCCTTCCCCTAGCTTACGGCACCCTTCCCTATCCTTCCCTTCCTACCACTAGCCTCCCTCACCCCTCCCACCTAAATTCTGGATATTCCAGCAACTTTTCCCCATTGCAGATCCCCTTCAGCCCTCTTCCCTAACCTGTGACACCTCTAGAACCCTTCCCCTTCGGTTTCCTTCTTCTTTCCCCCCTTCTTTATCTTGCAGCAGCTTAGGAAGCCAATAAAATAAAGAAAAAAAGAAAAAAGAAAATAAAAGAAATAAAATTGGGAAAAAGAAAAGAAGAAAGAAGAATTCAAGAATTATTCAAGAATTTAAGAGATATGTCAAGAACCTTAGAACAGCTCCCCTACCTTCTCCCTATTCATCCCTAAATGTTCCCAAGACCCAACCGCAAGTTTGCAACCCCTTCCCCCTAGCCGCAGGCCTTCCACACCCTTTCCCCCCACCCCATTCCACCTGAATTTGATCCCATAGCTGGATTACTATTTTCTCAAATTAACCAATCCCGTCTAGATTACTGTTAACCTAAACTTTCCCAAGTTCTTCCCTAAACTCTTTAACTTTTCCCCAATCCCACCCCATCTTGGGTCTTGTCAAAACCCTAATTTTCGCAAACCCTCCCCCACACAATCCTCAAACTACTAGGCTACTACTTTGAGTTATAATATTTGATCCAAGATTCTGAAGCATTAGTTATTTGATTGCTGGTTCACAAGGAGAGAATCCTGGAGTGACCCAATATTAGGGTTTGATATCGAAATTCCTAAACCCTAGAATCTGGTCACATCATATAATCTGGGTTAAAAACTGCAAATTTTTCTGTACCATTTCAAGTTTCAAAAATCTCACTTAAATAATTTTCAAAATAAATTCCTTTCCAAGCAAATCTAACATTGTCCCCTAGACACCTTGGGCCCATCTCCCATCTCATCCTTCTTCTCTACCCTCCTCAGACCTTCAGCCTTCTCTTCCTACCAGTCCTAAGCTTGCTTCGCCCTCCCATCCTTCCAATCCCCCTTGGCCACAATTTTGGTGTCTTCTGGCAGCATTGATTGTATGCAGGTTGCCTCTTACATTTCCGAGCATGGTAGTTCTTTTGAATCCAAAACTCCTTCACCTCTGCTTTGAAGCAGGAGAAGGAGTTGCCCCACCAGAAGGCTCACCGCCTTGGTGAAAACTTCACTGTGGAGCTCATGTCTTCGAGAAAGAAGAAGAAAAATATGAAAATAGCATTGCTTTTGAGTTGTCTTGCCTCTTTGGTCTCCGCTTAGTGCCTGTTTATTTTTCTTCGTTTTGCCTTTGCTTAGGGCTTTATTGGCTTCTGTAGGGCTATGCCCTTTGCATATCTTATTGTACTCTTCCCCCGCCCCCCCCCCCTTTTTTCTTTCTTCTTTGGTTAGTGAATTATATATTCATAAAAAAAAATAAAAAAATTGTTCCCAGGACTTTCAGCATTAAGTGATGATCAACAAACCGTGGAAAAGCTGCAGTACAATGAAAATGGTAATGCTCGCCAGCCTGGCCTCTTAAAAGCGGTGGATACACTTATACAGTTCACTCGTCCTTATGCTTCTTTTGGTGGTGTAAGTTTTCTATTACACTCTAAATGTGACAAGTTGATACTTCTTAAAAAAGTGAAATTGTTCTCAGAGCACCATATATGTGTTTATGTGTTTTTCTACTGATCAGATTGTGGGGATAATATCAGCGTCTCTTTTTCCAGTAGAAGCTATTGCTGATCTTTCCCCTAAATTTTTTATGGGAATATTCCAGGTAAGCATTAAGGTTTCAAATTGTCAATAGATTCAAAATCTTTTCCAAAATTTTCTGAGGACTTACAGGTAACATTTAAGGTTAGGAAGATATAATATATCCTTTGTATTGGTATGTTACTGATGTTATTTTGTTTCAGGCTGCAGTTGCAATGACGGTGATGAGGTTTTATGTTAGTGGCATAAACCACCTATATGATGTTGAAATTGACAAGGTATGACTGAGTGTGATTATTTGGTTTATTTGGTTACATGCAAGTAATTTAATGATTAAATTAATGTCTTTTCATTTTGTTTAAGGACATATGGTTAACATGATTGCCTTTAATCTCTATTTTCATCGCTTGCTTCTTAGTATTTTTCCTATGTTTTCAGATTAACAAAAAACATTTCCCTCTGGCTTCCGGAGCTTATTCAACTGAAACTGCTTGGGCCATTACTTGCGCAGCTGCCTTGCTGGTATAAGTGTTATATTTATTTGTCTCAAATACATGAGTAAAACTTTGACTTACTGAGGGGTAAAAAAAAAATTCTTAAAATTCTAAGAACTTTTATATGTAATGAGAAAGGATTACTAAGTCTCTCTCCTAAAAGATAATTAGTGGAAATCTTAAAGGGAGTGAAAAAATAATGTTATAGAGCTTTATTCATATAAAGCTTAGGTAATTAAAGTTACATTTTACAAGTTCATGTTTTACATTTCTCATGACAATACAACCTTGATTTCTGGGATCTAGAAATTGGATCCATTTTCCCAAGTGCTACTAATATGGGCTTATTAAGTTGTTTGTGGTTTAATGAACAAGTGGGATTTATTGCCTCATCTAAAACAGTGAGAAAGAAGAGGAGCAGTAGGTGAATTTTTCTGTCACAGACATTTGTTTGCAAGAGAAGAAGGCGTGGGAAAGATAGAAATGATGGACCCACTGGTAGTGGGGTAGGGGAACCATAGTTGTCAAGGCGTCGCTTAATCGTCGCCTCGGTGTCTGGGCTCCTTCGGAGCGCCTCAAATTGGCGTCGCCTTATTTTTAGGCAATAAGGCGTCTGTTTTTTTTTCTTTCTTTTTTAAATCACGAGAAAGATGCCTAATTGAAGGCATATATTGAAATACTTATTAGATTCCGATTGTAAAGTATCTATTGTTTGAACCTATATGCATATGTATAATGACGCTACATGTGATCAAATGTTAAAATAAAAATAAAAACAAACAAAATTGAAAGAGATTAAGTTCTTGACTCAAGTCTCACACTCTCACTCTCACTCTAATCCCTAATCTCTTTCTCTCTTCCTCTCTTCTTCTCTTCCATTCCCGCAGCGACACTCCGGCAAGCAGTGGTCAATGACAAGCAACTTCTTCTCTTCCTTTTTTCTTGCGACTTCTTATTTAGGACCTATTATGTGTGGTTTGTAGTATGTTGGATGACTTGAGGTAGTCTGATATTAGTATTTTTATTATATAAGATATGATAGATTTAGAGTGAATGAGATGTACACTAAAAATTTCACTTAAAACGCCTCAACCGCCTCAAAAGCGCCTCGGAGGGCGCCTCGTCGACTCATTGCCTCAATTAGCCTAAACCGCCTTGCATCGCCTCGTCACCGTGACAACTATGAGGGGAACGGGAAAGGAAAGGAAAGGATTTTATTGAAAACTTTAAAATGTGGTTCCCATGTGTTATATTTATTTATTATTATTAATTTTTTTCCCATTTTCCTCCCTTTCTCACAATGTCCCACCTAAAAGTGTAGGACTGCTACAAGAGATGGGGTGGAAAAGTTGCTTTGCCGCGTAAGCAGACAACTTCCTTAAATCATGGAGGGTTTTCTCTCTATTAGTTGACCCTGGCTAAACAAAAGAACCCAGATTTTGCTATTTAGTCGAAAAGCTTACTTTTTCCGACCACTTCTTTTCTACCCCACTTTATTTCAGTCAAACAAACAATATGTTAAGGTTAGCAGTGTTCTGATGTTAATCAGATTTGTACTTTATAATGAATAAAACATGGGCAATAAGAAAAGAGAGAGACTAGATTTACCAAGTTGGTAAGTTTCAACTTCCAATTGGCCGTGTTTGAACTGTTTTTGATAGAAGAATGCAAGCTTTGGTTTGGTGAAACAGAGAGATTCTGGTTGGTGTTGCCAAACAGGATTTGCTTAAACTCCACAGTGAGAAGATAGCAGTTTCTTTTGGTCTTATGAATATAGGGAAAGGGGCTCCTATCCATACAGTGAAAAATTTGAGGGTTTGTTCTGGTGTCTCTCCATGAAACTAGTATCTAGGCTTTAGAATTGCAATCTCATTATCTGAGACCAAAAGCATTTCCATCATTTCATGAATGGGCACTGTTATGATTATTGGTCTATATCTAATTTTTCCAAGAGGCTTGTAACTTTGTAAATAATGTGATGCAATGATACAAATTATAGGCAGTAGCCTAATTATTCATTTGTCATTAATCTCTCTTATCTTACCTTTTGGTTGTTCCTATTTGGTTCTTTGCCACTGTAGATTAAGCTTAATCATATCAGAGACTTATGATGCAACAGTGAGATAGGAATCCCAAACCTATTTAATTTGACTATTTTCACCTTTGCAAATCAATCTCCTATAAAAAATCCTTTCGGTTGTTGACGATCAAAACCTTGGTTGCTACCTTGGAAAATAGAGGATCAAACATTGGTTGTTTGTCAGAAGTTTTGGTTGGGTAAATGGGATAGATGAAAAAAAGAAGTTATGCCTCATTCTTGGTATAAATGCTGTTTTCCTTAGTATGCTGGGGGTCTTGGTTTCAAGAGGTTTTAAGACTGCTCTAACCAGGGATGGAGACATTTGACCCAACCCAACCCAACCCAATTCTTTGTGCCTTTTTTCCTAACTCATCTCTTTTTTATCCCAAGGTGATGAATAAGAAGGGTTCTTTGACTTGGAACAGCTTACGCAGTATTTTACCTATTCTTGCAGGGATGGTTTTCAAATGTGTTGGCAATGGATTAGAGATCTTCTGGTTTGATCCTTGAGTTCATATCACTCAGGATCATAAAATTGGAGAGACTAATTACAATTTTCAACCACGGGGTGCCCGAGTTGAGATGTGGTGGGAGGAGGGTCTCCTTTAGATCCTACTATTCTCAATTGCTTCCCTACCAATCTGTTACCTTATTTGTTATCCTTTTCACTTCAGCCTCCTTCTGATGTTTGGATTTCTACTCCTTGATCAGGATTATTCTCCTCTAAACTGGCTGGCAAAGCTTTATTTCAAGCAAAGTAATCTGCAGTTCATTTTGAATTTTCTGCCTGGCGGAAATTTTTTGGAAGTTATCTCTTCCTTTTTTGGCGTGTTCTACATGTAGGCACTCCAGTTAAGGCTATCCTAACCCAGTGGACTACAATGCAATCTTGTGTTTTCTGTGGCACTTGTGCCGAATCCATTGGGCACATTTTTATTTCTTGTGAATGGACTAAGCGCGTATGGGCTGCAGGACTGTTAGTACTGAGAATTAAGTTCTTAACTCGCGCTCTTGGCTTCACCTTTGCAATGCTCTAATTCATGAATTTTCTCTTGATTAACCCTCTGCTAGATGGATGATGTCTGTCTTTTTTTTTTTCAACTTGTTATTTTATATGGTTGATTCGTAACAAAGTAATTTTTAATAAAAAGAAACTGCGGACCCGCATAGGGTCTTGAATTATGTATCTCTGGCGAGGTAAACAATGTATTGAACCCCCTGGATTTCCGGGGTTGATCCAGGAAAAGTGGTACTATCACACATTCAATACCTGCATCTGTTCTTCTTTACAAGATCTACTCTCACTTCATGGTCCAATTCTACTGTGTGCAGAGGTTCATAATTCAAAATTGAACCGGACAGGGTGGATCTCTAGAATTTTTTTGGAAGGGTCCTTCAAAGTTATTTCATTGGGATGTTTTGTGTCAAGTAGCTTTTTGCAGAATTTGCTTTCTTGCGTTCAATCAGGGTTAGATCAAGCGCTTCTTTCCCAGACCAGGATAAGAGAAATTTGGTGTACTGAGCAAGCATTCCTTGATCTCCTTCCTAGACCTTCTAAGAAACCTTGGCCTTTAGATCTTTCTAACAGCCTGATCAACATTCTAACCCTCTCTAAGCCAGCCATATTTAGTCCTTTTAAGAATGAATTTTTGCTTCATTGTTTTACCAACCTAGCCAGACAAGCTATGTATAGTTCTAGGGAGACTATATATATTAAAAAAAAAAAAAACTACTTCTCTCAAATCTGTCCTCCATAGATAAAGATGACGAAGAGAGAGAACTCTCCTTTTTCTTGGTATGGCTTGTTTATTGGAATGTTCTGCCATCCATGGAGTGGAATAAGGTCAATTTGTCTCTCAGATACGAACTTTCCGAGCATGGGTGGAGCTCCCTTAGGGGGGGGGGGGGGGCTTGTTTGTTGGCTTGATACCTAATGTTAATATCTGAGATACCATTCTGCCGTTTCTGCCCCCCGTTTAGGAGTTACTAGTAGGGGTATTTAGCATCTTTTGAGGATGAATTGCTGGTGTTTTGGACAGAGTACAATGACCCTAGTAAGTCATGTTTGAACTATTTCTATTTCTTTTATTAATTATATCAAAACAGTAGTTGTTTGCATCTTTTCTTTCTATTACTTTCAAGGTTTGTGAGTTTTAGTTGCATTTCACTTGTTTCAACTTCCAGTTTAGTTTTAAAAAATAAAAGTTTGTAATGCTATTGCTATTTGATATTCCTGTCGATTTTCCTTTGTTCTTCCTTTTGGGATTGTGCTGGGGACATACTGACGTATGAATTATTAAGGGACTGGGGTTGATTTAATTGCTTATGGATCATTGTTTGTTTCCCTGCTTTCTACTTGTTTTTACTTTTCATTAGCGTCCCAAGCTTTCTATATACCATTAAAGTCTGTCATTGTGATTTTTTGAGTATTTCTTTCGCAGAGCTTTTGTATCGGGACTTTGTCCCAGTCTCCAGCACTTTTGTGTGGGTTACTCATTTCTTTCGTATTTGGAACTGTATATTCCGTTAATGTAAGTTCGCTGAAACCATTTTCTTTCTCTTTTTCAATTTCGTATTATAGTAAACAGAAAAAGGCATTGACATTGTTAAAAAACGAATAAGAAAGTTTAGTAAGAACTAAAGAAAGAAGGAAAGAGAGAAATTTTTAAACTAGACGAAAATATTTCTATTAAGGGAGAAAATACTATGGGGAAGAAAATTTTCATTTATTATTTAATATTGTAAATTGAATTGAAATGATCCGATGATGCAATATCCATTTTAGAAATTTATTGGTTTCTACGTAGCTAGGGACGGCAAATAATTAGATCCAAGGCTAAGTATGTGGAGAATCCTACCTCAAAATATGAATAATATGGCATATATCTAAAAATTTTCATGGAAGTACTGCATCTTATAAATGTTTGTGGTATATCTTTGGAAAAATATTTCTCATCATCTCCCCCCAAATTCAACAATCCCAGACATTCCCACAGTATACCCACCAAATTAGATTAAGTCAAATATTTAAGTGAATGCTCCTACTGGTTTAAAACATGATTCTTTGAAATGTTTTACTCAAATCCCAGCAGTTGAACAAGTAGGGACTCAAGAACTCAAAATTAGCAACAGACCTATTTCTATTATTCCTCCCTAAGAAGGTTACTGGTTCAAATTTATTAACATGTGAAGTTCCTCCCCCCCCCCCCCCCCCACTTCTCTGTCTCTCTAATCAGTATGATATGTAGTTTTCAGATTAATTACTTGTGAAGCATACAGCATTTGCATTGAACTAGAGGGGCTTCAAAGTTTTTTGAGGGTTTTCATACATATGTTCTAATTTGACATTAAGAAATGCCATGTCTAAATACATAATACTAGGTTTTCTTTTGATTTTTTTTTTGTCATCTAGAGTGAGGGAAGAGATACGAATAAGATAAACTATCCCCCTATCAATTCCCAATGATACCCAGCAACACAATGAGTCCAGCAAACTGTCGAATTGATAAAAATATGATGAAACAATCCCTTTCTGGTGGCAATGCTGAAAGTGGATTTATGGTCTTTGTGTTTCTGTTTGGAGTATTTCTCTGGTCCGTTTGTATAATTTTTTTTATTTTAAATACTCTGATTTTTCATTGTGAAGGAAAGAGTATGTTTAGAAGTCAATGGTTTTAGAAGGACTGGCATTCAGAATCTTAAGAGAAGCAAGAAAGGAAAGAGGAAAATCAAGACATGCTTCATTAACTGCTATACCTATGGACAGGAACAAGGAAAAGCTGAACATCAATAATAGAGAAAGAAGAAAACTAAAAGGTTAGGATAAGGTTGGGTTGCACTTAATGGAGAGCATGGTGGGAGATCTTGCTCGAGAGTGAGATCTCGCCACTCCAAAATAGCAAGATCTCGACCGAGATGGCGAGATCTCGGTCGAGATCTACCAAAATTTTGGCGTAATCTCGGTGGCCTATCTCGGTGGGTTTTAGGGCCCCGGTTGGGCTGAAATTTGGTATTTAGCCTATTTAAGGCCTTTTGAACACATTGGTGGCCTTAGATTTGTGAGAAAATAACCCTAAGTATGTCTTCTAAGTCGATCCCATGTGTAAAATCAAAGTGCTGTGAAATGCAAGGTTAGACAACATGTAATGTAGAGATATCAAGTAATTCATGTTATCAACTATAAATTATCAAATGCATTACACATCAAACTATCAAAGAACTTAAATGTCTTCAAAATTTTACAACCATAAGAAGTTTTAGACTTTTAGTAAGTCATAAATCATAATCAATAAATTCACAATCACAAGAGTATGTGAGTAATAAGATTACAAGACAGCAAGAGTATTACTCAACATTCTGCATCAACTGATTCTGAACGGTGGCCACATATGATTCCCAAGTCAACTCATCACTGTAGTATGTCACATATCGGTTTAAATGTCACATTAAATTGGTTTCCATGAAAGTGTAGATCAAAGCTTGTGGATCAACATATATTTACATTAGACTTACACATCCATTGTAGAACATTCTATTTGAAAAAAATTCAAATTTGGGGGAAAATCTTACCTTTGTTGAAAAGCTAGTTGAAATAAGCTTGAATGATGATAATTTGATGTTATAGATGTCTTAAAGATGTTTAGAAGTTGAATCCCCAACAAATTCCGGCAAAAAATCAAGTTTTCGGCAAGTTTTTATGGTTGTAGTGAGAGAGAGGCGAGATCTCGCCGAGATATGGCGAGATCTCGGCGAGATGTGGTGAGATCTCCCATCTCGCAGATCTCGCCTCTCCTCTCGTCTCGCTATCTCAAAATAGCGAGATATCTCGCGAGTTCTCCCACCATGATGGAGAGGACTTCCACCAGGTTGAAATAGATAAACTTCTATCACGTTGAAATATAATCTTCATTTATGAAAACAAGATTCGTACAATTTAATCTGTTTGTTCAGTACATAGTTTTCCAAATTAAGGTTTCTATTATGTTATTTCTGAAGAATCACATATTATGACAATAGAATGAGGAAGATTAATGTCCTGATTTTTTTTTTTGGGATGAATAACATCCTGATTCATTTATTAAAAAATAGATCTTTCCGGCTTACTTGTCTAACTTCTTTTCTTTCTTTTTCCTTTTAAGTAGCTTCCTTTTCTCAGATGGAAAAAAAATCCCTTACTTGCAGCAGTGTGCCTTATGTTTCTAGACTCTTTGTCCATTTATATCCCAAACTTCATACATTCTCAGGTACATTTTTACACACGGCACATTATTCTAAAATTTTCTTGTCTCTGGTGGACTAACCATAGTGATAATTATTAACAAACTCACAGAGATACTTACTTGGAAGGCCAGTTGTAATTACAAAGCCAGTGTTACTTGCAACTGTCATAACATGTGTACACTGTATTGCTATCCTTTTATTCAAGGTAAATCCCTATTATACTATGAATATGTAAGAAATTTATTTGAGGGATTAAGTTATTGATTATGTTGTGCCTTGTTGTCATCTTTAGTTTCCAACTTAGGTAAGTTTACAGCTCAGTATATGTTTGAAACCATTTTGAAGGCCTGTTTTTGCAAGTTTGATGCTCCTTTTTTTTCTGTTTACATGCATAATAAGAAATCCAAAACAAATATGGACGAACTATCAAACTTCAAACATCGCCCTCCCCCTCTGTGGTAGTCGATATAAGTCGTCACTCGTAGATAGAACTAGCATATAATTCTATTGATATAGATATACCCCCATTCACAAACTTCAAAAGGTGGGGTATGAACTCATTGGGACAGGGCCTCACTGGTCGAGGGAGAATACTAGTAAGCAGGGTGCAATTAGTACGAATACATAAGTGGGTAACAGAATCTAAAAGCGGATTCTCAAAAGCCTCTTAAAGTCCAAGTAAGACAGCATCCATTTTAGAAGCAATTCATGAGCCATGTCGTATATAAGTGAAACTCCATCCCGTCAAGTCTTCGCATTTCATTTACTCTACCTGCAATCCACAAAGTTGGCGTCTCAGTGTCGGGCCAATTAGAAAGGTTATTACTAGTTCAAACCAGTCGTGGTGGGTGTATATATAATTTTTCAGTTAAATGTAGAAGGTCAATCCAATAGTTTTCTTGCTTGATAACTTGTTCAGGTGTAGATTGAGATTGAGAGAACACCACCTGGTTACGTCCCTCCCATATATAATTACAGAAAATGATAAAGATGGGGAAAAAAAAATTCTCTGTCAGATTTAGTGAAGTGCTCATAGGAGAAAAAATGTAGACAGAATTGTTTAATAGTAGATTTCCAAATGTGGGAGGATCATGGGCAAGCACAAAATCTATGCCATTTAGTCTCAGGCTGTTGAGCACACAAAAGACATAGAGCTGATACCTCAGAATTCCATTTAGCCACCGAGGAGCATTAAACTCCTACGAGCTTAAGACTTGGAAAGTTTCTTATTTAAGTTTTGCTGGACGAACTACTTTGATTAAATCTGTTCTTGCGTCCATTCCCATCTATCATATGTCTCTTTTCTCTATCCCAAAATCCATCTGTTCTCATTTGGATGCTACCTACCTTTGGTAAATTCTGGAATGGGAAGAACCACCAAGGTTGTGATTCTTCGCGTATTGCTTGGGCTAAGGCTTGTTCTCCAACTTCCCATGGAAGTCTAGGATTCTGTTGGTCTTCTGATCAAAATAAAGCCCTCCTGTTCAAACAGACCTGGCGGCTGCTCACTCAACATCATTCTATATGGGCAAGGACTCAAAGCCAAATACTTCCCTAAAACTTCTTTATTTGATCCCTCTATTACCCAGAAGCATGGGTCTAGGGTGTGGCATGGCATCAAAATGATGCTACCCTGTTTTAGATCAAATGTGGTTGCTTAACTAGGGAATGGGGCGCTCGTTAAATTTTGCCTTTGACCCTTGGATACATTCCAGTCCCGGGTCCATCCTTCCTTTGACCCTTGGATACATGCATTGTTAGTCTTCTATTTTTGTTTTTTAATGATGAAAACCCTGTACTTGTAATTTGGGAAACCCAAGGTCATTAAGCTAGTCAAACCCTATCATGGTCTGTTCGGTCCTTTTTAGGACAGCTTCCTGAAATCACTTCGGTGGAGACAGCCAAGTTGGGTTAGGTTTAAGATCAGGGAGGCTTTTTAATGTAGTACTGTATTTGATTTATCAAAACAGTAGCCAAATAGGACCCGTCACATGGAATCAAGTTCAGATTTGATAGACTTAAGATGAAACATAATTTAGATGTAAAAGAGGGCTGAAACTAGAGTGGTATTATAAGGATAATAACATAACAATACGGGCTGAATAGATATTCAAAACAGGGCAGAACTATGATGAAGAAATTGAAAGGACAATATGAGGGAATTGAGAATAACAATGTAAGTATGTAACACCCGGGCTTCACACCGCATGGTGGATTGATTTGATCAAACATCAACCTATCTTTGATCAAACACAAGGATTCTCCATAGAGAAGGAATGCTAACAAAGCAATTTGATTTCAATTGATGAGTTGTGTCTTCACCTCTTACATAAGTTTCTTTATATGGCATTCTAAAGAGACATAAACATTAATGGTAACATCCAATCACTAGCTAACACCACCTACCTATGAATAACTCAACTACTACCTAACTCTTTGACAAAGGGAAACTCCTTTGACAATGAGTTCTTTCATTTTCAAACCACAGCCCATTTTATTGACTTCTCAAAAACTAGACTTGGGCTTAGGTATAGACTATGAAGTTCAACAAATGTGGGCTAACTTTGACCCACTAAAACAGTCCTAGCCCATGAAAGCCATAGGCTGATTCAGGTGATAGTTTTAGGCTTTGATGGGCTTAACCAATGGGCTTTTTATTTCTTCAATATGTCTTCAATTCTGCATTACTTTTTATCTTCAAATTAGGCCGCACACACAATTCCAAGAATTATCATCATCACTCTCTGGTCTAGGGTTTCAAGTATGGGAGTATTTCCTTTCATCTAGAAATTGTCTGCCAACATTCAATACATTATTATTTCATCAACGATGGTTCGAGATCATCTATCCCTTCCTACAGTGCAGGGGATGCTTGACCTCTTGATTATAGGGGTTGTATTGAAGCATACGTCCTTAGTTGGGGCATCCTGAGCCAATGCCAAATGTATTTGATGGTTGAAAACCTAGACCCTCAAGCTACTAATCCCACTTTGTCCCGTCCCATACACCAAGGGAAACCCCATTTTTTAGCGGACTTTTTTTTTTTAATTTTTTTATCATAGGAGAGTAAATTATAAAGTATTCTTTTATCAATACATTATCATTTTGTGGCAATTGACAGGATATACCAGATACAGAAGGAGACAAAGTAAATGGCGTACAAACTTTCAGCACTGACCATGGACGAGAAAAAGTAAGTGGAAAATCTTGCTTGCTTTCCAAAAACATACTCATCTAGAAAACCCTTTGCATAATTAATGACCATATGGTTAAGACGCAACAGTCTCAGTTCTTTCTTATTTATAAAGTAGGTATTGCATGGGGAAACAAAATTAAGCTAGGTTTCATGAATGCTAAAATACTATGAATGCCAGAGTAACACCTCTTTGTATGGCAAATGATTCTTTTCCTTTGGGTTTTCCAGCTTTTTATTTTATTTTATCTGTCTTTCGAATTAGATTAGGTAATGACTTTTTGTTTGACAAATTATTAATTTACCATAGGACCTCTTTTATTAGTTACCACCATTCATTTATGCGATTCCAAATATATAGCAGAGGGAGGCATTAGATTAGAAAGTGAACCTACTATTTGATGCCATAAGCATCACCCCTGCAGCTACTAGGTGCCAAGAAAATTGGAAATAATAATTAGGTGGTAATGTTGAGTAAAACTCGACATATGACAGGCTGGACAGGCTGGTCAAAGTTGGTCACCCTGAAAACAGGATGAAACAATGACAAGAATAATTCAGTGATGGTAATTTTAAAAGTTCAGTTTTTTTTTTTTGGACAGCCTATTTAAGGCCTTAAACCAGGGTTCAAAATTTCGGTTCGAAACCAAGACATGGTCAAAATTTTGTCCATCTTGGCTGGAGCTAAGTACTATTGCTTAGAAATTTTGGTCCTTGGTTTTGACCCTATTTTGGTGGGGGGTTTTTGGACTTGGGTTATTGCATGCATCTTACTTAAAGCATAATTAATACAATGGAAGAGGTATTTTGTGTTAAAATAAATTCAATTGAAAAGTACTCATTCTGATCCTACTAATTGGGAGACATGTTGTCTATTAATTATAACATTTGTATTTATAAATGTCTCAAATAGTCAAATAGAATGTTAAACAACATGCGTTAGCATACATTGATTTTCTTAAAAAACATTACTAACACTCTAATAATGAGAGCCCTAAACAAAAAGAAAGCATATACTGAATTATTCTCTAAGTTGAGAATTTTTTTGGTTTTTTGAAATAATTTTTGTCCCTTACTAATTTACTATAATATTTATTAAGCACATGATTAACTAAATTTAATAAAAAAACATTAACATCATCATCATACTTGTACTAAAATTCGACTATTTTTAAGGATAAAACAGAAAATAATTGGTATTTATTTGTCAATTTTATAGTTGAAAAATTTTAGGGACTTAACTGATAAAAAGCACATACACCCCAAAACTACGTCAAATTGGCAATGACCCCCCAAAAGGTCTCTTAAATTTGCATAATAGTACACCTTGTTAGCAAATTCTGTTAAGTTATGGTTAGATAATTGTCTATTTCCTAAATTGCTATTAATCTCTTGTGACTTTACAATGTTCCTAAATTTTGCCTAATTTCTTCCTCTATGAGTTCCTTTTTCTTCTTCCATTTTTCATCTTATTTATATTATAAGGTACAAAATAATACAACTAAGCGTAATATTCATCGTTTCCTCTAACCAACCAATGGTTCTAATGGAAAAAAGGGTGGGGGGGGGGGGGGACTGCCAATTTGGCATAGTTTTGAGGTGTCTATGCTTTTTGCCAATTAGCTTGGGATGTTCTTGAAAATTTTCCATTTTTAAACAATTACAACAATTATTTAATAATTTAAAAATGATTTAAATAAATAGTTAACAAAAGGAAAATATATTCAATGCCATCAAAATGTAGATCGAATTTTGGTGTCTAACATGTATTAGATCCATTGTCATCTATCATTGTTCATATGCAAATTAATTTTGAAAACCAAAAAAATTAAAGAAAAATACTAGGATTCCTCAAACAACATGCATTCATAGACCACGCTCCTAAACTAAACATATATTGATTTGAAAAGAAACAAACATGTTTTGATGCATCAACCATCGAGAAATCAAAATTGTGAAAGAGTAAACATACCCAACTTCAAATGATGTTTAATCCCTAACCATCAAGCAAAGTAGAGGTCTATTTGAGGAAGAAAGAGGGATTTGAAGCCAAAAACTAAGTTTTGGAGTGATGATTGAAACCTATCTGGCAGTATCGGGGCGAGATCTGCGAATTGTGTAGATGTCGCTTGAAACACGGTAGAACTAAGCCTATAGATGTTTGGACCATTTCACTCGAAACCAGTCTCGCTGATATTTTTTTTCTTCCTCATTATGATTTTGTCTTGGTTTTCATAGCGATCTACGCGCAATTTCTCGAAAGTATCCAGGAGATATGAACCATGCTATGAATACTTGTCCATGATCGGTTTGGTTAAAAGATAATCGAGAATGGTTGTTGCACTTTTGCTTGCTTGTATGCACTCGAATCTGAGTATATTTTCATACAGGAACATTTTTGAAATATGAATTCATATTCATGAAAACTGTATTTTAGGGTATATTGATGCATTTAAATGATCATATTGCAAAAATAGTTACCTAGATTGGTTTTTGTATTTGCTCCCTTGATTGGCACACATTTATACATTGTTTAAGTACTTGAGCATTATTAATAAGCAGTTTAAGCTTAAACAAGTAATGAAGTGAAATATTAGTTCATATTTTCAAAGGTTCATAATAACTAGGTACATAATTTTCAAGGACATTATCACATCATACTCTCTTGAGTCTTAATAAAATTGTTTACCGTTGGGGCTGGTGGTTTAGTGGTCCCAATCTCACTCCCAAGCGGTTTAGTAGCCCCCATGTCCTACGTTTGAATCTCAATTGCTCCTCTATTTCTCACATTGGGCAGTTGTGTGCTCTTTGGCCTTGGCATGGGATCACTACCAGTTTCTGTGGACTATATAGGCCTTTGGTGGGGCTACAATGATGGGGCCAGTGCTTGTGCTGGTAGTTTCAGGGCTCGATGGAGCTAATGTGCATTGGTCTGTAAGTAACTTTTGTGGGATATGCATCACCAAATTGTGAAGAAATCTTCTGATCCATTGTGATAAAGTCATATGAGGACATTAGTAGCATGCATGGAACAAAAATCGATCGATATGTCTGGCATTTTTGAATTCGAAACGAAATGTAGTAGTAGGAACAGAAAGTATCCATATCGTTTTGTATTGACCGATATATCAGTTGATACGAGTCGAAATATCGGCCCGATACCATATCAGGCTGAAATGTTACTGTGGAGGCTTATAAAGTGTCCAAACCGAGCCACTTTTCGACCTATCGACGCTATCTCGACCTACCGAGCGATATCGCCCTCTGCATTTCGACCTCTTTTGGAAATTTTTGCTGATTTCTCTTGCTTTCATCCCCTTCTACACCTAATTTCTAGTATTCCATTTCCTTCAAACACTTGATTTGCTCCTCCATTTGTTCATTTTCTCAAATCTTGCAAGGTGAGTAACCAACTTCCTCATTTTTTTATTTTTGTTTCATTTGTGCCTTAAATCATGTTAGATTGCTTCCAAATTTATGTATGTTTACTTTAGAGTGTTGATCTATGAATTTGAAGTGTCAAAATTATTTTTTGATTCTTCTTACTATTTTTTTTTCTTTTTCTGTTATTAAAAATTATTTACTAAATTATGTATTTTGCTAAAAATGTATATGTATAGTACATGTATAAGCTTCAAATGAATGTATGTGAGAGTTCACCATATTTCTGTGATGGTGTTGAATTAATTTTTTTTCTGTTAATTATGTAATTTTACTGTATTTAATATATATTTAAATAATTAAAAAATATTTAAATATTAAAAAAACTAATTAATTTCTGTTTTAAATTTTAAAATAGCGGAGTATTAGTGGAAGCATGTATGCAATTTTTGGGGCATGTTGTGGATATTTTTAAGATAGTTTGTGTGTATTTATATATTTTAAAATTATTTATATATTAAAAAAAAAACTTATATAGTTATACATATATTTTTTTTATATTTAAAAATAAGAGGTTATTATTAGAAGCATGTATGTCATTTTTGGAGCATATTGTGGAGCTTTTCAAGATACTTAGTGTGTTTCTTGTATCAGGCACTCTCTTTTAAAGATGTCAGACATAGCTTGGGAACATGGGAAGCCACTGACAGGTGATAAGAGGAAGAGCGAGTGTAATTATTGTAAGAAACAAATAGGAGGAGGTGGGGCCACTAGATTGAAGCTGCATCTAGCTGGTGGCAACAGGGTGCCCGTAGAGGTCAAGAGGGCAATGGCCTCATATATTACTGGTGGACAGCAAAAGAGGAAAGAGAAGAGAACACAGGGGGATGAGTTTGAGGATGCCTACTCAGATGACCTTCCAAATCCTGAGGATTATGGTAGGGATGAGCCAGGAGACACTGACCCTGATCCAGCGGCCGATCAGCTGAGGAGGGCGATGATGATGAGTAGGGAGCAACAGAGGATTGATGACATGAGGAGGCAACAGAGGGGTCTAGGTTGTGGGTCCTCTAGAGAGCTAGTAGGTATAGGAGGCACAAGTGGCTCCCAAGTCCCTTTGAGGAGGACTCAGAGTGTGAGGCAAGAGGCTCCTATCCCACGGGCCCTTACAAGGGGTCAAGCTTCGCTAGCACATCCTACAAATCCGGATCTTAAGATTCTTCGCAATGATCTGGCCCTATTTAGGAGGCCTGAGCAAAAGCAGAGGAAGTTGAAGCACTTATGGGGGAGTGTGAAGGAAAAAGTGGGGATGACTTTCTCCAAATGGAGGAGGTGACACCTCCCACTTTCCCACTTACTTGCGTGGCTTTAAGAAAGGAAAGAAAGAAAGTGAGGTGGAGGTAATGTAAGGATGAAGTGTCATCCTTGAAATGAATGTGGCAAATGGGATGACTGAGGTGTCACTTTAGAGGGCAAGGTTTTAAAGATAAAAGTACCTAGCTCCACATATGGAGCTAGGTGATGAAGTCATAAAATGCATGAAAGTAAAAAGACTTTAGGAAGTCTTCATTTCAACCACCCACCCCCACGTGTAGTAGGAGGTGGTAATTGTGCGGAATAAATTATAGGTTAAAATGATGAGCGTGTGATATATTACTTTATAAGGTGTCAATCTAATAAACCATGATTTGTAAGTGTTCTTAAAACCAAAAATCGTGAAACCCTTATATATATATAAACACGAGATTAGGTGGGAAAGAGAGTTTGGTAAATCTTCGCTCACAGAAGGGAAATAAGACGTGCAAGCAAGCTATCTTACTGTGAATTTTACGAGGCTTATGCGGAATCGACAAGAAATTGGTGAGTGGGAATTTAGGACTCTCATGCATCATGGATCTTTACATTATTTTATTGGTCATGCATGCATGCGTATATTGTGTGTAGAATTGATGTAATTAGGACATGCATGGCATAGCATGATATTTATATAATCGCAACACATGTGGATATGATTATGATTGCATGCGTACCCTCTGGTGATGATGTGGGAAATACCTTGAATGTGTGATCGTACACCCCGGTAGAAGTTTATGATGGGTATTACACTCCTGGACTGTACACTCAGTATTCCCACACTCATTACTATGATGGGTATGAAATGACTTAATTATAGTAAACAACATTTCGTTCTAATTCTATATTGCATACGAGGCCAGTTGTATAACTGTGGACCTGTGGTATGGGACACAGAACATATTCCGGGCCCCGCATAATCATTATAGTAGATTGCATGGCTAGAGTGCATATCTGAGTGCTACTTCCCTTGCCAACAGGGGATTAGGTGTTGGTCAACCAATGGGATGTGGGTGAAATGTGAGTAACCCATGGGCCTCATGCGGTTGTCTAGGGTGAAATGCGAGTAACCCAACGGTCCGTTGGTTTTCTTGTGGTTATGTGAATATGACTAAACCCCATAGGGGTACTGGAAAAATATTGCATCGCGACCGGAGTAGCGCCTAACCCTCACGGACCTAGGCATTGTATGTTAGAGCATATATTTGTGCATCATAACCTCATGATATATTGTTGTCTTTGCTTTATAGATGTTTCCCCTCACTGGGCTCTGTGAGCTCACTTTTTATATACACGTGTTCTATAGATTCAGTATTATCGGAGGATGCCGGTCTTACCCCTCTCGACTTCCCGTCTGAGGCACTTTCGACGTGTGTTCCCGATTACGAGGATTGGTGGACCCCCGCTCCTGATCATGGAAATGGATGTGTGTGTGACATTTGTGCCTACTCAGGACCCACTTAGGTTGAGTGGGATTGCTGGTGACCTGGCAGCTTTCGGCACAGTAGATGTCCGTGTGGGGTATATGTTACGCCTTGTACCTGTGTGATATGAGTCTTATGGTGGAGGTAGTGTTATTTATGTTGTATTTTGTACGTCACTTGTTGGCTCGGCATCATGTATTTCTTTTTGGTGTGATGCACCCTAGCCCTGGAGGGTATGTGTATATGTACAAGTGACTTTTGATGGGAAGGAAATAACATGTTCTCCTTTTTGTCCTTAGTTATCTAAGTTTAATCCAGTTGCCTTGTTATGGTTGATACTTGTGACGAATGGGTGTATATTACAACCTGATCCTGGTTTGGTGCGAGAGTGGACCGGTAAGTGTTCGCACTGTTGCATCTTCGGTTTGATGAAATCGGGGTGTGACAGAAGTGGTATCAGAGCAGGGTTGTTCTATGCCTCCCAGGAGTTACAAAAACAACTGAGTGGCTTGACCTGGACCTTAGAGTTAAGAAGTGTGACCTAGGGTTGAATAGGAATATATGAACTTGACTAGTGTGTGAACCTTAGTTCGATAGACAGAACGTACAATCACTCTAAAAAGTAGATCGGGCTGGTCCCACTAGGCCAGTCCATCATCAATTTCATATTGAGTTTTGATGGGAGGACAGTGTTCCTCAAGTCAGTAGATGCATCCGGTGAGAAGAAGGATGCAAAATACATTTACAAATTATTGAAGCAAGTGGTGAAGGAGGTTGGAGTGGAAAATATGGTTCAAATTGTGACTGATAATGGCTTCAACTACAAGAAAGCTGGGTTGAAGATGCAAGAGAACTTCAGGTATTTTAACATATAGTATTAATTTTTATTTGTAAATACATATATTTACATTACACATATACATGTACACTTTATAACTTTGTATTGATGGCTTGATGCCTTGATGGATGGACAGATATAGGCTCTTTTGGACTCCTTGTGCTGCTCACTGCACTGACTTAATGTTGAAGGACATTGGAAAGGTTAAGCTTGTGAAGAACCCCGTGGAGAAAGCTCGACATGTTAGCACCTTCATATATAACCACACCTATGCATTAAGGATGATGAGGGACAAGTGTCACACCCCAATTTCATCAAACCGAAGATGCAACAGTGCGAACACTTACCGGTCCACTCTCGCACCAAACCAAGATCAGGTTGTAATATACACCCATTCGTCACAAGTATCAACCATAACAAGGCAACTGGATTAAACTTAGATAACTAAGGACAAAAGGGAGAACGTGTTATTTCCTTCCCATCAAAAGTCACTTGTACATATACACATACCCTCCTGGGCTAGGGTGCATCACACCAAAAAGAAATACATGATGCCGAGCCAACAAGTGACGTACAAAATACAACAGAAATAACACTACCTCCACCATAAGACTCATATCACACAGGTACAAGGCGTAACATATTCCCCACACGGACATCTACTGTGCCGAAAGCTGCTAGGTCACCAGCAATCCCACTCAACCTAAGTGGGTCCTGAGTAGGCACAAATGTCACACACACATCCATTTCCATGATTAGAAGGAGTGGGGGTCCACCAATCCTTGTAATTGGGAACACACGTTGAAAGTGCCTCAGACGGGAAGTCGGGAGGGGTAAGACTGGCATCCTCCGATAATATTGAATCTGTAGAACACGTGTATATAAAAAGTGAGCTCACAGAGCCCAGTGAGGGGAAACATCTATAAAGCAAAGACAACAATATATCATGAGGTTATGATGCACAAATATATGCTCTAACATACAATGCCTAGGTCCGTGAGGGTTAGGCGCTACTCCGGTCGCGATGCAATATTTTTCCAGTACCCCTATGGGGTTTAATCATATTCACATAACCACAAGAATACCACCGGACCGTTGGGTTACTCACATTTCACCCTAGACAACCGCATGAGGCCCATGAGTTACTCACATTTCACCCACATCCCATTGGTTGACCAACACCTAATCCCCTGTTGGCAAGGGAAGTAGCACTCAGATATGCACTCTAGCCATGCAATCTACTATAATGATTATGCGGGGTCCGGAATATGTTCTGTGTCTCATACCACAGGTCCACAGTCATACAGCTGGCCTCGTATGCAATATAGAATTAGAACGAAATGATGTTTACTATAATTAAGTCATTTCATACCCATCATAGTAATGAGTGTGGGAATACCGAGTGTACAGTCCAGGAGTGTAATACCCATCATACACTTCTACCGGGGCGTACGCTCACACATTCAAGGTATTTCCCACATCATCACCAGAGGGTATGCATGCAATCATAATCATATCCACATGTGTTGCGATTATATAAATATCATGCTATGCCATGCATGTCCTAATTACATCAATTCTACACAATATACGCATGCTTGCATGACCAATAAAATAATGTAAAGATCCATGATGCATGAGAGTCCTAAATTCCCACTCACCAATTTCTTGTCGATTCCGCGTAAGACTCGTAAAATTCACTGTAAGATAGCTTGCTTGCACGTCTTATTTCCCTTCTGTGAGCGAAGATTTACCAAACTCTCTTTCCCACCTAATCTCGTGTTTATATATATATATATATAAGGGTTTCACGATTTTTGGTTTTAAGAACACTTACAAATCATGGTTTATTAGATTGACACCTTATAAAGTAATATATCACACGCTCATCATTTTAACCTATAATTTATTCCGCACAATTACCACCTCCTACTACACGTGGGGGTGGGTGGTTGAAATGAAGACTTCCTAAAGTCTTTTTACTTTCATGCATTTTATGACTTCATCACCTAGCTCCATATGTGGAGCTAGGTACTTTTATCTTTAAAACCTTGCCCTCTAAAGTGACACCTCAGTCATCCCATTTGCCACATTCATTTCAAGGATGACACTTCATCCTTACATTACCTCCACCTCACTTTCTTTCTTTCCTTTCTTAAAGCCATGCAAGTGAGTGGGAAAGTGGGAGGTGTCACCTCCTCCCTCTTTCCCTCCTCCACTCACCCAAATCCCCATTTCTCACGTATTGAACATAATATATATCTTATATATACTAACATATAGTATATATAATACATGCTATATAAGTAACATATCTAATATATATTATATTACTTATACCTACTAATATTTAATTCAATAG
This sequence comes from Hakea prostrata, assembly GCF_041222555.1. Classification (NCBI taxonomy): domain Eukaryota; kingdom Viridiplantae; phylum Streptophyta; class Magnoliopsida; order Proteales; family Proteaceae; genus Hakea; species Hakea prostrata. The sequence goes on from NC_142603.1 coordinate 41,594,960, forward strand.
CGGGTTTCTTTATGGGCCCACTCTATTATCTTACGCTGGGCAATATTAATACCACCGGGTTCAGAAAATCATGCTGATCATTTCCTTATTTTCGGTTCAGTCTAATTCCACCGGATATGAGATCTATGAACATTACTATGTATCGGTCATGAGGAAATAAATGAATTCTCGAATAATTAAATCGTACCTCTTTGGAATGACATTCTCGCTAAGGGTCTCCAGTGGTTCGTTTGTCGGTTCGATGGTGTCGACTCCGGGCTCATCGGTCCGAGTTGGTTCTTTGGATAAAAATAAAATTCGAATTAGATCGGGAATTTTGGGGTGCGGGTATTACAACAAGTGTCAAGGTGAGTTAGTGAGGCCAGGCATAACCAGATTTGCTACTAATTGGATAGCACTGTAGAGCTTTGAGAGTAGGAAAACTGGCCTTAGGAGTATGTTTGCATTAGAGGAGTGGTTTAACTAGGAGGGTTCTTCATCAGTGGGAGGAAGGAGAGCACAGTTGACCATACTCGATGAGACTTTCTGGCACAATGTGAGGATAGTGGTGAAGATGCTTGAGCCTGTGGTGAATGTGTTGAGGATGATAGATCAGCAGAGAAAACCTACTCTAGCACACATATTTGTTGCAGTAGAGAGGATGAAGCAGCAAGTTGCTCAGGTCCACCCACGCGGCAACAAGAAAGTCCTTCAAATCATCGACATTAGATGGGAGTCTATGTTGCAGCATCCACTACATAAGGCTGGTGAGTTGTTAAGTTTAGTATTTAATTTAATTTTCATTATGTTATCACACTATTAAGCATTAACTATTCCCATTTTATGACATACTCTTTCTTACACAGCATACTATTTAAATCCCAAGTACCATTACAAGGACAATCTTGGGATGAGGCAAGATTTGATGGATGATGTCCAAACTGTAGTGGAGAAGTTCGAACCGGATTCAACTAAACAAGCAGTCATTCTTATGGAGGTGAGATAGTGATTTGAACCATTTGATATTCACAATTCATAGTTTTACACTAAGTCATTAACCTAGTAACTAGTTATTGTTTTTTCTCTTTATATATTAGATAAAGGCTTTTAGGGATGCCACCGGGAGCTTCGGTTGTGCTGTGGCCGTATCGGGACGGGAAACCGCCCCTGCAGGTAAGTTCATTCATTTATTTCATTATACATTTAATTATTATATTCTATCTTTAAGAGGGTGGATGAAGTGGAGAGGGGCGTCCGGGGTCTTATGTGATCGGCGTATTCCATTAAAGCTTAAAGGAAAATTTTATAGGACTGTTGTTCGACCAGCTATGATGTACGGTGCGAGTGTTAGGGTACGTTAAAAAGAATCATATAGATAAATTCAGTGTAGCAGAAATGAGGATGCTAAGATGGATGAGTGGCAAAACTAGGATGGATAAGATAAGAAACGATCATATTAGAGTTGGTCTGGGAGTTGCTCCCATAAGTGATAAGCTTAGAGAAAGTCATTTGAGGTGGCACGACCACGTTCAACGGAGACCTATAAATGCTCCTGTACGGAGAAGTGATATAATCCATATTGAAGGAACTAGAAGAGCTAGGGGTAGACCTAAGATATAACCTTAGGAGAAGTGGTGAGAAAGGATATGTATAGCTTAGGCCTTGTATCTAGCATGGCCTCAAACAGAACTGATTGGAGGGCAAGAATCCATGTAGCCGACCCCATTTAGTTGGGACAAGGCTTATTGTTGTTGTTGTTGTTGTTGTTGTTGTATCTTTAATTTAGTTATTTAAGTATTAAAATGACTTGGAGTCTATGTTTGTTGCAGCTGAGTGGTGGTTGTTTGGACGTGATTCACATAACTTGAGTAGGATTGCAAGCAAAGTGCTCTCCCAAACATGTTCTGCCACTGGTTGTGAGCGAAACTGGAGCACCTTCAGCCTCATTCACTCGAAGAGGCGCAACCGATTGGGTGTGAAGCGTCTAGAGGACCTTATCTACATACATTATAATATGAGATTGAGAGAGGATCATATTAGACAGGGGATGGACAGAGAGAGCACCAATATCGAGTTGGTCGACATATTTGAGATGGATAACGATGATAACCCAGTAGTTGACTGGATCAGGGACAGTGAAGCGCCATTGCTGAATGAGGAGGGAGGTCGTCCCAGTAGACAGATTGCAGAGGAGATGGGGGCTGATGTGGATGAGTACATGGCCCAGGAAGGGAGGGCACATGCAGAGCCCGCCCGTCCCTTCGTGCCACACCTTAGTGCATCCACCCAGAGTGAGGATTTGATTCTCTGGTCCGACACTGAGGATGAGGTGACTAAGATCTCCGGCGATGACGACGATGGTGGAGGGGATGAGGAGGGTGTGGGACCTCGTGATCAGGATTCAATTGATTCTAAGGATAGACCACCTCCACCACTAGCAGTTCGTGAGAGTCAAGGGGGAGGACGACCACCGAGATTCACAGGCGAGAGTCAGTTCACCCGCGCGACACAAGATTCAGACCATACTGGAACTGCATCTCGAGGCAAAAATGTTTCCTCTACATATTCGAGGAAGGGGAAGGGGAGACAGCATGGCTGGAGCACAGAGGACATGTCATCATATTGGTCCTACCATCCACCTGATGCCGAGAGCTTGGTGGGATCTATGAGATCGATGACCATTGATGATGCTAGAGACTCCACCTCCAGAGGATCCGGATGGCATAGCCCTGTGGAGTCCTCATATGATACTTCTGTGGAGAGTATTGGTTCTACCGAGTCAACTTATGGTTATGGACCATATGGTGTCCCTCCTGGCTATCAAATTCAGGGTCAAGCCAGTCAGCCACTAGTGGAGCCTTATGGTTATGGAGCAGCCTATGGAGCTTATGGTGTCCCTCCCACTGTCAATTATCGGAGTCAGCCATTGGGACCTTATCATTATCCTTATCCTTCTCCTAGTCCTGAGAGCCAAGGTGCTCTTTCATTTGTTGAGCAGATCTTCCACACTATTCCACAGCCACAAGACCCACCACCACCAGTTGGAGATTCACAACTTCCCACCGTCAGGAAATCTTATGCATGTGGATGAGGCCACGTACAGAGATGCAATTGTTGACTATGTCCAAAACTATATGGGGCAAACATCATGGGAGTTGTATTGTCATTTGTATGGAGTGCAGAAGGAAGAGGGAGACCTTGAGGCTTGAATAGAATAGACTTGTAACTCACTAACTTGTAAGTAATAACATTCCCGCTGCTTCTCTGATTCATGTACTATATTCTTGGAATGTTGGATACTTGGATGTTACACTTTCAGTAGTTTTTTAGTAAACTAGTAGTTTTATAGTGTTTATTATGCTTGAAATAGGTAGTATGCAAAAATCCAAATCAATTTGAGTGCATTTGAGGCTCAAAATTGACTATTCAAGAGTCAGATAAAAAGTATCTAGTTTCGGTCGAAATTTCGACCGAAACATGGAAATTTTGACATTTTTCAAGGTCGAAATTACCATATCAATTGAAAATTTTCCTTGGTAGCATGTACAGATGGTGGGCTGGATAGAAGATGTCCAAAAAAAAAAATCGATTCAACACATCCCTTTGAGCAGTCTTTGTACTTAATTTCCAAAATTTCAATAGAAACCCTTGAAAAGTTTTAGGTTGAGGCAAGGAAGAAAATTCGACCGAAACAAGAATTTCGACCTTGCAGAAGGCCAAAATTTCGACGTTTAGGTCGAAATATCGGTCGAAACTGGACACTTTTTTTTTCTGGAAATTGGAACTTCAATTTCGGGCCTCATATGGACTCAAAATTATTTGGATTCTTGTATACTACCTATTTCAAGCATAATAAACACAATGGAACTAGTATTTCACAAAAAAAAAAAACCATTGAAAGTTTATCATTCAAGTATACTAACAAATGGCTAGTTCCGACATGCAAATTGTATTGCATACAGGCATATAATCATCAGCATACATGAATTGTTTGGTAGAATGGTTACATATACAACAAGTCAACAAAATAAAATGACCGACTAGATCAAGTGATGGTGTCTCACATATATTAAGTTGAAGCCTATATATCATATATACATAAAAAATCAAGTGATGGTGTCTCACGTATATTAAGTTGAAGCCTATATATCATATATACATATAATAAATACATAATTTAGAAAATAATTATTAAAATCAAAAAATCAAAAAATGGTAGCAAATAATAAAAAGATAAGTTTAACAAAACACAATCATAGATCATAGTCCTAGGGTAAATATATAATAATTTCAAGGCAATACAAGATCATTTAAGGCAAGGACAAAACAAAAATAAAAAAGGGGAAATTTGGAACTGTTGGGTATGGCTCATGCTTCACATTCTATTGTTGCTGGAGTTTCCTTTGTAGTTGTTGTGGCTTAGGAGGTGTTTAGAGGCAAAAAATGAGCAAAAGAGGTGTTTGAAGGCAAAGGAGTCGTGGAAATTAGATGAAAATGGATAGAAATCAACAAAAACTAAGGAAAAATAAGTTTGAATGTTGAAATGGTCAAAATTTCGGTCGATACCTATTCTGATCTTTCAAGGGGCCGTGGAAATGATGCCCCTATAATTGTATTGGTTTCTGGGGTTTATTGCCCATGGTAATACCATGGTAAGGTATGGATTAGAGAGGAGGGGAACTACTGTTGGGTTACAAATGGCTTAGTTGTGCTGTGTTGCTTTAGCAATCGACCCAAAAATCAAAATTAGTGCCAACACCTCATTCATTCCTCACTTGCAGAACCAACCCGCGACTCCATGATTACTTCGGTTTTCATGGACTTAATAGTTAAAAGAAAAACGTGACAGACAAAGTACATTAAACAATGTTGATTAACTTTCTTTTAATATATGATCTAATCAAGTATTTAATCTGCATAGGAGAAATATGTTATAGAAAGAACTCAATTTAAGAAATTGAAACAATCATCGATGGGTGATGGTCAACTTTCAGACTGAGTTTACAAGTTTGGAAGCTTTTATCTTAATTTGGAATTTTAGGGTTCTTCATTTCATTTTTGTAGTTCTCTATTGGCAGTTGGGTTTCTTGAATTTTTAATTTCTAGGGTTCTCTCATATTGACTTCTACCCAACATCACTAGAGCCCAATTCTAGTAATCGGAAATCAGAAACTGAAAATTGACAATTAGTAACTAGATACTTTACCGGAGCAGATAATTATCGGATATTTGCTATCTTTTCAGATTCGAATTTAGAATCCTTTTGTAAATCTCCATCGGATATCGGATTGGGGTTGGATAGTAAATTTGCTTGTCGGATTTGGATTTGGATTTGGCTAGTGCTGTATCCGAGCCGATCCAATCTGTTTACAGGTCTAGTTGCCAACAAACAGGGTAGTTCCACTCCAAGCATGTAGAGGTCTTTTATCATTAGCCCAAATCCATCGTCTTCTTCCTTTTGATGAGCCTTAAACCCCCAAAATAAGTATCTTAAATCCCTAATCGATCTTTCCTGAATCCATCCCTAATACCCCTTATACATTCTACTGAAAACCCTAAATCCCGGGCCTGCCTTGCATTACTTTGCATTTAGAAGTTTTTTTGTTTCTTTTGTCTTTTATTATATATATATAAGGTTGGTTATGTATGATAACTAGATATGAGTATCAAGTTCCATAACTGTATGAAGCACACTTTATTTTTTCGTATTTTTTCCATATTATTTTGCTCATATTTGTTCTAGGAAAGCAAGTTTTCCCCTAGTAGTGAGTTCACAATAAAGTATGAACCTAACATGTTTGCCTTCGTTTGAGCAGGCATTTTTTGTTGGCGTCAATGTTCTTTTGGTAGAATATGCAATTGGTATTATAGTAGGAGCTTTCTCTGCTTCTACATTATTTAGCAAGTTTGCCATGGTAAATAAATTTCCCCTATGAACTTAATGTTTACTTACAATTTGTTTTATAATGTACTGTGTGTGTTCTAAGATGGCATTGATTCAACTCCTTTGTAATCCAATATGATGGTTTGTTGTATATAGGCAGCAGGACATTGTTTCCTTGCTTTAGTTCTATGGTTCCATTCTAGATCTGTTGATATTACAAACAACTCAGCAGCATACACTTTTTACATGTTCATTTGGCAGGTAAGTCGCATTGATCTCTTGAGACTGTTCTTGATTATTTAATCTCACATACTAATATCAATAGTGCCATGTCATTATCAATTTGACTAGAAAGTAATATCTAAAAAAATTAGTTGACATATTAACCTATGAACAAATAATAAACAATTGATAACCAAATTATGTTCCAAACACAAACATGATTAATGCCTAGAGATTTTAATGATATATGCAAGAATGATCACTGGAACTTCTTATTTTGCAGCTATTTTATCTTGGGAATGCCTTGTTATTACTTTATCGTTGAGGAGAATATCATAGAACTTTGGATGCTCGAGTTTGGAGTTTTCTAATTCAGATTGAAAGAAAAACCTTTGGAAAAGGGAGAAAAGACATGCATCGCTTAAGTCTTGTATCAGGTGTGACCCTCTAACAGCTAGAGCACAAGGATCTGGCTCGTTTGGTATGAGAAAGTTAAGTTGATTGTTTTGTTGTTTGACAGTACTTAAATTTGCGAACTCTTTAGCCTAGGATTTCACCCAGTTATGCTCTCAAAACTCACTGTGTTGTTTACCTCAACAAGGAGGGAAAACTTGATTGAATTCCACTCCAATTTGCTTGCAGTTTTCAGTAATTTTTGTTGAGAGGCTATTTAGGTACTTTGGCCTTAGGCTAGCTACAACTGTGAGAGAAAAGGTAATCAGAAATTCTTGCCAAGCACAATTGATGTTGAGCAATGAGGACAATTAGATCAAGGTGCAATGCAATAAAGAGCCCATATTTATAGTTGATAACATGTTGATAGTTCTCAAAGAAAATTCTAAGGTCTAGGATTTTAGCAAGTACAGACTAATTTCTTGAACTTAACAGTCTAGTTTTGTAAGGGACATGAGATCTGCAATTAACTAATTGAAGAAAGAACGTGCCCTGTTCTCGTGTCCGGCCATGGAGACTTGCGATATGTCCATTATTTTATAGAAGGTGAAATATATTGAGTTAAGATCTATGGTTTGTGCTCTCTTCACATTCCTATAACATACATTTAAGAAGAAGGAAGTTTAACTCTGAACACTAGCAAGATAGAATAGAGCCATTTGTGTTTTGGGTATCTTCTTATGCAAGATTTAAGGTAAGTTTAAGAAACTATAATCGAAATTGAACTTTCTATAGCGGTTTGGTTTCAGAATTAACCCATTCTTGTCCACATAGAACTGGTTCAGCTGGATCAGAACTGGCTGAACCAACTGACAGATATCCTTAGAATATACAGTAAGATTGTTTATTACTGAACTTGTTTTGTGCAATGACTATTGTCCTTATATCTCATGCATTTGAAATCTCCCACTTTTAGTCCAAGAGAGTGACATCTCTATTATTGATCTTTGTTTAATCCAAATCACAATGGAAACATGTAGGGTAGGGCCTTTAAATGCTTCTCCTTTCCATTTGATAGGTAAGTTCAATTGATGATGGCAGATTTGCTGAGGCAATACCAAAGCTTCACAAAGATTCAGGTTTCATGACAAGAGTGAATTATGTATATATATAATGCCATAACCGACATAACTAAAATTAAAAATTAAATAAAAGAAAGAAAAACAATAAGATATTTGGGTTATACTAAATTATGCTTGATTATGTCTACATAGATCTCCAACATCTAGAGCTTTACTGTTAATTTAGGTTTTCTTGCCTCATGAACAACCAACAGAGTGGCCATGGTGTTGGTAGAAAGGTACATGACTGGGGACTCAAATGATGCCCACTTAGGCTGAAAATTGGAATCCAGGTAGAATAAGATTTATGATCAATTTAGCTCTTTGATAGGATTGGAGAATTAAGAAGGACCTTAAGGCATTAAAATCGTGTCTTAGCAAAAATTGTTAGGGTAAGGCTGCTTAGAAAAATTCTTCTCTTTTCCTGGACTTTGCCTGTGTTGGAAGCCTTTGTCGACGCTCGGGTCGTCCTGAAGAATGTAAAAACTTGTACATGAGTATCTTGAAATCCATGAGCAATTTTTCCTTTCTATCGAACCCACAAGCGATGGAGAAGTGCAATTTGGAACAAGCAGCTCATTACAATGTAATAGGTCTTGTATAGTTGCAACACATAGTTTTCCTCCATTAGGGTTTCAAAACCCTAGTTTTCAACTAAAGAACAATGGAGGGCGAAAAACTAAGGAAGTGAATGTAGGCTTCCTTTGGCTATATTAAGGATTGGGATTTATTCTATTCTGCTAACGTAGAAGAGACTTATGTCTTGCATCCTTTGAAATTTGATATGGCTCATTGCTGAAAAACCATGAGACAACCCTTGGGTGTTTCCCACAAACTAAGGATTACAACAATTAAAAGATAATGATCATATCTTACCAAAATATGCAAATATTTGGTTTAAAGCCATTAGAGGTATGGTTGGTATCAAGGTTTGTGATTACCAAGGCACTCTAGATGGTGATAGAAAATAAATTATCAAGAAACATGAGATGAAATTGAGTTAAATCAAGTTTAGCCTCCTTTAGAAACAAAGAGCAACCTCCCACGGGGAGGTCTTGGGTTTGCACCTATTCGATTAATATTCTCATTCCCATCCCCGGTATATAAGAAGCTCTTAATAATAAATAAATAAATAAGAAAAGAAAAAAGGAGCAAGAGATTCGAAGATGTTTTGCAGTATTTTTTCCTGGTTAGCAAGACCATATTTATCACCAAATATTTGAATGGAAAGGACTAAATCTTATAAAGATTGATTTATTAACATATTAAGAATAGAGGGGAATTTTTTTTTTAATGGAGATAAAATATTTAGGTCGACGAGACAAAAGCAAGAATTAATGCCGACGAGTTTTGGAGTTATCGAAAAGTTTCTACAATAGTGAAATTTATGTTTGAAGGCTAATTAAACCCATGGTACCTAGTGTCGGCGATTTATCGCCGACACCGGGCGAAATTTCGAGGTGTCGCTAGGGGGCGACACGATACCCCCAGGCGACACCGACTTAACATTAAGTCGGCCGATTCCCGGTGATATGTCGACGATACCCTGCGATATATAGAAAACTTGACCTGTGTCGATCCACTTGACCACCACCGGTGGTGATGTTGCAAAGGTCGAGAGAGGGAGAGAGAAGCACACAGACAGGAGGTGACCTGTGTCGATCCACCCACCACTTGACCACCACCGGCAATAATGTTGCAGAGGTTGAGAGAGGGAGGGAGAAGCACATAAACAGACAGGAGGGCTTCAGCCCCTTGATCAAACCAGAATTCTTCTCCAACCGAAGCCATCCATGGCTTCTAAGTTCCACTTCCACCCCAACCCAAACCCTTCCACGGCTTTAAAGAAAAACGCAAAAACCTTGACTCTCCATCCAGGTCCTCTCCCGTTCCAGATTCGATCACAAAAAATGAAACCCCAGATAACGATCACAACGCCACCATCCACCGACGACCTCGAACAACCAGCCACCAGAGGAGGAGGAGATCCAATGGTTTGGGATGGCTGACGGCGAGTATCCCTGGGAAGGAGAGAAAGTTGCCACCGGAGGAGGAGGAGATCGAGTGGGTTGGAGTCTTTGGACTTTGGATGGCTGACGGCAATTAACCCTGAAAGTTGCAGAGAAACCTGAGGTCCTGAACCGTAGAAGACTGAATCACTGAAGAAGACGTTAGTATTTAGGTTTAAAAACATTCGACATTTAGGTTTTAGAAATCAGGCGACATGTAGGCCGTGTCGCTAGGGTTCGGCACGGCGACACGGGTCGACATGTCGAACCTTGATTAAACCTCTATCATTGGAAAATATCGTTCAACATTGCCACGTGAAAAGAGTCACAACGCTTGAGCCCCACAGGCCCAGGGGATGGGAAGGGGAGGAGGGGGTGGGGGTGGGTGAAAGCTTTGGAAGGACGAAGGTTTGAACCCAACACTTCCTTGGTTTTACTGCCTTTTCATAAAAGGTTGTCATCACTATGCCAAAAGCACATCAATTCTCATTGATTGAGAGTAGGTAGAAAATGAATGAGAACTACATTCTTTATTACTTTCTTCATCTCCACAGTGAATTCGTAACAATTCTTCACCATGGATGTAGCCTTGGAATGAAATATGTAAATCTCATCATATTATTTATCATTTTTGGCTTCTTTTTCTTTTTCTTCGATCATCATCAAGCCAACCATAATGACTGGGGGGAGATAGGCCCAGGGGATGGAAAGTGGGGTTGGGGAAAGGTGTGGATGGACAGAGATTCGAACCCAGTACATCATTGGTCATATTGCCTTCGCATAAGAAGCTCCACTACTATACTAGTAACACATTCACCATTTGTGCAGTTTTTTCTCCTACTTAAAATGAAAAACAAAAGAAAAAGAAGCTAACCTTTACAATTATGTTGGCCAGCTAACTGAATAAAAGGGCCTAAAGCTTCATCTGTAGTGGACCTTCCAATAGACCAGACAATCTTTGCAAAGGTCCACTTCAATGCCAAGAAAATTTTGTAACATTCTTTTTTACTCTTTAGGTTTTTCTTCTCTTCTATTAAAGAGATTGATAATGTCCCATTTATCTTTATATATATATGGTTGGAGGTGGGCTTGGACTATTTGGACCATTTGGACCATTCTATGTGTCATGAAATGGACATTTGGACCAATGTGGTCCAATGGTAGGACCCATTATTTGAAATACATCCCCCATTCAACGGGTGAAATTTGTTTCATTACACAGTCAAAATAAGACATACATCCCACCACTAATAACCCATAAGATAATATGGTTAAATACATAATGCAATGCATTATGATTCATGAAATCGCATGTCTATTAAAAATATACCTAAGAAGAGGGGGAAAAAAAGATGGTGTTTGGTCCAAATTTGAATCATCTACCCCCCAAATTGCTACCTTGATGTCCCCTCTAATACACATATACGAGGGGGTCGGGTTGGGGTCGGGTCACCTCTTAATACAACAAGATAAACCGCGGACTCGTTTGATTCCATATTCAGAATATTCGTGAGTGGTTCCAGACAAGTTTATTGAGAACCGTGTTACTAAACAAACCTCCCCCTAATCTCTCATGTCTTCTCTATTAATTAAATTAAAAAAAATTCATAAACTAACCATGCTTGGGTTACTACATAAGCGACTACATTAAAAAAAAACAAAAAAAATAAATAGTTTTAAAATGTCTTTTGGTTGAGTCATTTTTGTTTTGGGATATATTAATATAATAGTTTATATTAAAAAAAAAAAGAAAAAAAAAAGAGGTTCTAATGAATTAAAAAAAATCAAAGCACAACTGTTACGAGTAGATAAAAGCACATAAAGGATAGAAAGAAGTAGTTGGAACACAAAATACAAGAATCTCCAACCCATGGATGCTTAGGAGTTCTTTAGTTAAGAAGTTTTTAATTAACTACTTTATTTATTTAACTACTTATCCAATTAGGTGTTTATTTAAATCAAAGTTAATGTTTTTGGTCTTTGGGGAAGAGATCCAAATTAGTTAACAAAAGAGGGGAAAAAAATTATTTAATTTTTTAGTGGTCATGACTTCAAGTTTGAAAACAACATTTATGCGAGAATAAGGGTAAGAATGCATAAAATTGATCTTTCAAAGACCTTGCAGTAGTTGTGTATTTCATGTTTTGTAAGGCTGCAATGTTCACTCCTTCAGTGTATTAGTTTCAAAGTTAGGGTCGAATTAGAACTTATACATACACCAGTTTCTCACAAATGTAAAGCAACCACTATGTTCAGAAAAGGCTAAAATAGACTAAATACCAAATTCCAATCCGAACTAATCCCAAATACCAATCAATATGGGTTCTAGAGTTGGATCAAGTCGACCAGAGATTTTTACCAAATCTCAGCCTAGATCTTGCTAGATATCAGGTTTTTGAGAGACTGAGACACTGTCGCAAGATCTATCTTGGGTCACTATCTTCTTTTTACATATAGAACAACTAAAAGGTTGTCAATAATGCTAGGGTTCACTTCAACTTTATACACAACCGCGTAGATATATATACAATTGTCTACCCTATGACGAAGTTGAAAGAAAGCCCACTCTCACTTTCTTTCAACTCATTAATTTCACTTTTGTTTGAACAGATTGAAAACAATGTAATTGAAGCTCTAGCAAAGAGGGCTCTGTCGTTATCTCGTGTGACAATTTGGCTTCTATTTGATCCCTGGCTTTTGAGAGATGAGCCAAGAGGAGTTTAACACGTCAAAAGATCTACGTCTTTTACCCAAAAGAATAATTTTAACCTCAAAAGTTGTGGTTGCATGCATCATATAGAAAAGCATGCAGTGCAGTAGAGTGAAAGAGACCTAAAACTAAATTTAGTTTGGATGTCAACTTCAATGTGGTATATGAGGTCCACTTTTGATTGTCATGTTAACACAAAACAAAAATTAGGAAGCTACCTTTCAATAAACACCTCACAAGCCTTTAAAAGATAAGACCACGAACTTCGGAGATTATTGTCATGGGTTCTTTGTGTCTCTACTTAAGAGAGAGACCTCCGGATTATCTATCTAATCTGTCGATTTTATCTATCAACACATTCATACAAATATAAATGAAATCAACATTGACTTAATTGGTGAAAGAAACCCGAGAAATCATGTCAATTTGACATGACAATCTCTCGTATCATCTAACAAGAAATCAAAATATGTTTCCATTCTTTCAAAGGAACATCCACTAGAAAAACAACAAGTTTTAAAGTAACTAATCCTTTCTAAGGAGTCTCATTCGAGTTTAAGATTTTTTTTTTCGTTAGTGATATGAACTTGTGTCAACTCAAGTACTGAAAGAAACCCGAAGAAACAAACTAATTCTAGCAAGGAATGCACATCGAAGTCATGGTGAAAGCTCTTCTTAGAAAACCCTAATACGAAAATGATCAAATCATTCAACCATTAAAGAAAAATGTCTAAATAACATTTCCTTTTTACTTATACAGTAAAAATAGTGAAGCAAAACAATACTTCTCTATAATTGGATCATGACAGATATTCTAAGTTCACCCAACACTTATAACAAGAAGATACTCAATGGTTTTTGGATCCACATCAAAAATTTTTTGGAGATGACACCGACTTTGAATAATTAATGTTTGAATTATAAAATTTGAATGGCAAGAGGAACCAAACCACTCAACCAACCACCTCCACCTTGTTCCTTCATTTGTAAAGAATCATTTCTTACCATCTATAATTTTTTTAATTATTTTCACTTTTCTTTTACAGTTACTCTCTCTCTCTCAACTCCAGCCTTTATTTCTATTTGAGTTTTTTACCTATGGGTCTTTTTAGTTGATCTTAAACTAGTATTGGGTCCTCTTAGTGTAATATATTACGTTCGGGTCCTAACTAGACAAACACAATTAGTCACCGATAAGTGTTCAAATTTCAACCTTAGACAGATCAAAACACCCTTGACGTTGTTTTATACATATGATATAGCTAAAATACCCCCAATAACCCATCTTCATCAACCATATAGGTGGGTGAAGGGATTTTTTTCTTCACCCATCTTCTCACCTTGGTTGAACCACCACTGAAACCCTCCCTACTGGGAACCACCCTACAAAAGAAAAGGGGGAAAAAGAAATGCACAACCACCACTCCGACAACCAACGACAAGCTAATGATGTTGCACCGAAATTGATCTCTAACTAGAGAGATTCTTAGCTCAACATGCCGTCAAATCGGTGAGATAAAGTGAGCTAGTGAGGCTTTTTAGATAGTGATAGAGAGAAAGAGAGAAAAAGAATGCTCTCTTTCTTGAGGACTCTCGATCGTCCAAACAAAATTGTTGTTGTTCTTTATCTGATTGTCTATTATCTCTGCGATTATCAAAAAGAGCAAAAATCAAAGACCCCTTTCTACCTCAAATAAACCAATAGGTCCAGTAAAGGAAATCCACATTTCATGGATCCAACCAACCCATTTGTTAGAAAACCCAAAGTATCTCAAAACAGCAAATAGAAAGTCCAAAGAAAAGGATTAAATAACTAGGTGCAAACCTAAGATAATCTCATGAGAAGTGGTAAAAAGAAATAGGATTAAAATCCTCCGCAGTGCCCAAGTGAGTGGTCATCCAGTAGCCAGCTCTTAATAGGTGCCACGTGTCCTTTATGTATTTCCAACCCTTGGATTATGATATTTTCTTAAACTGGCATAATCACTTTGGTTCATTAATCAAACCAAATAATGAACAATCCCAGGGGTTAAAAATAAATAGGGGACAAGTGTCGCTCCTTAAGAGTTGGTTGCTAGATGGCCGCCCGATCACTCAGGCACTACAAAGGATTTGGATCGGAAAAGATATGCATATCTTAGGCCTCGTATCTAGTATCTCTTTAAATGAGCTGATTGGAAGACAACGATCTATAGTTCCATACAAGCGACTCCATTTAACTGGGATAAGCCCTGTTGTATATTGGCTTTTTTCTTTTTTCTTTTTTTCTTTGTTGGGAGGGGGGAATTGTTAGATTTATATTACGGGGTGGAAACTATTACATATATCACAGGAAGAGTTGAACCCATAGCCCTTCACTAAGAAGTGCAAGTCATTACCAATTGAACAAGTAGACCTTGTTGTTGTTGTTGAAATCATAGTTGTGTGTTCTATTTTCTTATTTTTATTTTAGATTAGTACCTGATGTGTTTGAAAATCGTCCAACCGTCAGAAACTTGCAAAACAAGAGTCATATGAGGGCCAACTTGTCGGTCGGGAATCCGCCTCCGATGGCTAAGTCAATAATTGCACCATTAAAGAGCTCTAAATCGTTGCAAAGTAACGATTCAGTTCCCTCACTTTTGCATTCTCCATTAATTTATATAGAGTTTACATTTTAATCCCGATTGTCGGATCAATCAATGTGTCTTATCTGCAACCATATGATCCTAGGGTTTAAAAACTTCCCTAATCCTTTTTATTCTACATTCTTTATTGGGCAAGATTGCCAATCACAAGTCTGACGGGATCGTATCTCTTACCATAGCAGTTGAGGTTGGGTCTTCCATATCAGTTATGTTTCTTCATGCTCAAGTAACCTTTGAGTTAGCTATTCACTCCGGTCTAGGCCGGGACGAACCAACCTACCATGGTTCAACCCGGATGGCTTATTATTATTGTTTCTACTCATCGTACCTTTGGCATAAAATAAAGCAAAAATAAATAAAAACTGAATAAAAGAACACGCCAATCATCTCTTCCTCATCTATACTATAAAAGAATTACAATTGAGAAAACAAAAATAAACAAAAACTGACAGCAATTTGTTATTATTTTTAAAAATTACATCAAAATAATTAAACTAAACAGAAATGACTAAATTACCTCTGCCCTCTAATCCTCTATGATTCCACTCAACCTTCATTCTTTGGTTGGTTTACCTTATAATAATATCTTATAAAATTTGATTTCTCTTTGGGTTTGGATTCCTTTTGTCAAATAGAAAAGCGACACGTTTTCATCTTCTTGTTTAAGAATTAGAGCTGTTTCAATGATTGAAGGTTACGTTTGGATCTTTAAGGTTTTCTGACTCTATAAATTTATCGAGCATCTCATCCTTTACCGACACAAGAGACATATCTGTAAAAGTCAAAATAATACAAAACCTGAGAAGCTTGATACAGGAAGATCTTCCACTGTATTTTAGAGCGAGAAAGAAAAGAAAGAGAGAAGTAGAGAGAGAAAGAGAGGGACAGTGGAGTTGCTGGTAGAGATATTATCATCAAGAGATGCTTCTCACTTCTCAGTTCTTGATCAGTTTTGCAAATTACAGGAGTCATTCTCAACAAAGTTAAAACAATGAAATGGAAAAGAAGATCAGACTTTACGTGATTCTCACATAAACTTTTTAAGATCTGAACATAATTGATCAACTTCAGCTATAACATCTGCAAGTTAATTGTGATTTGAGCGCATTTAAACTTTGAAACAGACCCCAAAATATTCTGTCGAAACTGAATTTACCCTGAATAGCAAAATAGTCGTTTTCATTTTTTTGGTAATTAGAACAACACAAGAGTCAAGAATCAAATAAAATGTATAAATCTGGTTTGTGTTGATTTGGAGGTATGAATACCTTAGGATGACATTTGTAATAATTCTAGTGAATTTCTTGAAAGATATTAAAATGGGTACACTGGAATCTTATATATTTGCAAATTGATTTAATTTTTATGCCTATTATTTTATGTGGGATTTTTTTCTCCTCTACTATGATTTTTATTATTAGATATTGGAATTGTTATTCATCGATCACATAAAGCTATGGTAAGTTGCAAAGGTATTGAAACTCATAGCAGAGGGAAAACAATTCAGTTACCTCTCCATGCTAAACATTAACTTAGATGTGATTTACTTTAAATCCCGACCATCAGATTAATCAATAGACCATCTCCGTTGCTGTTCAATCATAGGGTTTAGATCCTTCGATCTCAGTTAATTGCACATTCCTTTCTAGGCACAATTGCCTTCTATTCTTATATCCCGAATCCCACGAGATCACAATTCCCACCTTAACAGTCAAATTTTTTCTTACACAATAAACCATATGATTAGAGTGTTGCTCGGGTCCCAATCGGACGACTCTGGTCTACTATGGTTTAACCCAGTTGCTCTATCAACATTATTTTTACCTATCTCAATGCCAAGAATGTTTTAAACTGTAAATGTGCTTCTCATATAGTGACAGTAACCTCTTACATAGAGACAGCAAAATCAAGGAGGTTTTGGGTCCAAACCTAAATTCATATCTACACATTCCCCCGGGGAATATGTTGGGTGTTATAAATCCTATGAATTGTCCCTCCCTCTCCCTCTTTATTCAATGAATTCTATGGTTCTTTATAGAGTTAGGCTAAGATAGTAGATATATATTTATTATTCACCATTTTTCCCCAATCTTTAGATTCACTGAACTCGTTCAAATGCTAAGTTTGACCAGTCAACTATTTTCCCAAACTACATTCTTCACAAATCTCAAGTTTTTAATGGGGCTCGTTGGTTATTGGGTAAAAGAAGTTCATTATTTAGAGACACTCTCCTCTGTCGTAAGAACGGAATATCTACTTGAACCCATCAGGCCCAACTTCTTGTTGTACTAAATACTAATCCGATGGTCATAAGTGAGGGGTATAGGTTATGATGGTGATACTATCAATATTGTATCATTCCTAAGACTTAAAGTCGGCGAGATTTGTAGTTTCTCGAGAAAATCGAATTTCGAGAAACAAGAAAGTTTTGACTCCGATCCAACCAAACCGGATTAACCGGAAGGAAAAGGATAGAAGAAAACATTAAAACCACAAAAGCAATCATTGACTCGGGGAAAACACGTTATTTGAGGAGAAAATAATTATCTAGTTTTACCTTTTTTTTATATTTTCTTATAGAAAACATCAGTGAGCTAATATTAAAAAGACATATTCATTTATATTTGACTTTTCAGTTCTTTCCTTTGTATTGACTCTAAGTCTATAATTATTGTCAAAGGTAAAATTGTAATAATCCGACTTTTACTGTAGTTGATTACGAAACAGTTAAAGAGGTAAAAAGGTAAAAGAAGGAAAAGGGGCACAAGGAAAGAAGAAGCTTCACTTCGCAATAAAGATCTACATCGAGGGCCAATGATAATGAATCATGATAAAATGGTCATTTTCGTGTCAAGAAGGTTGTGTTCTCTTTAAGTTAGCTACATCTTTAGATCAATCACCTTCCATTAAGCTTCGTTTGTTTGTTGGAATAAAGGTGGGATGAGAAAAATTGGGTAAGAAAATTCTTGAAAAAAGTAAATTTTTCTTACTTTTCATTTAAATCCTAAACGTATAGTTTGTTTCGTTGCTTAGGGTGGGAAAGTTAGAGACAAGTTTTATTAATTTAAGGAAACTTGTTTAGTAATGTGGCAATTCAACATTCTCACCCCAAGCCTTTACAAAACCTCACAAAATGTGTGGGACTTTGTAGACTGCGTTTGTTTGCAAAAGTGGGGTGGATAAAAAAATATGTGAGCCCGATGAAGAAATTTTGTGAAAAAATAATAATTGTGAGTCCCATTTTTTATTTTTCCACATAGTCTCACATATTTTGTGGGGTTTTGAAAATACTTAAGGTGGGAAAATTAGCTTGTCACATCACCAGGCTTGAGTATGAAGCCTTCTTAGCAGGTCTTTGGTTGGCAAAGGCACTAGCTATTCTAGAGATAACTATTTGTAATGATTCTCAACTTAAAGTTAATTAAGTACAAGAAAAGTTTGGGATTAAGGAGCCTTCGTTGCAAAAATATCAGGAAATGATACAAGTGCTAAAGAAGGAATTTAAGAGGTACGAGTTTTTCATATCTTGAGAAAGGAGAATGCTATGGCAGATGAATTGTCAAGATTGGCAAATGCAAACGAGAGAACCCTCGAACCTTTGGTCTACATTGAAAAACTAGAACTCCCGAGTATGAAGAATGAAGGAGTAATGTACGTGGAAGGAAAACATTGCTCGATGGACCCGATCGTGGAGTACCTTCAAGACGATAAGTTGCCCGAAGATCCGAAAGAAGCAAAACTCATCAAGGTTCAAGCAACAAGGTTCACCATCCAAAATGGAAGATTATACCGAAGATTTTATACTGGACCACTACTCAGATGTTTGGGGCCTGAAGGATTGAAGTGTGCACTAGCAGAAGTGCACGAGGGTATCTATGGAGCTCATATGGGTGGACAAACGTTGGCACACAAGATACTCAGGCTCAAGATATACTGGCCACAAATACAAGAGGATGCACTAGAATACGTGCGTCATTGTAGGAATTGCCAAATACATTCAATAGTGTCAAAAAGACCGGCAGCACCCCTGTCGTCTATCTTGGACACAGTCCCGTTCGTTATGTGGTGGATTGACATCATGGGGAAGTACACTAGGGCTTCTGGCAGTCGGGAATACTTGATTGTGGCAATTAATCACTTCACCAAGTGGGTTGAAGCGGTGCAATTGATTATTTCACCAAGTGGGTTGAAGCGGTCTCACTTGCTACCATCACTGAAAAGAAGGTCGAGAAGTTTGTGCTGGAATCCATAATACACAGATTTGGTATTTCGAAGGTTCTTGTTACCGATCATATAATACAATTTGATAATCCAAAATTCACCCAGTTTTATGGAACTTAAATGATCGAGCACCGAATGACTTCTATAGCATACCCCCAAAGCAATGGACAAGTGCAGGTAACCAACCGAACCTTGCTAGATGGAATTAAGAAAAGATTGGAATCAAACAAAGCCTTGTGGCTTGAAGAACTCCCAAACGTGTTTTGGGCTTACAGAACAACAGTTCGAACGCCAACAAGAAAAACCCCATTTAAATTGGTCTATGGATCATAAGCTTTGATGCCAGTAGAAATAATGCCAAGAACTCTCAGGGAAAGGGAATTTGAAGTTCTCTTGCATTCTACTCCAATAACTTTTTGTTGAGAGGTTGTTTGGATACTTTGGCTTCAAGCTACAAGTGTGGGAAAAAGAAATCATGAAACTCATGCCAAGCACAATTTACAATGAGCAATTAGGACACGTAGATCAAGGTCCAATACTATAAAGAGTCAATATTTGTAGGTGATTACATATTGATGCATTTCAAAGAAAATTTTCAGGTCTAAGATTTTTAGTAAGTAACAGTAATTTTTGAACTTAGTCTAGTTTTGTGAGTAACAAGAGATCTGTAATTTAGTTAATTGAAGAAAGAATCTTACTTGTGCATATGGTGCCCTGTTCTTGTGTCCAAACACAGAGATATGCGTTATGACCATTATTTTTTCAAAGATAAAATATATTGAGTTTGGATCCACGGGTAGAGGACTTTGCTCTCTTCAGACACTTCCATCACACATTTAGAAGGGATGTCTACTTTTAAATACTGGTAAGATAGACTACATGTGGATTCTCTTCCTAAATATGTGACTGAAAGATGTGAGAGAAGCCCAGTCCTCTACCATAGTAGAATAAGGATTCCAAGTCAAATATATCAAAGATACAACATTCATTTTGTATTTGCACCCTTTGTAATCTTTTCTTTTCCTTGACTGATCACTTATAAAAATATGAATTTTCATCCAAACCAATCAATTAAGAAAAGAAGACTGTTTTTTTAATTAAGATTTCATTATTATACTTGTTAGGGAATAGTTACACCAAATGGAAGACTTACTTCCCTTTAAAACCTAGAAAGGAAGATCTCTCCTTTCCATTTGATAGGTAAGTTCACATGATAATGGCAGATTTGCTGAGGCAATACCAAAGCTTCACAAAGAATCAGGTTTAATGACAAGAGAGAACTATATAATAATGCCATTATTTACATAACTTAAAAGTAATTTAGATATTTGGGTTATACTTGATTATTCTAGATTTTGTCTACATAGATCTCCAACATCTAGAGTTTTGCTGTTAAATTAGGTTTTCTTGCCTCATGAACAACCAACAGATTGGCCATGGTGTTGGTGGAAAGGTATTTGACTTGGGACTTAAACAATGCTCACTTAGGGCTGAAAATTGGAAGGCAGGTAGAAAAATAAGATTCATGGTTAATTTACCTCTTTGATGGGATTGGAGAATTAAGAAGGCCTTTTAAGGCATCAAAATTGTTAGAGAAATGCTCTCAGAACCCGTCTTCTGGACTTTGCTTGTGTGGAAGCCTTTGACACTCATTTTGCCCTAAAGAATGTGAAAACTCGTACAAGAGTATCTTGAAACCCATGAATAATTTTTTATCTAACCCACGAGTAGGAATGCAATTTGGAACAAGTGGCTCATTACAAAGTAATCGGTCTTGTATAGTTGCAACACATTTGGTTTTCCTTGGTTACCCTAGATTTCAATTAAAGAAAAACGGATGGCGAAAAACTACGAAGGCGAAGGCTGCGGAGAGGTTGGATTTGAAATAGTAAGCTTACTCGGGCTATATTAAGGATTGGGACATAAAAGAATTATGCTTTACATCCTTTAAAATTTGATATAGCCCATTACTGAAAAATCATAAGGACAAACTATGGGTGTTTAACACAACCCAAGGATCACAACAAGTAAAAGATAATGATAATATGTTATATATACAACCCTAAATGCATTGTAAATATTTGGTTTAAAGCCATTAGAGGTATGTTTGGAATCAAGATTTGTGATTACCAAGGCACTCTAGATGGTGATAGAAAATAAATTATCAAGAAACATGATATGAAATTGAGCATATTTAAGTTAACTCTTAAATTCAGTTTAGTTTCTTTTAGAAACAAAAAGCAAAGAGATTTAAAGATGCTTTGCAGTATTATTTTTTCCCCTAATTAACAAACAGTTTTAGGAATAGAGGGAATATTGGTTTTCTTTCTTCTTTTTCGGTTTTTTTTTTTTTTTAGAGATAAAAGAATTTATTTTTGGATACAGTCTATTATTATTTTGGTGGATGAGACAAAAACAATAATAAAATGCTAACGAGTTTTGGAGATATGGAAAAACTTCTACAATACACCGTCAGGAGGCTACCTCTTACTTTACCATTCTGAATCGTATTCTCCTAGACACTAGCCGGCGCTTCTCAATAAGTAACTTCAATGTGGAGGATAATTATGTTAACAGAGTTTTTTTTGAAAGATTGGGTATTTAGGTCCAATTCCATCATCGTAGGAGTTCGCTTCATTGTTGGATCAGACCCCAACGAGGATGGATGGCAGTAAATTGTGATGGCTCTGTCGCTGGGGTGCGTGGTGGTTATGGTTCTATTGGTAGAATTTCCACTTGGTCAAGTCATTTTTGCAGAGCTGGTGGAAGTCCTGTTGCAAATGTTTTGAGAATGAAATTAGAGGCAATAAGATGTGGGTAAGCACGTGCTCACCAACATGATGCGACTAAAATCCAAGTGCGGTCTGATTCCCAACTTGCAGTCCACATTGTTACTGGCAGGATAAGTGCCCCTTGGGCAGTTCTGGAACTCGTGAAAGATATTGCCGACATTTGCTCGACGTTCCAACATTGTGTTGTCCTTCACCATTTGCGTAAAACAAACCATTGTCCGGACTTCCTCGCCAACTTTGCAAGATTCTCTCCTAAGATAAGCCTGAGCCCTACCGCCCTCCCCCATAGGCTAGCTGAGCTTATTCAGTCTGATGCCAAGGGGAAACGGTATCTTAGAATGTAATATTTCCCCTTTTTTCTCTTTTTCCAGTTTAATATAAAGCATCCTTCACCAAAAAAAAAAATTTATGTTTAGAGGGTTAAATTAAACCTCTAGAAAATATCGTTCACCATTGCCAAGTAATTAAAGGGTCATGTTTAATATTTCCAACTCTTCAAAATTACTAGTTGTGGACCCAAAAATGTTTGGAGATGTTTTTTTGTATTTTATTTTGTTTTTCAGATTCTTTTTTGGAGGGAGGGGGCGTGAAGGGTAGTTATTCTGTTTTTTATTTTATTTTTTTCGAAATAGGGTTTACTGTTCCTATAATTATTCTCTTAGGTGAATTTTTTATTTTTTTTATCATCATGAAATTAATCACAATGTTCGGGCCCCATAGGCCCACGAGATTGGAGGAGGGAAGGTGTGAAAGAACGGAAGTTCGAACCCAAGACATCCCTGGTCTTACTGCTTCTACATAAAAGTTCTTATCATTGTGCCAAAAGCTCATCAATTGTCATTGTTTGAAAGTAGGTTGAAAATGAATGAAAGCTATATTCTCTATTACTTCATTTCCACTGTGAATCCATCACAATTCTTGACCATGTACATTGACTTGGGATGAAATATGTAAATCTCATATTATAGTTGTATTATTTATTATTTTGGCTTTTTTCCCCTCAATCATCATCAGGCAACCACAATGACTGGGGGCCCATAGGCCCAAGAAATGGGAAGTGGGGGTGGAGAAAAGTGTGTACCTCTTGAGTCATATTGCCTTTGCATAAGAAACTCCACTACTATGCTAGCAACACATCCACCATTTCTGCATTTGATTGTGCAGTTTTTTAAAATGAAAAACAAAAGAAGAATAAAAAGAACCTTACCTTTACTATTCTGTTGGCCAGAAAATTAAATAAAAGGGCCTAAAGTTTCATTTGTAGTGGGCCTTCAAATGGACCAGAAAAATCTTTGTAAAGGGCCCACTTCATTGCCAAGAAAATTTGTGACTTTTCCCCTTTCTACTCTTCTTTCTTTTTTCTTCTAATAACATTTTAGTATTCTTTCTCTCTATTAAGAAATTGATAAGGTCCCACATTTGTCTTTATGTATACATATATGTTTGGAGGTGGGCTTGGACTATTTGAACCATTCGAAGTGTCATGAAGTGAACATTTGGGCCCATATGGCCCAATGGCAGGACCCACTATTTGAAATACACCCCCATTTAACGGGTGAAATTTGCTTCATTATATAGTCAACCACTATAACCTAGCAAGATAATATGATTTATATCCATAACTCTCTGCATTATGATACATGAAATCACATATCCATTAAAAATATACCTAAGAAGAGGAAAAAAGATCGCGTTTCGTGCAAATCGAAATCATCGCTACTTTGACGCCCCCCTCTACTACACATTTATGATTAGGCCCACCTCCGAATACTAACAAAATAAATCATGGACTCATTTGATTCCATGTTCAGAATATTCGTAAGTAGTTCCAGACAAGTTTATCGAGAACTGTGTAACTAACAAACCACCCTAATCTCTTGTGTTTCTCTTCCCCCATTAATTAAATTAAGGAATCCATAAAGTCACCCTTCCATGCTTGGGTTACTACATAAGCAATATATTAATTTAACATATTATATTTTTGAAAAAATAAAAAATTGAAAAACCTGTTTTCTTCAAACTATGGGTAAGATAAAGTCAACGGGTAGAAACCATTAGTAAGTAAGTTAAAGTTGCAAAGCTCCCTCTCTCTCTCTCTCTCTCATATGGATCATTAGCTGATCAAGAAAAATGTTAATAGCTAATCAAGAGAAGAAAAATATGAATAGGTCAAAAAGATGATATCTTTCAATCTGGAAAGGTTCTTGTGAATTGAAAAAAAAAATTGAAGCACAACTGTTGATGAGTAGATAAAAGCACAAAGGATTGAAAGAAGTAGTTGGAATACATAATATAGGGAATCTCCAACCGTTGATGCTTGGGAGTTCTTTAATTAACTATTTTATTTATTTAACCAATTAGTCAATTAGGTGATTATTTAAATCAAAATTAGTGTTTTTGGTTCTTGGGGGGAAGAGATCCAATTAATCTCAAATTGCTATTAAATGTTAATAATTCAATTTTTGAGTGGTAATGAGTTTAAGTTTGAAAACAATCTATTCTTAAAAATAAGGGTAAGAATGTATAAAATTATTTTTCAAAGACCTTGCAATAATTGTGTATTTCATGTTTTGTAAGGTTGCATGTTCACTTCTTCAGCTTATTAGTTTCGAAGTTAGGGTCGAATTTGAACTCATCTGTACATCTTGTTTCTCACAAATTTAAAGCAACCGCTGTGTTCAGAAAGGCTAAAATAGACCAAATACCAAATTCCAATCCAAACTAATCCCTAATACCCATCGACATGGATTCTCGAGTTGGATAAAGTTGATTAGAAAATTTTTACCAAATCTCAGCCGAGATCTCACTAAGTCTCGAATTTTTTGAGGGACCGAGACCCCTATAGCAAGATCTTGGAGTTTTTTAGGGACCAAGATCCCTATCGAGATAGGGACCTCAAACCATATTGCATTGGATTCACGCAACTTTGGTTTTAACTTTTAAGATGGTCCCATAAAATAATTGTACAATGCCTTGATCAATGACATTGGTATATTGATTCTAAGGTAGAAATTAAGTCCAAGTGTAGGTATACTAACCAACCGTTGGATGGTATGTATTGTTAGTTTTATTTTTTTTATTGCAAGTTTATTTAACGAACAACCTGCATCAACTCAAAGTTTTGTTAGTGATGCGTCCAAAAATTGTTCCACCTAAAGATTCCTTGAAGTTAGCATGCAAAACAAGGTTAGATGTGGGCCGATCGCACTATCGGGAAGCCACCTCCGAAAGTTAAATCAATAATGGATCATCACAGAGCTCTGACTAGTTGCAGAACTTTAATTGAAAACAATAATGGAGGGACACAATTCAGATATCTCTGCTTTATACGACCCTTTAATTTATATAAGGTTTACCTCTTATTTTCGAAGATTGAATTCGTTCATGATCCTTCTTGGTGGCTATCCGATTGTAGGGTTTTTCCCCTTCTTAATGAGTCAGTTGTAGTTTCCATGTAAGGCATGATCGTGCATCCCAAATTTGACAAGAGCAAGTTTCTTTCTAAACCATTGGATTTCTTCGTGCTTACGCTAATTACTGGTTCGACCCTTGAACCGACCTCGATTGGGATCCTTGACCCGACCGTGGTTGAACCCGGTCCCGACCGAAATCCTTGATTCGACCGTGGTTAAACCCGGTCTCGATCGGGATCCTTAACCCAATCGTGGTTGAACCTGGTCCCAACCGGGATCCTTGACCCGACTGTGGTGGAACCCGGTTGACTATTTATTTTGTCCTTATCAGCAAGCAACACCACATATGAGAAAAATCGAAAAACTAGATTTGATTCCTTCATTTTCATAGTCTGTAAACACATTTATTAGTGTGGGTCAGGCTTAAATATTTTGATTCTAGATAGTAGTCGGGATATGATGCCTAGTGAACACAAGTTTATCTTGGGTCACCATCTTCTTTTTACATACATCTAGCACAACTAAAAGGTTATCAATAATGCTAGCTAGGATTCACTTCAACATTATACACAACTACGTAGATATATACAATTGTATTAGCTATGACGAAGTTGAAAGAAAGCCGACTCTCACTTTCTTTCAACTCATTAATTTCACTTTTGTTTGAACAGATTGAAAACAATGTAATTGAAGCTCTAGCAAAGAGGGCTCTGTCATTATCTCGTGTGACACTTTGGTTTTCTATTCGATCCCTGGCTTTTGAGAGATGAGCCAACAGGAGTTTAACACGTCAAAAGATCCAAGTCTTTTACCAAAAAGAATAATTTTAACCACAAAAGTTTTGGTTGCATGCATGCATATAGAAAAGCATGCAGTGCAATAGTAGAGTGAAAGAGACCTAAAAATAAATTAGTTCGGATGTCAACTTCAATGTGGTACATGAAGTCTAGTTTTGATTGTCAATGTTAACACAAAATAAAAATTAGGAAGCTACCTTGCAATAAACCACCGTCGGAGCCTTTAAAAGATAAGATCATGAACTTTGAAGATTATTGTAATGGGTTCTTTGTTTCTCTACTTAGCTGCGGATTATCCGTCTAATCTGTCGATTTTATGAATCAATGCATTCATATGAGTATAAATGAAATCAACATTGACTTATATGGTGAGAAAACCCGATGGATCATATCAATTTGACACGACAATCTCATGCATGATCTAACAAGAAATCGAAATATGTTATCATTCTTTCAAAGGAACACCCACTAGAAAAACAACGAGTTCTAGAGTAACTAATCCTTTCTAGAGACTCCCGATGGATCTTATAAGATCTTTTGTTTGTCATTAATGATATAAACTTGTATTAACACAAACACTGAAAGAAACCCAAAGAAACAAACTAATTCTAGCAAGTAACACACATCCAAGCCATGGCAAGAGTTCTTCTTAGAAAACCCTAACATGAAAATGACCAAATCATTCAACCGTTAAAGAAAAATGTCTAAATCACACTTCCGTCTTATTCATACAACAAAAATAAAGCAAGACAATCGTGCCATTCGCATTCTAAGTTCAACTCAACATTTATAAAAAATTATTCTTCACTTACCAGTTATCATGCGTTTGGATTCAATGTTGCAGAATTAATGCACAAAACTATTTGCATAGCATTGAGGCATGAATGGTCAGGATCAAAACTTCTGGTTGAGATTCAATTTCGACACTTATTCTGCTTTCTTTTTTATTTTGAACTACACTAAATATAGGAAAAAAAAAACAAAATGAGCGGTCGAGATCGAATCTCGACCACAATTTTGAATCCTGACCGTAAACAGCATTATGGGCAGCGCTGAAGCACGACCCACTTGCCACGTAGTCTGAAATGCTTAAGCCGCCAGTTTTACAAACTGTTTCTGGTTTTAGCAGATTACACCGACAGAATAATTTATATTTGAATTATAAAATTTGAAAGACAAGACTAACCAAACCACTCCACCTACCACCCCCACTTTGTTACTTCACTTTTAAAGAATCTTTTCTTACCTTCAGATCTATAATTTCTCTTTTTTAATTATTTTTACTTTCTTTTTACAGTCACTCTCTCTCTCTCAACTCTATTCTTTTATTTCTGTTTAATTTAATTTTATTATATAAAAAATAAAAGGTTGTTTGGGCGTGCAACAAGGTTAAAGGCAAAACCCATTTTTAACATCTAGAAAAGAAAACACATTTATTAGTTTGTTTACAAGTGAATACCATGAAAGATTTCTACCCAACAAAAAAAAATCATGGAAGATGTTGAGATAAAATTCAAAATAAAAAAAAAATGATTTTTGATTATATAATAATTTGTTAAGTTTACTTCTCTTATTGAGTTTATAAAAGGGCAAATTGATGTCGAAAATTTTCACTCAAACATGAGTCTCGAAAATAATTTTTCTATGTAGTCTTACCTTAGCTTAAGCTCTTTTTGGTATCAATTATCATTGTCAATTATGAGAAATTCAAAAATGTTTGGCATCTATGAATTATTTATTAAAAAATAGAAACCCCAAACCAAAGAACTTTGCCAATGGATTAGAGAGAACATATCTCATTGTGTAAGTTTACTAAAGTCTATAAGTAAGATGAGGGAAAATAGTCAAACACATCTTAACAACCAATTTCCCTCACTGACACATTTTTAACAATTTATCTGACACCAAACTTATTCCATTTCATAATTTTCGATAAAATTCACCAAACCATTCATCTGACCAAAAATGAATTCTTGTACTTATTTATTTTAAATAGGCATAATAGAGAATGAGGATTGATACCAAAAAGAGCCTTAGTTCCCTTATTAGAGTATTTAAATTATTTTTATGTGAAAAAAATCATGAAAATCAGAAAAAATTAAAAATAAGATCAAACATAATTTAATAGTTACCTTTGCTATCAAAGAGAGGGCTATATGGTACACATGTATGATTCCTTTCTTGTATAACCATCAAAACTAGATATCTTTCTTTAGGTTTTATTGCTTTAGTGAAAGTACTCTCTTGTAGGTCTTTTCCATATGTGACCCATTCCAACTTCTTTTTTCCTTTTGCTATAAGAAAAATATGAAAGATAATGAGAGAGCTTAATACATCAATAGAAGTGGCTATAACTCTAGCCACTCAAGCCAATTTAATACAAAGACAAACAGAATCATATTTATAAAATTAAGTGTGTGGAATGTGCAAAAAAACATGATCAACGGATTTTTGAATAGAAATGATAGCATTGTCACCACGGGAAAGTGTCTGAATCTGATCTGAGATTTTACACCAAACGGGTATATTCGTTCATGATCCGCAGATTTCAAATGTGGCATGTCCAGCCTTAGTGAATCTTCACATATGGAAGTGAATATTAACGGATGTGGAACACTTAGATGAATCTATTGTGTGGGACTCATTTTCTGTGATACCAGTTGAATGCTTCACATGTAGTCATGTATGTGAAGAACCTTTATACCTATGGCGGCCATGTGGACGATGATATTTCTCTATAAATTAAAATAGGATGGATGAAGTGCTTCTGTGATCAATGTATTCTTTCAAAGTTCAAAGGAAAATTCTGTTGAATTGTTGTATGATTAGCTATGATGTATAGTGTAACGTGTTGGGCTATTAAAAAACATCATATAGATAAACTTAATATAAGTGAGCATGCTAGTTGGATGAGTGGCAAAACTAGAAATGATAAGGTAAGAAATGACAGGTAGCTACGATAAATTCTTATTTTTTTGGGTCATCATCAAACCAATCACAAAGATTGGAGTCCATATATAGGTCTAGAGGATTTTTTTTTTTGGTGGGGGGGGGGGGAGAAGGTGTGATGGACGTAGGTTTGAATCCAAGACCTCTTTGAACTTACTACCCTTACATGGAAGGCTGTCCCCACTAAGGTTTAAAGTATCACATATCGGCAAGGTATCAGTCGGACGATTTTAAGAGATGTTTCGGTTCATTTTGTATCGTATCGAAGATACGTATCGATGGTTGAGTACGTAATAGAATAGAAATTATCAAAGTACATTTGAAGTAATCTAATTTAAATAGAAAACAATAGACTCTTTCTTGAGAAAGAAGGAAAATGGTTATAAGAACAAAGAATCATCTTTCAATTGAGAGGCTCATACGTCCAACCGATTATCTTGCAACTGTTAGTCACACGGCTAGTAAATTGCCCTGAAGCAGTTCATGCCTTCAAAGATTCAAGGTTTCACCTCACATCTTTGCTCAAATTGGTACCAAATACATCCTCTAGTGTATGTCCAAGGCTTATGAGGTTTGGGAGTTATTCTCTTCAACATAACACATTATTCAGTTTGAACATTTAGTTCCCCTAAGATTTGGGGATGTGCAAATCCAAGAAATTTCTCCCCATATACAAGATTCACTGTCAATGGGCAAGCTAATCATAAATAGTAACGAACCATGTTTGGACTGAGTGTTTTTTATCCCAAAACCTCCTTAAACCACACCATTGACACCCCTAATCTATAAAAGTGACTCCATTTAATAGGGCATAAGCTATGTTATATATTAAAAAAAAAATTGTGGTAATTGGTAGCTTTATATTAGGGTGAAAACTATTATATGTATATCACAAAGAGAGTCAAACCTATAACCCTTCACTAAGAGGTGTCTGTAGCCATTACCGACTGAACAAGTAAATTTTATTCTTCTTGTTGAAATCATACTTGGGTGTTATATTTTCTTATTCTATTTTATATTACTACCTTAGCCATAAAATAAAACAAAAATAAATAAAAGTGAATAAAAATGCATGCCAATCACTCTTCCTCATCTATATTATAAAAGAATTACAATTGGGAAAACAAAAATAAACAAAAACTGACACACCAATTTGTTATTTTTTTAAGAAAATGAAATAAAAATAATTAAACTAAACAGTAATGACTAATCATTACCTCTGCCCTCTAATCCTCTATGATTCCACTCAAACTTGATTCGGTGGTTGGTTTACATTTTAATAATATCTTTTATAAACTTTGATTTCTCTTATTAGGGTTTGGATTCCTTTTGTCAAATAGAAAAGCGACACATTTTCATCTTGTAGTATAAGAATTAGAGGTGTTTCAATGATTGAAGGTCACGTTTGGATCTTAAAAGGCTTTTCTAACTCTGAATTTATCGAGCATCTAATCCTTTACCGACACAAGAGACATGAGAGACATCTCTGTAAAAGTCAAAATAATACAAAACCTGAGAAGCTAGAGATACAGGAAGATCTTCCAGTGCAACAACAGCTGACACCAATTGCCTTATTTTAGAGAGAGAAGTAGAGAGAGAAAGAGAGGAAGAGGGGACGGTGGAGTTGCTGTTAGAGATATTATTATTATTATTATTATGAAGAGATGCTTCTCACTTCTCAGATCTTGACCAGCAACCCATGCAAGAAGCTTTTCTATAACTACTACGTTAGATCATTAAAATATGAACTTGATTATCATTTTTATAATTATCTAATTTTTTTCAATATAAAACACCTACCTATATTTATATTTCAATAGTGAAGGGAAAAAAAAAACATTTGATCTCTTAGTTTTTGTCCCTGAATTGTGTCAACGGAAGAAACGTCGGACTTGATTCATTTCTTCGTGTTAAAATAAACATCAAGAAATTTTGAACATAAACAAGATAAAATAAAAGGAATGCAGAGTACACGGACGAACATTCACTATGTAAAAAGAAGATTACAATAGAGATCTCACTCTCCTCCAAAACTCAAAGGTCAAAATCATAAATGTCACAATGACTATGTATATGTATAGTTAGTACATACATATATAGAACTTAATAGGATAAACGAGTCAACCCATCGGCTTAGTTCGTATAGTATCAAACGCTCTGCTATCTTTACAGATCTCATAAATTAAATCATTTAAGTTGTCCACCAAAATATGTCAGTGTAGATTAATCTTCAATAATGAGTATAAAAATTCAAATCAAATAGAACACTCTCATCTTGAATCTTGATCAACTAGACTTACTAGTTTTCCTACCCAATTAGGAGAACTTAAATTCTTTACATTGAAATAACAGGTGTGATCCATAAGGGAAGTAGCTCCATTAATATGAATGCAATGCTTGGAGATATGGAGGTGGATATGTTATGCCTTTTCAGGCATGGAACTCCTTTGGAATTAGACTTTCTATTCAAACTTTGAAAGGCTTTCTTGAAGTTCCATTAATAAGCTTGGGAAAGATTAATGGTTAATGGCAATGGATGAAAAGGGTTTTTTTTTGGGTCAAAAAGGGCTATTCAAGTCTCTCCAATCTGATCAGACAATATTTATAGAATGAGTTCATGGGTCAACAAAAAACACTCAATGAAATGAAAAAGCAGAAGATAAAGATTTTATGTGATTCTAGTTTGTGTAGATTTGGAGGGAGGTTTGGATACCCAAGGGTGATATTTTTGATAATTCTAATGAATTTTGAAAGACATTAAAATGGGGTCAACTAGAATTTTATATATTTGAAAGTTTTTGAAAGTTTTTGAAAAATGTTTTAAATTTTATCACTTTATTTTATGTGATAACTTTCCCCCTCATTCAAGTTGATTTTTCACAATCATATCTGCTAAAGTGGTTTTCATTTTTATATAATTTAACATTAAATTTTGCAAGTTGAAAGACTTGGAGAAAATAAATATGACCAACTAAGCAAATCTATTTTAATCAATAAGAAAGCCTCATTGATGAATATCAAATCTAATATCTTATAATGAAAATCAACTACGAATGAGAAATCTTCCATATGTAATCAATATCAAAGTTTCTCCATTAGATATTAGATAGGGGATCATTTTTCATCTTATCTATTAAATAAGATTTGTCATAAGATTATCTTTGCACCCACCATGTAGGGTTTTTACATAATGTTTGCATGGATCTCATGGATACTGAAAGAATGCAAAGAAAAACTCTAATTTTGATAAGTAGGTTGATTATCTTGATGGGTAAGTTTTATGTATTTATAAATAAACATGGCTGTTGTACAAGATTCGTTTACAATATTTAAATTTAAATTCAAAAATTGAATTCAAACCATAACAGATCTGTTATGGTCTTTTCAGATACTCATGCATGTCTAGATTTATCCCTACTTAGTTCTCATATTCATTATGCTTTTTCTTTTTTGGTGGTAATATTCATAGCAAATGCACCCATGGCTAATTGCATCAGGTTCATGGAGAACCAAGCAAACAAAAATGTTAGATCTTTTTAAATCTATAGAAGCAATAGAAGCAAATCTATTTAAGTCTTGTAATTGTCTATGCGATACAAATACTTCATCTGGAAAACATGCAATTACAAAATGAGGATATTCATAAGGTTATCTGAGAATCAGAGAATAAAATAGAAGATAATATTACAAGTTATGAATATAATCTCTCCTTAGATCATGCAGTGACGAACGTTTTAAATTGTAAATGTGCTTCTAGCACAGAGATAGCAGCAGTCTCTTATATAGAGACAGTAAAACCAAAGAGGTCTTGAGACCAAACTTCTATTTCTCCACACCTTCCCCTAAGAGACATGTTCGGATTATAATTTTTATAAACTCTCCTTCTTTATTCAATGAATTTTACGGTTCTTTAAGGAGTTAGGCTAAAATAAGGTTCGAATTTGGAATCAAGTAGTTCATCTATTATTCACCATTTTCCCAATCTTTAGTGCCCTATTGCAATCCACACTTCCATAGTTCCCTAAATATGGTAGATATCATTAACTTAAGTTACTTATAGGCAAGGAAAGCTTATTGGGCCACAACAAATTGAGTGTTTGGCAAGAAAATTAGGTGTATCCATGTTTTCAAAAACCTACTTTCTTTTTACCCCAAACAAACCATGAGATATCATCCATGCCAAGGGTGTCAATCAGTACGATTTTGGTAATTCAATATGGTTTTAGTATGGTATCAACTTTAAATATTGAAAACCAGAACTGTATTCTACCATATTTATATGGTACAGTACGGTTTCAGTATTTACAAAAATTGTACGGTATGAGACATTTAAACACGGTATACCAAATAATCCATTCCACTTTTATTATTGGTTTATTGAGATCATATGCTCTAAAGGAAAGTTATTATTGTCCAAAGTGGCAATATATGTGCTTATGACCATAGGATCATGAAAGATAATTCAACGCTTTTTACTTGTATCATCAAATATCTGATCAAGAAGAGCATAACTCAGAAAAAGATTTTTATTAGGTCACTGTGGATATGATCTTAAATGCAGTAACTTGTAGGTTGAAATGGAAGAATATTTCACAGTAGTTTGTAGAATTGGAGTTTAGACGCCAAGGAACCTCCAGAAGCGTGTACTTTAAATGTCAATGGGCTAATTAACTTACTTGACTTTAAACACAAAATAAAGAATATTTAATGCAGACTTTAAACACTAGATGATTCTCTCACAGAGTAGAAAAGCACTTTCTAAGTGCGGAATTATATATATAGTCTCTATTTGATATTGTATACGATTTTATATTGTACCACCGCAATATGATTCTATCAAAATCGATACCGTACCAAGTCAAATTTGGTTTCTACACGTACTGTATTGAATTTTGAACGATATGATACGGTGTGCAATTTTAGACAATACAATTCGGTGGAGTTGAAAATTTTAGTACGCAATTGACATTTTTGATCCATGACAGCTCAAGTTGAAAGATACTTCAAGGACGTAAAGATTCATTTTGACCCGTCAAACTTTGACTATTTTCCCAAACAACATTCTTCACAAATCTCAAGTAATTTAGAGAGCTGGTTGGTTAATGGGTAAAAAAAAAGTTCACCATCGAAGAGAGACTTTCCGCTGTTGTGAAACTGGAATCTATTTTTTACCCATCTGGCCCACCTGGTGCTTGTATTAATCCGATGGTTATAAGGGTGCCGCACACGTTATTATGGTCATACAATTAATACTGTATCATACCTCTGACTTAAAGTCGGCGAGATTTGTAGTTTCTCGAGAAAAACGAATTTCACGAGAAACAATAAGGTTTTGACTGCGATGTGAACCCGACCAAAGCCGGATAAACCGGAGAGGGAAAAAAAAATAGAAAAAAACATTAAAACTAGAAAAGCAATCATTGACTCGGGGAAAACACGTTATTTGAGGAGAAAATAATTACTTAATTTTTTTTAAAATTTTTCTATAGAAAATGTCAGTGAGCTAATATTTAAAAGACATTTTTATTTATATTTGACTTTTCACTTCTTTCCTTTGTATTGACTCAAAGTCTCTAATCATTGTCAAAGATAGTATTCGAATAATCCCACTTTTTACTGTAGTTGATTATCAAACAGGTAAAGAGGCACAAAGGTAAAAGAAAAAGAAGGAAGCTTCACTTGGCAATAAAGATGTACATCAAGGGTCAATGATGATGAATCATGTAAAAAATGGTCATTTTCGTGACATGTAGGTTGTGTTCACTTTAAGCTAACTATATCTTTAGGTCACTTTCGATTGGGGTTTGATAAATGGGTGTCCATATTTTGATTTTAATATAGATTTATCTATTTTGATTTAGATTAAAGAGTTTTGTTCTTATTTCAAGCAAGGTGGAGTTAAGATTTAACTTCGATAAAGGGGGAAAGTGCTCGTATTTCACACGTGAAAAGAGATTAAATGGTTCTCTCTCAAGGAAATGGGGACCCAAGGGGACCATAACTCTGGAGGAAGGTCTAGGATGGATTGCAACCCAATTTGTATTCTTTTGGTTGAGGATTATATTTTAATAAGACTTTGTTACTGAAGCAAGGATGGAGGTTGTTAACAAATCTAGATTCACTTTGGAGCTAGATGCTGAGCTGGATACTTCCCCAGTCTCTCTCTGTGAAAAAGAAAGGATCAAGGACTTGGAATAGGTTATGTTTTGTTTTGTTTTTTCTTTGCTTGCTGGAATGGTACTCGGATGTGTGGGAGATGGAAAGAGAACCTCCTTCTAGTATGATCCATGGGTTTAGTGTACTCCAGAACATAAGATTGGTGTGGCTAATTACCATTTTCAACTATGAGGTGCTAGCGTTGCAGACGTGGTGAGAAGTGGAAATGGTCCAACAAAAGAGGTCAGACTCTCCTTTTCGCCTACTATTGCTAATTTAATTTGTCTCTATCATTACAACCCACCCTTAATTATTGGAAATTTGTCATATGTCTTACTGGAATCTTCTAACTCTACCAAACTGGCTAGAAGATCTCAACCACAACAACAATAATAAGCCTTGTCCCAACTAAATGGGGTCGGTTACATGGAATCTTGTTTTTCAATCAGTTTTGTATGAGGCCATGTTAGATACAGGACCTAAATTATGCATATCATTTCTCACCACTTCTTTTCAAGTTATCTTAGGTTTGCCCCCAGCCCTTCTAGTTTCTTCAATTTGTATTATATCACTTCTCTGTAGAATAGCATTTATATGCCTTTGTTGAATGTGGTCGTGCCACCTCAGACGAATTCTCGTAGCTTATCACTTATGGGAGCAACTTTTAGACCAACTCTAATATGATCATTTCTAATCTTATCCTTCCTAAATTTGCAACTCATCTATCTTAGCATTCTCATTTATGCTACATTAAGTTTATCCATATGATTCTTTTTAACAACTAACACTCTGCAATGTATATCATTGCTGGTCGAATGACGATCCTATAGAATTTTTCTTTAAGCTTTAATGGAATACATCGATCACACAAAATCCTAGATGCACCTCTCTACTACATCAACCCTATTTTGATTCTTTGGGATACATAATACTTTACATTTTTTATTTATGATTAAACTAAGATACTTAAAACAATCACTCTGAGGAATCTCCTTATCGTCAAGTTTTACCACCTCATTATCTGCCCAATCATGACTAAGTTATAAGCTAGATATTTTGTTTCATTCTACTTAGTTTAAAGCCTCTTGATTCCAAAGTTTCTCTCCGTGATTCTAACTTGGTATTAATTTCTACTTGAGTCTCATCTATCAACATATATAGTATTATCATTAAAAAACATACACCAATGAACATTGTCTTGAATGTCTTTGGTTAATTCATTCATTATAGTTGCAAATAGATATGGACTTAAAGTAGATCATTGGTGTAGTCCAACTGTAAGTGGGAACTCATTACTTTGTCCCCCCACAGTTCTTACACTTATCATTGAACCATCATACATATTCTTAGCTACGTCTACGTATTTACTTGCGATCCTTCTTTTTCTTTAGTACTTGCCAAATTAACGCTCTAAAAACTCTATCATAAGCTTTTTCTAAATCAATAAATATCATATAAAGGTCTTTCTTATATTTTTTTATACTTTTCCATAAGTCTCTTAATTACGTAAATAGCCTACGTCGTAGATCTTCCCGACATAAACTCAAATTGGTTTTTCGTAATTGAGGTTAAATGTCTCAAACGGGTTTCAATTACTATTTCCTATAATTTCATAATATGGCTCATCAGTTTAATGCCTCTATAGTTATTACAGTTTTGAATATTTCCTTTATTTTTGTAAATTAGAACCATGATGCTTCTCCTCCAATCATTTGGCATTTTCCCTGTGTTCATAATCTTATTAAACAACTTAATCAACCAAACTACCCCATGAGTTCCTAAACTCTTCCATACTTCTATTGAGATTTCATTGAGACTTTGTGTCTTGCCTAGTTTCATCCTGTTTAATGCTTCTTTTATTTTGAAGATGGAAATTCCCCACATATTTGTTCGAAAATTGGTGCTTGGGTAGATGATATATTCGTCTAAATTATAGATGCTTGAAGGGTGCTCGTTGAGTAGATTAGAGTAATAGATTTTCCATCTCTTCTTAATGTTCGCATCACATACTAGTACTTTACCATCTCTACTTTTAATACATTAAACATGATCAAGATATCTATTCTTCCTATATCTTATTTTAGGTATCTTATAAATAGATTTCTCCCCTTCTTTAATGCCCAATTTACTATATAACTCTTCATACTTCTCATTTTCTTTCTTTTCACAATTTTCTTAACTTCATTTCTTTCCAACCTGTAACTTTGAAAATCCTCAACATTCTTAGTCATTTGTCATGTTTTAAAACTAATTTTCTTATTCCTATTGATAGCTTGAACCTCATTAACCGACCACTAAGTCTCTTTATCAGAATGGAGCTTTCATTTTGATTCACCTAGGACCTCTTTAGCCACCCTCTTGATATACGTAGCCATCTCTTTCCACATTGCATTAATGTTCTCCTTAAAATCCCACTTTCCTTGTTTTACTATTTCATTAGCAAAGGATTTCAAGTACTCTCCTATAAAGTTCCACCATTTTATCTTGGATAGTTAACCTTGCACATTTTGTGACTTTTTGGGGTTAGACACATATCTAAGACCACAAGTCTACATTGTGAAATTAAGCTTTCCCCTGGTATCACCTTGCAATCCTTACAAATAATCTATTAGTCCTTCTAGTTAGGAAGAAATTTATTTGGGTTCTATGATGTCCACTTTTGAAGGCAAGCTATATTAATCATTTTGTTTCTCATGACATCTATTAATTATAAGCTTTTACCTATTGAAAATCCTATGTTTCAAGATGCCAATTTGATCCTACGTTTTTTGACTAGCTTCTTTACCTGTACTCATCCACGGCACGGGAACCCTTGCCTATTTATTATTGGATCCAAATGCCGATGCAATGCATATCTTGCACGGGTCGTCTTAGCTAACCTTGCCCACTTATCACTATACTCGGGCCATAGCATACTGCATTGCTTCTTTTGTTAAGGGACACTCTAGCATAATGTTTATTATATAAGGTCGAATCCATGAAAATGATTTGGCTATATTTTTTTCAATGTCAACTACCAGCTTGACACACCAACCCTCCTCATTTACTTAGGCTTGGGACCAACATCAAACACTAGCAGAGTTAAATTTGCTTGAAAGATCTCTACTTCTTTTTAAAATTATCTTCTTTAAGAAACAAATTTTGTGCTTGGTGGAAAATTTTTGGAATTTGAAATGTCTTCCCAAATTCAAATTAATTTCTGGTGTGTTCTCAATGTAGGGCTCTTGGTTAATGCCACTTTGTCTCGATGGATTTCAATTCGATCTTCTTGTGTTCTCTGTGTGGTTGTGTAGAATCATTTGGCATCTATTCTTTTTTGTGAATATGCTAAAGATGTTTGGGTGGCAGGACATTTGGGACTGAGAACTGAATTTCTATAAAAAGAGATCACAACTTCATCTATGCTAATCTCCCCATTCAGACTCCATCTTGGAAAAAGTTTCTCTTAAATTGATGTTTTTTGTTTTTATCTCTGCATAATACTTTGTGTGGTATGAATGAAATTCAGTATTGTTTAGGAAGCAAAACCTTGACCCTTTACAAGTTATACAGTCCACAACCAAGTATTGAAAGAACAACAGGTCTTTCCACCAAGCTTGAGGGATCAAGACCATTCTGATCTATCTTTTATGGATATTGTGCAATGTTTCTATTATTCTAAACTAAAAACCTTATTTTTCTTTTTTCTTTTGATCATAAAACAAGAAAAACATATCTATTAATTTATAGCACAAGTACAAAAATCTTGTGGACAAAGATTCTACCAATACTTAGAAGAGGAGCTATACATGGATTGTATGGCCAAGTTGGTAAATCATTGCAATAATGTATCTAGTCTAAAAGGGTACAAAAACTACATCATGGATTTTGCTAGAAATGTTAAGCAAATCAAGGATTAAGTCTATTGGCCAAGTTGTTTAAAAGCGAGGGGTTGGTAGAAAATCAAGGACTTCTTGTGCATTACACTGAATTTGTTGAACCTGGTGAGAAAGGAGAGCATGATCTAAACCAGCTTTAAAAAAGGCCTTCAAAAAATTGTTAGATTCATAATATCCCATAGAAATGGTCTGCAAAGATCCATTCGGAAAAAAACCCATAAGTCCATCTGGCTTTCTTCAACTGTGAATTATTTATCGCTACACACATTAGAATAGTAGAGTTGTCAATCATTAGCTCCTTGATATGCCAACGTAAACATTCTCTCTTTTATATATATATATATATATATATATATATATATATATATATATATATATATATATATATATAAACCCACAGATACTAGGAGGGTACAACTCTTGGTCTTTAATCCATTTACAAATATAGTCTAGAGTTTTGGAGGGATTAGGGGTTTTATTAGGAAAGATCACTTCATTACCCATAGACCAAGATGAATAACATGTTATCATCATATAAAAGAACGTTAGTTTCAACGTTGGTTTATCAAAATTGACTAAAAAAAAAAAACCGAGTTGTAAAGCTGAAGAAGTGAACTTTGAAAGAAATTCAGTTCTCAATCTGAAAGGTCTTGTAGCCCAAATGCGCTTAGTCCAATCATAAGAAAGAAAAATGTGTAAAATGGACTCTACACCATCACCATAAAACACAAGAAGTTTGAATTGAATCCATCAAGACAAGATAGCATTAAATGGTAGTCTTGCATGCAAGACATGCCAAAAAACCATCTTGAATTTAGGATGAATTTTGATTTTCCATAGATATGTCCACCAAGTAGAAATATCATTGTTAAAGTTTGGAAATTTCATTCTAACAAAGTTCTTTTAGGGCCTGTTTGGTTACATGAGTTTGGAGATTTCAAATCTATGGAGTCATAATTTATAAAATTAAATGTTTGGTTGTGGAATGAAATATGTGGATTCATCTTAAAATTTTTTTGATCAATGTGACTTTTGTGAATGTGCAAATGTATAGCTTTTTTTAAATCTCTGGATTTCACCTCTTACCCACAAATCTACAGATTCATGTTTTTAGTGTAAAAAGGTGAATCTAGAGATTTTTACAACTAAACGGGTATAATTCTCAGATTCATGAATCTAGAGATTTCAAATCTTTGAAATTTCTGGATTCATGTAACCAAAAAGGCCCTTAGCCAATTTGGTAGTAAATCTCCAAATTGTAAATCACATACTTCAAGTTAGCGGGTTTTGAGATTAAGAGATAAAGAAGTAATAACAAATGAAACAGGGGTAGGGAAAGACAACTAAATTTTCCTCAAACATTAGTAATCTTCTCTACACCACATCAGCAACACAAGCACCCCTTGGCTGAAAATTGGGATTAAACTCTCCGACCTTATGATCCTAAGTCAAAAAGACCCAAGGGTCAAATCAAAAGGAGGTCTTTCTTCCATTTCACACCCTTTAAAAAATCATCCTTGCAAGAGCATGAAGAATTTTTCCTAACTTATTCCACACCCTAGAACTAGATTTCACCATTACCTTTGGGTGAAAAATAGATGACTTAGGAAAATACTTGGCCTTGAGACAACTAGCCCAAATAGAGTTGGATTGGTTCAAGAGGCGTCATGCTTGCTTTAATAATAGCATCAAATTAAATCATCCATTCTCTTAAAACCTAAGAACACATAAAGGTCCAAGGTAAACTATCCCAGAATAAGATGGTGGAATTTGAAAGGAGAGTACTCTAAATCCTTCGTTAATGAAGTAGTCAAACAAGGAAAATGGGATTTTAAAGGGGATACTAATGCAATGTGGAATGAGATGGCTATGTGTATTAAGAAGGTGGCTAAAGATGTTCTAGGTGAATCAAAAGGAATTATCCATTCTTATAGAGAGACGTGGTGGTGGGATAGTGAGGTTCAAGCTGCCATTAGGAATAAAAAAGCTAGTTTTAAGACATGGCAAAGAACTAAGGATGTTGATGATCTTCATAAGTATATGTTGGATAGAAATGAAGCTAAGAAAATTGCAGGAAAAGCAAGGGAAAGGAAGTATGAAGAGGTATATAATAAGTTGGGCACAAAGGAAGGGAAAAAATCTATTTATAAGATAGCTAAGATGAGGGATAGGAAGAGTAGAGATCTTGACCATGTTAGATGTATTAAAAATGGAGATGGTAAAGTATTAGTTTGTAAGGAGGATATTAAGAAAAGATGAATAACCTATTTCTCTAGTTTACTAAATGAGCATTCTTCAAGCACTTATGTTTCGGACGATTACACTTTTCACCAAGGCACCAATGTCCGAACTTATATACGTAGAATTTCGATGTCCGAAGTAAAAGAAGCTTTAAGGAGGATGAAACTCGGCAAGACACAAGGTCCTAATGAAATCCCAATTGAAGTATGGAAGAGCTTAGGAACCCATGGACTAGTTTGGTTGACTAAGTTGTTTAATAAAATTATGAGCACAGGGAAAATGCTAGATGATTGGAGGAGAAGTGTTGTGGTTCCAATTTACAAAAATAAAGGAGATATTCAAAGTTGTAATAACTATAGGGGCATTAAATTGATGAGCCATACGATGAAATTATGGGAGAGAATAATTGAAACCCGTTTGAGACACTTAACTACAGTTACGGAGAACCAATTTGGGTTTATGCCGGGAAGATCTACAACGGAGGCTATTTACTTAATTAGGAGACTTATGGAAAGGTATAGAGAATGTAGGAAAGATCTTCATATGGTATTTATTGACCTTAAAAAAGCTTATGATAGAGTCCCTAGAGCGTTAATTTGGCAAGTACTAGAGAAAAGAAGTGCTGCAAGTAAATATATAAATATAGTTAAGGATATGTATGATGGTTCGGTGACTAGTGTTAGAACAGTGGGGGGACAAAGTAATGAATTCCCGATAACAGTTGGGCTACATCAAGGGTCAACTTTAAGCCCATATCTATTTGCATTGGTAATGGATGAATTAACCAAAAACATTCAAGATGAGGTCCCCTGGTGTATGCTTTTTGCGGATGATATTGTGTTGATTGATGAGACCCAAGTGGGGATTAATACCAAATTAAAATCATGGAGATTAGCTTTGGAATCAAAAGGCTTTAAACTTAGTAGATCGAAGACAGAATATTTAGTTTGTAACTTTAGTCATGATCGGGCAGATGATGAGGTGGTGATACTTGACGATAAAGAGATTCCTCAGAGCGATTGTTTTAGGTACCTAGGTTCAATCATAAGTAAAAGAGGTGATTTGGAAGATGAGGTTTCCCAAATAATTAAAATAGGGTGGATGAAGTGGAGAGGTGCGTCCGGGGTCTTATGTGATCGGCGTATTCCATTAAAGCTTCAAGGAAAATTTTATAGGATTGTTGTTCGACCAGCTATGATGTACGGTGCAGAGTGTTGGGCTATTAAAAAGAATCATATAGATAAACTTAGTGTAGCAGAAATGAGGATGCTAAGATGGATGAGTGGCAAAACTAGGATGGATAAGATAAGAAACGATCATATTAGAGTTGGTCTGGGAGTTGCTCCCATAAGTGATAAGCTTAGAGAAAGTCGTTTGAGGTGGCACGGCCTCGTTCAACGGAGACCTATAAATGCTCATGTACGGAGAAGTGATATAATCCATATTGAAGGAACTAGAGGAGCTAGGGGTAGACCTAAGATAACCTTAGGAGAAGTGGTGAGAAAGGATATGTATAGCTTAGGCCTTGTATCTAGCATGGCCTCGAACAGAACTGATTGGAGGGCAAGAATCCATGTAGCCGACTCCATTTAGTTGGGACAAGGCTTGTTGTTGTTGTTGTTGTTGTATTCTCTTAAAACCTAACCCTCCAACCCTATTATGGGGACAGTAAGTATCCTAGGTAATTAGATGGATGACCTAATTTAATATGTGCAAGGATAGGAGCTTTGGACATTGACAAGCTTTTGTGTGATCTGCTAAATTGCATCCATCAAGGGTTAGATCAAGCATTTCTTACTCGATGTCAGTTAGTAGAAGTTTGGTGTAGTGAGAACATTGTGTTTGATCTCCTCCCAACACCAACTCATACCTCTTGGCCTTTGAATCAAACTCCTCTACCTATCAAACTATGCGGTACCCTAGGGACAATATTGGGAATAGGTCCTTTCAAGAATTACTTTCCTTTAATATGGTTAGAAAATTTGGCTCTACAGGCTATGTATAGCACATAACCCATGGTCCTCTCTAATATCCCACTCCCAGACCTTTGTACTTGTTTTTAAGCTAATGAATTTATTTCTCTGTATCACAAAAACAAAAAAAAAAAAAAAAAACCTCACTCATAAAAGGCTATGCATACCAAGGTAAGCAATATCGCCAAATTTCGGTGGTTTCGGTTCATGGCGAATCGAAACCAAGAATGAACAATGAACTAGAGAGATATTGTCGATATCTCCCCATTTTATCGCTGAACTCGGCAATTTCTCGCTAAATATCGCCGAAAAGGGAGATCAATCAAAAAAGCAGTAGAAGCAATGGTTAGTAAAACAACCTCTCCAAGAACAAACCAGCAACACCGTTATTTGGTTATTCAAGACTTCTTCTGGAGTAGTAGTGATCGAAGGAGATGGT
Source organism: Hakea prostrata (assembly GCF_041222555.1). Lineage (NCBI taxonomy): Eukaryota > Viridiplantae > Streptophyta > Magnoliopsida > Proteales > Proteaceae > Hakea > Hakea prostrata. Next base: position 41,638,764 of record NC_142603.1, read on the forward strand.
GCAGAGGGCGAAGTTGGAGACTCGGAAGATGGAGGAGGTGATGGTGGAGATGAAACAGGTGAAGAAACTGGAGATGGAGTAGATGCCGGTGGAGGAGTTGACTTAGGAGAAGGAACGGCCACTGGAGTAGTTGCTGGTGCTGTAGTAGGTGAAACAATCGGTGCTTTCACCAGCACCAGCGCTACTTTAGGTGTGGCTCCTAAAGCCTGTGCAAAGGCTAATACCACCACCATAGCCAAAACCATTAACAGATCTTGAAAACGCCATTGATGGATGGATTTATTTCTCGTTTTCTCCTTCAGATATGAACAAACAAACAAGCAACAAACACGAAACTCGCCTATATTTCCGACCTTGATGCGTACTAGTTGAAATTGATTGACATTGTAGATTTAAAACCAGTGCACAAGACCTATGTGAGTGGATTAGTAATTATGCATTGGTATCATATTGGTCATAATACACACGAGTCTGACTATTAAGGAGTTGGCAATGACCAACGCCTCTTAACCCTGAGAAATTAGTTGAACTTATGAGTAAGCAGGCGGATGAATCTTAGATTCATAACAAAAACATACAAGTCCAAATCCTAATTATGCTCATCTCACACTCTTCTATACACAATTAGAAATAAATGAACATTTAAGTACTAACATAGTAGATTAGAGATGGAGCATAATCTTAAGCATGACAGGCTCTCTCGATGTCGACACAAATCAATTAATATGATCCATAGATATATCAATTCCCTAAACCATGATTATGATTAATTTAGATTCCAAATGAAGGGTAAAGATAAGTGGATATAAATTTTTTTTCATTGGACCCAGCGATTGGAAACCATAATTATTGATATTTAAATATTCTCTTCAAAATAAAGTAAGAATAAATAAAGAATATTATTTTTGACCAAAAAAATAAAGAATATTATATTGGAATTTAGAAGTTGGAACCCCTCCTCTCGCTTTCTCTATCAAACACCCACTGGCATGTGCAGGACACACCCTCATCGATCCAGAGGCACTTTCTAAGAAAAATTATAAACAATCACTAATTAAAATTAAGGATTTTAAATGAAGATTAAAACTTAGTTAGTAGATAAGGGACAAGAATTAATGATTAATTTTACCACCGATCTATGAGATGAGTTTATTAAAAAAAAAAAAAAAAAAGGAAGAAGCTTTAATTAAGTAAAGAAAATTATATAAAAATTTTCATACTTTCTCTCTGCTCTGTGCATTAATCATTGACGATTTCACCATTTAACAAACAATTTTTGTTTTTGGTCCAGCAAAGGCAAAAGTTGAAAACCCAACTACACTCCACTCTTGGTCTCTCTCTTCTTTTTTTGTTCCAGAAGAAAGAAAAGAAAAAAAATAAATTCAGCTTTTCAAACCTCTCTGTTTCAAGCTTTCATGGCAGAAGGCAAGAGATAATTTCAAAGGAAATTGGGAACATTAGCTGGTTTGACGTTCAAGGCCCGGCATCAACCCACCACCGATTACGGAGTTAGAGAGAGAGAGAGAGAGAGAGAGAGAGAGAGAGAGAGAGAGAGAGAGAGAGAGAGGGAGGGAAAAAAAAGAAAAGTAACAGAGAGAGACTACTTAATAGCAGTAATAGTGTTGGTAAGCATTAAAAAGGTCAAACAAACGCTTCTTTTTAAGCTTTATTACTCATCTTCCCACTCCAACTCTCTTCCCCTTTCTCTCCTTTTTTCCTTTCCATTCTCTCCTCCTAGCTTCTTCATCAATCTAGTCTTCTTAGGGAGCAACACAAGATAAACAGAGAACCAGGATTCAGCTTTGCCCTTTGTGTTTTGTCTCTGCAACTGTTGCACCCACTTGGGAAAGAACAGAAACTACATTTGTAACATCTTGTCTTTTGGTTATTGAGGTGAATCTTCATCTGGGTCATTAAATTTTTCAGAGTTTCACGGTTTTGTTTGATCTCTCAGCTACCCCTTTTGTGTGATTCTAGGAGTGCTTGTTTATCTATGGCAAAGGAGAAGCTTTTTGTGAATGCTGGTAGCCCACCTTCCTTGAGTTATGCTGCCTCTTCATCACCACCACCTACAAACTGGCATTCTTCCAATTCAGCCATGGAATTTCCATTACCAGAGCTGAATTGTTCTTCTGAGCAATTACCCGTTTGCTTCGTTAATCTCAATTGGGAGAACTCAATGGATCAGAGCGGTCCCTTTGAATCAGCTTTGAGCTCAATCGTTTCTTCTCCAGCTACATCGAATGCCACAGCTGGTGTCCCAACAGATAGCGTTATTATCAGAGAATTGATTGGAAAACTTGGTACCATCTGCAACTCCGGTGAGATCTCTCCTCAGTCTCAAACATTTGGTGGAAGTGCAGCTTCGGCTTCTTACGTTGGGGGAAACAGTAGTGCTAGTGCTAACACTTCCTGTTACAATACCCCTTTAAATTCTCCTCCGAAACTCAATCTTTCCATGATGGACCATCTTCAGGTCAGGGGAAATCTACCTATCCTGGGGAATTCCATGCCTGCACATCCAAGTTTGGCTCCTTTCTGTGGAGATCCTGGATTTGCAGAGAGGGCTGCAAGGTCCTCCTGCTTTGGTAGCCGGAATTTTGCCGGATTAACAAGCCAATTTGGGTTCAATGAAGCTGATTTTACTCCTAGGTCAGTGCCAAGACCGGAGAATGGAAAGTTGTCGAGAGTTTCTAGCAGCCAATCTCTCAAGGCTGTTGGGTCTCAGATGGGTAGTCAGGAGAACAAGGAAACTCCATTGCCGGATGCAATTGAGACAGGATCAGCTTCGTTTCCAACTTTAGAGAGGAAATTCAGTAGATTATCGAGGTCTTCAACGCCAGACAATGCAGAGTTCGCAAGTGCTCTTGAGGAGTCTTCAGTTTCCGAGCAAATTCCAGGCGGGGGGGAATCTTCTATGAGGGCTTCAAATGATGCCAATGGCAGAAAAAGAAAAGCAACTCCAAGAGGAAGAGCAAAGAATAACCCTTCATCCCCTTCTCAGAAAGACTCAAAGGTAAGCAATTCTGGTGGTGATTCTCAATTTAATATAGAGTTCTTAAATTAATTCGTTCGAGAATAAGTTGTAAGAACCTGGGGATTCTCTTGCAGGAAGAGGAGGACTCAAATGCAAAGAGAAGTAAATCAGATGATGCCACTGCAAATGAGAAGGATTTAACAAAAGCAAAGGATGAATCCGATGGTGGTAACAACAATGCAGGAGATGGTCAGAAGAAAACCAAGGATAACCCAAAACCACAGGAACCTCAGAAGGACTATATCCATGTTCGAGCAAGAAGAGGCCAAGCCACTGATAGCCATAGTCTTGCTGAAAGGGTAAGAATTGATGCAATACTCTCACAATTGCATGTACCTCCATCATAATCAGCTTCCTTGTTGACGTGCATCTAATTAATCACTGGTTTACAGGTTCGAAGAGAGAAGATCAGTGAAAGGATGAAGTTTCTTCAAGATCTTGTTCCAGGCTGTAATAAGGTACTCTTCACTGAGAAGTTGTTAACTTTGATTCATATAGCTACTCTAGGTCATGTGAAGAATGCAATATGATTCTAAACTTGGCCTTGATTTCTCACTGTTAGGTTACTGGTAAAGCCGTAATGCTGGACGAGATTATAAACTATGTTCAGTCGCTGCAGAGACAAGTTGAGGTAAATTTAGATTGAAGAACCCTAAAACCCAACAGCCATTCTGAGTCTCTGATCATAATTTCAGAAATGGAGTTGATTGTAAAATATTTTTGCAGTTCTTGTCGATGAAATTAGCCACTGTGAACCCCAGGCTTGATTTCAATGTGGAAAGTATACTCTCAAAAGAGGTAACAATAATAAATAATGATGATGTCTGTTCTCATTTTTGACTGTTTTTTCAAAAAGGAATTTCCTGAACCTGATTTTGTCTGAACTCAGTTACTTCAAACTCGAGGGTCGCTTCCACATCCTGTTTACCCGTTAGAGTCTTCAGCATCAACTTTCCCATTTGGGCACCACGCCCTCCAAACTGGAATCTCTAATGGAGGAGAGAGCCAGTGCTCAGTGAACCCATTAGATGCAATGTTTCGTCGAAGTCTAGGATTGCAGTTACCTTCTGTGGATGGTTTTGCTGAAGCTGCTTCTCAGGTATTAACTTTGTTTTATTGTATCCAATAATGATTTATGTTTACCGAATGTTAACAATCCTCTCTGGCATTTCTAATTTTTGCCTGTTTGAACAGCTCTCCACATTCTGGGAGGATGACCTCCAAAGTGTTGTTCAGATGGGTTTTGGCCAGAACCAAAGTCAGGAAGCAGCATTACAGTCACAGAGTTTCCATGGTAAGAAAAAGCAAGATTTTTGCAAATTTTGTTTCTTCTTTGTGTTTGAGCTTTCAGTTTTGTGATGCCTAACACCAAATTGTTAATTGCAGGCTCATTGCCAACTACCCACATGAAAGTTGAGCTCTGATCACCATATGCCAGACTTGAATTTGGTATAGGCCTCACATAAGGAGAACTTTGTATATAAAAGAAGACGTTCGTTTGAAGCGGCGAACGAGCTCCAAAACTATCAACCATTACTCCTGTGCAAGAGAACTTTTATCCTTTATTTTTTGGGTCCTCAATATTTTTGTTCTTCATCTTTTTTTTTCTTCCTATGACTGATTCTTTAAAGAAGTCTTACAATTGTCCTCTGTAAAATGTTAGAACTAATTGCGTCCTGTGGTGAAAAATATTATTAAACCACATGTATGATGTAACATGGTAAGAAGAACACAAGAGTGGAAGGAAGGAGTTCTGTTTCTGAAACTTCTGATCCAAACTCTGTTTGGCATATCAAACTTACCATTCAGTAATTCTATTATTAATTCACTAAGATGTTTGAATATTGTCTCAATCAGTGAATTCTTTCCAAATATTCCCTCCCCCTCTTTTAAAAAAGGCTATTAAACCACGTAATCTGTGGCAGAATCTGAGTTTTAGATATGGTAACCAGCTGTTTGATGGTGAGAAGCCTCTGGTCTCTAACTCATAATGAGTGACTCATATGTTGGGTAGTTATTGAGCTGGTGGAGTCAACTATGAGATCAGGCATCTCAAGTCCAATCTAGAAGTTCTTGTTCTGTTTTACTGTACCACAAATCTAGCATAACTTGGAGCTTTTCAATCCAATTGGTGAGAATCCCAGGTTGGCAGTTTTGATGTTCTGACTAGAACAATTGAATCAGAGAACTTTTCATTTCTCATCCACTCTAAATTATTGTGAGAAAGTGATCTTGTTTAAGATGAGAAGAACAATGTGGTGGAGTTCAGACCAATTACTGAGGAATACCATTTAGAATACACTTTCTTTTGTTGAAAGGGAGCTATTAAAATATATTCCAGTCCCCAGACAACAACAAAAGAAACCTTGCACCTTGGCAGCTCAATTGGATGTTCTATTATTGTCCTGAGAACTACTGTCATTAACAGTGTATATGTTCCAGTTCACAGAGAAGAAACATAAAAACAAATGTTCAGTTTCATCTGTAAATTGAAAAAGCAAAAAGGTAGACTGCCATATGAGAAGCTCCAGATTTGGATAAACATCAATCTCACTCATTTTTTTAGGGATGCATATTCAGGTCTCTATAAATGCACTTATCTTTTTAGATTAATGAGGTCCACAGGATCTTCCATGTGGTTGCAGGGTGTGCCAAATCTCTGAAAATGTATGCTTCCTTAGACAAATTCTGATACACTTGTCCTATTTAGCAGGATGGGTGTAGAACTCCAGGCATTGAGAGTAAACAAGGCCCACTGGGCAGAAATGGTTGGGAGAGAGTTGATTGAGTGGGGTGGTTGCTCATGACTTATCATATGATCAATTTGGGTGGTGTTGTGGTCCATATAACCAGTTGTCATTGTTTCTAGCAAGTTGCATCAATGGAACCTTCCTTCTTTTAATTTCTTTCTTTTAAATTTTACCTCAACAAGTATTTTCTTTAATCTGGGTAGTTTTAACTTTGTGAAGGAGGGAAAACACAAGCTTTTCTGTTATAAAGAACCATCATTTGCTTCACCAACCATGATCATCCACCACACACAAACAACTGTAAGGGAATCTGTTCATGCCAAGCTTCACCAAGAAAACCATTTCCCCCCTTGTAATATGTCTGGTGGAGGAAATGGGTTGTTATTCAAGTTAGTTTCTTGGCACATTTTCTCTACTTTTCTCAATTGAGTAAACCAGCCATTTCAGTCACAGTTCACTATGATTTCTCTTTTTTCTCTTTCTTACTATGAATTGTCTTCTTTCCTTTACCAATTCTCCATTTGTCTTTGTATGTCTTCCCTCTCTGGGTTAGATGGTTCCATATAGATGTCACTTTCAGATCCAGTTTTTTCCTCTTTGTACTATAATGACTTGATATCTTAATAGTGAAGCAAAGTGTTTTCCCCTCTTCAGGGAATAGAAAGTAAGAAAGAAAGGGTAACAGAGTCTAAAGAAAGGGTAACAGAGTCTACACTCTTTTAGCTATGTGATAGATAGATAGGTTATCTACTAGTCACACTGTCCAAAACACTTCATCCCCTTCCTATCCTTACTAGTTGATACCTAATCAGCAATAACAAGTAGAGAGGGTCCACAATACATTCATTATTTTTCAGAGAAGACAAGCCCACAACTTGTTTGTCTTATGGTCTCAATGACACTGTGTACTCATTTTGTGATCGGTTCTTCTCCTAGAAGGCTCCATAGCAAGTGTTTGTGCACTGTCTACTTTTGACTACTCTCTACACAAGTTGGGTATAGACATACTGCTCTATTGCAATTAAAGATTGCTCCCTATCCTCTTGACAGAAAAATACAGCTTAAAAGGACATCATTTTTTGAGATCTTTGCAGAGGCATTGTTAGGTACAGATGGACCCATTGGTGGGCGTTTTCATCAAGTTAAGTAACCATTTTTTCTTCTGAACTATGATAATCTAGCTAGTTCAAGACCTTGATGTGGTCAGCTGTTTGCCACCTGCTCTGTATTTGTTTTTTTTCATGTACTTGATTTTATATTTCAAAAGTGAAGCAACTGGGTCTGAATGTACATCATGGTCCCCAGGACCACCATTTTAGCATTTCTTTTCCTTTTTTTCCACACCATGCCTTGGGAAAGATCAGAGATTTGGCTTACTGTTCTACTTTTGCCATATCCATACGCATATGAGCTTTTTTTGTATGGTTAAAAATAAAAGGAGTTGGTATTCTCTGAGTTTGAGGCTAAGATTTTAATGAATATTCTGAAAATTCATATTTGAAAAAATTAAAATCCATCTGAAAATTAATCAGATACCCATATGATAAACCCTTTACCTAATCAATTATTTTCTGTTTTATGTAGCAAACTGATTCCTGACTTTAGTCAAAATTGATGAAATATATCTTTGTTGATTGCCGTATATGGTATACGGCTGCGTTGAGATATACATGGAAAATCTTAAGATTTGGGCGGGCTCAAATAAGTTAGGCAACCCTAGCAGAGCCCAGGCCCAAGTCCAGGAGCCCATGCTTATCATATTTAGATTGGACCAGTTTTAGACCGATATAGGCGGTTCATGTACAATGGGAACTGGTTTCATGTTTGGGCAAAAAAAAAAAAATAATAATAAATAATAAATAAATAAATATATAGATAAAAAGAAAATTTCTATCTACTTTACTAAAAAGGGGAGAATAATATTTCTAAGAAAATGGGGAGGATGTGAAGGAGGAAAAATAAAAATAAAAATAAATCCTCTTATTCTTATTCTGAAATAAAATGATTTCATATCTTGACATCTAGGCTCTGGAATGGCTCAACCAGAAAGGAAAATTTTATCTTGGCTTTTATATATCCTACAAAATATTCATTTCAGTGCCTTTTAGCTCCACATTCGCCCTATTAATAGAGATATCCTGCAAATACAAAAATAAAAAAAGAAATATTTCAAGATGGATTGTCTAAAATGTGTAAAATTGTATGCTTTATATTCAACGATTAACGCATGATTCCTGTATGGAGAGTGAGAGGATGAGAAGTGTTTTGACTACTAAAATTTGTTGGGATGTGAATAGAGATCGAAGCATAGGCATGTTTCAGTTTATGATATGGACAATGAGAGATCGAAGCATTCTCGTGGGCAGCTGCAATGAAAAGCATACAATCATGAAGAAAATAAGTGACTAATTTCAAGCCATGTTCTATGTGTAAACCTTGTAGCCTTGGGATCCCTGATTGGACAGTGATTAATGCCTCATGTAGGAATATTTTCTATGTTAGTTGTCCATTCACCTAATATGATATTCTACAGTCGTTATGCATTGCATAACCTAATGATTTATTGTTCAGCAAAGCCTATAAACCTAAATGTTTTTTCAATGAAAGATCATTCTAGTTTGTCATAGGCTTTACATAAGTCCAATTTAAGTGCTATGTACTAAGTTTTGGATTTGATTTTCTTCATGAAATACAAGCATTCATGTGACACGTATACATTATCAGACATGGATCTACTAGGAACAAATGCACTCGGGGTATTACTAATGTGGACTATAGTATTGGTCTCAACCTATTAGCTAGGCATTAGCTATTATCTTATAAGAAACATGGCACAAACTAATAGTTCAAAGGTGATTCACTTCTTTGGGGTTCTTTCTATTTGGGATAAGTGTAATGATTGTTCTTTTTAAGCTGTTATTCCCAGGTTGACACTAAGAAGGGGGGGGTGAATCAATGCCTTCTAAAATTCTTTTTAATGTGACGCTTCTTTAAATTCAAGACAAGGTTGGTTAAGATAATCATGTAATTATCAATTATACAAGGGCACGTCCACCACACACCACAATGTAGTTGGGTCTACCAGATAATGCACCACCACTCTACAATCAGAGCACTCCAATATATGTAATGAAAAATAAACTAGAAACGCAGGACACCAAATTTACGTGATTCAACCAAATTGCCGACATCCACAAAGTAATGCCCAAAATAGAATTACGTATTTACTCAATACTTTCCAACTAAAATTTTGATCACTACAATGATCAGAGAGCACCCACTCTCAATTAATTCAGAACATGGAGCACTCACTCCAATATTAACTCTTGCACCCACAAAAGTATGATCAAAGAGCATCCACTCTCAATTAATTCAAAACATGGAGCATCCACTCTAATATTAATTTAATCGTGAAATCAAAATTCTCATGCCCTAATTACTTTGGACCGAACATACAAGGGTAATTTGAGACAATAGAGAAGACAAGCACATGATAACGGAGTTCGGCATAGCCTACTCTCCGGGATTCAGGTATGAATCCAATCCACTATATAGTATGGGAGATTACAGACCTAGAAGAAGAAAGCAAGGAATATGAAACACCTGGTATATGCAACCTCTGATCTTCAAAAGACCATCGAGTGTTCGCCTCACTCTTGCGATCAGAAGCCCTCTCTTTTCTTCACCAAGAACCAACTAGAACCAGAGATACAAGTGACCGAAGACGAACGCCATGGAAGACCTCAAGAAGCTTCAAGAACCCGTAGCAGAGAAGTAACCCAAAAAAAATGAGAAAAAATGAATTGCTTTTATCGTGCGAGCCAACCCCAGCCCTTAATATAATAAGGCATGAACCATAAGAACCAAAACCGGTTCGGTTCATCACTAAACAGATACAAATTACCAGATTAACCCCAACATTCTCCCCCTTAACGTATTCCCCAAAGAACTAACTATAGTGAATTGGATGCGACCGTCATCATCCACGTATACCTTCACACACAAGACAAAAGAAAAACATAGTACAAAGCAAATAAAATATGCAAAAATACCTAGACACACTAACCATGCAACACTAATGACTCCATGCAGATATACCATGCAACAGACTGCACCAGGTAGAGAAAACCCTAAACATAACTCATAACTCACTCATACAACAATGAAGAGCACACATGCACACACCGGCATATATCCCAAACCGAGATAAACAGAATAAGAGTTATAAAAATTTGGGCAGCATCTCCCCTAAAGCGCAACAAATGCAAAACCCGATAAACAAACAAATAACCACAAGACACACACCACAATCTAAAACAAGTAATATACAACTCAAAACTTACAGAACATATGTACTAAAAAACAACATCACCAATTCCCAACAAATCAAGACAATGTAAAAATTTAGAAAGAGGCAATGACTTAGTACCACAGTCTGCAGGATTATGCTCAGTACTTACCTTTTCAACTAAAAGTGAACCATCAGTTATTTTATCCCTGAGAAAGAAGTATTTAATGTCTATATGTTTGGTTCTATCATGATAAACAGGATTCTTACATAAGAAGATAGCACTCTGGTTATCAATAAAGACAACAGGTTTAATCTTCGAAATACCAAGTTCACATAACAAACCATTCAACCATATACTTTCTTTAACACATTCGGATGCAAGCAACAAGCTCAGCCTCTGTAGTGGACAAAGCAACTATAGGCTGTTGTTGCACCTTCCAACTGATGCAATTACCAGATAACAGAAAGAAATAAGAAGATAATGATTTCCTGTTATTTACATTACTGGCATAATCTGAGTCAGTATATCCTTCAAGAATAAGATCACCAGGTGTGGACTTGAACACTAAACCTTTATGTACAGTACCTTTCAAATACCTTAAGAGCCACTTGAGAGCAAGCCAATGTTCTTTACCGGGGTTAGACATAAACCTACTCAATACACTAACAGCATGAGCAATATCAGGTCTAGTACATATCATAAGATACATAAGAGAACCTAAAAGACTAGAATAAGGGATCTTTGACATTTCACCTTTTTCAAAGTTATTCTTAGGACAATGATCATTTGAGAGTTTAAAATGTGAAGCTAAAGGAACATTTACATGTTTACAATCAAGCATGTTAAACTTCTCAAGCACTTTCAATAAATATAACCTCTGACCAATGAACATAGTATCCTCCCCCTTATCCCTATGAATCTCAATCCCTAAAATTTTCTTGGCTGTCCCAAGTTCCTTCATCTCAAATTCAGATTTCAGCTTGTTCTTAACATCTTGAATAAGACTAGAATCAACACAAGCAATCAATATATCATCAACATAAAGTATAAGATATAACACAACAGAATCTGAAATGAGAAAATATAGGCACCTGTCATAAACACTTTTCTTAAACCCTACACTCAACACAAATGAATCAAAACGTTTATTCCATTGCCTAGGAGCCTGTTTAAGTCCATAGAGAGATTTCTTCAACAAGCAAGCTTGTGATTCATCTCCAGCTGCCGAGATGCCTAAAGGTAGTTGCATATATATCCTTTCTTCTAAATTGCCATGAAGAAAGGCGGTTTTCACGTCCAATTGCTCTATTGTCATTTTGTTTCGAGCAACAAGGGACAACAACAACCTTATAGTCTTATACTTGGCAACCGGAGAGAAAATTTCATCATAATCCACCCCTTCTCTTTGAACAAAACCTTTTGCAACAAGTCTGGCCTTATATCTTTTGGAATTATCAATTCCATTATCTTTGATTTTAAATATCCACTTACAAGGTAATAACCTTTGATCCTTGGGCTTCGAACTAATTCCCAAACCTGGTTCTTATTTAATGAATCTAATTCATCATTAATGGCTTGAACCCATAAATCTTTATCTTTGGAACCCAAAGCTTCTTCATAGGAACTAGGTTCTTCTAACCCAATATCGAGACGAAATATCGGTCTCATGTGCAAAGTTGGCTACATACCTTCTAGGTGGCCTAACCATTCTCCTAACTCTATCCCGGCCAATTGGTAACTACTCGGATCGGGAACTTCTTCCACCTCACCGGTGGAAGACTCGGAGAGGGCAATGGCCCACTCTCAATCTCGAAACTACAACCTCGGACTCTTTATACCAGAGCTAGGTTGAGGGGAAGTCAAGGGTACTTTGGTATACTAGAATCAAGAGTCGAGCAGGACTTAAGAAAACATCAGCCTGCCCTAAATCAAATTGAGTGAAGTCTGTCATTCTTTGATCAAGTGGATTCAAGTTGGTATTGTCAATGGAAAGACAAGGGAACACACTCTCCCTAAAGAGAACATCCCTACTAATAAAGGTCTTAACACCGGGCACAGTCCTATCCCATAGCTTATATCCTTTCACCCCCTCGGGATACCCTAGAAAGATGCTCTTTTACTCCCGGGTTCTAATTTTCCAATACTCGATGAGCAAAGGATTCACACCCAAATACCCCGAGGTAACTAAGACTGGGAGGTTTACCCCACCACATTCCTCGGGGGTTTTAAACCCTAAGGCAACGAGAGGACTCTATTGATTAGGTGAATAGCCGTGAACGACTTCACCCAGAAACCCTTAGGTACCCCCGAACCGATGAGCATACATCTAGTCTTGTTTAAAATTGTCCTATTCATTCTTTCAAGCAATACCATTTTCTGAGGGGTGTATTTAACAGTCCTATGCCTTTGAATCCCTTTGTCATTACAAAATCCATTAAACATTTCATTAACAAATTCTAATCCATTGTCAGCCTTAATGTTTTGACTTTCCTTTCACTCAAGTTTTCTACCAAAGCAACTCAATACTTGAACTTTTCAAAAGTTTCATCCTTGGTCTTCAATAAGAAGATCCACACTTTCCTAGAGTAGTCATCAACAAGGGATAAGAAATAAGAGTTTCTACCATAAGACAAGACTAAAGCAGGTCCCCACAAATTAGCATGTACATATTCTAATATATCCCCAGATAAGTGAGACCCAGCTCCAAAGCTTAACCGGTGCTGCTTACCTAAGACACATGACTCACAAAACTCTAAGTTATCAATGACATCCTTGCCAAACAGGCCTTGTTTACTTAGAGCTTGCATTCCTTTATTGCTTATGTGTCCTAGCCTAGCATGCCACACACTAGTGATATTTGACTCACTTGACAGACAACAAGTATTGGAGATATTATTAAGGAATGTACTACCATCAAAAACATACAAACCAGAATGAGAAATGCCCTTTAAACATACATGAGATCCCTTAGATACAGAAAGACTACCCCCAGAGATACAAGTTACAAACCCAACACTGTCAAGGCTACTAATTGAAATCAAGTTTCTCTTTAAGTCAGGTATGTATCTAACATCATGTAAGGTAAAAACAGATTTATTGTGATTTAACAATTCAACAGAACCAATACCAACTACATCACATAAATCATCATTACCCATCATAACTTTGGCATTATTCAACTCAGACAAGTGTGTAAACCAGTGTATGTGTGGACACATGTGATATGTACAACCTGAATCTAAAATCCATCCTTCTTGCCTACTAACCTCAGAAATGGTAAGCACCTCACTGATGTCTTCATAGACATTGGCTTGACCATTCTTGGGTCCAGGCATATCGAATGGGTATTCTCCAATTCCTTCATTTTCTCTTATATGCAAAACAGCTTTTCTTAAAATGTCCTACTTTCTTGCAAAAGAAGCATCTCTTGAGGTTTGTATCAGACTTGTTGTTCCCATTATTATTCTTATTGTTAGACTCATGGCTTTCAATTACTTTTCCCTTTCCTTTTGGTCTCCCTTGTTTGTAAGAGCCCTTGCCCTTACAAACAGGTTTTCCCACGCCCTTATCTTACCGAAGCCAATAGTTCGGACTCCTATTCTTTAAGGCATCAATCAATTGTTCTAGGGAAATGTTTTGACATGCATATTTGATTGAGTTCTTCACAACAAGGTAATCATTATGTAATGAATTCAATAGGATAATAGACAAGTCCCGATTTTCCAATTTAGTCTTTTCCCCGTATTGGTTAAGTCTTGAATCAGCTTCTTAAATATATCTAGGTTCTTGTCAAGGGTAGTTGTAGGGTCCATCTTAAACCCATACAACCTCTCCTTCAAATAAATTTTGTTACCTAGATTCTTTTCAGTATATCCGCTCAAGCTTGTTCCAAACTTTTATAGGAGTGTTGTCTTCATCATCAAGACACTGATAACCCCATCGGTGATGTTCCAGATCATGCAACCAATTGCATTCTCCATCACTTCACCTCAAGACCGGATCAATACTTTCAAAGAAAGCATCTGGGTCATCTATTGATCTTAGGAGCCCGAGCCATTAAGGCTCGAACCTTCCTCTTCCAAACCCAAAGTCCCCAGTGCCATCGAACTTCTCAATATCTACCTTGGAACCCCCAAGGAGTATCCAAACTTAGGTAACTAGGGTCCCTCCCTAGTCCTACAGCCTACAGAGCCCGTGGTTATAATACTAACCACACGGGAGGTGTATCCTCCCCGGTAGACCGAAACCCTACTTGGCTCCACTTTGAACCCGGACAAGACACTAATCAAGATATAAGAACCAATTCACAATACCGATTAATCAATTCTGAAAAATAAAAGATTATTCTAACAAAGTGTTAAATAATCAATATTAATTAATCACAAAAAACATAATCTCAGGTTATACAAGTTACATCAGCCTAATAATCAGATGTTAACACCACAGATCAATACATACCAAGTATTAGATCAGTATTAACACAAAAAACAGACAACAGATAGTATAATGAGAGATACAAAATTAAATGAGATTAATTAAACCCTAATCATATCGAATTATCTACCATACTCGATTGTCACCCAACAAGTTATAATCAACTAACAGAGCATACTACGGTTATATGACATAATTTTAACAGAGATTTTATAGGACCGAATCATAGTCATAACACATACATATCATATGAGATGAAAACAATTTCATACGATTAACACTTATGACAGAAATTGAATGGAAACTATAAAAAACAGAATTATCATTCATATAACAGAGATATTAGCAGCGAAAGAAAATAAAGAATTTAAGAAATAACCTGAGACAACCAACCGTATAAGCAACCTTCAAATTTAGGATTTAATTGTATTAACAATACCTAAACGAAGCGGGGAACATGACCGAGATGGCTCGATGCCAACGGATCGTGAAATCAAAATCTCATGCCCAATTACTTTGGACCGAACATACAAGGGTAATTTGAGACAATAGAGAAGACAAGCACATGATAACGGAGTTCGGCATAGTCTACTCTCCGGGATTCAGGTATGAATCCAATCCACTATATAGTATGGGAGATTACAGACCTAGAAGAAGAAAGCAAGGAATATGAAACACCTGGTATATGCAACCTCTGATCTTCAAAAGACCATCGAGTGTTCGCCTCACTCTTGCGATCAGAAGCCCTCTCTTTTCTTCACCAAGAACCAACTAGAACCAGAGATACAGGTGACCGAAGACGAACGCCATGGAAGACCTCAAGAAGCTTCAAGAACCCGTAGCAGAGAAGTAACCCAAAAAAAAATGAGAAAAAATGAATTGCTTTCATCGTGCGAGCCAACCCCAGCCCTTAATATAATAAGGCATGAACCATAATAACCAAAACCGGTTCGGTTCATCACTAAACAGATACAAATTACCAGATTAACCCCAACAATTAACTCTTGCACCCACAAAAGTATAAGGCCACAACCTCAAACAACTAAACCCTAACAAACAACTACTTGAAAGGTGAAACTTTTTAAATTGAGGGAGATCACAATAGATTACTCACCTTATTCTTCAACGTTTTCACCAAAATACGCATCCGAGCTTGTTTTCCATATCTATATTGCTTCTTGGCTTCTTCTCCTTGTTTTTCTTAGTCTCCACAAGCCAAAATTTTCAAAAAGCCTCTTCTGTTTCGCTCAAATTCGAGCTTTTAAAGAGAATGAACGTTGATGCACATGAACCATTGAATTTCATCTTCTAGATGAGTCCTAAAGATAATCTAATCACACAGCCGTTGGATTATCCACTTTAAAAAGGCAGGTGAGATCTGGGCCATCAGATCCTTTAAGTGATGTAAGATTAGAGTACCCTTCACCAGATTATTTCATCTTTTCTAATCTTACCTTTAAGCTGTGATACATAGGATCATGTTGATCATTATACTTTGTAGTGCACCATATTATCATGCTCCCGACCAAGTGAAAGGTGCGCGATGGAATCTTTTCCGTCTTGGGCACTTGAAAACCAAGCGGATCAATCTTGACCCTCAAAATTGGATTTTCATCCACGTCTTTCTAATGGCCATTAGATTGTGCCATTTAATCTTTCAAAATTACACTTTTCTCATTGAGATATAAAACTTATTCCACAAAGACCCTCGAACTCTTAAAAATTATTTTCAAACCCCTGAGAGTAGATTAAATCACAAGTAGCCAAATTTGATATTTCTTCTCCAATGCCCAGATTTGCTTCCATGTTGCACACTCTCACGAGAAACCTCATAACTTCCTTGTTTGATATAAAAATCACAATCCAAAAAGTGCATTGGAAATAAGACTTCATGAACTACGTTTCTTCACTTTAAGTCGAACCCAGAAAAAAATTAGATGACTACTCAAAAATTCATCCACCATTCTAAGTAATCTTTACTTCACCCAAAACACTTAAACCTTCTCACAAACACTCAAAACTATAGTAATAGTGTTAATCACCCTCTAAAAAAATATAACAAATGCCCAAAGTCTTTTATGGAAGCTTCACTTCAGTACAAGTCATGTACTCTTAGAACACATTGTATTTTAGTTGCCAACAATGACAACATATACAATGACACAAGCTTTTAAGGAGAATGCCCTATTGAAAAAATGTTGAATGCCTAATATGAGGACTCTCCCTAGAATATCTCAGTTCTCATAAAAGAACCTAAGAGAAAGTTCATCAATCCCCAGGGCTTCACTGATTTACCTTTGGAACAGAGCCCTCTTAATTTCATCATAAATGAATATTGAATTAGGAATGAAATAATATAGTAAAAATAACCATAAAAAAAAAACTAAGATTCCTTAGACCAAACTTTAGAGGCTCAATCTTAAAAGATGGAATTTTACCAATAATATTATAAAACTACCTCTAAAGCCTTAATTGTTGTTTTCCAAGAAAGTACTTTGGCTTTTGTTGTTCAATTTGAGTTCAAAATTATAGCTCTTAGAACCGCACTACTAGAATGCTATATTTGATTTGATCTAGTGTATCTTTGTTGGTCTAAATGAACCAGAAATTCTTCAAAGATCTTCTCTACATTGAAATAACCCAACAATAAGAAATAATTAAAGATTCAATATATTGGGAGGCCAAAATATCATAATTGATCTATTGCTCTCTAGAAAAGAATTTCATTGTGTGCGTTTTTTAGGCGGGTTTTACTTGACCCCTTCACCTACTTTTTTTTGGCCAAAACAAAAAAGCAACGATTATATTAAGTGAAAGAGTTTAGGTCAACAGACCTATACAAACGAGAGGAATCCACAAGAAACAAAGGTGGTATACCCCACCAAGATTTATCTAAAGATAACCTGCAAGCACCCTTAGCAAGGAAATCAGCAAAGCCATTGCCATTTCTAGGAATATAACTAAAAGAAAGCCTAGGAAAGAAAGAACAACGCTTCAAAATATCTACTACTAAACTGAGACACATTCAATCTAAAGATGAGTGGAGACCCTGCAGAGCACTAACAACAGGTAACAATCTGAATGAATATGCAAATCAACCGCTCCTAAAGAGAAACCCAGAATAATGCCATCTCTAATTGCTTCAAGTTCAACTAAAGTTGCTAAAGCACTATGACCACATCTGCTTTGAGCCGCTACAAAACCACCATTATAGTCCCACATGATGCACCCTCCACCTCCTTTATGTGAAGAACTATCCCATGATCCATCAACGAAAATTTGAAAGAGAGCAAGTTCTTCAGAAACAATATGACTAGGCCTTGGATGAGGATCCCCATGAGCCCTTTGAAGATCCATAATGTGAGATTGTATATTGATAGACCCAATTGTGTAAATTCCTCCCAAATTCTTGCCCGTTGCTCCACCAAGGGGTGTCCATACATGAGTGTCAGGCGAAACTTTGTGAGCAGTCCGGAGTTCTCCGATATCGTCGATACGAAGAGGAAAATACGGTCCAGTGCCGCAGAAAATAAACCCTAAAGATTAAGGGAAAATCCTACCGTGTAGAGAAACCCTATTCATAGGGTAAGAGGGAAGACCCTATTCTCCTTCACCTACTTAGTGCTACCATGAAGCCATGGCCTATTAGGGTTTTGAGGGGTCAATAGATCAATCATTTCTCTTGATATACACATATTGTGAGGATGAGGAACCGGCCGCCCAAGTGATTGTAGAAGCTTCTCTTCCCATTGACTCTCAGCCTCTCTTCCTCTCTTTCTCATTGTTTTCCTTCGCCTTTTAATTGTGTGTTTTACATGAGTGTACCATTTATGAATCCGTCACATTCTCTTGGATTTTGAGTACATATCTCCATTGAAGAAGTCTAAAGTATTCTCATGAGAAGAATGGCACGACATTTAGCAAAGATAGTTGAGAATCTCAGGCTACGAGCAGCAATCATTATTGTGACAAACATCGAAAATATTTGCGAGTGAGACGAGAGTAAAGGAGGCGCCTGTGAAATGATATTTATTTTTCACTTCGAGACGACAGCAAAAAAATACTGGAATCATAGGGTTTTTTAATGACGAACTCCTAGCTTGATAAACACAAGTGAATAGGGGTTTTAGTGAAGTCGATAGAAAAGGAAAAGAGGAAAAGAGGAAGAAGAAAGAGACGTTACCGCCAACAACGAGAATCGACAACCAATGATATTAAGTTAAACTTAGCTAACTCATAAATAATGAGAGGAAAAATAAGAATTTTATTAGACGATTCAGATTTAGTTTAGCAAATTTGACAATGAATATCTAGAGCCATTCAGCTAATCTATTCACACGTCCGTTTAGTTAAGCTTTAGCTTTCCTTTTTTCATTAAATATTTTTCTAAAATCCCAAATTATCCTTAACTAAAAATATATTTTAGTTTAAATTTCAAATTAACCTCATTTACCATCATAGTTAAAACTTAAAACTCTATATTACCCTTAATTAATATTATTGTTCTCCAAATCCTCCATACCGTCAATTCTTATTACTCAAACACTAAGTTGCCCCCAATTAACTATATTCTTAAAACCCTAAAGTATCCCTATATTCTTTGATCTAGACATCTTTTTCTTAAAAATAAAAAAATAAAAAACCTAAAAAAGATGTCGATATTTTTTAATTAATTTTTTTTTCTTTTTTCCCTTGCGAAAAATATATGTTCAAATTAAAGGACATATATACGGGTATTTTGGGTGTTTTAAGAATAAATTAATAGGGTGATTTAGGGTTTTAGCTTCTAAGGCAATTGATGGTACTTTGGGGGGTTTTAACAATAATATTAATTGAGGATAACTTATGGTTTAGTTACTATAGTAATTGAGGATGATTTGAGGTTTAAATTAAAATATTTCTTTAGTTTAGAGTAGTATGGGGTTTAAAAAAATATATTTAACGGAAAAAATAGAAATTAATTGAAAAAGTTAAGAGTGGGGAGGTGTTGATATCGTTGCTACGTAAGTGAAATTATCCAACTAAGAGGGGGTTCAAGTAAGGGTGTCAACGATGTGGCTTGGGGCAGTTTCATTTTGGGCTGAAAAACACTAAACCCAAACACAACCATTGCAAAGTAATGGTTTCAGTTTGGTGCAATTTGAGTTCGGGTTGGCTAACGGTTTGGATTCATGTTGGAACGGTTTTAAAACCATTACAAAATATCGTTATTCACTCTCAACAATAAATTTTGAGCATAAATAGAAAGCATTTGAAGCAAAAGGCATTTTGATGGCACTCGGTACAAGTTAAACTTGAAATGTAATAGAGAACTAAAGTTTAAAATTGAACACATGAATGTTTCATAAATGTAGAAAGATAAGACCTCTTATAAAAATAAAATAAAAAAATTATAAATCATAATATACCTACTAAGACTCTTTTTGGTATCAATTATCATTCTCAATTATGAAAAATTTTCATTATTTTAAATTATTTGGCATCTATTATCAATCTTATTTTTATTTAAAATAATAGAAAAACCTCCAAAATCCATAATGGACTTTTTGTCTATTATAGATTATGGTGAGAATTTCATTTTCTTCATTTATGCACAAGTTTACTTGAAATTTTATAGTTAAGATGAGGGTAAAATAGTCAATACATTATTTTTTTATAAAAACCATATTTTCCCCCCTCTTTTCTCACTTACTATTATTTTCTAACAATTTTTTATTTTGACACCAAATTTATTTTTCATTCCATAATTTATTTTCGACAAAATTCATCAAACCATTTTTCATTCTTGACCAATAATGAATTCTTGTACTTATTTCTTTTAAATAGGCATAATAGAGAATGAGAATTGATACCAAAAAGAGTCTAAACTAATGGGTTTCTTAGAACTAGTTTACTAAAACCTCTTCAAAACTATATTTTACTAGAACTAATGGGCTAACGAGCCGCACGTAGGCTGGTCCGAACCAGCCAAAACCAACGAAAAGTCAAAACTTGTCCCTATACAACCCTCACCCTTGTTGGATCAACGGACCAACCAACCAAGTCCAAACAACTTATCTCCTGCAAGGCCCAACCTCTCCCACGGGGAGGTCTTGGATTCGCACCCATTCGGCGGCATTAATATTCTCATTCCCATCCCGGTATAAAAGAAGCTCTTAATCTAAAAAAACTTATCTCTTGCAAGGTTGGCAACAGAAAGCAAAAGAAGTTTATGAAAGCACCAAAATCCCTCAAACAGTTATATTTTAACTTATTTTCCATGTCAGTTTGTCTAGCATTCGATGGGATTAGTAGGACACCTATAGAAGGTGAACTGGGTGGTGTGCCATTATTTTGATAAACTGAAATTAACAGAAGAGAGGAAAAGTCAAAAGAGGCAAAGATTGTAAATAATTTTTAGTGACTCAACAATCTTGTTTACATCCACTATCAAGTGAGACTGAGACACTTGGACTTTCCACTACATGATTAATTTCCAAATTGCATTGTAATCCTACAATTCTCTTTCCATCAGTACAGTAAGCCCTTAAAAGCTCACTGCCATGATTTTTCAAAAAAGAAAAAACCATAAATCAGAAGTAATACAAGGGGAAAATGTATGCTGAGAGTCCTTGTAGAAATGTCACATAGGCCAACAACAAATCAACTAGGTTTTAGATATTCTACTGGTCAAAATATTCACCTCGATGGACATTTGCCCACTACCATGAAAACCCATGGAACAAGGGATTGGAAAATTGGTCTAGGTGGATCAAAGGTGTGCCTTTAGAATCAAGCCTTTAGAATCAATTACAAAGCCAGGAAAGGAAAGCACTAATCCCAGGTTGAACAAGTGCAAATAGATAATCAATTTCCATTGCAGCTTTAAGGCACTTTCCACTTGGTTTGGCTGAAGTTAAGCTTGATATAGGTCCACTGAAGTTTCAACACACTCTCCACTTGTTCTGACTAAACATATAGTTAAGCTTTTCAGAAGTGAGTACCACAAAATATAGTTCTCTCAAACTTTGCATGCCTTCAGATATAATTTATCCTTGGAATAGAGAAAACATGTGAAAGCAATGCAAGACCTCGAGTTTCAAACACTGCTTAGCTTGTGGAATATGTAGTCTTGGGATCCTGACACCCAAGAACCTACAGGAAAAGCAAGGATACAAGTGAAAATAACATCAAACAAATGGTAAAATATTATGCTGTCAAATCTTCATTACTGTATAACCAATAACAAGCAAGGCTCAAGTAATTGGTATCAAACATAGGACCTTCTTAGCTCCACTGATGGAACTGAGAAGTAAAGATTCCCCCAAAATCTATGATTTCTTTTTTGTGTGTGCTCAAATTCAATAACATGGAATTCAGTTTCTACTTCACTCAAAGAAGAAAACAATGAACAAACATGAATGATGGTAAAGGAAAAGGGTTACAAGAATCAGTTGGAATTGGGATCAGGCCCAGCCAATTCCAACTTGAGTAAGGCAATTCGCATGATCTGATTCCAATTGCATAAACCATGCTAACAAGGTATTAATACATGAATTTTATATACAATTCTCTCATACGTTGCACCGGTCATACCCAGAGAACCATAAAGGCTCTGTTAGTTTTGAGAGCTCACCATCCTCTTCATGGTGGAAAGGTATAAACTCCTCTCTCCGTTGGTGATCATCTGCACCACTAAGGGACTCCCCTCCATCATATCTCCCCAAGTAAGAATCATCATAGATAGGTCTGGACGCTTCTTTAGGTAATGGAGATTCTGCAAGCTGGTTTGTAGAAGTAATCCCAGTTTCAAGTTTCTTCTTCAATTTTTCGATCTGTTTGTAGGCCTTCTCGGCCTTATGCTCTGCCTCTACAGCTTGTTTCTGCCAAAGAGTAAATGCCAAAGCATCAGTGCAATTGAAACACAGATGCTGAACTTTCATTTTCTCAGAAGCTTCTAATAACAGTCCTAATTATCAAAGAAACTAATTTTAAGATTCCATCCCTCCCTGCCTTCTCAGTCGCTGGGAATATTAATGATCTCTTTGAAGAGATAATCAAACATATGCTTATTTCAGATAGTTGAAGAAAAAAATGGAGAAAGGGGCTAATTGAAAGCCATCAGAAGAACTGAGTGGGTTGATCAGATGAAGATAAGCACCATGGGCCTGGCAACATCATGTGTGATGAAGAATTGAAGATCTAAGCAAAACTAGGTTCGGACATATGTGTGCATCACCTGTACAACCTGCAGATGCAAATAAAAATATATGGCAACAAACTAAATCCAATTTATGTACCTGGCTAATGGTTGAAGCTTCTTCTGCTTCTTTCAGACGCACAAGTAGCTCTCCAGCAGCCTGTACTGCCTCTGCAGTGTCCCTTAATTGAACTTGAAGTCCTTTATTCTCCTCCCTCAAGTAGCGTACTTCTCTCTCTTTTTCCACTTTTAAGGTTGAAATTTCTGCAGCCAGAGAGTTAATGAACCTGGATTCAGCACCCTTTACTCCTGCTTTTGCAGCAGCTTTCTTGACATCTCCCACCCCCTCTTGGATTTTTCGATGCCTTGCAAGCAATGCTATGTGTCTCTCCTCAAGCTCCGCTAATTGTTCAAGAATGCGTGCATGCCCCTGCATTGCCATCTGCAGTGCTTCCTTCAACTCCTCACAGCATCTCTTTTCAGCGTCAAGTTCCTGCTTCTGCTTCTCAGCAACAGAGCGGGTTGCTTCCAATTCAATCCTTAGTTCTTCAGACAGAGAAATCCACTTACTTTCTGCCTCTATCCAGCGACATCTCTCCTCCTCAAATTTCTCATTGACACTTTCTTCAGTTGACTCAGGCATACATGGAGAATGATGATTCTCCTGTTCGGACCTCTCACTGGCATTTTCCTCATTTAACTCAGGAATCACACATAAAGCACCCGAAGTGGACTCACAAGGGTAGGTCAACTGTAACAAAGGACTTTGTTTTCGAGCAGGCATGGGTGAAGAACATATATAATATTGTAGCTGACTTTTCAAATGTTGAATCTCTTCCAACAGTACATCCCTCTCACCCATATCAAAGAAGTTTCTATAGGTATCCAGTTCATCTTGTACTCTTTTCAACTCGACTTTTGTCCTCAAAACCTCAGGATGGTTCTCATATTTCTCTTTAAGAAGCTGCACAGGCCATCAAAGTGTATTATTTTTAGCAAATTTACAAGAAAAGGAAAAGTACAGAAAATTTGGATATAAAATTTCATGGAAGTAAAACTAAAGCAGCTCTTGATGATATCATACATCAAAGAGATTTCAGAATGTACCTTGTGTTCATGCATTAGTGATACTAATTCTTGCTCCATAAATTCCTCAGTAGGTAAAATATTATCCATCAGGCTCTCAAGACGAATGATTTTATCTTCCCGCATCTGCTCTATTACGGCATTGCATTCCCTCTCATGTTTATATTGCTGGACCTGTGAATTATTAAATCAAAAGATAAGATAAATGTACTACATTGGAAGTAGGGGAAAATCCTCACTTTAGATGCTGGAATTACAATAAACATACAAGGCGATTCAGTTGCCTAATTTCAGTGGCTTGCTTGGAAGAGAACTTTTCAAGTTCCATTTCTCTCCTGATGGCTCCTGTCAAGACCTTCTCCACAGCCTGCAGGTATATCAAGAGATTTCATCAATTTAAAGAACTAAATCAAGGATTCTACCTAACTGGAAATAGTTGATGTTCCAGACATACCTTAGGAACTAGCACCCTGGAAATTTCAGCAGAATCTGATCCATCAACAGGAACCAACTGTAGGCCCGAACAATCAGTGGCCTCTTTAGATTCTCCTTGAGAAGCTCTGCTCATACACTTAGGAACTAGCACCCTGGAAATTTCAGTGGAATCCGATCCATCAACAGGAACCAACTGTAGGCCCGAACAATCATTGGCCTCTTTGGATTCTCCTTGAGAAACTCTACTCATACACTTACTGCACACAAATTCTGATGTCTCTGGATCTTGCAAAAGAGTTTGTATACCCACATCAACCTTGTCAACTGGTAAAACTGGTTTGGTATCCACAGGTATACAAGAAAATCTGAATGACGACCTCCTCAAAGCTGAACTCTGGATGTGGTTATCAATAACCTGAAGACCACGGTTAAGACTAGCAGCAAGGTGTTCAGTTGGTGGCAGAGAATTCTTCATTGTTTTAGTGGATGGAGGGGTAACAAATAATGGTAAAATGTCTGGACCTAAACAATTTTTCTCTCTCAGAGATTTCTGAGAAGCTGATAACATTGATGCTGTCAAAAGACTTTTACTGCTGCTGTTATTGACTCTAGGCGAAACACTCAATGTCGGGGACTGATGAACTTGAGAACTTTCAGAAGGCACTATACTTAAGTTAAGAGGAAGAACAGAATTTGGAGAGCTTGTGGGAGAATTACGAGATGAATCTGCAATGCAAACATCTGCCAAACCTCCATCAACAGCAATATCTGCTGATGATCTCATCTCATCAGCCTTTCCTGGCAATACTTCAGACACTTGATGGTCTGAAGACACAAAAAGCTTTTCCTGGATGGGTTCCCCAGTATTATGGTTAAGTCCATCAATCTTAGGACTACTAGGAGCTTGGACCAAAGGGTCTCTGCAGCCATCAAGCAGTTTGTGCTTATTGAATTCTTCAGATACCATTTCTTCTAATTGACAATCTTGCATGTGGACATCAGTTTCTTCATGACCTTGATCAATGCCACATTCAATTTCCAGGGGACCAGTCTGCTTTTTCTCTCCAATAATGCTTTCTTTATGAGCCTCAACCTTTGAGTCTGACTGACAGGTTGTTAGGTTTCTCGCATCATTAGTATAATTTTCTTTAAAGCCTGCTGATTGTAGACCCACTTGAATGCAGAGCCTCTCAACAGCCTCCTCATCAATTTCCATTTCCACATCACCGTCATCTTCAATATGAGGTAATGTCATTGGGCGATTAAGGCTAAACTTTAAGAGATTCAAGCTTCTACGGGCATTCCACCCCGTCGAATAACTTCCATTAGTATTTGCCGAATTACCATTGGCCTTCATTTGAAGAAGTTCATCCTGTTGCACATGTCAGCCAATTTCATGAGTTCTGAACTCTAAGAAAGTTTGTCTCCTTACTAGAGATACCAAAAAAATAGTAATAAAAAACCATAAGATAATACCTTTAGCTGGCGTATTACTTCACGCAATACATTCACATCATCCTGCATTACTTCATTAACTACTGCCTTGTTCTTAATATCCTTAGCACGCTGCGCAAATCTCAGTGTGCTGTGGGTTTCACTCTTACAGCTGCATTGGATTATTAACCTACATGAAAATCCAATTCCAGAAGGAGAGGTATGATGACAAGAAAGGATCTTGAAGCTTACCTTTCTGCAAGAGATATGGCACAAATCATTGCCAATTTTGCATTACCACCTAGAGATTCCTGTAATAAGAATGTCAGCCTAGAATCCCTATAAGGGATATGCCTTTGCTTTCCAGTTTGGGAGACTTCAGCAAGAATATTAATCAGGTTCCTGAAAGTTCCACAATAAAGCATCTCATTACCAAATACCAATAAATATTAATCTATGTTGTACAAAAGTGAGCCTTAAATGCTTCTCTTATGGTTTATAAGAGGGGGACAGTCTTTTCTAATTTACCAAGCAGGTTTTTGAGTCCTACATCCAAAAGATTCTATCAATTGGCAGCCCAAAGTCACTATGTGGCAGAAAGATTTGCTCTTCTGTCCAACATCATAAAGGAAAGAAAATTCAAAAGAAAGGTTCTTTAAAACAAGGTTTTAGAATCCTGCCTCTAAAAGATTCTATCAAATGGCAGCCCAAAGCTACCATGCAGCACAAAGATTTGCTCCTCTGTCCAACATTATAACGGAAAGAAAATTCAAAAGAAAAATCCTTTAAAACAGGCCTCAAAAGGAAGGCTATACACAGATACAGGAAAGAGCATGATCCTGCTTTATTAAATTGATGTTCTGGATCTTGCCAATTCAGCCTTTCAAGTAGAATATATCCAAGGAAAGCAGGTTTCTTCTCAGTTCAGATTAATTGCTTCTTAGGAATGAATCATAAACATAGCTTTTCTACCAAAGGAATCATGTGCTGGGTCCAAAGTCATACCCAAGCTGTGAAAGGGATCGATTAATATTCCCTGCTTCTTTCAAGCGTTCACCTGCTGCTCCTGTCAGCTTCTGTCTTTCTGATCCAGCAAGATCAACAAGATTTATTCTACTAGTCCTGAAGCTGCTTAAACCATCTGCCATGCTCTATAAAATATGACTTATGTCAGACCATCTCTGCATGGTGAACTTAATGTAATAGCAATAGGAAACGCAAAGTAAGCCAACCGAACAGTAAATTTTATTTTTTTCGGGGTAAGAATTTGAGCAGTTGCGACTACAAATTAGCAAATCCACTGATATATCATTAAAGATATGTGATGACTTAAATATGTCCTTTGAAATAGTAACCAAAGATCTAATTTTCAAATTGATTAAAAGTTAAATTTACCTTGCAACGCGATTCTACGACACAAGTGAAAACACTATGTGAACGGGAACTCTCTGCATTTAAACTTGTTGCACCAGTCTTTCTGTTTGACAATCCCTGTATCATTGCATGGTGATGAAAACAATGTTAGAAATAATATTTGGAGCACACACGTGACTCCTACCGATTTTCACATAAACAAGGATTCCTTTTTCTCAATTCAGAATGACATATAATCTCGCTTACACCTAAATTTAAAGGAGGAACTTTCAGTTTGAGAGATTGACCTTTAGTCAACTGAAAGTTCGCTTTTTAATTTAGGAACATTTTACATACAA
The DNA here is from genome assembly GCF_041222555.1 of Hakea prostrata. NCBI lineage: Eukaryota > Viridiplantae > Streptophyta > Magnoliopsida > Proteales > Proteaceae > Hakea > Hakea prostrata. The sequence continues at coordinate 41,666,123 of NC_142603.1, forward strand.
AAAGGGCTTGTGCGTCTAGAAAACACCAAGAGGATCCAAGGTTGCTGAAAGATTAACAAAATTAACTTCACTTTTCTATTTACGTATGTAACAAAAATCAATTGTTGCTTGTGACTATTGAATATATCACATACAATTAGGTATGGGTAAAATATACATATGTTAAATAGAGCTATATCTAAATGGAAGCATCAACCTATGTGTTTCAGTAATTCCTACAAGATCAACATGCCAAACTTCAGAATATGGACGAGTGCAGCTAATATGTAGAAGACTGATTGTTCTACGAAGATTAATATGTGAATGCTGCATTTACCCATTGCAAGTTGACAAATGCCATAGAGCCACACACCCAAACTAATAATGCTGAAAAGAATTGTCTTAACATTTATTCCTTCTCATTTTCGTAATCTTAACTATCTTAAGTGAATCACAAATTTCATCATTTGGAAAAAAATATATATATAAAAAGCTTTAGGAAGTAAAGTTTCAATTAAGAATCTAGCTAACATAAGTATCCCAAGGGATGTATGAAGGTTACAATAGTGAATGTTATCAACTCATCATCAGGTAAACACAATTAGCCACGGACGATACATTGATTCACCAAAAACCTACCCAATACTTGGTTGATATTAAAGCAGAATCATTATAAAACCAGTAAAGCAAGCAAGAGATCAATCACAACAGGATCTCATATAGAGGAAACATGGCACTAAGAATAAAAGTATAACTTAACATGTGAAGGATGAAATATATTAAAAAAAATAAAAATAAAAAAAAAAAAAAAGAAGAAGAAGAAGAAGAAGAAGCACATACATGTAGGTACCTCACATTTGATTTATTATATTTGGACTTTGGAACAACCTCATGTTTCATAAATATTAGGTTTAGGACACTTTCTCTTTTCATCTTTCCAATTTCCCTGTATATATTATGCTTCTCTCTTTCTTTCTTTTTTTTTCCTCCCCTCCCCCCCCCCCCCACCCCCTTTCTCCTGTTAATCTGCCTTTTGATACCCACCCAACCACAGAAGAAAGAGAAACAAAGAAGAAGAGTTGTAGATGAAAAGAATGACCCATAGGAAAGGGGGAGAGAGAGAGAGAGAGAGAGAGAAAGAGAGTTAAACCCTTGAGTATTAAAATTCAAATATTATTCCCCCTTTATGCTGTACATATATATGAAACCCATATAGAGTTAGAACTAACTCTAAGAACATCTTCCATTAGTAAAATAATCATGAAGCAAAAGAGTTTGATGGTGTAATTATGTTATAAGATCAAGACCAGCCTACCTTTATCAACAGTTGTTTCACAGCCTTCATTGTACCTACATACTCCTCTGTCAGATTTTCAACATAAACACCAATTTTCACATCTTCTCTGACCTGGAAAGCATACCAAACAATGGAATAATCAGGACAGGTCAAGCAGATAAATTTAAGTAGAATTTGGAGTAAGATCCGTATGTCCCATTACCTGAAGGTTCTTTTGATTAGGATCCAACAAATCAGTGATTTGCTCATTGTATATCTGACACAGGAAAATTGTAAAGAAATGTTTAGGTGAAGTATAGGTATGTTGACTAGCGCAAGCATAAAATAAGAAGCAAGTACAATACACTACCTCAAGGAAAGAACACCGGCATTGATACTTAAGTTGTTTATCAGCATGCTTAATTTGCTCCTGGAGAGGAAAACTTGGGCTTCTTCATCATAATATAGTGAAATCTCAATCTTAAAGCATTAAGTAAATGAAGAAAGTCCTTTTACCTCATTTATGCGAGCAAAAAGCTTCTCAAATACACGAGGCGTCAATCCCTGTTTGCTCGAAAGATTATCTTCCAACAGGACATTGGCAGGACCACACATTGTATAGGTCTTTCCGCTACCAGTCTACACAGTGAATACAAGTTCAAAAGATAAACGAAAGTATCATAACGACTTCAAAAAGAAAAAAACAACAAAAAACAAAAACTGATAAGATGTAGCATTTTTCTGTTTAAGAGGTGACTAACCTGTCCATATGCAAAGATTGAACTGTTAAACCCAGCGAGACAATTCTCCACCAGAGGGGCTCCCACGAGCTCGAATATATCTTGCTGGGGAAAAAACAAAGAAAACATTAGGAAATTAGAAAATTCAGAAATTATTGATGAAAATTATTTCCTGGAAATTTAGAACATTATTATAATTATAAGCAATTCTCTTGAAGAAGCTCTGAAAGAAACCCACCTGCGTCGCACCACTGTCAGCAACGGAATCAAAAGTAAAGGTCTGCCCGAGAAACGAGAGGGAGTCACTGGAAACATTCTGTACTATCGACTTATCTTCCTCTTCTTCCTTGTTTGGAGGCCGTATCCTCACTATTACCTAATCAAAGCAAATAAATTTGCATCAATTTAACCTACTCGAATCGGAAAGTAACAAATTTTAGTTCTAGCAACCACAAATCTGGAACAGATCAGTAGCAAAGCAGTTCGAGATAGTAGAAACAAAAGGATATACTTTTACTCCGGAATCAGAATTCCCTGTAACACCATTTTCGGGAACTGTGTCCAAATTAAGCTTCCTCTTAAGCGGAGTTGAATTTGAAGATGGGGGTCTTGGTGGCAGAGGGCTTCTGCTTTTTCCAGTCGGAGTTGATTTCGCAGCCGCCGGCGACGATGACGGCGTACAATCCGTTAAGGCATTTGGATCTGGCGGTGGCGCATTTTCTTTGTGTTTTCGAGAAGATCTCTTGTAAGGACTAGGGTTCGGAGAAGAAATGTTTTCGGTGGAGGGGTTTGGCCTCAAAACGCCACACCTTGGTTGCATGAAGCTCTTCATTCTGACCGGAATTCGAGATCGAGAGAGTGAGCAAGAGAGAGAAAGAGAGAGAGACCCTAGAAGTGAAGAGTAGTAAGAGTTGGAACCCTGGTTAGGACAGTACACAGAGAAGAACAAAGAAGAGGAGAGAGAGAGAGAGAGAGAAATGTAGCCGTTAGCCGAGGGGACTGGGGGGCTCAGATTTTTGAAATGGCATATGTAATGTAACGTCATTACTCACAATAGTGCCAACTCACGACCTCTTTATTTATTCCACCTAGAAGAAAATTTGAATTGTCTGAGTCTTTAAGGTTCTAACCAAAAAAATAAAATAAAATTGTTTAATGGTAGTCGACCCAACCCTACCCATACACCTATCGTTTTTTTTTTTGGTTTGCCAACCCCGGTTCCAAGGCTTTGCCCTGACTAATCCGGTGTTCGACCTGGGTTGTACACCTGGCTGTGGTGGGTGAGTCTCCAAGCAGGGGATTTTTTGCATCCACAAAGTTTCAATACCGAAACTTTGCTTAAGCGGACCAAGCTACTTACCACTCGAACCAACCCCCGTTGGTTACCTATCTTCTCTTTTTATCATAATCAAACAAGTCACTCGGATGAGTCCCGATCATTTTCTTGTCAGCGAAGAACAAGGATCACATTGCTCTACAACCCAGTGGTGGATCCGTGTATGAACATCAATAAAATAAATCATAGATGGGACCTACAGTTGGTTTCACAAGGACCCACCATTGTTCCATGGTAGCGAGGCGCCAGATAATCACATTGCTCTCCCCTGAAGACGAAGTGATCCGAACTCCAAGGGACTAAGTTCGCATAAGCCAAGAATGGAAAGAGCGGAACGGAGTGGAGAAACAGAGATTCAAACCTAACACCCCCCTGTTATATTGCATCTATATAAAAAGCTACCATCTATCAAAGATCAGCCCAGAATATCTCATATTGACACAGATCGCCTATCCAGCTTATTCCATACCAGTTCCTCTTACAAAGAATATTCCTAAATCCTAATAGATTATAAATAAGATTTCAATGTTGTTCTTTTTTGTATGGCAAATTCAAGAACTTCAATCATTCACAACGTTTGAACATCAAACGTGTAAACTAGAATCAATCTACATTCATTTTTCGATAGAATAAAGTGGAATTCTTTCCTCCAACAGTGACAATCACAAGCACCTGAACCAAAATGTGCACTAAATACTTTTTGAGAGAGATCTCCTTCAAGTCACTGGAACAACTACTGAAATCGTGAACATCAACATGTAAGTCTCAGATTCAAGTGATGGTCTCAGTGCCATTCGCTGTTGCTCTCTTTCAAAATCTATAGCTTAATAATGAATAGCACTCTTCTTTCTGATCTTTAAAGCTATATTTACAATGAAACTCTTAATTATTTTTGTCAAGCAATAGGATTTTGGAGGAAAAAACTCTTCTGCTATGCACATCTCTATTATGCACAACAATGCATTTTTGTACCAAATGATTAATTGAGATTAAAAGCTTAATTTTAAATTTAAAAAATCCACAATAACCTTGTATTTACTTTACTTTCTCAGCCAATCATTTGGTACAAAAATACATTGCTGTGCACAGGACAGGATGTTTTCCCGTAGTATCTCTTCGTTTCTGTTGGAAACAGATGATTTTTGTTGGCAAGGACTATTCACATATACCACATGTTAGAATCAAACACTCACTTTTTTGCTAAAAGGCATCGGTCATTACCAACTTAACCAACCTTTGATGGTCAAACAATGCAACTTTATCAGGCCTTCACCCACAAGGTTATCAGTTCAATTGGATTAAGAGTTTCTTAAATACAGTTGTATGTGTAGAAAATACAAGGAACTGGATTCTAAATCTGGCAAATGAACTTGAGGTTGGACCTAGGGGTGTAAACGGATCGGATTCGGATCGGATAGTGGTATATCCATATTCGCATCCTATTATATTCGGTCGGATTCGGATAATATCTTATCGATTTTCAGACGGATTCTGTCAGATTCGGATAATAATCGGATAGTTATTTTCTTAATCAGATTCTTCTAAATGGGCATGAATATAGATTGAATACAAGTTTTCAACTACATATTCACATCTATACCTTTTTATTTGTGAAGGCCAAGTTTGAAATTTAAGAATTTAACAATTTTTGGTTGCTATTTTAGTAAAAAACCAGGAAAAATAATCACATATTATAGGTAAAATTTATAAAAATAAGAATAATAAATCTAAATAAGTAACTTAATCGGATAATTTTATCGGACGGATAATATTCAGTAAGAAAGGGGTATACCATACCCGCATCCTATTAATAATCGGACAGATTCGGATACCCCTAAACGGATGTGAATGCGAATTCGGAAGCGGATTTCGGTTAGTTGGACCTAGGTTGTGTTCTAAGTTTCAAGTCAAGTTCAGAACAATCCTAAACTAAGCTAAAAGGATTTTGGGATTGAACTAGGGTTTCAAAAGAGCCTTAAGTGTTTCAGCCAAGCATTTCATTGAATAAAAGAAGGGGGTATAAAATCGGTTTACTATTTCACTCAAGCCAGAAAACCAATCCTACATTGTTCTCATATCCATTCCCGATCATCAGTTGACCTTGATACATCAGTGAAAACTCAAGGTCAAAAAAAAAAAAAAAAAAAACCTCAATGATAAACCAAACCACTCTGTGCTGCCCCATTCCTGCAGTGTTGCTCACCAAACGGCTCTGATGAAAGGCCGGATCAGACCCAACAAAGTAAATTTAGTGCCTTGAACGAGAATAATGATTATCATTGGGGTTCCTCTTTCCACTAAAGACTGCTAATGCTTTCCTTATGGGAGGCTGCAAAGGAGCTCTTTTATCAGAACTGTGGGAAAATATATCATCCGGAATGAAGAAGTCATCTCCCTGTGGAAGAAAGGTAAGTATTTGAGTTATAATCAGATAAATACAGGATTACATACAAATTGTTGAAATTAGCATGAGGGGATGAGTAGACCTGCTTGTTGGCTTTCTTTTTGTTCTTAGGGTACAACACTTTGTGTGGTAGTTGATCTTCACGGAGAACAAGATTCTTGGTGATGGCATCTCTTCCACCTTGAGGTAAAGGAAGCGAAAACTACAGGTAGCTAAGCATCAGCATATGCAATCTAAGACAGAACTCATGAATCAAAATGGCAAACTTAGTGACCTAAGCTTTAACCCAAAATGAGAAGTTGTGATTTAAATGCATACTGTGGTATACTCATTCCAATTTGATGACGAAGAAGAGTCACATGTCATGAGTAAGGTCTGCACCCCGAAAAATGCGACCTATAAGGGAGGTTTCTGTTCTCCATTTATATGTCAAAGACCCTCCTCCAAACCGGGTCACAATGGGATTTGAATGAAGGGAGCCCTGTCGAGGGCATGACAGTTGCTTGGGCACCATTGGCACGGGGACCCACACAACAGCATTCTTCCAAATCCCTTTGATACCAAATGACATACGTCCATACATCTATTGGGGGTTTCCCTTCTCAACTTTGTAAGGCCAAAACCTTCCCAGATGGACCGATGTGAGATTCTTTTTTCTTCTAAGTTCATTTTGGGATTGGTTTTTATTTTATTATTTTTTTGTGTGTTGGGGGGTGGGTGGGGGGTGAGGCGCACAGCATACATCATCGACCAAGGAATCACAGGATTAAGGGATTTCAAGAAAGATAGGTAGAATCATGAAGAACTTACTTTTGTGCCTCGAAGAATGATACGAGGACGACGAGCAGCCAGGACAACCCCATTTTCATTTACTGTCACAGCTACCTTGCGCAAAGTGCCACCATTCCCACATTTTGGGCAGAATATCCTCCCAATCTCAGCAGTCACTTTGTTGCAGGCGTGACACTTTAGTATCCACCTGGTAACAACATAAAAAGGATGAGCACACACACACACATCCTAATCAAACTTTCTGTCAACCAAAAATAAAAGGCATGTGGTAAAACATAAAGCAGAACTAACCAAATAAAAAAGGGTGGACCGGGGGGGGGGGGGTTTGAGGATGTGACAATAAACTAACTAATGGAATCATGTGGCACCTAAAGGTTCATCTTTCAATATTTCTCCACAATGAAATATCACTGGTAAGTAAAAGGAATGCCAAAAATATCACAAAAACAAAAATGGCACGCCAAACCCTCCATATAGGAAATACATAAAGATATATACCTGTGCAGTTGGCGAATCTGCATCCCTCCAGGTGCCAGAAGCCGCAAGCCAATTTGCAGAATAACATTCTGCATTGCAAAATCACTAGTCACACAGGCAACACTTGAGTCGGATAGTGACCGTAACATCCAGCTCTGCTCACTGTTGCAGTCATCCAGCAATGATGTATCGATACTTTCATTGGTTTGACTTGAAGTGTCAACATTTTGCATTCCTTCATAACATGTTTGTACCATGTCTTCAGCATCAACATTACCATGAAATCTTTCAGACCCAGCCTCTGTATCCACAGCTGCAGAAGATAAGCACTCTTCCTCCTCTTCTTGCAGCTGTTCTGATGAATTAACTTCCAACCTCATATTTTTCAGAACAGAAGCTGTATACTCCTCATCAAACTTCACTTCTTTACCCTCATCCCTTGTGATCTGATCCACAACATTGTCTTTGGAGTTTGTACTCAAATGGGAATCAGGTCCCTCAACTCCATTGTCTTCTGTCCGTACCTCAACATCCATGTGATCATCTTTCTCTGATGATACCTCAGACAATTCACGTCTCGCTTTTCTTCTAAGAAATCTTCTGTGAGTACTGCGACTGACAGCGGGCAGCCAGTCATTAGCATTGTCATCAACTTGTCCCACAGAGGCATCAATTCCAGCTGCAACCATCTTCTTCCCTTCAATGTTTCTCTCTTTCTTTTGAGGCAGAAATTTTCCAGGTCTCCTTGACCTATTATCAAGATCCTCTTGATCCTCGGTATGAGCCCCACCATGATTTTCCATCAGAACATCTTCAGAGCTAATATGGCCATCAATGACATTCAAGTTCATGTCCTTCAAAGGGAGAATTCTAGAATTAGGGTGTGAATCAGACTCATCTGCATGCTCCAAAGCTTCCCATTCTTCAAGATTAGGTACGTTGGATCCCCAACCAGGCATTTCTTTCTCAGAAAACCTTTTTACATTAACCATATGGATTGGGGGAGGGGTGTTCCTGAGATGTTTGGTGCCATGAAGTTGAGCTTCCAACGTGTAAGTTAGAGCAATAAGCTTGAGATCAACATCAGAGAGAGTCTGCAGGTCACCAGTTGCCCTTGCAAAGCTGATAACTGTGAAGATGATACATTAGCAATATATCCCATGAGAAGAAAAGATAATATATCAATTGAGATGGGAAAGGGAAGAGTGTAACTACACATCGTTAATTAATAAATGATAGATTAACGAAATTCAATTAAAACATAAAAGTGCCAGCATTCTTCAATAGGTATCAAGAGATTTTAATATATTCTTCTGTTTACTTAAATGATTTTTGGAAGTATGGTTGGGATAAGACAGAACTTGTTGTGAAGAACGGGATTCACCACCACAGCATGAGGTGCACCATAATGCAGATCCCTTAGAACCTTGTTGCAAATTATACACAAATATAGGGTGAAGCTGTGCTGAAAGCTCCTCACAAGCAGAGTCTAAAAGGGGCAATTTTCTCATGCAGCCTTACCTCAGCAATTTTTGCTAACAATGCCTTCACCTCAGGCTACAACTGTGGTCCATCAACCGACTGCACCAAGACCTGCCCCAAAACTATAGGCATATATAATTAATTTAAAAAGAATACTTCTCAGGAAATCTGTCAATTCATTATCTACAAAACTATAACTAACAGCTAAACCTAAGGCCTAAGGGTGTGACGCATCTTATTACAGGTTTTCAGGAAGTAAAGTATTGCCCCATTCAGAAAATACAATTGACAACAAGTCAGCCTTATCGCAATTAAATAGGATTGATTACATGAATCCATGCCCTCTGATCAGCTCTATTCAAGGCCATCCTTGATGCAGTACCTAAACATGCATGTCTCTCTTCGCTGCTCTTAACGTCATTTTATGTTTGCCACTTTGCCTTTGACACCTCCATACTGAAACATGCGAAGGCCTTGAACATGGCCATGCCACATCAAACGACTTTCTTGCAGCTTATCATGTATCAAAATTAATACTGAATCAGCACAAATATGATCTTTCCTTGCTTTTCTTTCCTCGTTTTGCCACTTGTCCATCTCAACGTCTTCATCTCCACCAGACTCAATTTATATGTATGACACTGCCCAACATTCAGGTTTTTTATACTGTTTACAACTTTATATGTGAAAGAAGAAAAGAACATTGGTTGGTTCAATTTAAGTTGTTGTTTACAAATTAATTAGTTATATAACTTCTGAGTTTAGCAGGTAGTCAGGAACTTCACTCTCTCCCATGTTCTAATTATCAAAGTAATGCTATTTTTCAGCTTAGCTTTCCTTTTTTTTCTCAATTAGGAATTGTAACCCACTGTTAAGCTGATGTGAACCAAGGCTAGGGTTAGGGGTGAATTGGTAATTTCCCTACACTTAGGGTTTGCCCAGGAAATTCCAGCAAAAGATAGAGGTGAATTCTACGAAGTTTGAAGTTCATATTTGAAATTTAAAATTTAAGGCAAGTTAGGGTTTCCATTAGGGGTGGGAGAGGGGCTAGGGCTTGCTGTCCTGCAGTTCAGACTTGAGGATGTTACAGTTCTGCAATTCAGAAGCTGTTTCAGAGAATGAGGGACTGAGGTATAAGTAATCCAAATTCTGCAAAATCACTTGAAGAAGATGGAAGTGCAGGAATTTTCAAAATCCAGAATATTGGACTGAGTTTGGGAAAATAATGTTAGGACTATGTTCTAGTGCTAGGGGCAACCAAAAGGAAAGGGAAAGAGGGGTTAAGGGGGCTGGGGTTTGGATTTTGCAGGTGGAGGATGATGAGCACATTTATGTGTGAAATCTTAGGGCATAAAGCATGCATTTTACACACTTAGAGTGGAGCTACCTTGGGTTTTATGTTGTTTTCGCAGATTTTAGGACTTTTCAAGATTTAAGCAAATATTTAGAGTTTTGGGTATGAATCATGCAATTCTAATTTTTAGATTGAAATCTTCTATGTAATGTAATTTCAAGATTCGTTTTTCTCTGGGTCTAGCAATTGCAGATCATTCTAGATCTGGTTGGTTGAGATTCGAATTGTTTGTTCAATTCTTTTTTTTATTTGAAGTTCAAAGATGCAAGGAAGTAACATTCTTCAATTCTCCATATTCTTAATTTAGGATTTACTTTCAGCATTTATTTATTGTTCTCCCTTCCCCATGGGTCCTTGATCAGAGATGCCTACAGTCGTGCCTCTCTTTGGTTAAGGTTTCCCTTTTCCTTTTATTGCTTTGTTATTTATTTTTTGCAATTTACTTTCAGCATTTATTTATTGTTCTCCCTTCCCCCTGGGTCCTTGATCAGAGATGCCTAAAGTCGTGCCTCTTTTTGGTTAAGGTTTCTCTTTTCCTTTTATTGCTTTGTTATTTACTTTCTGCCTTTTATTTATACGTTGGTCATATTTGTATTATTTTTAATTTAATCGCATTAGATGTATGGATTATGACCGCTCGTTTAGTTTAAATAATTAGTCAAGAAATTTGAATCATTGCACTCTCGCATTATTATTAAGAGGTTAAATTCTAAAGTGGCATATCTCCTTGAGATCGACCCGTTAGCTACACGATACCGTGTGCATGCGGTTATTTTTATTTCACAAACAAGTTTTTGATTCACTTCTACCTTTTTAGTGGTATAGTGGGTAAGTATTCCTGCCTATCACGCGGGTGACCCGGGTTTGATCCCCGGCAACGGCGCCAAAAACTTGTTTGTGAAATAAAAATAACCGCATGCACATGGTATCGTGTATCTAACGGGTCGATCTCAAGGAGATATGCCACTTTAGAATTTAACCTCTTAATGATAATGCGAGAGTGCAATGATTCAAATTTCTTGACTAATTAATTAAAATAAACGAGCGGTCATAATCCATACATCTAATGCGATTAAATTGAAACTAAAAATAATACAAATATAATCAATGCATAAATAAAAGGCTGAAAGGAAATAATCAAAGCAATAAAAGGAAAAAGGAAACATTAACCAAAGAGAGGCATGACTGTAAGACATCTCTGATCAAGGACCCAAGGGGAAGAGAGAACAATAAATAAATGCTGAAAGTAAATTGCAAAAAGTAAATAACAAAGCAATAAAAGGAAAAGGGAAACCTTAACCAAAGAGAGGAGGCACGACTGTAGGTATCTTTGGTCAAGAACCCAAGGGGAAGGGAGAACAATAAATAAATGCTGAAAGTAAATTGTAGAAAATAAATAACAAAGCAATAAAAGGAAAAGGGAAACCTTAACCAAAGAAAGGAGGCACGACTGTAGGTATCTTTGGTCAAGAACCCAAGGGGAAGGGAGAACAATAAATAAAGGCTGAAAGTAAACCCTAAATTAAGAATATGGAGAGGGTAGATAGAAGCGGGAATGGAAGGGGGAGAGAAGATTATTGAAGAATGTTATTTCCTTGCATCTTTGAACTTCAAATAAAAAAAAGAATTGAACGAACGATTCGAATCTCAACCAACCCTAACAACCAGATCTAGAATGATCTAGATCTGCAATTGCTAGACCCAAAGAAAAACGAATCTTGAAACTTGAAACTTGAAATTACATTACATAGAAGAATTAAATCTAAACATTCAATCTAAAAATTAGAATCTCACAAAAGCAATCAAAGAAAATTAAAGAAATCCTAAATAAACTAAAGAGAAAAGAAAAAGTGCTTCTCCTAAGCTCTAAAACACGTTCTACCTTGATGGAGTATGCTCTCCTTTTATAGAGTTTACATGGGATATGAATCTTGACAGAATTTGAATCAAAATCGGAGTTCCTATTTGACTCAACCAATTAGGGTTTTGGCATACTAATCGGACTGGCTTAGAGAGATCAAATGCACAATTCCACCGTTGGATTTGAGGATCAAGAAGTCGTGAAGCTCTCCTCCAAAAATCAACTTGATCTAACACTGAATGACCGTTCGATGAAGGGCTTGATCGAAATTGAACAGAGACATTCAAAAACGGGATTTTTCCCTCTTCCTTCTCTGAATATAATTTTTCCTCTTTTTCTTTCTTTGATCAAATCCCAAATAGGGAAATAAGATATTGAAGTATGCAAGGACTCTTTTCTCCATTAGGACTCTCTCAATAATACCTTTGTAGATTTGATTGATAATTTATAATCTCAACCGTAGATCAAAATTTGCTTCTTTATCTCTAAAATATTTTGAGTTGGCCCATAATCACATCTTTAGCCCATCAAGCTCCTAATCAGGCCTATTTTCGGATTTGAGAATTTGAACGGACCTATTGACATGTAAAATCGCATGAATCATACCCAAAACTCCAAATATTTGCTTAAATCTTGAAAAGTCCTAAAATCTGCAAAAACAACATAAAACCCAAGGTAGCTCCACTCTAAGTGTGTAAAATGCATGCTTTATGCCCTAAGATTTCACACATAAATGTGCTCATCAGAGGACATCTATGGCAGCCGCAGGGAAGGAGGAGGGGGAGGGGAGCTTGCATGTCTAGGGGAAGGGTTGGGGATGTCGTGGGAATGAGGGTAAAGGGTTAGGGTAGTCCTGGGACCGGCTGCTGGAGTGAGGCAGCAGCAAGGCAGGGGGCTTGGGAAGGTTGCGCAGGCAGGGAAGGCGTGGGGAAAGGTTGCAGACAAGAGAGGGAGGATTGGGAATGGGGTAGGGAGTTGCTGGACTTGCTTGAATGCTTGCTAGAATGTTGAAGTAATCTTCTAACTTGCTTAAAGGCTGGAATCTCCAGTCCCCCCCCCCCCCCCCCAAAGAAAAGAAAAAAAGGAACCTTGCCACTCATTGAGGCAATTAACACTCAAAATTCTTATTCACCAAATCTGAAAAGTAACATTGCAATAAGAGGCTATTTATATAACAAACTCTGACTCCAATTGGGATCTTCCAATGATAGAATCCCATTACATATTGGAATGGACTCTTATCCAAAACTTCTAACAGATAAAATAAGGAACCTCATCTTATCTAAGCTACTAAATAGGACTCCTTCAAAAACAACTTCAACTCAAAATAAAAACGAATCGAAACCTTACTCAAACTGACTCAGCAAAATTCTGAAAAATTCCTATATTAATTTCAGAGGTAAATTAAGGGCTAAAATGCCCAAAATACCCCTCATTAAGGATTCAGCCAGCTTACGGAGGTTTCTTGGAACCATCCTGGGGGCCCCACTTAGGGTTTCAGCGAGGGGGTCTTTGTGTTCACGTCATAAGCACCTTTATCTACACACACACACCCCAAATTGTGGGAAGAGTAAAGCAAACTAGAATTTTCAATTTTGTTCTTGCAACTGCTGTTGTACTGCAATCTTCTCTCTTGTGAAAGAGTTTCTTGCTAAGATATTCGACTCTAGGCTGCTGGTTGCTTAGTGTTTGAGGTCTAAGCTGCTGTTGAGATTGATTGGACCAGTCAGCTCCTCATTGGTGAGAAGCCCAAGAGGTTCTACTCAATCTCCCATCAACAAGGTTGAAAATCCATCTCTCCATCAAGGTGTTTTGCTTCAAGTTACCTAGAGCTGCTGGCCTTGAAGAACGGGAACTGTGAAATATTCTTGAAGATAACACAAAACTCTAACCCCCACCCACCCCAGGAGAAAAAAGAATCTTGATCCCCTGTTTCAGTCACATTCATAGATTAAAACCCTAGCATCTCTAGCCCTAGTTTTGACCTATAAACCTAAAACCTGTAACCATAATTCCAGCCATTCTACCCATCAAGATTTGATGACAGCATTCCTTCAACAGACCCTCCACTCAATCCCCAATTTCCTCTTGAAACCCTAAGTTCCAGGAAACTCTAAATTTGCACCAAACCTGTAATTTCAACAACTTCAATTCCATTGATCAGTTTCTATCCAAACTTAGATCAAACCTATCTCCCAGCCCCCTTAACATTTGATTCCTCAATCCCTAATGTTCGAAGACATTTATTGGTAGAATAGGGCAAGGAGGATCTCGAATTACTCTGATTCGAGAATCCATGTTTCCTTTTTCAATTGGTTTCCCATACCAGTTGTAGTCGATGGGTTGTTCTATAAATAAAGAACTTGACTGTAGGAGGCTTACACGATGAGTAAGGCCTGCCTTTCTCTGGTTTTCATCTTCTCTCTTCCACGATTATGTTTCCTTCTTATTTCTCTCGAATCTACATGGTATCAAAGCTGTCAATATCAGCCCCTGAATCGATGTTCATGCCTTGGATATTGCTAATGTGAACAGTAGCTCTCTTTTTTATATTTTCTGGCTAGAACCCCTTTCTTCTTCATTTTGGAATGCTCCATCAAACCAACACAAACTTGCCACATTATCAAACGAGGCTGCCTCCTACAGCTGTGGCATCCCACAATGGACTCGTTTCTAGCATATGGACTTGTGATCTGCATCACCAAGTTAAGGTTCCCTATTATGACTTTCATTATAATTATTTTTTTTTCTTTGAGACAGTCTCCAGTTCTATTTCGTTTCCTATTATGAGGCACCTGATTATAGTGAATTTCTTCTCCTCTCCTCTATCTTCTCTTTTGATTTATGTTTGAAATTTCCTAATCAACCTTGTATGGAAAGTGCTCCTTGATGACTACTTTATGCTACCAACTTTGTATGAATATGCTACTTCTGGTTGTATTTAATTTATAGTTTAGCTTATCAGTTTTTCAGCCTATTGGCTTGCTTGGAGTTGATTAGAATTATTAAAAGGCAAGGGAGACAGCATCCATCGTCTTAGGAGTTAGAACCCAGTGTTTACATGGAATTGAGCAACTTATCCATTTCCTCGGAAATTTTACTTGTCTCATAATGTTTTATGCCTAAACAAATAACGTGTTTCACAGGTGGCTCCTTATAAGAGAGTAAGGAAGGTAGTATTGTGGAGTCCATTCCAAGATCATGTTCAGGAAAGAATCTCAGAGATAACTCAGGAGTTAGAGCATCAAGTGACCATCTTAAATTCAAAATCTCCTCCAAAACTATGACTTAGTCTATAATAATCTATCATTTATGCTACTTTTAATTGATTGTATTAAATACTCAATTATTAATTATTATTTTTTTATCAACATAGCAAGATTATGGGGGGAACAATTTACATGTAAAACCAAAGGATACACGATATATCAGTAAATGGCCAGAGCGATTGAATAATTTGCATACATCCTTTAATGGTGAATGTTTGTTCTTGTTTAAAACCAAAAAGGAAAGGTTCTTGGGCTTCAATTTATGGCGACATTGAGAAATTTACAAATGAAGAAGCCAAAAAAAATCTATGAATAAATAAATGAATGACAGAAGAATGGCAGTGTTTCCTAATGTCAGAAACTTAAAGCAAGATGGCATGTTTAGTGTCTTCAGGTGTCTCTAGAGGTGTATCTATGTCTTCTTTGTTGTAACTACAAAGCTCAAGAAGCCACCCAGAAGATCATACGACCAAGTACCACCAATCTATCAACATGTAATTTATCATCTCAGAAATCTATTTTTGAGCCATCCAGACAAACCAAAACCATAAACAAATAAGAATAGGAACCACCTTGCTCCCCAAATTCACCTAATGAAACATGGACAAAGCTCAAGCCATACTGGAACTAACAAATTGATTTTCAGGTACAACTAATCAAAATAAGCTCATCAAATCTGAAATCTTTATGCTCTTAAGAGGCAGATTTTGGGTAAACTCAACTTAATCCAACTACTGCCAGCCATATATTATTTAATCTCATTAACAGTTGATAACTAATATTTTTTCAACTCCATTTCACTTTTAACACTGACTCTCTTCATATCTCAGTAGTGCATTCATACATTCAACCAACTTGCCTCTGTCTCAAACACTTAATAGATATGCTTGGTTGAACTGAATATAATGAATGACAGGGACATGGGAAATTCAGAAGCAAACAGCTTCTCAGTTTTAGGAATATTCAGGTCACAAAACCAGGGTAACGAAATAGTTAACCTGACACAAAAACGAATCCATAGGAAGTCTCTCTATGGAATTTTGGCCAAAACCATTATCAGCACCCAAAGGATTAGCTAACTGAAGATGCTTTAAGAATTCTAAGAGTTATCAAGGATTGTAAGTTTGTGACTTCAATCTATAGAATAAAACTAATATCAACTGTTAAGAGCCTCAATAACCTACCATCTTGCTCTCCACATCACTACAGACAAAATGGAGTAGATTCTATTCAAAAGGTTAAAAGTGAAACAGTCAATCCCATTATTCCCAAATAGAAAAAGAACACACCTTTCTTTATTGCGTCCGGTGATGGCTCCATAGTCTCTACCGTAAAAGGAACAAATGCTAGTTTGTGCCTAGAAGTTGGGTCTTTGACCTCCTCCATTACTTCCTTCACCGAAACAAACTTATCGGCAGAATTTGTAAGAATTTCTCCACCTTGAATAATAGCAGTGGCATCGACAACAGCAACTGCAATCCCTTTGCTCGATTTGCAGGCCTCGAAGACTCGAGTTGCAGAACTTTCTTGCTGCTTCTGAGGTGGCTCCTTCTTAACAATATTGCTCCAACAAGGGGCCGACGATGGGACCTCCATGACTAGACGAGAATGTGTACCTATAAAATGAAGTACACAAGTAAACTAGTTAAACCTAAGAACAAAAGACCTGAAACTTGGGCGAGAAATAAAAGGTGAGAGAATCAACAAATAGCGAGAGAGAGAGAGGGAGGGAGAGGAGACAAGTGTTTACCTGCAAACATGCAGTGATCAATTCTAAACACAAAGTTAAGACACACATACACACACAAGAAATATTGGATTCTAAGACAAGGGGAAGTAGAGAGAGTGACAACATGCAGAGAGATGGTGAACTACAATAAAAATGGAAAGCCGGAACATGCATGAATTTGTGAAAGGGAAGAATACCAATGATGAAAAAATGCCATTTGATAACTTTCGGGGAAGCGACATCACAAACCCTCTTCAGAATAAATTCTGAGATTTAATTAGCTGACCTTAACTTTCCTATGAGTATGTTTGGTTGCAAGGGGAGTGAAAAAGGGAAAGGAAGGGAATGGAAGTGAAGGAAATTCTTTTTACCTTTTATTTTGTTTGGTTACAAGTAAAGTGAAGTTAAATTAATTTTACCAAGTTGTTTGGTTGGCTGGTAAAATTGATGCAAAATTGATGCAAAATTAATGTAAAATTTTCTAAACAATCTCTATATCTTTATTGGTCATAGTCCTTCAGTTGGTTGATTAACAACTACCAAAGATGGCATTGTTCAGATGAGGTAAAACACCATCATATTTCTGCTATGCTATCTCATTTACTTTTCAATCAGACCTAATCCTGCCTTAAACCCAGCCCTCTTTTTGCACCATCATCATTTTGTGCTGGGAGTTTCCACACTTGACAGCAAAAAGGAAGCAAGATTCGACCAATATGGCCTCAGCATACACACTTGAGCTTTAAAAAGTTGGATCAGCGTCCACTGAGCTAAGTTTGGTTTTGACTGAAGTACTTTGAAACTACAATAATTTGTAAAAGGTGCAGATCCTCATCATTTCTTAAAGTTAAGTGCAACTTGCATGATTGACACTTGAACCGGCAAAAAAAAGCAGTAAGTAATGCAACTACAGTGTTAAATAGATAAAAAGAGAATCCCTCTCCACCCTAACACACATTTTCACAAACACATACTGTACATTCAACTACTCTTCTATAAAATATAACCAGCCATCATAAAAGCATACAACTCTATCTGCTAGGACTTCTGGTGGGAGTCATCTGGTCATATAGTGAACGGTGAACCCAATTACTGGAACATATAAAAATAATCGAAGCTTACAAAACGAATACTAAAACGCTTTAAATTTTCAGTGAAAGGGAATCCAACAACTCATGCTTTAAAGCAACAACAGTGGCTCCTAAAGGAAATGCCCACTATCAGCAGAAACCCAATGCCTCCATGGCCCAACTGCATTTACAAAAACAACAGAGAAAAGAAGAACCTCTGCAGTGCCAATGATGTATCACCAATGGTGGGCAGAGATGGTTCAGCTTTTAAGATACAATCCTATGATCGCCTGAGCCTATTTTGGACTTGCATCAAGCAACAAGCAGGTCGGAATTGGATTTGAATTTAGTTCGACCAAGCACAATTAGCGCGAACAACCAAAATCAACAAACAACAAAAGCCAAAGAGAAGAAAACAGAACCCAAACCTTAAGTTTTAGAAGCATCAAAATTTTACGCTCAATACCTTGAATCCCACTGTTGGGTTAGTGAAAACAGACGCACCTGCAAAATCTCTAAGCAGAGACAGGGAGGGGGGAAAAAATATAAGAACGGCTACAGGCGAGAAAGGACTGTATAAACGGAACTCAACAGCAACCGTAAAGACAGAGAGAGAGAGAGAGTGAGGACAACCTGAGAGTATGTTCGGTTGCAACCGTGAAAGCCTGATCCAGATAGATAGCTAGAGAGTGGGGGAGAAGAACTTGAGCGTGATTCAGAGAAAGAGAGAGAAGAACCTGAGCCTGATCAAGAGACAGATGGAACAACCTGATGATCAGAGCGAGGAAGAGGAGTGAGAAGTCGAGGGTCGAAAGTCGAGAGCAACGATTCCAGGGTTTTCAATTTTCTTGGGTTTTTGGTCCGTAATGCGGAGAGGGCGGGGGTTAGCCCCTTGCCGGCGGCACATGTAATTTCTGTCCCTCCATATATAAAAACAAGCCCCTTTGTACCCAAAAGATAAAAACTAGGGGTGTCAATTTATAATCCAACCGTTAAAATCGAATCGAATTGGGCTGAGGGTGGCAGAGCCTGCACCAACTCAAACCCAAACCGCCACCCGTTATAACCCGTTTTACAACCCGTTATATAGTTTAACATTAAATATTGTTTGAATCATCATATTACCACTAGGTAGTTGATATAGATTATTTGAAAATTTGAGCATAAATTCAAAAGATCAAATAGTCATTCTATTACTTATAAGAGACAATTAGAAGGATTAAGTATGAATGTTCAATTGAATGTACAAAGTTTATTTAAAATTAAGTAAATATTTTTCTTGCATACCATAAATTATTATTCCAAACCATTGTCTACCCGAGTATAGATCGTTAGCCCAAACCGTTAGTTTGCCCGAACCCAAACCGCACCAAACCGAAACTAGCCCGAAACCGTTATTTTGCTAACGGGCTGTGTTTGGGCTGAGTGGTCTTGAGCCCGAAACCGTTAGGCCTAGCCCAAAACCGCCCCAACCGCACTGTTGACATCCCTAACAAAAACTCTCTCAAAAACGATTTTCTTCTACCAAAAAAACCGTTTTACTTGCTTTAATATGCAGAGAGACTAGAAAAATAGAAATACATTTGCTAAACTGGTTTGTTTTTATGTGCAAGAAGAACGGACCAGTGGTAAATTGGATTTTCATTTGCTGCAGCCTACAACAAACTCTTGCGATTGCGTCGTGTGCACAAAAAGCAACCCAACGGTGTCGAACAAAAGCGTGAATGCATATATAAATATAATATTTTACTTTTACATTTAAAGGTTTAATATTTTATAATTACAAATGCAAACCTTGGTTGTATCCAATCTCTAGGGATGTCAACAGTGTGGTTTCGGGCCGGTTTCAGTTTGGTGAGGTTTGGGCTCGGGCTAACGATCTATACTCGGATTGACTAATGATTTGACTAATAATTTATGGTATGCAAGAAAAAGAGAGAAAAAATAGTCGAACATCCTGCAACAAGAGCCAAAATTCTATGAAAAACAAAATTGTTATTGAATCAATTTTCATTAAAAAATGAAAAGTCATTCCATATTATAGAAATCCCACCCACCTTATAGAAATCAAGAACTCAAATAGTAAAGTAGTAACACAGAAACTTGAAGTTCATTCCTTTGGCTCCACCGGATAGTCCCAAAACAAATCTTCAAACCAAACAATTTTAAATTCTAACTTGTGCTATGATTGATTGTCTTGAAATTGGGTTCTTGTTTTGTGAGAATGTTGATTTTTTTTCTTTTTCTTTTCCCTTCCATGAAATCCGTCTCTTTTTTGGGTTGGTATTTAGTTGATATGCAAAAGAAATACATCTAGATAAATATAATCATATGTTATTCCCAGGTTGACACTGAGAGAGGGTGAATCAGTGTCTTCTAAAATTCTCTTTGATGTGATGCTTCTTTAAACTCTAGACAATGTTAATCAAGATAATCCTGTAGTTATCAATTATACAAAGGCACGCCCACCACACACCACAATGTGGCTAGGTCTACTAAACAGTGCACCACCACTCTGCAGTCAAAACACTCCAATATATGCAATGAAAAATAAACTAAAAACGCAAGACACCAATTTACGTGGTTTAACCAAATTGCCTACATCTACAGAGTAATGCCCTAAATAGAGCTTCGTATTTACTCAATATTTTCCAACTAAATTTTGATCACTACAATGATCAGAGAACACCTACTCTCAATTAATTCACAACATGGAGCACCCACTCCAATATTAACTCTTGCATCCACAAAAGTATAAGAATACAACCTCAAACAACTCAACCCTAACAAGAAACTACTTGAAAGGAGAAACTTTTCAAATTGAGGAAGATTACAATATATTACTCACATTCTTCTCTCATACAGAGCAACATAGGAAAATAGATCTTACATCAATAACTCATGAACTTAATTTGAATGCAAAAGATAAAGATAATGCATAATTCAAACAAGGATCGGGACAGTGGCAACGCGACCAAGAGTCAAGATTGTAGACAATGTAAGCAACCTAGGAGACTATATTTGTTATTATTGTTGTTGCAATGTGTGGTTCTAGTAGTTATTTTGGTTCAACAGCAACCATGATAGGTCACTCCGGAGTCTTTTTTCTCAAAACCCATATTAGCCACAAGCTTCAATTCTTTTTGGGTTTCGCTTTATAAATTTATAAAGTATTAAACTCTTGATAGAAAAAATTAAAATAGTATTCATTATGTACCCAGTAATTTTGTTTAACACTATTAGATTTCTTTTTGTACATGTGACGTCATCGCAATGGCTCGTTGTAGGCTACAATCACTACAGCAAATAAATATTCAGGTGAATATGGCTGGAAAAATAGATTTTATGGAACAAGTTGTTTTCCTATTTTTAAAAAACAACTTTAAAGAAACTCTGCTAGATAAAATTGTGAAACCTGGGAGAAGGTCCGGTGTTGCTAGACTAGGAACTCTAATTATTGCCATCTTCATTCAGTGGCATCATCAACAAGACCAAGCTTGCTATTTTCAAGTTTTGCAAGTGGCAAAGTCACCTATGTTGGGTTTGTGATGAAAATCATTTTATCTTTTGAGTTCAAATTTGAACTTGGTGGGTCCCACTTAGTGTTAAACATGGGTTAGGTGTTTGGTACCATTTAGAGGGCCTTGGAAGAGGTAAATGGGGTGAGGAAAAGAGAGTTTCAGTGAATTCTAAAGTGAATTTTGAGCAAAAACGGGATTGAGTTCTTTGGGGTGCATTTATTTTGGACACAATGAGTGGTTATACATTTAGGGTGGAGTCATTTGATGGAAAGACAAATTTTAAGCTATGGAAAATGAAGATGAAAATTTTGTTAATTCAAAATGGTTGTCACAAAGCATGTTGAGAAAAAAATAAGAAACCGGAGGGAATGAAAGATGGTGATTGGGAAGAGATAGATCTCAATGCCATGTCTACTATTTGGTTGAGTTTATCCAATGAAGTTTTATTTAATATTGCACATGAAAAAACGGCGTAAGATTTGTGGTCAAAGTTGGAAAGCATCTACCAAATGAAGGATGATTCAAATATTTCTAATCATTTAAATGAGTTCAACAACATATTTTGTCAATTAGAAAATGTTGAAGAAAAGATGAAGGATGAAGAACAAGGTGATGATTTTACTTTGCACTCTACCAGAATCTTATGATCATTTAGTAACGACCCTAAGTTGTAGTAAGGGGGATTTTCTTGACTTTGATTCGATCTTGTAGTATATTACTTGCCGAGGAACTCGGAAAAAAGGCTTCTTTGGGAAGTTCTACGGAGATGGGAT
Source organism: Hakea prostrata (assembly GCF_041222555.1). Lineage (NCBI taxonomy): Eukaryota > Viridiplantae > Streptophyta > Magnoliopsida > Proteales > Proteaceae > Hakea > Hakea prostrata. Next base: position 41,688,186 of record NC_142603.1, read on the forward strand.
CAAAAGCTAATATGACAAGAGGTAGAAGCAAAGAACGTCATGATTCTTCAAAAGGTTCTTTAATAAGCAAGTCAAGACGTCATTCTAAATCCAAGGGGCATGATGGCAAGTATAGTTGTTGATTTTGTGAAGAGAGTGAACACCTTAAAAAGAATTGTCCCGAAAGAAAGAAAAAATGGTTCTAACTAGTGAAATGAGAAAGGTAAAGAGATTGTTGGTGACAACTTTAAGGAGGCAAATCAAGTTGTGGCTATCACATCTAGTGTTAGCGAAGATGAAGTGTTGATAGTGGGATGTAATTCAAAATTTAACCAAAATTGGGTTCTTGATACTGGTGCTACACATCATATATGCCCACACAAATCTTGGTTTAGCACATATGAGCCATGTGAAGGAGGATTGGTGAAGATGTTTGATGATATTGTTTATACATTTGAAAATGTTAGACATGTTCCGGATATTGACAAAATGTTTGATTTCTTTACCTACTTTGGAGAAGGAAGGTTGTAAATTTTCCAGAGGAGATGGAGTCCTCAAGTTTCAAGAGGCGCTCTTGTTATCATGAAGAGAATCTGGGTTGGTCTCTTGTATAAGTTATTGGGTAGTTCTATGATTGATGATATTGCAAATGTGACAATTGACAAAGGATATGTTCTTCTTAGGTTGTGGCATCAAAGACTTGGGCATATGAGTGACAAATGTATGAAAATTTTGATGGAAAATAAACTTATCCCAAATCTGAATTTTTTAGAGAAGAAATTTTGTGAGCATTGTATCTATGGGGGAAACATCATAAAAGAGCTTTTAAAGCGGATATGCACTCAAGTAAATGGATTGTTGATTACATTCACTTGGATGGTTGGGGTCCATCACCTAATGTGTCTTATGGTGGTCTCAATACTTTGTTACTTTCATTGATGATTTTTCAAAGAAAATATGGATGACAATTTTCAAGTCAAAGAGTGATATGTTAACGGCATTCAAGAACTTGAATGTTGAGGTAGAGAAAACAACCAGTAGAAGCATCAACATTTTAAGAATAAATAATGAAAAGGAATATGCAAAGAATGAATTTGATATTTTTTGCAAGAAAGTCAGAATTGTTTGGCATTATACGGTTGTGCATACTCTACAACAAAATGGAGTGGCGGAGCGCATGAATAGAACATTGATGGAGAGGGTTTGAGATATGCTTAACAATGCAAACTTTGATAAAGAATTGTGGGCCCACTGTTCATTCTATCTTTACCTCATTCGCTGGGGAGTTTCGAACTCTATCCCTATCTGAAGCATAGGGAGACCTCATTCCATCGGTTGATACTTAATAAGATAAATAGGTTCCTAGATAAGGTGCCAAAGCGGTGTTGACAACATGCTATCTTGTGAATAGGTCTCCTTCAATGACTTTGAGTGGAAAGACTCCAAATGAAGTATGACATGGAACTCCTTATGATTATTCGGATTTAAATTTTTTTGGATGTGATGCATATGCTTTGATTCCAAGTCGTCAAATGAGCAAACTTTATCCAAAATTCAATAAGTGCATTTTTGTAGGATATGGTAAAAATGTGAATGGGTATCGGTTATGGGATGCAAGTACCCATAAGATCATTATAAATCGTGATGTGCATTTTAATGAATCCTCTATGTTGATTAAGGGGGTGGAAAAGAAATGTGATGAAGAAAAATCAATTGTTGAGGATACCAATGAACTTCACATGCAACCTACAAGATTTTCAAATGAGGGTGCTCTTGATGAAGATGTTATGGATTTTGATAATCAAGGTGTACAAAGAGAAATTCAAGAAGATGCACCGGTTGATGTTGAAGAAGAAGTAATGGTAGCTTTGGAAGGAAGGCCTACAAGACAAACTCGTTTGCTGGAAAGGTACAAGGATTATGTTGATCCCAATACTTTTAGAGCTTTGGTGGCATTAAATGAATAATCAAATACATTTTGTGATGCCATCAATGGAGATGATGCAAAGCATTGGAAGTGTGCAATGAAGAAGAGTTTCAAGCACTTCAAAAGAACAAGTCATGGGATTTGGTGGAATTGCCAAAGGGAAAAAAAGCTATTGGTTGTAAATGGGTGTGCAAACTCAAGAGATGGGTGGATGGCAATGTGGAGAGGTATATGGCAAGGCTTGTTGCCCAAGGCTATGCACAAAAGGAATTAAGGTATATATTCTTTGAATTATTTGCCTCGGTTGTGAAGTTGGTGACTATTAGCTTCATGTTTGGACTTATTGTTATGCATGACTTGGAGCTTGAACAAATGGATGTGAAAACAACATTTTACATGGTGATCTTCTTGAAGAGGTGTACATGAAACAACAAGAACGATTTGTTATGAAAGGCAAAGGGAAGCTCGTGTGTTAGTTGAAGAAGTCCTTATATGGACTTAAACAAGCTTAAAGACAATGGTACAAAACTTTTGACTCCTTCATTTGAAGTCTTGGTTACAAAAAAAATGAATATGATCATTGTTTATACATTAAGTTCTTTGTTGATGGTTCATATGTGATTTTAGTTTTATAAGTGGATGATATGCTCTTGGTGTCCAAGGATAAAGCTACAATTGAAGAGCTCAAAGGATGTTTAAGTAAGAAGTTTGAAATAAATGATCTTGGTCAAGTCAAACAAATTCTTAGAGTTGAGATTCAAAGAGATAGAAAGAATGAAACTTTATCACTTTCATAAAAGTCTTTTGTAAATAAATTATTGAGAAGATTGGTAAGTGTAAGGAAAAGGCAGTTTCAACTCCATTGGGATCACATTATAAATTATCTTCCAATGATAGCCTAAAGATAGAAGATGAAAAAAGCAAGATGTCAAGATGTCTTTATGCAAGTCTAGCTAGGAGTTTAATGTTCCTAATGGTGTGCATAGGCTGGATATTGCTCATGAAGTTGGTGTGTTGAGTAGGTTCATGGCAAATTCCGGAAAGAAGCATTTGGAGGCGGCAAAATATGTGCTTTGATATTTGAGAGGCACAAGTGATTACTCTATCACATTTAACAAAGGTGGAGAGAAAATTCAAGGCTATGTGGATGCTAGTTATTAAGATGATCGTGATAAGGGATGATCTACAATGAGGTATGTTTTCAAGTATGTCAATGGTCCAATAAGTTGGATGTCTAAGCTTCAAGCAACAATATCATTGCAACTACCGAAGAGGAATTCATGGCGGCAACGAAAGCTTGTAAGGAAGCATTATGGCTTCAAGGTTTGATTTGTGAGATTGGCATTGAGTTAAAATTTATGCATTTGTTTTATGATAATATGAGTGCAATTTACTTGGTCAAGAATCTGGTACATCACAAAAGGACAAAGCATATATTGGTACAATATTCATTACATTTGAGAAGTCATTAAAAAAAGGAAAGATCCAATTGTTAAAAGTAGGAACCAATGAGAATGTGGGGGATTTACTTAACAAGGTTGTCCAAGGAGAGAAGTTGAATTGGTGTCTATTTTCTCTTGGTTTCAAGAAACATTATTTGACAAGTCACTGATTTCCATCAAGGTGGAGTGTTGGGTTTGTGATGATAATTACTTTATCTTTTGAGTTCAAATTTGAACTTGGTGGGTCCCACTTAGTGTTAAACATGGGTTGGGTGTTCAGTATCATTAAGAGAGCCTTGGGAGAGGTAAATGGGGTGAGAAAAAGAGAGTTTCCAGTGAGTTCCAAAGTGAGTTTTGAGCAAAAACGGGATTAAGCTCTTTGGGATCTTCTTCTTCTTGTGGTTTTGCAAGAAAGGTGTTTCTTCTCTCTTGTATTCTTCTCCATTGCAACTCTATTGAAGCTTGAGCTTGGATTGAAGGGTGTTTTCAAGGAGGTTTGAGAGGTGGTGTGACCGGTTGAGGTAACATTATATTTTTTTTCTCAAATCTTGTACTATTTTGAAGACTAAAATAATGAATTCCTTCCCCGTGGATGTAGCTAATCTCGAACATTTCGAGTTAGTGAACCACGTAAAATTCTTGTGTGTTGTTTGCATTTCTCTTTCATTCTTGTGGTGGTTTGTTGTTACTTGCTTTGTGATTGTCTTCAATTTATTTGCACAAGATCCTTGGTTTATTTTTGTTCATTTGGGTGATTCGTTCAATTACCAGGATCCTTGGATTGGGTCTTGTCTTCTACACCCTAGATTTAGAAAAATTGCATAAACTACTTGTCAACGACGAGGATGATGATAAGAGCTACTACTTTTCAGATTCATTAGACAACAAAGGCAAACTGTTCAACTCACCATTTAAGAATCAGAGATTGTCCGACGAAGATTTTCACATGGTAGGTTCTAGTAATTACAAAGACGAAGACAAAATCGACAGTAACATATTTGAAGCTCAGTCACCAATTCTCTTGGTCTAACTATGCTAGCATAAAAAGTGTTGTGAAGCTTTAGGATGGGTTAGGTTTAGGGTTGAGACTTGATGGTTCATCGAAGGAGAGTTCATAGAGCGTCACAGATGACAACTAGAAGCGGCACCCCTGTTGTTTAATGAAAATTCTATGAGAGACTTGCTTTCATGGAATCCAATGATCAATGGTTATGTCAAAAGTGGGCGGCCAAATGAAGCTCTCAAGCTGTACCATGAAATGGAGGCAAAGAATGCAACACCTGATTAGGTCACAATGATTGGGGTGGTTTCATGTTGTGCTCAATTTTATATTTTTTTAATTTTTATTTTTTGTAAACATGTTGTGTTCAATTGGAAGACCTGAATAGTGGATGAGCATGGTGTTATGGACCATGATGGTTGTTGGGTGTGCAAAGTTTGGCTTATCAAATGCTGCCCGAAAGCTTTTTGATGAAATGCCTAAGAAAATCGCTCATTAAGAGGAATTTTGTATAAATGAGTACATAGAATAATTATATGGTCTTGGGTTTTCAAATCCCAAGGATGGTTTATGCATGAAAGTTAATCAACGTTTGGGCTTTACATCTCCCAAGCAAGGTTCATGAATAGAATGCTATGGTACTATTTATTTCCCAAGAAACCTCTCATTTCTCAAGCTTGGTTAATAAATGACCGAAGCTTTTCATTCCCAAGTTTGGTTGTAAATGACAAAAGCTTTTCATTTTCCCAAGGTTATTAAATGGTAATATGGTACGTTCATTGTACTTACCAAAGCTCTCCACTATAAATTAGGATCCCCCCTTAATGAAGATAAGTCTTTTTGGGATTTTTCTTCCTTGTTTTAAGAGTCGTGCAAAGATTGCCTTAAGAGTCTTTATAATGGTTTGTGGGTCTTGTTAATGTTTTATTGAAGTTTCCCCCTTGACGAGTAGAAGGTTTTGGGACTATTCTCTCTTTCAATTTTAGAGTCATACTAAAGTTATTGGTGAGAGCCATATTAGTATTTTGAGTATTGTCATTTTTTGTATTCCGGTAATATAAGGATGGTACAATTCAAGTTCACCGTAGCAATCTTCTTTGTGCTAGTATACCATTGTTCATCGTTGAATCCTAGGAGACAGACGTCCTTTAATCGTCAAGCACACTCTGAAGGGGATGAATTTGTTTTAAGGAAAATGTCAGACATGCCTCGACGATTCTTCCTTCTGTTCCTTATTGCCTTGACGATTTTCCTTTATTCTTCTCTTATTGGCTCAAGTTCCGTTTACGTGGCTTTTCAAATTTTTATTAATTCTTTATTCCACTTTTATATCTACAATTTGGCCAACAAGATGTTGGGCCTTGGGATGCCATGATTTCTAGTTATCTGCAAATATGTATCTTGATGCCGAACATGTTTGAGGAAGTTGGGAAAATAAAACAAATCATAATATTTATGAATTCATCGTAAGAGACAAATCACATCAAAAAATGCAAGAAATTAATGAATGTTTGTTACAATTAACAATGCAATTGGAGTTTGATGATCATATTTCTTGTGCTTGGTGAATGATGTTCATAGATTGTTTGATCTTTTCATCAAACAAGTGAAGTAGATTTGAGTTGTGGATTTTTGAGTAGTTTTCCATTTTTGCCAAATATTTGAGAGTTATGTTGTTTTAAAAACATTTAAAAAATATTTTTAGAACATGTTTATCAAACGACCAAAGTTGTTCATAAATTTGTTCCCAAAAACATACTAAATTGTAGGTCGGTTCAATAATAAACTTGGGTGAGAACCAGTTCTACATTAGCCTGGTTCAGCACATTTGGATGAGACTGAGAAGATATAGTGGTTATGTAGAAGTTGTGGGGTTAGTACTTATGTAAAAATTGTGCTTGTTTTGTTAACACCCAAAGAAGGTTATGGTGGTTTCCTTTTGTCAAACTCAAATTGTGGAGTTGTGGTAGCAATTAACTGCCTCAATGTCTATTTAAGGAGCATTGAGAGAAACACACAACACAAAACGAAAATCATGTAATTTTTCTTTTTATTAGTTAGTTTATCCTATGTTATCTTTTTCTTGTAGCTAGTATAGTATGAGTTTCAATCTTCTCTTCAAAAGACTTGTGGTTTCGATCTTTCCCTAAGAAATGTCTACGAGTTTTGTAACCTTCTCCAAGAAGGCTTTGAAAGTCTTCTCTACACCAAGGCAAGAGGTGAATCCTACATTCTCTAGGAGGTCAGATGGATACATGACGTCTCCTTTGAGTCCTTGGGACTCTGGCACGCCCATACACTTCAATTCACATCTATTAGGATTATACCTAAATATACAACGAATATAGCAAGAAACCCAAAGAGAGACACAAGATTTACTTTGTTTGGTCAAATAACCTATATCCAATGATGAGTCTTAAGAACTTAAGGCAGCATGTGCTAACCAAATCAATATCAAGAGATTACAACAATAGAGTCTCTGACTCTTACTCTCTTAAACCGAAACACTCAACAAGACCACAGAGCATTACTCTAAAAATACCCTAATGGAAAGATACCTAGCATGATAAAAAGAAGTACATCCACGCTCCATCCATGCAAAAACGAAGGCAAATTCACCATAGAAACTAAGGGATGAAACCCCTAGAACTAGAGCACCTCTAGAGAGCAATCGTAACCCCAAAGACTTAACTACCCTCACAGAATATTACAAATGACAAGTAAATAAATTCCAAAGTAAAAGGACTAGAACGCCCTTGCCAGGTACATCTAATTCTAACACTTGTACACCTTGACATTGATTTTAGGTATGCAAAATAATGACTACACAAAAGACTCATCAAGTAACAAGAAAGTACAATGAGAAACTAAATAGAAAGCGCCTTTTAATAGGTTCAAGGCAGTGAACTTATTAAAATGTAGAAATTTAGTTATCATGTCAACTGGATTGATAGAGGTATCAATCTTTTGAATCTTGACTAAGCCTTCGAGAGATAACATCCCTAACAAAGTGCAATCTAACATCAACATGTTTAATACACACATGAAACATGCTATTCTTTAAAAAATAAATGGCACTTTGAGATTCAAAAAACATAGTGGAATGAATATCACCAAAACCAAGTTCTCCAAGGATGCTCTTTAGCCAATGAGCTTCTTTAACAGCCTCACATAAAACAATATATTCAAATTCTATGGTTGAGTGAGCAACCACATGTTGAAGGGTGGACTTCCAACTTACCAAGTTGCTTTCAATGGTAAACAAATGCCTCAGTCAAGGACTTTCTTTTGTCCAAATTAGCAGCAAAATCAGAGTCACAGTAGCCACAATACTTAGATTACTAGCACAAACATTATCATATAATACTTTTTAACTAACCAAAATTTTCAAATATCTCAAGACCCATAACACATCATTCCAATGATCATGGCCTATGCATAAATATACATACAAGACCAACAACATATGCTAAACCAGGTCTAGAACAAACCATAGAATACATGAATGAACCATCATAAGCCTGACAATGCATATCTATAATAGCAACATCAGTGTATGATTTTAATTTAAAATGAGCGCCCAAAGGAGTATGAACCTCCTATTCATGTTACCAAAGTTATCAATCAATTTATGCAAATAACCAACTTGAGATAATGTTAGAACACCTTTAGATCTATCCCTATATATACCAACATCTCAGATTTTCCTAGCAGCCTCTACGTCCCTCATCTCAAACTCTGATATAAGCATGCTCTTTAACTTATAAATTTGAACTTTATCACTATAAGCAGTGAGATATCACCAACATGTAATAAGAGATAAATAAAAGTCTTAGGTCTAATTCACAAACACACAATGATTATAATAGTTTCGGTTGAACTTATTCTTAAGCATGAACACATCAAATATTTTGTACTATTGTCTAGGGGATTGTTTCAAGTGATCTATGGACCTTAACACAAACAAACATTATTTTCATTACCTTTTCTAACAAACCCCTCAAGTTGAGTCTTGAAAATTTGCTCCTCAAGCTTGCCATTTAAGAAGGCAGTATAGAAATCTAATTGCTCTAAGTCATAAATGGTAGTAAGGAAAAGTAAGACTTGAATAAAGGTATGTTGATCCATAGGTGAAAAACACCTCATTATAATCAATACCTCAATTTGTGAGTAACCTGTGGCCACCAACCTAAATTTAAACCTAGGTTTTTCTGCACTTGGTATCCCAAACTAAGCTTATAAGTCCATTTACGTCCTAAGACTTTCTTGCCTTGGGTCTATCTACAAGTCTCCAAGTCTCATTCTTAACTAAAGAATCCATCTCCTCTTTCATGGCAGCCATCCACTCACCACTTTCTATGTTGTCTAGGGCATCTCTAAGTATACATTTGGTAATGTTTCCATTCTGAGAGACCAGTTCTTATGCAAAACCATTTTTAGTGTTTCCGTGCTAAGAGACTGTTCTTTGCTTGGAAATGGGCATTTGAAAAATTCATTCTGAAAATATTTCCAAAACACTAGTAGAATATGTTGGTGTTTGATAAACTCGTTCTAAGGTTTCAATCGGGACCAATCTTATCACTTCCATTTTTGTTCTTTGGTAGAAACATCTTTTTGATGTTCTACAAAAGGTGTTCATCAAACCACTTTTCTGACCGGTTCGTTCTTAAAAAACAGAAGAACAAACCATTTTAACAAACGCCTCTAACCCATTCTTCCGTTCCCAAAGAACAGAAGAATGCCAAAAACGTTTTCTAAGAACATTACCAAACATGCCCAACGTCCTAGTCCCACTTCCCTCAATCTGATCAATAACATTAAAAGCACAGAAAACCAAATATGGACCTAAATCTATAGGATCAAGGGTATCCAACTCTACATTAGGCCTTTCCTCAAACTCCACCTTAGTGAAACTACCATTAAGGTCTTGGGTAATGGGTTCCCTACTAGAGAACCTCGGCTTAACAAACTCCACCTCATTAAACCTAACATCTTTTCTAATTTCAACCTTTTTATCCTCAAGACTCCACAACCTATACCCTTTGACTCCTAGAGGATTACCTTAGAAAAGACATTTATTACTCCTCGTGTCACACCCCACTTGACAGTATAAGATCCACCTCGACAACCCGTGGATGTGATCCACAATCACAAAATCGGGCTACAATCTTAGTAATAAGTAAAGCACACAACACCGCAATCAAGATCAAGAAATAATTAGTATATCAATAAATAAAAACAATAAATGTTCAAAATTCCAAAAAATGTATCTCAAGGAATATTTGAAATGAAGTCTGTAAGCGGAAGCATAGGAAATAGTCTAATTAAGGTTTACAATTATTCTATTCCAAGTGATTCCATAAGTTTATCAGCCCTCTAACTTGGTAAACAAATGTGTACATAATCCCAATCAATACCACCACATTCTCATATGTAATCTCTCATTGCTCATAAGGGATGGACACTAGAGGAGCAGTCCATGTAGGGGCATGAATCTCTATGCGGATCATAGTACTCTCTTGAGGGTTCATTGCTTGGTTCAGCTGGCATCAAACTCTTCGAAAAAAAGGTTCCCTCATGTCCTACAAAATAATTTGAGAAAATAAGGAATTCCATAAGGATGAGCTCCATATAACTTAGTAAGGCAACAATCCACATATACCATGATATCATGAATGAAAGAATGTAAAGGATGCAATGATACACTAAGTATGCAGCTAATAAACTAATCATGCTAGTCTCTACTTAGGCAAACACACATTAAGATGAGCATTAGCCTTCTTTGGGAAGTCTTGTCACTTTGATCCCTCACGGACTGGTTACCATTGTTGAGATTCTGTAGTATAGGGATACAATCCACATCACACCATGGCTGGGGTTATAAGGCCACACTCTATCAACACAACCACTGGTATGAGTAATGGCGTGTGTTGGAGAATCCTAACCCAATACAAGGACATAAGGTAAAACATTACATGTGGTTCAGATACCTCTTCTCATGCCTAATGCCCTTTTGGTCCGGTATCCTTACCCACCTAGGAATGTTATTCCTCACGGATGAGCTACCTCTTTGGATTAATATTTCAAAACCCTATGGTCATCCACATATGATAGGGCAGATGCCTCTCATGTCTCCTCATGACACCCAAGCCGTTTTTGGATGCCCATGAGCCAAACCCTCAACATATGTAATATCACACCCCACCCGCTGGTATCAATCCTGCCCAACAAACTTTGGGTGTGATCCACAGTCACAAAATCCATGGTTTACCCATCAATGACAATAAATACACATAATAATAAATCAAGAGCAAGAATAATTCAAATAATTAAATAAAAGGGAATTACATAAAGTCCAACTTCCAAAAAGGAAATAAATCAAAGTAGAGAATAAAATAAACGTGTCCAAAATAAATCAGAGTAGAAAATCTAAGTGGAAGCAAATATAAAAAATAAAGTTTAATTGTTTCTTTGTTCTCTTTCAAAAGTGGCGGTCTTTTCTTCTAGCTTCTCGATGAATGGGGTCATCCAACCTTCCTTCATCGATTTCTTGAAATGGCAAGCCACCTAAATCCTCTTGCCATCAATGGGAGCTGTAAGCACACTCCAAGCAACCGTAAGTGGCTTCTTGGTATACATCACTACCTCCCATTGGCGCCTCCAAAGTTTCTTCACAGGAGTTCTCCTAGTCATGCGGAAGTTCTCCCAGATCCAAAATTGCCACATGCTTAGTTTAACAATAATCCACAAAAGGAATGAGTTTTGGCGAACTCAGTAAAGGAAACATATCTCATATACATGTCAACATCATATCATGGTAAGTAACATATCTAAAGGATGATATGCATAAGTACGGAATGCATTTAGTAACTAACTATGCAAGTCTCTAGTATGGAAGACATGCTTTAAGATATAACACCAGCCCTCCTCTAGGTAGGTCTAGTCACTTTGATCCCTCACGGACTGGTTACCTTTGTTGGGATCCCGGGAAAGGGGTACAATCATTGTCAAACAACCATGGCTGGGGTTTAGGTCCACACTCTCTCACCACAACCATTGGCATGAGTTCTGGTGCATGTCAAGGATTTTAATCCAATGCAAGTCATTTAGTGACATATTACATGTGGTCTAGATACTTCCCTCTATGGCACCAACCAACTTGGTTCAATATCCTTCTCCACCTAGGAATGAGAATCCTCATGAACTGGCTACCTTTGTTGGACTCCATTCCCTAACCCTATGGTCATCCACATATTGTTGGGGTGGATGCTCTCATGTCCCCTCATGACTCCCAGCCTCTTATTCAACCCTACCAATGCATGATCAACAGTGGACCACTAAGTCTTTGCACGGATTGGTTACCCTTGTAGGATGAAGTAGAGTCACATCATTGTTATCATGGGTCATTCGGACTTCAATACCCTTGCCGAAAGGGTAGTAGCATGTAAGGGTTTTTAACCATGCGATCTAGACCTCCTAAGTATGTAATCCAACAACCATGATAGTGATGGGGGCATCAGAGAACAGTGTCCCATACCACAGTCCCTGATGTCCCAAGACATGGATACCCAATAACGTACCCTCAATCATAGTTACATCCACTCATCATTCAACATCACATAACAACCCATTCAACATCATGTAGTAAATTAATCATCAATCACAACATGATATAGTCAATGAATTATTTAAACTAATATAATAGCAAGTTGTGAGATCATTCATGCATTTGAAGATACATACAATTCATCACTAAATATGTCTGTGCATATATTTAGAAATGTAACCTTACCCGTCGAAGCGTAAAAAATCTTGAAAGTGTAATCAAACCTCACAACTAACAAATCCAAAGAATCTTAGAGATCACCTATAATAGGTTTATAAAGTTACATTAAGAATATAAGTCAAAACATAGCAAAACTCAAACTGACAGGGCTTTTGTGACCCAGCTGGTTGCTTATGGCGGTTGGTTGGGCCAATCAACCACCTTGAGTGACCGCCCCTTACAGGCAGAATCTCAAGTCCAAAATTTTGACTTTTGATCACCCATTCTCGATTCGATTTTGGGATGATCCAAATCCGAATTTCATTCTTAACACACTACAAAGTCGATCTCAAATCAAAACCCATGAAGATTAATGGTTTAGTAATCGCATCATCTACTTCAATTAAATCAACCTTGATTCGGATATGAGAATCTTCCGTTTTTGGGTATGATCTAATCGAGATCATTGATGGACGATATTAACCATCACAATTCACCATCTATAGAATTATGGAAGAAAGGATTCACACTACTAAAGAGGAGAAGTAGATAGAAAAAGTGTGAGATCCTCTTACCTCCAAGCGATTCACTAAATGGATCAAGGATCGAAGCTTCTCGGTGAATCAAGTGTTCTTCACCTTTGGACATGTGTTCTCTTCCTCCTAACCGTCCACAACAACCTCCACGAATATAATAATATGAAAATAAATCGTTATTGGTTATTTACAAAGGGCTGGAGAAAATAAATAGGATTTAATTCCTATAAGCAAACCTAGTGGTTGTTTGAGGCGGTTGGTTGGGTCAATCAATTGCCTTAAGCAACCACCCCTAGTAATTTTCAATACTTGGGTGATTTCCTCATCCGGTTGATTCCCAACACTAACCTAACCCTAGCCAACATGTGGGGGTGTTCTTACCTTGATCCCGGACATCTTCAAACTCAACTTGACTTCGGCTAGAGATCCACTTTCCTAGTCCATCAGAGTTTCTACTAGATCTCCTTTAGGTTCCCAATATGGCAGGTTCTTCATCGGCGGAATCCAAATCCATGGGCTCAGGGTATGGATCATGCAATAGGATCCCGGGTTAGAAATAAGTGGGTTGTTATATGTAACCCTACCATTGCATGATACGACAGTGGGTCTGTGTCTCCTCACAGACTAGTTACCTCTATTGGATGCCCATAGGACCTAACCATTGCTTTCACAGGTCACTCGGCTTCAATTCCCTCACCGAAAGGGTAGTAGCTTGTAAATGGGTAACCTAACCATGCATCTAGACTTCCTAACATGCATAAACAACAGCTAAGGGATGCACTAAAAGGCACCAAGGATAATGGCCTAGACCACAACCCTTGATGTATACCTCTAGGTATACCATCCCAAACATTCCTTATGTTAAAGTCACACAATCATCATACCACATAATGTCACTAAGTAAAGAATAGTAGTTAACATTCATACGTCATATACACATCAAATATGCTTAAGACGTAAGTTACAACATCCTAAAATAACCTAGACATGCTTGGAATATCAAAGAAGACAACAATTCAGGCTATCAGGTATAAATGTAATTGTTTCCTTACCTATCTAATGGATAAAACTTGCTATATGACTTAGTTCCACACAACCCAACACTCTAGCAGATCTCAATAAGTCTTATGATCATATCCATATAGTTATATTCATGCTTAGGAATAAAAAAGACCGAATCAAACATTGAAATAACTTTTGGAACAGTGGCTGGTTGCTTGAGCTAGTTGGTTGGCCAACCAACCGCCTACAGCAACTGCCCAGTCACACTGCAATAATCTAGGTTCGAAAATCCAACCTCTGATCTCCCATTCTAGATAGGCTTTAGGATGATCCTAGGCTTAGATCATGACTCTAAATCACCATAAAAATATTCCTAACTTTGAAAACAATAAAATCTAATCAAAATTCAAATCTAAACCATAAAAACCTTCTCTGAAAGAATCCACCATTAAAATAGATACAATATCTATTCCTCCAGGCATGATTTGGTTGGAATCAATGATAAATAAATATTTTCCCAATCAAATCTTCTTCCAGTAGAGATTTCTCAAGAATAACAACTCTCAAAACAATAAATAATTAAGAGAAAGAGAGTTAGTTAATCCACTTACCTTTAAGATTTGAAAATTGACAAATATTTGCGAGAATCTCCGCAATAATAGGTCTTCTCTTCACTTCCACGTGCTCTTTGACTTCTCTAGAGTCCACAACCACTTTTGCAATAGAATAATGCAAAAGTAGGGTGCTGAGGGAAAAAGAGACAAAACTGCTTGTACAAGTCACAATCAATCGCTTTGAGTGGTGGTTGCTTGGTCAATCAACCGCCCCCTAGTACTTTGGAATACAATTTGCCCTATCAATTGCTCCCAAACACTAGTATGGGCCTAAGGGTCATTTAGAAGGCCCTTATCTGACTTAATGGCATTTTCCAACTCTATCTCCCTTGAACTAAGTATCCACCTCCCCAAACCATTAGGATTCTGACTGGATCTTCTTTTGGTTCCCAACAAGGTAGGGGCTTCACCATCTTCTTCACCAAGGTCCATGGGTTCTGGGGCCAAAATATGGGCTTCAATTTAGATTGTCCACAACTTCTTCCCATTGGAAAGCTCGGTTTCTCAATCCTGCAATTTGGATTTTGGGTTAGGATCATGGGGGTTATCACACCTTAGCTTTAGTATACCCTTACTTTGATGGACATAGGCAACACTCCTAGAGGGTCTCAAGGTACTATAATCACACTCAGCCCTAGACCACCTACTCTTGGGTGTATCAAAGCCTATAACTAAACTAGGGGATCTATCAATCACATAACAAGTTGTACTAGTAGTTTCAGCCTAAAACGTCTTCCCTAGACTAGATTCAATCAACATACACCTAACTCTATCCATGATAGTCCTATTCATCCTTTTGGGCACTCCATTTTATTAGGGGATGTAGGTACAAGTCTTATGTCTATATATCTTCTGATCTTTACAAAAATTCAGAAATTTATCATTACAAAATTCAAGTCCATTATCAATCCTAAATTTCTTAATCTTCTTTTTAGTTTGATTTCAAATAATCACTTTCCATTAAAAAAACTTATCAAAAATAGTAGATTTATCTTTAAGAAAATACAACCACACTTTCCTAAAATAATCATCTATAATGGATAGAAAGTAATAGGCACCCGAGAGGGATGGGGGAAAATTGAGTGAGCACCACAAGTTTGAATGCACATATTCCAAAACATGAGATGTCTTAGATGTGGAATGTGAAAATTTTGTTTTGTGAAGTTTGCTCATGGCACATATATCATAGTTTATAGGTTCAAAGTTCTTAGTTTCTAAATCTATTTTTACATAAATGCCCAAGGCCCTTATTACTTATATGACCTAATCTCCTATACCACAACTCCACCTTACTTAGGTCTTCACTAACAACAGAAACAACACCTAAAATCACGCTCCCATTGAGAAAATAAAGACCATTTCTCAGCTCAACAGTCAAAATGACATTGTTGCCCCTCATAACTCTTAAGACACCCCTCCTTAGAATGATAATCGAATCCTTGTGAGTCCAATTGACTCAAGGACAGCAAGTACCTCCTAAATCTAGGCACATACCTAACTTGCTTTAAGTCCCTCACATCCCCATCATCAAATCTAAGCCTAATGGACCCTATACCTTCAACCTTATATGTTTAGTCAATTCACATAAGAACCATACCACTCTTAATGGGTTTAAAGGTCTCAAACTATTCCCTCCTAGATGTTATATGGAAGGTACAACCTAAATCTAGAATCCAATTATCTAGGTCATCTATAAGGGAAACCACTAGTGCATCACTAATGACATTAGTTACATTAGTGGCTTCATTTCTTTCACCTCCATTCTCCTTTTGTTTCTTGTCTCTTTTGTCTCTCCCAACAAATTTTCCTAATATGCCCATCTTTCTTGCAATACTAACACACTTTAGTTTTACTTCTATTGTTATTATTATTCTGATTATTATAATTATTTTGGTTACTAGTGTTGGTATTCTTTCCCACAATTCTTCTTGTTCTTATTTATCGAAGTTGTTATTATTTTCAAAATTCCCATAAAGTCCCTCTTGTACAATCTTATTTTTCATTTTAGATTTCACTTCCATATCCCTAATCTTAAGAGCCTCCATTAACTCATTTATGTCACAGACTCCCTACCATATTTAATAGCATTCTTTACACTAGCATGCATTTCAGGCAAGAAATTCAAAAGTAGGACATCAAGAGTATTACTAGAGTGTTCTTCATCTAAATCAGCTAAATCACAAGATAAGTTTTAGAAGTCCTCTACATTATCAGACAAGGTTTTAGAATGATCTATTTTAAAACTAAACAATAGCTCTTTTAAGCTAAGAAACACTAGGAAGGGATGAGGTCATATATAATTGTTCAAGTTTAAGCCAAACCTTTGCAGTTGTGTCATAGTTGCTCACTCTCCTCATCACACTATTATCTAAGTGCATAATGAGTGTACTGCAGCATATGTCCATTACATTCATCTTATCTTTAGCAATCATGGTAGAGGGCAGTTCCTTGACACCTTTCAATGCCTTGTGACAATGATTTTGGACAAGGATGGCATGGCATGCATCCTATTTTTTCAGACCATAAAATCACCTTTAACATTGAACTTTTCAAGCTATAGGCCATGATAGAGAAATAAAGAGAAATTAAAGTATACCGAAGCTCTATTTAATGTTACAAAGAATAGGGATTGATAATAACACATCAAGAATAGCTAATCAATGAATAATTAATCACTAAGCACAATATTGGACAACAACATAACCAATTACAATGTCAGAAACAGATTGTAAAGCCAATCAAACATGTAATTTCATGCTCAAATTTCATTAAGAACAAAAGCCCTAAATTATACAGCAGTTACAAGTGACAAGAGAAGAGCAATCACCAAACAAGTTTGGGTTTTATAGAATTGAAACCCTAAAATGACCAATTGATGCAATACTCTAGAAATTGAAATCAAATAGATAGGGTTTTACTTTAAAAAACCCAAGACAGGTCATCAATTGAAGAAACCCTAACTGAATCGGGTCTCAGAAAATTGGGGCTTTTCACAACCAAAGATAGAACATGAGAAATAGAGCAAGAACGATGAGACATATATGACAAATCATCTCATAAATACTCGATAGAAGGAATCAAAATCACACAAGAACAATGACATATACTCAAACTCTGATGCCAATATGTCAAGATTATACCTGAATACGCAGTGGATATAGTAATAACCCACAATAGAGACACAAGATTTACTTGGTTTGGTACATCCAAGGATGAGTCCTAAAAACTCAAGGTACAATGCACTAACCAAATCACTATCAAGAGGTTACAACAGTAGAGTCTTTGCACTCTCACTCTCTCAAACCAAAACACTCAACAAGACCACCAAACCACAAAGCATTACACCACCGAATACCCTAATGGAAAGATCTCACCTAGCACAATGAACAGCAGTAGATCCACACTCCATCCATGCCAAACCAAAGGCAAATCCACCATCAAACAACAGAAAAACCAAGGGATGAAACCCTAGAACCAGAGCACCTCTAGAGAGTAATTGTAACCCAAAAGAACTTAAGAAAACAAAATGAGAACCATAAAAACCCTAGGGCTAAAACACAAGATATATACAAGGCCCTGAAATGACTTAACTACCCTCACAGAATACTACAAATGACAAGTAAATACATTCCAAAGTGAAAGATACCAGAATGCCCGTGTCAAGTACATCTAATTCCAACAGCATTAGTGGCGTTGGCTGAAGCTGGATGCAAAAACAATGGTATAATCACTATCAGAACTTATGGCATCATATCTGTATATTGAAGCTGCTACTTTTTCCATGGTTGAGAGCTTGAAACAAATTAGGTGTCACATTTACCACTTCTTCATGTATTTTTATTAGGATCTACTAACATATAATCAACATGCTGTTTTTCACCAAAAACCCCAACACATTGTTTACTGTAGCTTATGTTGGGGTGTCATCTTGAGTACAAGTCTTCTTGCTATGTTAATCTTGGTATAGTTATATAGAGCATACCTAGGAAAGAATAGGACAATTGATGTGAGTGGGCATTGGATAGTTGGGTTAATTTCACTCTTCTTTTTCTTTTGTATTAGTAGAAAATGAAAATTTTGGTTTGGATACTGAACTTGTGAAGTCCATGGGATAGAAGCTTCATGAGAATAATTTGCATTTATGGGTTCTCTACTTCCAGTGACTTTGCTTCTCTTAATATTTTGAACTTCAGATTTCATTCAAATGGTTGTGGTATAACATTTCGCAGTCAGAAAAACATTACTTGCCAAGGTTAGTGAGAAATAAGGTGTATTGAATGCAGAAGGCTCCTGCCACTGCAGTGTCTTGGGAGGGTCATAATGTATCCAGCATTACCCTTGCTCTGTTGAAAGGCTGTTCCCAACTCGAACCTGTGATTGCTAGGTTACAATATGTATAGCAACCTTTTGCAACAAGGGCCATCCCTTAAAAGTTTTAAGATCAGCCCAGCTTCGGAATGCTTGAATAGGTTTGTTTCAAATGTTCTTCTCTTCAAACCATTTAAAAGTTTCTTAAGGCAACTTTGAAGGAGAAACTCTTAGTCATATTCTTATTTTAATTTACCCTGCAAAAGTGTATCTATGTTTGTTTGAGCTTACATAATTTGCTATATCATCCAGTAGAGAAGCATTTATCTTTCAGTATATATTCCTTTCTTTGTTTGAAGATGTACCTTGTGAAAGCTAAAGTCCTATTTCCATTTGTGTTGACACAGGGATATCAGCATCAATTGCAGCAATATGCATAAAGGAGTGGCCAAGGAACAGAATGCTTATACAAGTTCCAGATGATTCTATGGAAGAGTATCTCATGTACTTAATGAGTATTGGAAGAGGCAAACAAATTCAAAAGATAGCCGTGATCATGGAAAAACATGGTCAACTCAACAACAGAGCCTCATTTCTTCTAGTTTCTTTTAACCTCATGAATATTCTTTGGCCATTGCTATCTACATGGGGCCTTTTACCAGGAAAAAAGGGGGAAAATTGTAAGTTATCATACATGTTCCCACTTCTTTTACCAGTGCATTTCAAGGAAGCAAGTTTGTTAAAATAAATATGTAAGAAAGAAAGGGCAGGCCAAGAGTGATGATAATCACATAAAATAGACACCAGTTGCATCCAAAATAATTGCCATCAAGGTATATATCTCTCTTTGAGAACTCTTCAATCCAGAAAAAAGAGAAGAAAATCTATTTTTGTACACCCACGGTCAGATGAAACACATCCCAAATATTCTTGTATTATTTTCATTTCAAGTAGCCTCAAAGATTACAGAAGGTGCTTCCCTCCAATGCCCTTTACCTGTCCTTCTCCTCCAGGACAAACCTCCCTTTCTGACCATTTTGACTTGCAATATGTTTCTCTTTTCGTCACTGGTGAGAGCTGGCCAATATTTGAGCTGATATCTCCCTCCCGAGAGTCCTAGTAGAAGAGGACTGCTCAAGTTCTTCCATAGAAATTGCTGACCTGCTTCAACTCACAATTGAAAGTCACTTTCAAGTTGCTGACTTCATCATCTAGTTAGGTTGCTGACTTCTTAATATCAGTAGTTCTGGAATTGATCGATCAGGTAGTCGATACTCAACTCAAGCAGCATGCTGAAACAATATGTTTACTGCCATGCTTGACCACTAAAACACTATCAACTTGGCACTTGTGCTGACATAAATTTCCAACAGAGAAGTGCTGCTCAACACATTAACAATGAAATTTTCCTATGGTGACCAAACCAGTAACTTCAAGAGCAATAACCAGCCATAGGAGAGCTCATTCATTGCAGCTATTGACAAACTGAAGTTGGAAATGTAAAAATGTTAGAAATCATAAACAAAAACTCTACTGACCTGCTTTCCAGATAAAGGAGATGACATTCCTTTGAAGCAACACCATTTTGTGGCAATTTTCCAAACAGGAAGTGTAAGAGATCATGTACAAAAACTCTATGAAGTCCTTTTCAGCTAAGGAGATGTGGAAGGACATCAAGGGAACTGGAAGTTCATATATTCCTGACTCCCAGAGAAAGGGCTTATTTCTACCCAAATCAAGGAAATAATGGTTGACAACAATACACACCATATATAGACGGCCGTGGGAATTTTCCCTCTTTTACCCATCAAGCCCTTAGCAAATGGGTACAGATGGCACAACACCCAGAAGCTGAAGAATACCCCTCCAAGAAGCCTGCTCCACAGCGGGAATAGGCTGTATAAGGCCCTTGTCATTCCCATTACAATTGCAACAGTGTTCACCATCAGTATTGTAATTGGTAGGACCATCAGGAAGCTCCACTTGATTAGATATAGATCTGCAAACCCATCATCTCCTTCCTCAGGTGCTGCAGATTTGGATGTCAACGTGAATGAGATATCAATTCCTGCAATTAGCTTTAGTAGCCCCTGTATCACTGCAAAGGGGTAAGCGCTCAATCCACCAATCAACCAGAATTGTTCGTTTCGCCACCATTCATGAAGAGTAATCCCGGACCACCTTATCTCAAGGATAGCTAGCAAGCATAAGGTGATTGTGATCACAAACAAGAATATAAGAAAGGTCACATTGAGGGACTCCACTATAAACTGCCCTGTGAAGAGGGATATTGCTGGCAGAAAGCAGTATATAATAAGGAAGAATGATGTGAATGGGTATATCCCAACACTAAAATAGGCCACCCTTTGCAAGATTTTCATTCGCCGGGACGCGAATAGAGCATTGTTGAGGGAAAAGAAGATCTCAACAGACCCAGTTGCCCACCGGAGGATTTGATGGAGCCGGTCAGTCAGATTGATAGGTGCTGTCCCTCTGAATGCATCAGGCTTTGTGATGCAGTATACGGATCTCCATCCCTTGTTGTGCATCCGAAAACCTGTAACCACATCTTCTGTTACAGAACCATAGATCCAACCCACCCTTCTGCCCCACTCTGTTTTGTCTTCATAATAGCAAGCTATCACACTTATTGCCTCTGCAAGTGCAACATCTTTTAAGGGCTCTCGAGGCTCCACAAGAGAACCAGAAGGCCGGCCTTCACTCCCTTTGCCTTTTGATTCTTCAAGCAACCTTCCTCCATAGTCTGCTATAGGAATTGATGCTGCAAGTATTATAGAATTTCCAAACCTCTTTGCATGAAGAAGAGATTCAATGTCTCCATCATCTTCCTCATCATTGTGTTTCCAATTGATTGGTAAAACTATCTCATCTGCATACTGCCTTGACACTTCATGTGCTCCTCTCAACCGCAGCTTTGTTTTCCTTCTTCCAAACCACCAATGATGTTCTGTGGCCCTTGGAGGACTGAAACCATAAAGAGCCATTCTCCGGAAAATACATCCAGTCCCTACATACATCGGACCCTGCAACCCATCCAGCGCTCGCATGCTCACATCAAAGAATACTGTATTATGGTTTGCATAACGATCATTGGGATCAATTCCTTCAAACCTCTGGGGGAATTGTACAAAGCAGATTCTATCGCCACCCTTGTCTAGCATGAAACACATTCCTTCTCTAAGGGCTAAGGAATTGTAGACGTAGTGGTCACAATCAAGGTTGAGTATGAATGGGCCATTTGACATGATTGCACTTGTTCGAACTAGAGCATTCATAGCCCCTGCTTTCTTGTTGTGATCATAGCCTGGCCTTTTCTCTCGGGATACATATACGAGCATCGGTAATCTGATATCCACTTCAGTGATACTAATTATACCCTCTCCATCTTCACTGGAATCCATTACTGGTTCAGAACTTGGTGGAGGTAGCATTACCTAAATGAAAACAGTAAATGAGTTACCACAGCACTTTCATAAACAAGAATTTAACTACTAATTGGTGAGAAGTACCTGGATTATACCCTGATGATCCCCTCTTGAATGGTCATCCTCTGCATTTGACCATGTTCCTGGCCAGTGATCCCCTCCAGACATCCATGTAGCCTTTGCGACCTTGATTATTTCAGAAAGATTGCCACCCATTTTCTTCTGTCTTCTCTTTGCTGCTATCTCTTCAGCTGCATTATATGCTTCTGACCGCCTTCTTATTGAATCAGGCAGGGAATTTATCCTCACTTTGAACTCATCATACTCTCTCTTCATCTTTCTTCTCTCCTTGACAAAACCCGGACGGACTTGGTTCTTGAGGAAGTCACCTTTCTGGCCAAAGTATGCCTCAGGACTTCTCGGTTCTATACTGTGTTTTCTGCAGAAAGGAACCCATTTCTGTGCAAAGGTTGCAGCCTCAGCGAGAGTTTCAAATGTCAGAAGGTACCCTCCATCATCTGATAGATAACAAGCAACCTTTTCCACGGGGTAATCGACAGCAAGGATTGAGAGAATGGTGTTAGCAGTAACA
Organism: Hakea prostrata; assembly: GCF_041222555.1. Classification (NCBI taxonomy): domain Eukaryota; kingdom Viridiplantae; phylum Streptophyta; class Magnoliopsida; order Proteales; family Proteaceae; genus Hakea; species Hakea prostrata. Next base: position 41,710,797 of record NC_142603.1, read on the forward strand.
AGTGGAGGTTCTTTATCTGGGTCTGCTGTAGACACAAAAACATCAATCCCTGGAAGATCAGATCTTCCTTTTGGATTCCGAAGACTTGGGGTTTCAAAGTAGTCCTTCAAAGCAGGAAGGTCGTTCACTCTATTTACAGGAAATAGCTTGGGGAGCTGGTCTAGAAGCCATGAAAAGGCAAACCAAAATTCACAAGTAACTGACAGTCCCCATAACCACATTGCCTCTTGGTTGGGATGTCTAATTCTCCATGAAAGAAAAAACCCAAGCGCAACAAGACGAATTACTATAAGAAACCTGTACACAAACATGGTATTCATCATGAAACAGAGGCAATCAATATATGCATCATAAGCAATAATGTAGTATGAGCTGGGAAAAACTTTCTACAAAGAATTGAAACCAAAGAGACAAAGAGTGAATTGGAAGACTATATTTTCTTATCCTCACCTGTATGCACCAAGAATGGCAGTCGAAACTGAAACCTTCCTGCTCAGCGGCCTTCTTCTTTCTACAAAATTAAGTGGATTGTCGTAGGCATTAGCCCCAGATCCTCCACCAAATCCTGCTTTAGGCCAGACCGCATTTCCATACCCATATGTCCCTGTTGTTGATTCAAAGAGCCAGCGTTTGTTATCAAAATCAGGACAATTTGGAGCTTGGAATGGTTCCAACACTGAAAGACTTCTCTCTGTGACGGAGAGTCGGGGACGGGGACGAGCTCGATCGCCTGCTTTGGACTCGGTTCCAACCACTGAAAGCCTTCTATCTAACATGGAGGGTATGGGACAAACTTGATCACCTGCTTCAGATTTAGCTTCATCATAGCCCGTCACATCACTGTACAGCTCCTTACATCCTGGGCAATTGCCTCCATTTCCTATGCTGTCCAAGTAACAGCTGCAGCAAATTTTGAAACCACAATCACAAGGAACCCAACCTTCAACTTTCAATGTTTCACTGTCACAACCCTCTATGCCGCATATCCTTGCCATGGTTTCAGGACGATTGTTTGAGCATTCTATCACTTGCCCACGAGTCTCCAACTTGGATCCTCCCGTGAAGATGGCACATGAGATGTTATTTTCTATGGGTTTTTGACATCATGATCATGGAGACTGGTTTGAGAGTTGTTCATAGTTTGGTGATCTGGGGTTGGTGGAATTTGAACAGTATGGTTCGCAAACTCAAACTCTGAGCTTACTTCTTGGGCTTCGTCTTTTGCATTTTCATCACTTGAAGCTCGCCTGAATCCTCATTTCCTCTGCTACCAAGAGGGGAATTAGGGGAATTTTGTAAAATTGAACTCGTGAAAGCTCATCTCCTCTAGACGAAGACACCGTAATGGCCTAAAGACATGAAGCGGAAGAAACCATCAGAATCATCTGTGGTCTACTTTGTTAAAGAGAAGAGTTCTACAGGGTTTCAACCACCACAAAATAGGAAGTTAGTTATAAATTTAAAATTTAAAAATCAAATTTAAGAACCCTGACAATCAATGCCCGCTTAGTGAGTTCTAACTTTACCGTTAAATTTTTCTAATTCCACCCTACTTTAAATTAAAAATATTTTGTTTAAATTTCAATTTCTCCAAGTAATATTATTGTTAAAATCTCAAAATCATCTTGACTCCCTTTGTTGTTAAAATTGCAATTGGCCCCTTAATTAATTTTATTCCAGACCCCAAATGTCCCCCAGCTTTTTTCAGTTGAGTTCTAACATTACCGGGAAAAAAAAAAGGAAAAGAACCTGAAAATTTTAAACATTTTTTTTCTATTAAATTCCAAACTCCTCTTAGCTGGACAAAAATATTTTACCCCGTTTAGTGGAATCCTCCTCCCAAATTATCCCTTCAAGTAATTTATTTTTACCTTATATTTTTTAAAACCCCATTACCTCTGCAAAAAATTTATTTAACCTTAACTCACCTTAATAGTTAAAATACTAAATTGCCTCAATTAAAATAATTATTAATCCCAAAACACCACAGGAAAACCCCTAAATTATCTTTAAATCATTAAATGCATATTTCCTCCCCTCTTAGCTGGACAAATAGCACTTAAACCCCTTCTTAGTTAGATAATATCGCTTACCTCCCCATTTTACCTAACAAATATATCAAACACCTCTTTTCTGTTAATTTTCTCCGTTAAATTTAATTTTTACCGTTAAATATTTTTTTAAAACCCCAAATTACCCTTGGTAAAAAATATTTTTTTATTTTAAACTTTAAATTACCGTAATCACCCTAACAATTAAACTACTAAATTATTCTCAATTAAAATAATTATTAAAACCCAAAACACCATAGGTAAAACCTAAATTATCTTAAATCATTAAAAGCCTAACATACCCTTTTTTTTTTTTTAATTTTTATCAAACAATTAAAAAAAAAAAAAAAAAGAAGAACAACGTATTACAATCAAGTAAAATAAAAAATGCAATTAAAAAAAGAGAGGGTATGTTGATAAAATTAAACCCGTACTACTATTTTGGGTTTTTTTAATTGCTTGATAAATTTTTTTTTTTTTAAAAGAGTATGTTGAACTTTTAATAATTAAAGATAGTTTGGATTTTAAGTATGGTGGATTGGTTATTAACAATTATTTTAATGAGGGTAATTTAATATTTTAATTTCTAGTGTGATTACGATAATTTAAAATAAAAAAATATTTTTAGCCAAGGATAGTTTGGGGTTTTAGACAAATATTTAACGGTAAAAGTTAAATTTAATCAAAAAAGTTAACAGAGGAGAGGTGTTTGATATATTTGTTAGGTAAGAGGGGAGGTAAGTGATATTATCCAAATAAGATGGGGTATAAGTGATATTTGTCCAGCTAAGAGGGGAGGTAAGTGATATTTACCTTTTTTTTTTATTATTGGTAGAAACTTTTCTAATAAAAAAGAAATGTATAGATAAAGAACAGAGGAGCATTTTGAAAATTTAATAAAAAAATTAATTGAGGGTAATTTAGGGTTTTAATTATTAAAATAATTGACTTTATTTTATGTTTTAATAATAATATTAATTGAGAGTATTTTCAATTTAGGGTAATTTGGGGTTTTAAAAAATATTTAAAAGGTAAAAATAGAATTTAAAAGAAAAAGTTAATAGAAGGGAGGAAGTGTTTGATAATTATGATACCTAAGAGAGGAGGCAAGTGATATTATTTAGCTAAAATGGGGTCCAAGTGTCATTTGGTCAACTAAGAGTGGAGGTACGTGATATTTACCGTATTTTTTTAAAGTAAGAATCATGTCTTAGAGCAGCAGAATCAAGATCATATCTTTATTATTGTAGCTAGTTTCCTCTCCTTTTTTTTTTCTTCTAGGCAACTGACACAAATTAGGTATTTACATTTACCACTTCTACATGGATTAAAATTAGGATTTAGTAATCACCAGAGGTGGTGGTCTAGTGGTCCAAACTCATTCCCAAGTGGTTTATTAGCTCCTATGTCCAAGGTTTAGAGGAAAGGGGTCACTACCGGCTTCTTTGGATTATATTAGGATTCTAGTGAGGCTATGCTGACAGGTTCAGTGTTTTGCATTGGTAATTCACAGGGTCAATGCTTGCATAAGTCGAACTCGAAAATTTGAAGATTGCCTAGCGGGGGGCGCCACTATTGCATCCCTTTTTCGTTTACCAAAAAAAAATAATTAGGATTTAGTAACATAATGAACATAGAAATAAATTGGGATAATTACTATTGGCCCCTGTACTTTAATTTTATTACTACTGTATCCCTTGTACTTATCAAAATTACTAATCTAACCTTTAATTTTGTCTACAATTACTACTACCACCCTACCGTTAAGTTCCGTTAGTTTATTGATGATGTGGCATCTTTATATTTTCTAAACAATCCCAAAATACCCTTATACTTATCTTTTTACTTATTTACCATTTTGTCAAGTTATAGTAGTACCCTTAATTAACTATGGAATAATAAGTAGCTATAATCCGTTTTATTTAAAAAAAAAACCACCAAATAAAGAAAAAATGATTGAATAAAACTCAAATAAAAACCGAAGAGGAAGGAAAATAAAATTCAATTCAAATTGGAAACTGAATACCACAATAAATATTTTCAAAATAAATGAAGTTTGGTGAAGGTGGGAAACCAAATTGGATTTGAATTTGCCCATTTCTTTAATTCAAAATAAATGAATTAAAAAAAAATGAAATTTAGTGAAGGTGGGAAACCAAATCGGATTTGAATTTTTGCATATTTCTTTAATTCAAAATAAATGAAGTTTAGTGAAAGCGGGAAACCAAATCGGATTTAAATTTTGCCCATATCTTTAATTCAAAATAAATGAAGTTAAGTGAATGTGGGAAACCAAATCTGATTTGGATTTTGTCCATTTCATTAATTCAAAATAAATGAAGTCTAGGGTAAAATAGACATTTAATCTGATTTTTATAAATGGGGTAGCATCCTCTTTTGATTTCATAATTTTAATGAAGGGCAAATTAGACATTACATATTCGAATTTAACGGCTACTTATCATCGTTAAAAGGAAGGGGGCAACAGTAATTTCATAAAGAACAAGATTTTATGAATAATAAAATCAAACTATAGGGGACAATAGTAATTATCCCAAATAAATTTTAAATTTCACGCTACCTCCATCGGTCTTGGGCTGGCCCACATATTCTAGTTCCTCTCCACTTGGATTTCCAACTGCCTTGGGAGCGCTGGTCCAAGAAGTGCCACAACGTCACTAACCCTAACTTGCTCTAGTGGAATTCCATTCCTTCCTGGAAAGACCATTTCATCTTTCTTATCTTCATCTTTCATAAGTTTGTTACCTTGTATTTTTTATCATATTTCCTGGATGAATAAAGATTCATTACCAAAAAGGAAATAAAGGGAAAGGGTGAGAAAATAACGAAGAGCTTGCCGACACGGCCTAAGGCAAAACAAACCAAAGAGAAAAGTCAAATAAAAAAGATCTAGGTTCGATAGAGTTGGATTAGAGTAGTAATACCATATCCATATCCTATTATATTCGGATAGATTTGGATAATTTAATGTCGGTTTCTGGATGGATTCAGTCGGATTCTATGATATTCAAATAGTATTTACCAAGTGAGTATAAATACTAATTGAACACCGTTTTAAAAAAAAGAAAAAAAAAATAAAAAAAAAAAAGAAAAAAAAAGAGGGGGCTTAAGGGGAAAAAAAAAAACAAAAAATGGGAGGAAAAAAAAAACACCCAGATGACCACCTTAAGAGCTCTCCAACCAAGTTGGAATAACTGGGATGCTGCACACACAAAGAAAGCAAGAACGGTCCGGCCTAGTTTTGGCCGGGGAACCGCCTCCGACGCTTAAGTCAGCCTAGGCAACAATAATGGTTCTTGAGAGAGTTCTCAAGAACGTAATGAGTAAGTACTCAGATGAAAGTTCTCGTTACCTTTCTCAATGTAGGAGGTAGGTTTATATAGAAGTTACCTGGAGGCGGCGATTCCTTAAGTTTCGGATCGATAGTTGAGGAGTGAGTGGAGTAGTGGAATAACGGCTCCTTCTTTGTCGCATCTGATAATGCCGTTATGTTGACTCACCTCCCCAATTCTCGGAATAGATATGCTGAGTGTTTACGTGTAACTAACTCTTCTTGACTTAGTTAAGAGAGTCTTCTGAGAAATGCTAGAGTTGGATATAGATATATATTTTTCCCAAGTGTGGCACTTCTCCAACGAATAAATGAACCTGCCCAAGAGGGAGGTGTCTCTCCCGAATGAGGCCCTCGGGACCTTCTTCAGGGATGAGGTGAGCCATCCCACATGGGAGGTGTCTCTCCCGAATGAGGCCCTCGGGACCTTCTTCAAGGAAGAAATCAAACAACCAAGAGGGGTGCATCTGTCCCGAGTGAGGCACTCGGGACCCTTTATGAGGGAAGAGATGCACCAGCCCGAGGGAGGTGCATCTCTCCCGAGGGGGGGGACTCGGGACCTTAGTTCCCCACAACAGAGCCCCCCATTCCGTGCGATTGACTTCTCGAACGTATGGAATGTTACTCCTAGGCTTCTTAGAAAATTTCCTTTCTTCTTGGAGAAACTTTGAGACGTCGTCTTGAATGAGAGCCATTATTTCTCCAAGGCCTTTGTAATTCCCAACCGTCGTACTAATTCATACTTATTGCTGCTTCTGATATGCGAATGGTCGTGTTATCTCAGCCGTTGATTTATTCGATCAAGGGCCGTTTGATTGAGATCTTGAGTCCCTTAATCTCGACCGTTGTGTCTGTTCATTGTTGGTCGTTGGATCGCGACCTTTCATGTGCCAGATCTCAACCGTCGCTTTGCTTGATTCACAGCCGTTGGATGTGTCTCTTCATCTTCCTCCTCCTCACTATAAATAGAGGTTCAATCCTCATTTTCAATTTTTTGCTTGCAAACTCCCTCTGAAGTCCCCTAACTACGTTGCTTGCTTTCTCCAACTCGCTATTCCAATCTTCAAACCAGTAAGTTTTCTCTAACTTTTCTTCATTTCTTTCCTTTGTCATTTCCGTATTATGGATAATTTAAGAAAAGGCAAGGAAATAGCCCGAGCCCCCTCCCGACTGGAGGTCCCGATTGCCGCGATCTCCAGTCCCGAGATGCCTTCCCGAACCCAATCCATGCATTATTCCAGTGAAGATGCTTTCTCAGGTTCTTCTGACTCTCGTATTGTGAGAGCAACTGCTGACTTAGCTAGGGACGACCCTCTTGACCAAGAACCTCTATGCTCCGATTTAGGAACGGACTTAGTCAACCTCGGTCTTTCTGCGGATTCTTCGGATGAGCGGGAGGTTGATAGTATTAATCAATCTCCTGGTAAATTCCGAGTGAGTCAGAGACATTATTCGCCTCGCCCACCCCTTTCTCGTCCTCAGGATTGCCACAATCGCTGGCCACCTTTTATTTTTTCTGAGTTGCTTTCCGAAGAGGCAGCTCTCGAAGAAAGGAACAAACCCAAGACACCCTCTCACATTGACTATGATCTCAAGTCTTCGGGTCCCGAATTCTATCCCGGAGATCTCAACCCCAATCATCTCCAGCGTCTAAGGGATTTCTGCGAAATTCCAAAGAACTATCTCTTCCAGCTCCCGTCTTCCTCTAGTCGAGTTGGAGAGCCCCCGAACGGAGCCTTCTCCCTTTATTACGATGCTTTCTTAGGAGGTCTTCGCCTTCCAATTCAGAAAAATTTTGAAGACCTTCTCGTTCACTACGGAATTTCTCCCTCCAACCTTATTCCAAATAGTTGGAGAAGTGTTTCTTGCTTTGTAGGTTTCTGTCATAATGTTGGAGTCGAACCAACATTCCCCCTTCTTCAGCGTTTTTTTGAAGTTAAGAGTCAATTAAAAGGGGGTTGGCTCTCTCTTCTTCGTCGGGCAACCAACGCTGTGGACTGGTCAGGCAACATCATTTTGCCGGGGTCTATGCCTACCTCCACCAAAGGGTGGAGACATCACTTTTCCTTCTCGCCAGCCCCCAGTCCCGCCGCCATTCCCAACTTCTTTTGTGAAGAAATCTAAGTCTGATCTTAAAGAACTCAATAATCTTATTGAGTTATCCGCCGCCGAAGAAGCGGCTTTAGAAAAGATCATCCAAGTTGGCGGAGATTCAGCCGCAGTTCACGGATATTTATCTGAGTATCCGTCTGCTCTTCTGAGCCCCTTCTTCATTGATATTCTTCAATTTTGTATATTTTCCTTATCTTCGCACTTTCTAACTTTCTTCGTTTGTTGTCTTAGTGTCTAGCAAATTGGACATCGACGCTCTTCGGGCACTTACAACTGGGAATATCAAAGAGGCTTTCGCCCGAAAGCCAGTGAAGAAAGGTGGTGCCACGGACACGGGTCCCGTCGTCTAGGCTCTCGGCGCTCCTGGCTCGTCCAAGCCTTCGGGCAAGAAGACTGCGAGGAAGAGTATATCTTTGGGAGGAGGGCCTCCTGAGATAAGTATTCCCCAAGCGTCTCCTTCAAGCCGCTCGGGCAGGCCATTGAAGAGGCCTCGGGAGAGTGAGAAGGCCGCCGAGGAGGACTCCCAAAAGTCCCCTGTCTTCGTTCCCGGATGGGATTTGACCTCATCCGACACAGTGCTGGGGGACTCTAACGCTGCCAGGTCTTGGCTTCTTGAGGGGATGATCCCTTCGGACCGAAAGCATCTGAAGGATCTTCCGGATGACAAATTCTATGCCAACGCCTACAGGTAATTCTCCGTCCTTAGTCCTTCATAGTTCTCCAAGTGATTTCTGTAACATGGTATTCCGTATTTTCTCCAGGTTCTTCTCTGGAGGGGCGCATTACATGGGCGAGTGCATGATTTGTTCCGAGCACTTGATTAATCAGCTTCGAGAGCTGAAGGAAGATCAGGAATGCACCGCCGCAGACCTTTCTGAGTCTATTAAGACCGTTAGGTCTCTGAAGAAATGTGACGAAGAAAGGAGCTTGAAACTGAAGGAGATATCCCGAAGCAAGGCAGCTCTTAAGGGGGAACTCTCTGAGGCCAAGGAAAATTTGGAAGAGGCCTTTCAAGAAATGGAGAAGTTAAAGCGCGAGAAAGTTGAGATGGAGACTATTGCCATGCAGCTTCGCGAAGAAGTCCGAGCTGGTAAACTTCCCGTCAGTGCCGATGAGGTGCCCGAGGCAGTCCAGAAAGAGATCATCACTTCTTACCTCGGCACTTCTCAGTTCAAGAATCTCCAGGTGGCTCTCTCTGCTTCTACCTACCGCCTCGGGCTTAATGATGCTTTCACCGCTGTTCTCCGACGGGTAGATATTCCTAACCCGAAGGAATTAGGCGGAATGCTAGACGGTAGAGTTTATGAGACTCTTGAAAGAGCCGTACCCGAAGGGGTTGAATGCCAAGAACCCTTCAGCCCTCCCGACCCTTTTCTCTATGTTGATGATGATCAAGCGGTGGGCTCTGGAGAGCGTCTTAAGAAAGAAACTCCTGGTGGCGACGGGCTTGGTGAAGACAATCTTCCCGAACTGGGAATCCTCCTGAGAATTGAAAGACTTCAACCTTTTCTTGCTTCCGTTTTTGAGAAACTTTTGGAATTTTTATAAACAATGTTGAATTTTGCCCAACTTTGCGCTTTCTGTAATATTGGTCCTTGTGGCCAAATGTTTTGAATAGTAACTTAACTTGTTGTTTTATTCAAACTGAGGCATTAAGCTTCTCTGTTTACTGGTCCCGTGTGTCTTCTCCCCTAGCGTAATGCCTTAGGGTTGACGATGTTTTGATTTCTCCCGAGCCTTTATTACAAATGGTCCTGAATATGGTCCCGAATGAAGGTCTTGGAGAGAAATGTATCTCATGGAAAAAATTCCATCTCATGAGAGTCTCACTTGGATTTTCAAGAGGTGGCCCCCGGGGGGGCGAACCACCGGAGCCACACCAAGAGGTGGGGAAAACCCGAGTGGCTCCCGAGCGAGGTCCCGAGTGTAACCCCATTGAATAATTCCATCTCATGAGAGTCTCACTTGGACTTTCATAAGAGGTGGGGAAAACTCCCGAGTGGCTACCCGAGCGAGGTCCCGAGTGTAACGCCATTGAATAATTCCATCTCATGAGAGTCTCACTTGGACTTTCATAAGAGGTGGGGAAAACTCCCGAGTGGCTACCCGAGCGAGGTCCCGAGTGTAACGCCATTGAATAATTCCATCTCATGAGAGTCTCACTTGGACTTTCATAAGAGGTGGGGAAAACTCCCAGTGGCTACCCGAGCGAGGTCCCGAGTGTAACGCCATTGAATAATTCCATCTCATGAGAGTCTCACTTGGACTTTCATAAGAGGTGGGGAAAACTCCCGAGTGGCTACCCGAGCGAGGTCCCGAGGCCAGTGTAACGCCATTGAATAATCCACCATGAGAGTCTCACTGGACTTTCATAAGAGGTGGGAAAACCCAGTGGCTACCCAGCGAGGTCCCGAGTGAACGCCATTGAATAATTTAAAGAGATGTCGTTGATATTAGTAGGACACAACGAAGACGTGGATTTATTGAAAATCAAATGGTCTTTCGACTTTACCTGCAAGTGTTACATATTTGGACTAATTCTATTGATAGAATTTCCGAAGGTTCATGGAATTCCAAGTTCGATCAATTGTCTCGCCCGTGGCAAAGCTTTTTAGCTTGTAGGTTCCTGGTTTCGTCTCTTGTTCGACGAGATAAGGCCCTTCCCATGTGGGTGAGAGCTTGCCTTGGTTTCTTGGGTCTGAAGCTGCAACTTTGCGGAGCACTAAGTCACCCGTACGATGTCTTCTATTTTTTACCCTAGCATTGAAGTATCCAGCTACTTGGTTTTGATATCTTTGATTCCGGTATTCTGACATGCTCCGTACTTCGTCTATTAGATCAAGATTACTCTTCAAGACTTCTTCGTTTGCTTCTTCATTGAAGTTTGTATATCTCTTTGACTTTGTCAATACCTCCACCGGGACAAGTGCTTTTGTGCCGTAGGCTAGCCGAAAAGGTGTTTCTCCCGTAGGAGTTCTAGCCGTGGTGCGATATGACCAAAGGACGCTTGGTAATTCTTCCACCCATTTGGTTCGACTTGTCTCCAAGCGCTTTTTATTCCATCCAACAGCGCCGATTGGTTATTTCAACTTGCCCATTGCTCGCGGATATGCCACGGATGATGTTCTATGCTCGATGTGATATCTTTCACAAAAATTCTTGAAGCCGGCTCCGATAAATTGCTTTCCATTGTCAGTCACAAGGATCTTTGGGATTCCAAATCTGTAGATGATTCTTTCTTGAAAGAACTTCTCCATTTGTTTCTCAGTAATGGATGAGAGAGGTTCGGCTTCCGCCCACTTAGTAAAATAGTCGATTGCCACGACCAAATATTCTCTATTGTTGGCGGCCTTAGGGAGCTTTCCCACCAGATCCATTCCCCACATGGCGAAGGGAATCGGATTGGAGACAGATGTAAGAGGGACAGCCGGAGTCTTTGGAACAGATGCATGAAGTTGACATTGCTTGCATTTTTTGACATAGTCCATGGCATCTTTTTGAATATTCGGCCAATACAGGCCTTGGCGTATTATTTTATGGGCCAAAGCCCGACCTCCCATATGTGCTCCACATATTCCTTCGTGTACCTCGGCTAAGGCATATTGGGCTTGAGAAGGGCCAACACACTTTAGAAGAGGCTGTGTGACTGATCTTTTATAAAGCTGTTCTTCAATAATGGTGAACTTCGCTGCTTGATTTTTAACTGCCTTAGCTTCCTTGACGTCTTCTGGGAGGATATCATTCTTCAAATAGGCTATAATTGGGCTCATCCAACTAAGCTCTTCTTCAATATCCATCGCCCGGCCTCCCGAATGCTAGGAATTTCTAACTGTTCAATATAAACGGCTGAGCCTAAGGTCGAATATTTGGATAAAGCCAACTTGGATAACTCATCTGCTACTTCATTTTCCTTTCTCGGAATTTGCTTTATCTCAAGATGATCGAAATAATGGCGACAATCATCAATTTTGGCTAAGTAATTTGCCATTCTTGTTTCCTTTGCCTCGTACACGCCACGAACTTGATTCACGATCAACTGCGAGTCGCTTCGGACTTCCAACTCTCGGACTCTTAAGGCTCGGGCAAGTCTTAGTCCTGCCAGTAGGGCTTCATACTCGGCCTCATTATTAGAGGCTTTGAAGTTGAATCTTAAAGCATAATGAATAGTGAATCCATCCGGGCTGATTAGCATTAGCCCTGCTCCACTCCCCGAAGAGTTGCTCGAGCCGTCAACATGTAAAGTCCATAACTCCGGACCGGGTGAATTTTCTACTCCCGAACTAGGCATGCTATTCTCAAGAATAAAGTCGGCCAGAACTTGTCCCTTTATGGCTGGACGAGTTCTGTACTCAATTTGATATTCGCTTAACTCAATAGCCCATGTGACCATTCTTCCGGCTAAGTCTGGTTTCTGTAGTATCTTCTTCAACGGGAAGTTGGTCAAGACTACAATTGGATGAGCTTGGAAGTATGGTCTGAGTTTCCGAGATGCGATTACAAGTGCTAAGGCTTGTTTATCCACATCCGGATATCGTGTCTCGGCATCTATTAAAACATGACTTATGAAATAGATAGGGTTTTGTGAAGTACCTTCTTCTTTTACTAAGACCGCGCTTACTGCCGCTGGAGAAATGGCTAAGTATGTGAATAATTGTTCTCCCGTTGAAGGTCGGGCTAAGAGAGGTGGAGTCCCGAGCTTCTCCTTCAATTTCTCGAACGCTTTCTGACATTCATCGGTCCATAAGGTATCCTTTGCCTTCCCGAGCTCTTTAAGAGCTTTGAAGAAAGGCAAACATTTCTCACCCGATCGTGAGATAAATGCATTTAAGGCTGCTACTCTTCCAGTTAGGCATTGGATGTCTCTAACCGTCCTTGGTGACTCCATCTCGAGCAAGGCTTTGATTTTCTCCGGGTTTGCCTCAATTCCTCGTTGGGATACCATAAACCCAAGGAATTTTCCGGAAGAAACTCCAAAAGCACATTTCTTCGGATTTAGCCTCATCTGATATGTTCTCAAAGTATCAAAGACTTCTTCAAGATCTTCTAGATGACTTCTTCGGACGATACTCTTTATGAGCATATCATCCACATATACTTCCATATTTCTTCCTATTTGGTCTTTGAAGACTTTGTTTACCATTCTCTGATAAGTGGCCCCAGCGTTCTTCAACCCGAAGGGCATTACTTTATAAAAGTAACTTTCTCGATCCGTCATGAAGGCCGTATCCTTCTCGTCCTTGGGATTCATCATAATTTGATTATATCCCGAATAAGCGTCCATGAAGCTCAATACTTCATGTCCTGTTGTGGCGTCGATCAAAAGGTCGATCCGGGGAAGTGGATAGCAATCCTTTGGGCATGCTTTATTCAAGTCTGTGTAATCTGTACACATTCTCCATTTGCCGTTGGCTTTCTTCACCATAACTACATTCGCCAACCAAGTTGGGCATTCTTTGGGTTTTATAAAACCCGATTGCTCTAGTTTCTCCACTTCGGTTCTGATGACAGCATGTTTCTCGAGCGAAAAATTCCTTCTTTTTTGGATCATTGGAATTGCATCGTCCCTGATCCATAAGCTATGTTGTGCAACTCTTCGATCTATTCCGGGCATGTCTTTGGCCGACCACGCGAATACATCTAGGTTGTTTTGGAGAAACTCGGTGAGTTCTTCCTTGAATTCTGTAGGTTGTTCCGACCCGATCATAGTCCCTCTCTCGGGAAGATCCGGATGAAGTTGGATTCGCTCAAGCTTTTCAACTGGTTCGGCTCTCTGCATAGCTTCTTCATCCCGGTCATCCCGAATTTCAATACTCATTGTATTGCCCGATCTCTCGGCTTTTTTGACTTTCTTAAGATAATTCACATAACATTGTCTGGAGAGTCGTGATCAGAAGAGCACTCCCCGACTCCTGCTGTGGTCGGAAACTTCAACTTCATATGTGTTGGAGAAACCACCGCCCCTAAGGCGTTAAGAGTTGGCCTCCCGAGTAAAACGTTGTAAGCTGAAAGGTCCCGAACCACCATAAATGTTGCTTGGACGACTGCATCCCGAGGGGAGGTCCCGATCCTTAGATCCAATTGGATAGTCCCTTCGGATATGGCGGACGACCCGGCGAACCCATATAAGTGAGTCCCGCATGGAGTCATCATCTCGTCTTCAAATTTCAATTTCTTAAATGCTTCATAAGATAGTAAGTCGGCGGAAGATCCCGTGTCCACAAGAACTCGGTGAACTTCTCGATTTGCCAATTTCACTTTGATAACTATAGCATCGTCGTGAGGAGAAGTGACGCCCTTGAGATCTTCGTCGGTGAAGGTTATTGGATCTGGGCATAAGTCATTTCTTCGTTTTCTTGGCAACTGCATCGATCCAACGAACCGTGCCTTTTGCTTCGCCTTCTTAATGGATTCTTCCGTCGGATTTCCCAAAACAATGTAAATGGGGGAAAACTCCCGAGTGTCGGGTTTCTTCTCGGGATTCTTATCTGCCCTCTCGGGACTTTTGGATCTGAGTCTTTTAGTTGATCTAGGTGGGGACTTCTCTCGATCTTGTCGCTTCTTCTGAAGATATTTTTCAAGATGCCCTGCTTGGATGAGCTTCTCGATCTCGATCTTTAGATTTCTGCACTCATCCGTATGGTGGCCGTAGTCTTTGTGAAAGCGGCAGTACTTTGTCATGTTCCTATCTTCGGGTCGGGGTCTTATCTTGCCCGGCCACTTCAAGTTTTCGTTATCTCTGATCTGTAATAGAATTTCTGACCTCTTAGTATTAAGAGGTGTAAAGTCTCCATTGGCGAGTCATTCTTTCCAAACTCCCTTTTTGTCATCTCTTGCCCGAGCATTTGAATTCTGACCTCTTTCTCCATAATTCTTCTTGTCCTTTACGCCTCTTGTGGACTCTTCTCGGGCTTCAATAACTTCTACGACCGTTGCTTGCTTTTGGCATTTCTTAAGAAGTGCTCCATAAGTCCTCGGCTTGTCTTGGAGCAATACCTCGAGCAAACGTCTTTGGGTTATTCCACTCCATAGCGCATTGTACGCTACTGTGTCATCCAACTCTTCTACCTCAATAGCCACTTTATCGAATCTGAGAAGATAGTCCCGAACGGACTCATTTGGTTTCTGCCTAATGGCAAAAAGGCTATCTGCTGTCTTCTTACTCCCGATGCAACTTCGGAATCGGGCAATAAATTTTCTCCCGAGTTCTCGAAAGTTTTGGATGGATCTTGGCGGTAGGCTAGAAAACCATTTTATCGCCGGGCCTTTGAGAGATGCCGGGAAGGTTTGGCACAATAGCTCATCTTCTCGGCCAATAACGGCCATAACAGATTTAAAATAACTAATATGTTCTCGAGGATTGAACTTACCTTCATAGGGAGTAAATGTCGGCATGATAAAGTTCGGTGGAAGAGGTGCTCTCATGACTTCTTCTGAGAAGGGTTCTCTATCAACCACATCATAGTCGTCATCGAGGTCCCGATCCTCAAGCCGTCTCTCCATGGCATCTAATCTTCTCCCGAGACCATGCGCCTCTTGACGCTCTTGCGGAGACCAAATACTTCCTAAATCAGAATATTGGGAAGTTGGTCTATGAGAAGATCCATATTGACTAACCGACCCTCTCGGGTTATTAGATCTAGAATGGCCTCTTCCGTGGCTTTCTCCTTCTTGCTCCCGAACTCCTTCATTTCTGCGCCCTTTTCTGGGTAAATCTTGAGTTTGCCTAAGCCCAGCCAAACGGTGGAACACACTTCCCCTCGACCGATCCTCTCGGGGACGTGGCTCTTTAATATGCACTCCTTGAGATCTTTCTCCAACTCGTTCGGCTGGTCGTCTTGGTATTCTGGGATTTCTTCTTTCTTCATTCACCGGATGTTGCCTATCCCGAGTCTGACGGACGGCTTCACGCCTTCGTCCCTCTTGGGAATTTCTAGGGGGTCCGGATGGTACCCCGATTTGATGGACTAAGCCTCGAACAACTCCTTGGAGTTCCAACATTTGTTGTTGGACTTCTCTTTGCATATTCTGCAAATCGGCCATTGTCGCTGGAATTGGAGGTTGACTCGAACCGCCTTCTCCAAATGGAGTTGGAATAGTTAACGGGGGATTCTCCGGAACTCCTTCTTGACCTTCCTCTGGAATAGGCATTTGTCGATCTAGAGAAGGGAGAGTTTGTTCTTCAACACGTCCGTTTTCTGTCTCCCTTTCTCTCGCTCGAGTGAGAATTTGAGAACTTGTCACCTAAGGTGTGGTACGTCTCGTCATGACTTTTTGTGACGTTTCCCACAGACGGTGCCAAATTGTTGCGTCTAGAACTTCTTTGAGAAGCTGGATATTGAGATGACCACCTTCAGAGCTCTCCAACCAAGTTGGAATAACTGGGATGCCTGCACACACAAAGAAAGCAAGAACGGTCCGGCCTAGTTTTGGCCGGGGAACCGCCTCCGACTCTCAAGTCAGCCTAGGCAACAATAATGGTTCTTGAGAGAGTTCTCAAGAACGTAATGAGTAAGTACTCAGATGAAAGTTCTCGTTACCTTTCTCCATGTAGGAGGTAGGTTTATATAGAAGTTACCTGGAGGCAGCGATTCCTTAAGTTTCGGATCGATAGTTGAGGAGTGAGTGGAGTAGTGGAATAACGGCTCCTTCTTTGTCGCACCTGATAATGCCGTTATGCTGACTCACCTCCCCAATTCTCGGAATAGATATGCTGAGTGTTTACGTGTAACTAACTCTTCTTGACTTAGTTAAGAGAGTCTTCTGAGAAATGCTAGAGTTGGATATAGATATATATTTTTCCCAAGTGTGGCACTTCTCCAACGAATAAATGAACCTGCCCAAGAGGGAGGTGTCTCTCCCGAATGAGGCCCTCGGGACCTTCTTCAAGGAAGAAATCAGACAACCAAGAGGGGTGCATCGTTCCCGAGTGAGGCACTCGGGGACCCTTTATGAGGGAAGAGATGCACCAGCCCGAGGGAGGTGCATCTCTCGGGGGGGGGGGGGGGGGCGTGTTCCCCACAAAAAAAACGTTTAAAAAATAAAAAAAAAAAAAAATAAAAAAAAAAAAAGGAGAGGGGGAAAAAAAAAAAATATATAAAAAAATAAAAGTTGGTTGGTATTATAAAAAAAAAAAAAAAAAGAAGGGGAAAAGGGGGGAAAGGAGGGGGGGGAAGGGGAAGAGAGAGTATTTTTTTTTTTACATTGATAAAAAAATTATTAATATTGTAAATTTTTAAAAATATATTAATTTTTTAATATTTGAAATGTTGAAAGGAAGAAGTAGAAAAAAAAAAAAAAATTAAATGAGTAATATTAAGAAGAAATAATTAAAAAATTTATTTTTGTTTATTAAGTAGAAGAAGAATTTCGGTGAAATATGCTTCGCTCAATCTTCTTTGATGTATCATCCCTTCAATTGAGCTTTGCATGCAGCATAATCTTCATATAATATTGTTGAAATCCCTTCTTCTAGTAGAAGACTGCATGTTTCATGAATGTATTGTATCATTGATCTTAACCAAATATAAAATAGCTAACATTCACTTGAAAATAAATAGCATGTTTGAGATCTAGTTTTATGTAGATCAGATAAATATCTTGCATCTGCAAAACTAGTAAGTTGATATCCACATTCATAAAATAATATCATGTCAATAATTTCTCGAATATACTGAAATATATGTTTTATAACATTTCAGTATCTTCGTATTGGAGAATAAATAAATCTTGTTAATACACTTATAGAAAATGCTACATCCGATTGTGTACTATCAGCAAGATACATTAATGCCCCAATTGCACTAAGATATGGTACTTCAGGACCAAGAAATTCTCCACTGTTTTCTTGGGGTCGAAATGAATATTTTTTTATATTGAGCGATCTCACAACCATTGGGGGTACTCAATGGATGTATTTTATTTAGATAAAATCTCTTCAAAATATTCTCTATATAAGTTGATTGATGAACGAATATTTCATTCGTCAAATGCTCAATTTACAAATCAAGACAAAACATTGTCTTTTCAAGATTTTCATTTCAACTTTCTTAAAATAATCTCTCGCTTTTGGAAACTCTTCAGGAGTTTCGATGATATTTAAATCATCATCATATATACTTATTAAAATTAGATCCATATCCTTTAATAAAGGCACAGTAATAAATTGGATCATTTTTATACTTTTCATTTAGTAAATATCCACTAAGGAGATTATATCATATATGTCATAATCATCTCTGAAGCCTTATTGAACAAACTTCCTAGGAATTTTTATGTGCTTCAGGCATTTTGAATCCTTCAGGGATTTTCATATATATTTCACACTCGAGTGAGCCATATAAATAGGCTGTAATAATATCCATTAGACGCATGTCAAAATTTTCATATACTGCCAGATTAATAAGATATCTGAAGGTGATGATTGCATCCACTACAAGAGAACATGTTTCCATGTAATCAATGCCAGGCATCTGCGAAAATTTTTGTGTCATAATTCATGATTTATACATCACGATTTCATTCTTTTTCTCATTTCATTTTTCGCAAAAAACTCAATTGTACCCCACTGGCTTTATACATTCAGATATTGGACTACAGGTCCAAAAACTTTTATTTTCAAGCGAATTCAATTCTGCTTGAATTGCGTCTCTATATTTTGGCTAATCATTTCTTGATTTATATTCATCAACAAATTTATGTTCAAGATCCTCGTCTTGTTGTATTATTTCAACAATAACATAATATGCAAAAATGTTGTCGACAACTTTATCTTTTCGGTTCCATCTTCTTCTTGCAATGACATAACTAATTGATATCTCTTCATTATTTTCAGGTACTTGAACCTCTTTTGGGGTTTTATAGAAAGTTATGTCTTCAGGATTTTTATAATCAATTGTCTCCATTTTATGACCATCTTGATCATTTGCTCCTTTTTTTTTTCTAGGATTTTATCCTTGGAACCGATTGATCTTTCACGTTTTAAACGTGGTTTAATTTCATTTGCATTGATAGATTGTCCTACTGGGAAATCAATTCTAATTGGAGCATTTACAGCTGGAATATGAGATTTAATAACTCTTAGCTGGTCAGCAAATCTGGCAGTTGATTTATAATATTTATTGCATTATCCTTTGAACTTCAAGTTCACAGTGCTCAGTGCGAGGATCTAACGAGATAATGATAATGCATACAATCAATCTCTTTTTCCAACTGTTTATTCTCTCCCCCTCATGTCAGAAAAACTAATTTATCAAAATAATACTCAGCAAGTATTGCATTAAATAAATCTTCTATCCTTAGCAATATATTGAATTATATAAGGAGATTTATATCCAACATATATTTCCAACTTTATTTTGAGACTCATCTTTGTGCGCAGTGGTGGAGCAATTGGAACGTAAGCCGCACATCCAAAAATTTTAAGATGAGAAATATTTGGCTTCTGACCATAAGCCAATTGTAATAGGGAGAATTTATGACAACATTTTGGCTCGATGCGTACAAATGATGCTTTGTTCTCATAACCAATGGTTTAGCTATTAATTGGAGACATTTAATAAATGATTTTGCTAAACCATTTTGGATATAAACATAAATAACAGGCTATTCAACTGTGATCTCAGTTGTTATATAATAATCATAAAGCCTGAGATGTAAATTCACCAGCATTATCAAGACAAACTGTCTTTATCTTATAATCCATAAATTATGCTCTTAATCTCATTATTTGAGCAAACAATCTCGCAAACACCAAATTGCGAATTCATAATGAACATACATGTGACCACTTTATAGATGCATCTACAAAAATCATATATTATCTTAATGGTCCACATGATGGGTGAATGAGCCCATATATTTCACCCTCTATACGTTTAAAAAACGTAGAATGTTCAATCTCAACTTTAGCTGGTGAATATTTAATAATAAATATTTCTTGAGAACAAACAATACAAGAAAATTCACTTAATTGAAGAATCTTCTGGTTCTTCAATGGATGACATTTGAATTTTCAATAATTTTTCGCATCATACTTGATCCGGTATGGTCCAACCGGTCATGCCAAATAATAAAATTATTGGAATCAATGCTCATTTGATTTACCCAAGCATGTGTTTCAACCATTCGATATTCGTGTAGTACAAATTGGGAGAAATATCTAATAACTTTGTATAGATATTTACTTATACCATTATTTGTAGTCTCAATCTGATAATAATTTTAGTAAATAGCTTTGAAATTTAATAAGTTTATTTGAGACTTACTACAAAATAATGAATTATTTATAACCAATTTTATCTCCCAGATAATAATAGATTAGTTCTTCCGGAGCTTCCAATCAATGTTGTACTACCGATTTTATATGAAAATTGGCTTCCGCATCATCAAATAAGAGAAATATGTATATTTTTCTCTCAGTATAATATGCGTCACAGCATATAAGAGAATATTCACATTCTTCATCAAAATGAAACAAAATATATTAAAATATATATAGAAAGTCAATAAAAAAATTATAGAAGAAAAAGATTAAATTTAAGATAAACTAACATATGAGATGAGATTTGAAGAGAAAAGAATTACATAATCAAATCTTCAACTATTATCTTCAAAGAAGTTTGCAGCATCTAGATATGTAGTATCTGTGAGGCCATTAAAATCATTAATTTTATAGGCAAAAATTGCTCAAGTATCATGATTTTGGAAAATCTAATTTATCTCCACATTATTTTTATTTCTTTAATTAAGGCTTGACAAAGCTTAATTAAATATTGTGGATGCAAAAAATCCCCGCTAGGAGACTCACCCACCACAAGGTGTGCGATGCGGGTCGAACCACCAGTTTATAAACCAGGGTATGCAAACAAAAAATAAAAATAAAAATTTGTGGAGTATGACAAATACATGTCTAATAGCTTTCATACCACATCGGTAAAAAAAATATTATCTTCACTTCTTAAATTGTTATATTGAGAATCCTTATTATTCTCTTATTTACTTCCATAATAATGACGGTAATTATTCCGTCTTTTGCTTCATCCTCTTCTACAGTCATGATCATAATTTTAATTTTGCCTTCTTTCAGGCATATTATGAATTGTTGCATTCACTTCAGGGAATGGAGCAAAACTAATAAGATGAGCTTCACGACTTTTCATTAATAGTCTATTATTTTATTCAGCCACAAATAGGCATGATATCATTCAGAGTATTTCTTAAAACTCCTTTTACAATATTACTATTGTAACAACAAATCTTAAACTTGAAAATTTGCTTGGATATTTTCATGAATAATATTTTCTCCTTATAATTTCAAAAGAGAATTAATTTAAAAAACTATAGAATTGTATTTATTTACAGTTTCAAATCTTGCAGTTTCAAATCTTGCAACTTCATGTGCATCTGCAGAACTGTATTTATTTACAGTTTCAAATCTTGCAACTTCATGTGCATCTGCAGAACTGTATTCATTTACAGTTTCAAATCTTGCAACTTCAAGTGTATCTGCAGAACTATACTTATTTATAGTTTCAAATCTTGCAACTTCATGTGCATCTGTAGAACTGTATTCATTTACAGTTTCAAATCTTGCAACTTCAGGTGCATTTAACAATATTTGTGGTGCAAAGTTAGCAAGCACTATATACAATAAATAAAATCAATTGTTAATGACAAATCACAATTGTTAAGAAAATCTAATATTTTATTATTTGTTTGATTCTTAAATTCAATAAAACACATACCTTTTTATAATGATGCACTTACATTTCAAGATGGACAAGGTAAACTCCATTGTTTACAAAAATGTGCGAGGAGGTCCATCATTCTTTTCACTTTGGAATAGAAAATATAATGATATATAGTTTGCTGTCTTTTTTCTCAAAACGCAATACTTTGAGCGGAGTCGTTCACAATTACTTCGAGCGGAATCGTGTTGATAACGTATTATAAAATAGAGAGAAAATATATTAGATACAAAGAAGAAAGACAAGATGAGTTCAATCAGAACTCATTTATTCAGTTGAATGCATTACATATTTATAGTAGAAGGAGCATCTACTCTGATATGGAAATACAATATATGATTCTTGCACACAATAAGATATTCTTGATATGGAAAGATAGATTGCCGCCTAAGATAAAATGTGCATATAATGGAAATATTGACTGCCAATATTGTGTAATGAGATGGTTGTGATCTTTACCAATATTGCATCCTCAGGTAATTGAGATCTTCAATTGGAAGTACAATCTTTTTGGGGTAATGGACATCCATAATAAATATTATTTATAACAAACACAAGTTTTTTACTACTTGTTAACATTTTTACCATTTTATTTGTGAAGGTTAAGTTTGAAATTTAAGACTTTAGCAACTTTGGTATTTATTTTAATAGAAAATCTAGAAAAATATTTACATGTCTCAAGTGAAAAATTTATAAAAACAAGAAAACAAAGACAAATAAGTAACTTAATTGGATAATTTTTTAGGACAGATAATAATTTGTAGGAAGGGGTATTACCATATCTGCATCCTGTTAGTAATCGGATGGATTCGGATACCCCTAAACGAATATGGACGCAAATTCCGAAGCGAACTTCGATTATCCATTTACACACCCCCACTTGAGAGCCACAACAACTATTATTTTTCTTTTTAATCTTTCTAGAGGAATTGAACTCAATTATGAAGTCTAGGTTTTAAATATCCCACGATAGTGGTTATGCATATTGTACAACCGATACATATTGGATTGCATTAAAATTCATTGGTAGTATGATACAATACTCAATACAGGATGATATGTCTATTAAAATCACCTAACCCGATACGATACTTTAAACCTTGATGAAGTCATCATCAAGGGATGTTGTTCTCTAGTAGAGTGACTACTCCTGTGAGCCCTAAGAGGAGGAGTGGGTTTTAATGTTAGAGGAACCCCCCCCCCCCCCCCACTTGCTCAAAGTTCAAGCTAACCTCGTGAGGCGAAATAAGATCAAGAATTGAAGGAACGGTGAAATGGGGAAAGGAGGGGGAGGGGGACCAAGACCATGAGGGGAGAGGACAAAGAGAGATGGAGGGATGGGTGAACGGTTAGAGATGGGCTAAGAATGGGAAGGGGTATAGGCCATAAGGTAGGCATGCAAAGGGGAAGAGGAACCGGGCCCAAAGGAAGCCCTAAAGGTGGTGAGAAGGGGGGTGAGAAGGGGCCCAAGGGTTAAGGGAATGGCTAGACAAAATGGAGGCTAGGGAAAGAGAGATGGGCTGGGAGCAACAGAAACGAGGGGAGACAGAAGACAGAAGAGGGGAAGGCTTAATGGGCTGAATGGCAGAATGAAGCTGGGAAAAGGGAGAGGGGGGGGGTGAGAATGAATTGGAGGATAAGGGAGGGAGAGAGTAGAAGGGGAAAGAGATCTCAAGGATCTCATAGGAGGCCAGAGGAAAAAGGACTCCACTAGCGAAGGAAACATGGGAGGCGAGGTAAAGACAAGGTTTAGATGGGCAAGCAAGCTTTCCAAAGCAGCAAAAGAACCAAGAGAAGAGATTGAGGCATTAAGAATAGCATCTAAGAGAGAAAGAAACAGAAGGCACATGATTAACAGAGAGGGTTGTAGGGTTTATAGGAGGCGAAGTGGGATTAGAGGATGTTGTGCTAGTAGGGGTAGCAATGGTGACAACAAGAAGGTCAGAGGCTGGTAGGAGAGAAGCAAGGAAATCCACAGAGGCCAAAAAGAGAAAGCGATTCTGCCCAGCAAGCGAGGCAGTGAGAGGAGGGAGCTTGCGGTTAGGATGACTCACAAGTGCGGTGGTGCCTGAAAATGCAACAAGATAAACAATGTGGAGGCAACCAGTTGAACCTCACCTCTTATTTGAAGCAGTGCCCATTTTCCTCCTTAACAAAAATTAAGGAAGGCAATGGGGATCCAACAAATACCTCAATACACAGGCTAGTATAGGAGAGCCAGTCCAATTTGGTTCTAGCCTTCTAGCATCCCAGAAAACTAGGGTTCCCAGAGTGGGATTAGCAAAGATCAGACATTTAGCACACCACTAGTAATTAAAGAGCTAATAATCTCGAGAATGAAACCCAGAGAGGAACCCAGTTAAGATGCATGAAGCTTCTTGTGCCATTTCCCAAGGAACAATGGTTGTTTGTGCTCATGTGATCCTTACTGACTTTGACTTGTTCTTTTTTTTTTTCTCCTTGAAGGGGGAATGGTGATCTAGCATTAGTCCAAACAAGATGGGCTTTGTTCAACAAGGATGAGAACTTGCTTACAAGGTTGTAGAACATGAATTTATCCTACCAATTTGAGGTAAGGCAGCAGGTTGATGGTGTATTTCTTAATTTTTTTCAGTTTCAATGGAAAAGCCAGTGTATGGAGGGTCAAAGCTCTAGAAGAATGTGGTGGTTGGGTTGGAAAGAGCTACTGTTAAGGACATCGCTATTACTCATCTTTGTTGGTGGAAGTTCATACACTTAAATGATGTTTAAGGTTTTGACCCAACAAGAAGAAGAAGAAGAAAAAAAGGATGTTGAGGGTTGTTTGAGACTTCCATTCTGCAATCACCACTTTCACAAGTTTGGTAATCAATTCCCAAAAAATTACACTGCAAATGCATGAGTGACCAAAGGGAAAGGTCTTTGAAATCTTCTTTAGTTATGGTATTCTGATATTTGAATAAATAGCTAGGTATTAAATGAACTTTTTTGATTATCTGATGTGATTTTTTGTATTTTTGTCTACATATAATATTTTTTAGTGAAGAAACAATTTGAAGTTTAAATATTACACATTCTACATAGTTCTTCTCATTATTTATTTAAAGAAATCTCTACTTTACCTCAAAATAATTGGTAACCAAACCAAATAAATAACTAATTTTTTTTTTTCTTTTCATTTCTATGTTAGCTCAAAAAGCAAAGAAGTTAAAACTAAGTTAACTAATGAAGTAGCAGAATTCTTCCCTTTTACTGACATTGAGGTAACTAGTATGCATTGTTGCATACTCTTCTACTAAGCCAAGAGTAAATTAAAGAAGTGAAAAGAAAACTTAGATAGAATGCTAAAATGATAATTTTATCAAATTCCTTCCCCGCATTTAAACAGTAAGGTAAACACACAAGGATATTGGAAAGGAGAGGAGATGGAAACCTTTAAATTTGATATGATATTGGTTGAAAAGAAAATAAAAAAATAAAAAGATATACCACAATTACAAGCAAAATAAAAACAAAACAGGGAAAGAAATTTGAAGAGGAAAAATTTACTTGAAAGAAGTTTGGACAGAAAATCCCAGAATATCATATATATCACAATTATTAGGAAAATTGGAAAACTTTATTATTCTTATTATTTTGGTCGAACAAAATTAGAAAACAAAACAAGGATAGAAAAGAGAAATATTCGATAGAAATCCCAATATCATACTACAATTATTAGCAAAATTAGAAAACAAAACATGGAAAGGGGTTTTAAGAAGGAAGAATTATTTGAGAGAAGATTCGAGGAAAAAAATCCTGAAATATCTTCTACCATTACTAATATGATCGTTGGCAAAAATCTCTCTCTCCCTTTAGTGACCTCTCTTCTATTTGATTTTACAAATTTAGGAAAAAAGTAAAAAAAAGTCTAAAATTATTTTGTAAAGATGTAAAATAAAAAGGTATACCACAAATATTAGCAAAATTAGAAACAAAACAATGAAAAACAATTTTAAGAGGGAAAAATATATTGAAAGACCGTTTGAGAGAAGATCCTGAAATATCTTCTACCATTATTATGATTGTGGGTAATAATTCTCTTTCCTATTTGATTTGAAAAAAATTAAGAAAAACAGAAAATATAAACTCTACAAATAATTTGTGAGAAAAAAAAGAAAATGATAAATAAAATAATAAATAAAATATGACATTTGGATAAAAATGAAGGATACAATAGTCAAAGAAATAATATTTGACATGAAAGAAGAATTTGTGCTTATATATATTGATAAGTGAAAAATAACAACCAATTGGGTCAAACCACGGTCGGCTCAATCACCCGGGTCGGGACCGGTTTAAGAGTTAAAACCCAAAGTATCCTAAGCATGAAGGAACTTGACAATTAAGGAAAGAGACGTGATCCCGTTGAGTTTTGAATGGACAAATCGTGCCTCATATGGAAATCGTAATTAACTCGGATTGAAGGAGAAAAACCCTACGATCGGACGACTATAGATGAGACTTGTGAAAGAATCCAACGGTCAAAAATAGGAAGTAAACCCTATATAAATTAAAGCACAGCACAAAGGAAAGGTAACTGAACATTTCCCTTCACTCTCATCTTCCAATTAAGCTCTGCAACTCGCTAGAGCTCTGTGGTGATGTTGGTTCACTTATTGATTTAAACTTCAGAGGTGGCTTCCCGACAGCCGAGTCGGCTCACATCTAACGTTGTTTTGCAGGAATTCGAGGTGATATGGAGAAAATATGATCGAGCTTGGTTCAGTCATGGTTCGACCCTTGACTCCGGTCGAGATTAAGGGAATTGACTAGTTTCCGAAAGAGCCGGGTTCAGGAGGTAGCTTGCTGAGGAAGAAAACTTAATCAGCTACAAGCACGCCCTAATCCAATACTTATGGAGGAGGTTAATTAACCTAATGACAACAGGCAGAATTCGGCGGCTGTCACTTATCACTTTCAAAAGGATAACCATCAGATGACGATCGGGTTATCCTAGGAGTCCTCTACTAGTCCAAACTAGTAGAAGTCTATCACTCAACGGATTTATCTGTTGAGATCCAACGATTATCCGAAGAAGGCTCATATACATCCAACGAAGAAGATTCAAAGATACACTCTATATAAACATCGCCTCCCCACAAGGGAAGGAACACACACACAACTTAGATGTGTATACTCAGATGCTCACTATCTGAATCGTTTCCAATTATTCACTCCTTAGCTCTGTGTTTATAGCAGAGCCGTTTGTGATTAAGTTCATCAACTGACTTAGCCTTCGGAGGTGGACTCCCGACCCCAGCGGTCGGGCCACATCTGACGCTTTGTTTTGCAGGTCATATGAAGGAGATCTAAGGGCTGAGCATATTTTGGACGCATCATTTGGCGCCGTCTGTGGGAAACGTTTCAGAAAGCCATGGTGACTAGATTAGCGGCAGCGGTAGCAGCTACTGCACAGTGAGATACTGGTATTCAAATTCCTGGAGTAAACAATCCAGATATCCCTCAGGGAAGTCGACCGCTTAAGGTAGATGTCGGTCAGGGAGGTAATAATCCTCCTGAGACACTCCAGCATCAACTGGATCAACTGAAACTCCAGATGTTGGACGTCAGCCAGGCGCTCCGTGCACTGACCAGACATGTGGTGATACCACAAGAGCCTGATCGTCGTGATACGGGAAGGCGCGCATCGCAGCGGAGAATAATTGACGAACAAAATGTCCATCAAAAGTTCCGCGAAGAAGACCGAATACCTAGGAGAACTGAAAATCTCCCTAGACGTGATGATCGGTTCGACGGACCACAAGGGAGTACTACTGACTCAAATACAAGATTGGTTATAGGAGTAAGAACTCACTCGCCAACTATTAGACGAGCTGCTCGTGATGATCGTGATGTTCGTGATGATCGTGTCGTGATGATCGAGCTATTCTAGATGATCGCGCTGTTCGTGATAATGATTACCTTGTTCGGGGCCATGATCGTGTTACTGAAGATCGATCGACGCACATTGGTCAAGAGCTGGCTAATCAATCAGAAGCTCGGGCAATTGGCGAAAGGTAGGATAACTGATGATATCTATTTAGTTATTCGAAAGACTCCGTTTGCTGAGCCCATAGTCGGATATCAGTTCCCTCACAATTTCCGTCTACCAATGTAGAATTTTTTCTACATTCGATGGTTATGGCGATCCTACGGCCCACATCGGTTATTATTAGCAGACTATGGCAGTTGCAGGTAATTCTGATGAAATTCTCTGCAGGGTCTTTGGTTCATCTTTAACTGGAGCGGCACAAAAATGGTTCTCGAAAGTACCATCGGGAAGGATCGTGAATTTCAATGAGTTGGCACGCAAATTCATAGGGCGGTTCCAGAGTGGAATTCAGATCAAGAAGACTCAAGAAACCTTGTTTACTATTAGACAAGGGAAGAATGAATCAATTCGGGAATATCTGAAAAGATTCAACAGGGTTACAATGGAGATAGAGAATTTGGATGAGCAAGTAGCTAAAACTGCCTTGTTCACCGGACTCACTAATCGAAGACTCTTGGAGTTATTACTTCAAGATATGCCTACAACTTATGCTGAGTTGGTACAGAGATGCCAAAAACAAGCGGAAGCCACGGAAATCCTGGACGCACGCTAGGGAGACAATAAAGTCTCCGCAAAAGAACAAAAGGCTTCTTTCGAAAACAAGCAGAAGCCGAAGAAAAATATTCGTGATCGAGTTGGATAGCCCTACCAGGCGTGGCGGCAGAGATCTCTCAACAAAAGTGAGTATACTCCATTAAATACTCCCCGAGCTAATATTCTGAATATTATCAAGAGGCAGAATATCTTGAGGTGGCCTTCGAAGATTCCTTCGAAACCAGGGGAGCAAGATCGAGAAAAGTATTGCCGTTTTCATAAAGATTACGGTCATTATACCAATGATTGTAGACATTTAAAAGTGGATATCGAGAGATTGATATCCCAAGGACATTTGTCCAATTTTGTCAGTAGAAGGCGGGAGGAACCACACGATACAACGGTAAAAAGGGACTGTTCGGTTAGCCCAGATCAACCGAAGGAAGCCCCTAAATCTAAGAAGGGTAAGGAAGTAATTGATGCTACTCGGTCACCGATCCTTACAATTTTCGGTGGTCCCGAGCCTGAATCACTCTGGAGGCTGAAAGCAAAATCAAAATTTGTTGAGACCGGAGAAACGCAGAAGCATAAGAGACCCAATGGTGAGGGTTCAATCACCTTTGGAGAAGAAGATGAGAGAGGCGTTTGTCTGCCTCATGATGATGCCATAGTCATCAAGGTAGAGATTGCACGACGCGAAGTACACAGGGTGTTAATTGACACGGATCTACTGCTGATCTTTTATCTTATGCAGCTTATCAAAAACTTAAGGTGGGTGAAGACTTGATGGAGCCATCATCCACACATCTATATGGCTTTGCAGGATCGTCTATAGTTGCGGAAGGATCGATCTAGTTGGACCTATCAATTGGAAGCTTCCCCAAGGAATCTACCATTCAGGTAAACTTCTTGGTGGTTCGGGATCTCCCTGCTTACAATGTAATTCTTGGCGTTGTTGAAGTTAGGTGCTATCGTTTCAACAAAGCACCTTAAAGTAAAATTCCCGACTGATATGGGAGTTGGTCAAGTTTCATCTGACTAGAGAATTTCGGCAGTGTTATGTGGAGTATCTAAAAGATAAGGAAGGGCCGAGGAAGACAATGGCTTTACCGATTGAAGTACGAGATGATCGGGATGAATCAGAAATGCAAAGGCCCGAGCCAGTAGAAAAATTGGAGCAAATCCAGTTGTATCCCGGTGATGAAAAAAGAGTTACTTATATTGGATCTGAAGCAGTGGAAGAATTCAAAGGGGAGTTAAAGTCTTTTCTCCAGCAAAATAGTGACGTGTTCGCATGGTCTGCAGATGATATGCCGGGAATCAATAGGCATGTTGCAGAACACAAACATTGGTTAGATCCCAAGGTGAAACCAGTGATCCAACGAAGGAGAAACTTCTCCATGGAAAAATATGAAGCCGTTCGAGGCGAAGTGGAGAAGCTGAAGAATTCTTATTTCATTGAACCAATCGAATGTCCCATCTGGCTGGCCAACATGGTGATGGTCAAAAAGGAAAATGAGAAGTGGAGAATGTGTACATATTACACAGACCTCAACAAGGCTTTCCCTAAGGATTGTTACCCGTTGCCTAGGATTGATTTGCTGATAGATGCAACTGTAGGATATGAAACCTTGAGTTTCATGGATGCTTACTCAGGGTATAATCAAATCCTCATGAGTAGGGAGGAGGAAAAGTTTATTTATTATAAAGTCATGCCATTTGGCCTGAAGAATGCAGGGGTTACTTATCAAAGGGCTGTCAACAAAATATTCAAGGATTTAATCGGAAAAAATGTCGAAGCTTATGTTGATGATATGCTGGTAAAGAGCATTGCAAGCGCGAGGCATATTGAAGATTTAACAGAGG
The DNA here is from genome assembly GCF_041222555.1 of Hakea prostrata. NCBI lineage: Eukaryota > Viridiplantae > Streptophyta > Magnoliopsida > Proteales > Proteaceae > Hakea > Hakea prostrata. The sequence goes on from NC_142603.1 coordinate 41,740,530, forward strand.
TATTTTCGGTACTACGAAAGTACCAGATGAAGCTGAATCCGGAGAAATGCGCCTTCGGAGTCTCGTCAGGCAAATTCTTGGGCTTCATGGTATCACAAAGGGGTATTGAGGCTAATCCAGCCAAAATACAAGCCCTGATTGACATGGAGGCCCCCAAAACTGTTCGGGATGTACAATGCTTGACGGGGAGAGTAACCGCTCTAAACCGTTTCATCTCACAATCAGGAGAAAAGTGCCTACCTTTTTTCAAAGCTCTCAAAGACTTAAGGGGAAGCAAGGAGGCAAAATGGAATGAAGAATGTCAGAAAGTTTTCGAAGAACTAAAGGAGACACTAGGAAAACCACCACTATTATCTCGACCCGAGAAGGGGGAAGTCTTGCAGATATATTTAGCAGCATCACCTTCTGCCGTCAGCGCAGTTCTTGTTTGAGAAAAGGACAAGAAACAGTGGCCAATTTACTATGTCAGCCACGTACTACTAGACGTGGAAACACGATATTCTTAGATTGAGAAGCAAGCTCTAGCTCTTATGATAGCAGCTAGAAAACTAAGGCCATATTTCCAAGCACATTCCATTGAGGTATTTACTACTTTTCCTCTTAGTAAAGTTCTTCGTAAACCTAATTTATCTGGAAGAATGGTGGCATGGTCGGTCGAACTTAGTGAGTTCCAAGTAAGCTTTAAGCCTCGAACGACAATCAAAGCTCAAGTATTAGCCGACTTTGTAGTGGAGACTACTGCACCCATGGAAGAAATTACCGATCCCGTTATCCCAACAGAGTGGGAGGTATATGTGGATGGTTCAAGTAACAAAGACGGGGTAGGAGCTGGAATTCTACTGAAGAGTCTAGCAGGATTTATTATTCGATATGCACTAAGATTTGCATTCGAAGCAAGTAATAATGAAGCAGAGTACGAAGCACTAATAGCTGGACTTCAATTGTCAAAAGCTTTGGCAATAGCAGATGTAACTATTTATAGTGACTCTCAATTGGTGGTCAACTAAATACATGGGGAATATGGAGTTAAGGAACCCCGATTACAGAAATATCAAGAGATTGTGCAAATATTGCAGAAAGAGTTTACGAATCTGAAAGTATGTCAGATTCCAAGAAAAGAAAGTACAATGGCAAATGAGCTATCCCGATTAGCCAATGCCAAAGAAAAGAATTTAGACCCTTCGGTCTACATCGAAGAGATAACATTCCCAAGTTATCACGAAAAAGAAATTTCCTACATTGAAGCAGAACGTTGCTGGATGGATCCAATAGTCGAGTATTTGAGAGATGATAAATTACCAGAGGATCCGAAAGAGGCAAGATTAATCAAACTACGATCGACACGATTCATTATGCAAAATGGGAGGCCTGACAGGAGATCTTACTTTGGACCCTTCCTAAGATGTTTGGGCCCTGAAGGATCGGAGTTAGCCCTGGCCGCAGTACATGAAGGAATTTGTGGTGCTCACATGGGTGGTCGAGCCTTGGCACACAAAATTGTGAGGCTTGGTTTATACTGGCCTAAGCTCCTACAGGCTGCTATGGATTACGTTCGCCGATGTAGCAACTATCAAATCCATGCTACGGTATCCAAACACCCAGCAGAAACCATGACTTCGATTCTAGATCCCATCCCTTTCGCGATGTGGGGAATTGATATCATGGGCAAATTCACCAAGGCGTCGGGCGGAAGAGAATATCTCATAGTAGCAATAGACTACTTCACCAAGTGGGTTGAGGCTAGCGCCCTGGCAACCATCACTGCAAAAAAGGTGGAGAAGTTCATACTCGAGTCGATTATATATCGGTTCGGGATGTCAAAAATAATCATGACCAATCATGGCACCCAATTCGATTGTCCTCAGTTTGAACAATTTTGTGCAACTTATTTGATTGAACTTCGTATGTCATCAGTGGCATATCCCCAAAGCAATGGTCAGGTAGAGGTTACAAATCGGACACTACTTGAGGGAATAAAGAGAAGACTCGAAGCTGATAAAGCCTTATGGGTCGAAGAATTGCAGAATGTCGTGTGGGCTTACCGAACTACGGTTCGGACACCAACAGGAGAATCTCCTTTTAACCTGGCATACGGATCTGAGGCATTAGCACTTGTGGAGGTAATGGCGGGAACACTACGGGACAGAGAATTCGAAGAAAAAGTGAATGAACAAGGACTGCTTGATAGCCTTGATTTGTTGGACGAGGTTCGTACAAAAGCAATAGCACGAACTCAACATTATCAAAGGAGAATAGCGTAATATTACAATTCCCGAGTAAAGAACCGTCGGTACACAATAGGAGAAATGGTATTGAGAAATACCTTAGCTTCAAATCCACGCCATCAGAGGAAATTGGACCCTTCATGGGAAGTGTCACACCCCACCCGCCGGTCTCGGTTACCCGCTCGACAACCCGTGGGTGTGATCCATCACAAGATCCAAGGTTTTAGTCTATCAACAATATTTAAGACAAATAAAGATAATCAAGAGCAAAGACTATTCAATAACTGAATTAAATGAATTACAGGAGTCCAAAATACTCCAATAACAATAATAAAGGAAAGAAATAATGAATAAAATGAATGAAGGTTTCAGAGGAAGTAAACAAAAAGGTTATATCAATTTCTTCCCAGTTTCATTTTCTAAATCTAAAAAGTGTTTTTCATGGATCTCAAAGTAAGGTGTTCTCCAATTCAACTCTATTTGCCGAGCAAACTTTATGACCACCCTCCGCCTTTGATCATCAATAGGTGCGATAAGCGCACCCCATGCAGCTACAGGAGCTCCCGCACATGCTATTTCCATCTCCCACTGACGGTGCCACATCTTCTTCATACGGGATGGTTCCTTCATAGGAAACCAGTCCATCTTCCTGTAAAGTTCATTCTTCTGTGCAGGCTAATAAACAATACAAAATAAAGACGTGAGTTCTAGAGAACTCAGTAAGAAACAATCACAATCCCATCAATCATCCAACAATGCCAAGATACATAAATAATATGAATGAATGCAAAACATGAATGATACTATGATTTCTAACTATGCAGGTCTCTAATAGTTGACATGCTTTAAGTTATACACCAGCCCTTCTCTGGGTAAGTCTCATCACTCTGATCCGGCAAGGAATGGCTACCTCTGTAGGGATCCTGGGAAAAAGGGGAAAGTCCACACCTGGCTCTCAATTCCATGGCTGGAGGTTAAGTCAACACTCTCTTACCAAGACCATTGGTAATGAGTACTGGCGCATGTCGGGGTTTCTAATCCAATGCAAGGTCTTACTGGTTACATGTCTACATGAAGTCCAGATACATCCCCTATGGCACCAACCAACTCGGTTTAGTATCCTTCGCAACCTAGGAGAAAGAATCCTCATGGACTGGCTACTGCTGTTGGACTCCACTCCTTAACCCTATGGTCATCCACATATTATTGGGGTGGATGCTCTCATGATTCCTCATGACACCCGGTCCGATCCTTGGACATCCATGAGCCCTACCCTAACATATGCAACCCTACCATTTATATGACTAACAGTGGACCAAAATGTCACCTCACTGCCATCACGGGTCACTCGGTTTCAATCCCCCTACCGAAAGGGTAGTAGCATGTGGGGTACCTAACCATGCAATCTAGATTCTACCTAAATAATGCCATCAAATAGTAAAGACAATGCTGGAGACATCAGCAGGCATGTGTCCCAATCCATAGCCTTCTGATATCCCTAGCTAAGATATCCCAAAATAGACACCTCATCCATCAGAACCATATACCAACCACCATCAATACATAACACTCATAATTAACACAATATGTATATAAGTAAGACAAACATCAGTAAAGTAATATGATTTCTATGTAAGACATATAAACCGCATCATATATAAAGAAATATGATTTCAAATATACACTAGATTAACATATTATAAGTCTATTCAAGAGACAAGATGAATTGTCCTTACCTGCATATAATAAGATTGTCCGTAAAATGAAATCCGATAACAATTATATGACTTTTCTTTCAAACAATGTTTACCTATATACAGGGTTACAGTAACATATAAGTTTAATGAATCAATTTGAATCAGAACCAAAAACCATTTGGTCTCTGTTTACCAGCCGGTCGCTTGGGCCGGTCGCTTAGGTTGAGCGACCGCCACTAGTGACCGCCCCAAAAACAGTGAGTTTCAATCCGAAACTCAGGCCTTTGATTACTCATTTTCAATCCGAATTTCGAGTAATCATGATCTAAGTCTCGAATCTAACGCTCCCTAAGCCAAAAGGGTGAGGGAAAACTAACCATTACCATCAATAGATTACCCATAACTCTCCCCTTGACTGGATTAACCTTCTCACGAAAACAGGGTTTCGTTTACGGTTAATTCATCTCAAGTAGATTAAAAAGAGAGTTAAAATATCCAAGGGGGTAATCACAAAGACGAGGGGATGGGTTAATACTAATTTAACGGACAAAGAGAGTAAAGAACGAAGGATTAATTCAATACCTCACGCCAGAGAGTCAGAGAAGGAAAGGACTGATCTTCCAAGTCACTGCCAGCACTCCAGAGTCTCTTTCGGATCTTCCCCACAGCCGTCTAACCTCCCAAATAAGCAACCACGAATAAAGTATTCGTTAATTAGACGAAGGTTGCCTTTTATAGAAGTCAGGGGGCAAAAGAGGGCAAAATTCCCTAAAACAGACCGGGCGGTCGCTCAGAGCCGGTCGCTTGGTTTGATCGACCGCCATTAGCAACCGCCCCCATGTAATTTTCCATACAAAGGTGCTTTTGCTAGGGGGTTGATACCCAAGGCCAACCTAGCCCTAAAGAAGAGATGGGGGAGATCTTACCTTCATTCCGGACATCTCCGAACAACACCTGACTTTCAGAATTCCAAAATTCAACCAAGGCAGGCTCTTCAGATAAAGGATCCAGATCCATGGGTCCAGGGTATGGATCATGGGATTCAATCCGGACACTCCACAAGTTCACCCGACTAGACCTTCGGGTTCTCGGACCTGAAATACGGATCTCGGGTTAGAAATATGGGGGTTGTTACAGGAAGGACCATATATGGTTATTAAACCGGTGGGTTCGGGGGCTTATAAGCTGAAGAACGTAACAACCTAGAAAGAGTAGGATCGTTCGTGGAATGCCAGGCATCTGAAGAAATATTATCCCTGAAGATTATCATTTTCGTTCACGATGTAACACATTTTCAAACTCAATCAATACAATTTTCAGTTTTCAACATACTGTCTTTTGATTGGGGGCATCATACAACACATTCAAGGAGCAGATCCAGCGATAAATCAAAAGGCATCGGTGTAAAAACCGTGTGGGTCCTTCTACAAGGCATCGGTTTAAAACCCGAGTGAGTTCCTTCTCAAACTTATTGAATTTCTTCGGAAATCCTTAAGTAAATGTATCGGTGTAAAAACCGTGTGGGTCCTTCTACAAGGCATCGGTTTAAAAACCGAGTGAATTCCTTCTCAGACTTATTGAATTTCTCTCGGAAATCTCTAAGTAAAGGCATTATAAGACCTACTGCAACAATGACTCAAGTGACTGGCAAAGTTCAAAGATGAAGTTCAATTCTTTATTTCTTTAAACAACCAGAAGAGGCCAACCTTTACAACCAGCATATGTATAAACAAGTGTTGGGGTACAATCTTCGCTCGGTCAAAAACGAAAGACATCATCAAAAAGCTCAATAAGATTGAAAGAGCTTTGCCAGAGGCAACACAGGTTCAGGAAGAAGAAGAAGAAGAACGGGGTTGGGAAAACATATATTATCATTTGTTTTTCCCCCTTAAGGATTGCAAAGCAAATCCTCTGCAATTCCATACTCTTTATCCGGTTTTGCCGGAAGAAGCCTGATCTCTGATCAAACTAGCATTCAAGGCAAGCTCTTCATAACTAAATCCTTGGAGAGGAGCATAAGGGGAGAATCATCTAGATAATGCATAATATCCGGATCTGGAGCTGGAAGGTCGATCGTATCCTTGGACGAGTTAGGAGGGGGAAGACCCAACTTTGCAAACACTTCAGGATGACAACTGGCGTTGTAGAGAGTCGTGTTGAAATAAGGATCTCTCTTTAATATTGATTCCCATACTTTGTTTTCGCCATCCCGGTATGCCTGCAAGTTATAAGCATTCAGCATGTCAACAAAAGGCTTATTGTGCAAATACTTGAAGATGCAAGCTCTGCGAACATCAGTTGGAAGGGATTCGGGCAAGGGAATAACAACTTGCCTTTGGGGTAACGCTTTAGATCCTTTCGCCCCTGACTTTCCTGCTCCTCGTTCCAGCCGCTGGATCTTCTCCCTGGCATCATCCAAATCCGAACGGAGATGTTCGATCACAGAATTCTTCTCCTTTGCAACCTCCCAAGCTAGGTTTCCAAGACGAGCAATTTCTGCGTCTTTGACTTTGGAGTTCTCCCGAAGCCTGGAAACCTCATCACTCAGTCTACTGAGTCTAGAGGCTACTTCCACTTGGTTGTGGAAGTTACCAGTGAGACTCCTGCAACAACTTCCGAGTTAGGCATGAGCAAAAGAAAAATATTTAGAACAAAAAGGAAATGAAGAAAAACTTACATCACCAGAGACTTCATAAAGTCACTATCTGGAATGGTGGAAAGCGTTCTGCTCTTGGCAGGCATTTGAGCAGTAGTACACCACTCCAGTGCCTTGTCAAACTCGCTTGACACCAAGACAGACTTCTTCAAATAACAAGAAGGATTAGCTACATCAAGAGAATGATGAGCTACATCGAGAGAAGGATGAGCTACATCATCTGCCAACCTAGGGCGCTTCCTAGTGGCAAAATCCTTCAGCTCCAGAGAAGGACAGGAGGAGGATGCCAAACAAACATTAGAGTTGGAAATAGGAGCAACACTTGTTGAGACTGCACCTTTATCATATGCCAACATAGTTGCCTCAGATGTCCGAAGGGTCTTCATCAGGGGATCCCGGACGGTTTCTCCAGCAGGGGCATCAACAGTACAAACAATGACGGAGGGAGCCACATCCTCCTTGGAAGACCAAGCGGTTTCTTCAGGTAGAGGGAGCGTAGGAGAAACATCACCAGGAACTGTGGGAATCTGATATGAAGATTCACCAACAGTAGTCTCCTTACGTTTAGAAGATTCACCGGATTCAATCACCTCAGAAGAAGCAACCTTTGTCGGTACAGGGGTAGTTTTCTTGCAAGAATTTGCCCTAATAAAGTCCAAGTTAATTCTGGGAGGCACTGCAAATGCAAAAAGGCAGTGTCAGTACAAGAATCCAACAACATACAGAAAAAGGGGAAACCCTAGGTCTCTGTTAAGCATGAACAATTTAGAACTTCCTTAATAAGTAAACCCAAAGTATGAATACTACGGAGTTTACTCAGGGAGAAGAAGAGATGAAGATTCGTGGCAAAAGACTTACTTTTTCAACTTCTGATCAAAGAAGGTGTTGAAGGACAAGAGTATGAGGAAGACAGAATGTCTTTTTGCAAATCTATCAGACAGAAATTTTGGTAGATAGCAAGATGAGGGTGAAGTACCATTGAGAGGTTTAAATAGCCTTAAGATGTGATGCGATGGTTGAAACCCCAAAGTAACCAAGGGACAGGATCGAAGAGACGCTTCGAACTCCTCAAAACGAAGGATCAACGGTCAGGGGATAACATCGCTTCAAATTCAAAATTTGAAGGCTGATCAAAGCTTCCAGGTGGAAAAATATTCACCTGGTACGAAAACGAGATCAACCGTTGCACCACATGAAGTATTAAACTCCTTGGGAGAAGTGATTAGCATACGAATAAACTCCTTGGGAGAAGTGATTGGCATACAAATGCAGGAAAACGTTTGGACTTCGCAATAAGTAGTAGAACGTTTGGGAATAAATGTTATGAATACATTTCTCCCGAGCACATCTCTGTGATATCCCGAACGATATCTCCAATTAAAGTACAAGTTACTTTGCAAGATTAACTTATATCATTTATGTCTTGACTTAAAGACGATATTTTGGGATATGAGACGAAGAAGCATTATGGCAATCATTGGAAGAGTTCGAGAAAAAAGATTGATTTCTATTTCATCAATATCGTGGAGGGCCAACCCTTACAAAAAAATATATATATACATAGGGGATTTGGTTTCCTATGTTTCTTCTTCATTATCGACCGAGGAGTGTTTATCAGGATCTCTTTCCGAAGCAGGCTGTGAAGGTTCTTCGGGAAGATGCGGTGAATCAGCAAGATACTCCTCAATATTTGGGTCCGCAGGAATAGGATCCTCCTCTTCAAAAACCCACTCCGGGAAGGCCAACTTAAGCTTCCCGAAGATTTCTTTGTGGCATACCTCTCGAAAGGGAGTCGTATCGAATGAAGGGTTAGATCCAAGGATCTTTTCCCAGACGTCATTCTGCCCCGCTTGATAAGCTTGAAGGTTGAAGCAACCCATTAATTTGGTGAAGGGAACACTGTTTAGATACTTCCGGATGCATTTCCTCCAAAGGTATGGCTTGATATGTTCGGGTTCGCTGGGAACTGCCATTTTTGATAGGCGCTCATTGTCCAAGGACTTAAGCTCAAGGCTCTCGCCGAAGGCAATAGCCTCCTGTTTATGCTTCCTGGCCTCACGTTCAGCAGCGTGGACACGAACATTGGACGAGTCAAGTTCCTTCCTTAAGGAATTCAGCTCCTCATAGTGCTTTCTCCTTTAGCTCCTCGGCTGCCTTCTTCAGCCGGTCAACTTCGGAATTGGCCTTGGCCAAATTCTCTTCGCAGGTCTGTAGCAAGGAGCCGTTACTACCGACTTGGCTCAAGGCCTCCATGTGTAGATAGAAGCTCAACACAGAATTCCTAAGAAGACGGGGAGATCATCAGAAAATCCCGGAGAGGATTACAGGGCAATAGGCAAGGGATCAAGAAAATTAATACCTTGTGGAGTGACTAACAAGAACGTCATCCTCCAGGGCTTCAAAGGCCTGATGATCGGCAGGTAAAAGACCAAGAGAGCTCCATTCGGCGGCCTTCTCAGGGTCCTGAGTTGCCCGGTCAGTCCGCGTCAGCGTCCATTGAGGCATGAAGATCTCCTCAGAGTCTTTATTCTTTTTGGATTTCTTTGAGACGAAACATCCGGCTGGGTCATGCTTCCTTTTGGATCGAGTAGGAGAGGGGAGGTCTATCTCCTCCACAATTAGTTTTTTTCCTTTTCCCGAAGCATCAACTACTGGCTTCAGGTTCCTGATCCCTTTATAGGAAGGGTTGGGGGGAGGCACAAAAGATACTTGTTCTGCAGTCAAGGCTCGAGGGGACCGTCCTTTAGCAGTCACAACAGCCTTGGCAGCTTTTATCCGAAGACTTTCGGGATCCATCCTTGGAGGCACTACAAGGAAAGGCAAGAGTCAGAGTTAAAAGAATTCTCAGTATCTTCAGGGAAATAAAAAATGACAGATACAGAGCTCACGTTTGGCCAACCCCCAATATTGAAGGATGGAGTTGTACTCCATCTCATACCCATGTATCTCTTGATACCATGGAATTGACTTGATCTTCCTGACAGCCGCTCTGTCTTCTTGGGATAGAGGAAGGACCCGGTTACCCTTAGAGTATGAAGAGTATTGCTTCCAGACGATCGGGAAGTTAAGGTCAGATTGAGGCTTTTGACAGAAGAAATATCACTTATGCCACCCTTTGTGATTAGAGGGGCAAGTTCCTTTGGCAAGAATGCTGCATGTCCAGTCAAGTTCTACTTTGTTGCGCTTAGAAAGCACAACCCAACCGGGAGGATGGGAGATAGAAAGAATGTGAAAATGTACGAAAAGAGGAACAGAAGGCGTGATGCCAAGTTCAAAACATAATCCCAAGAAGCCGACGATGAGATGCTAGCTATTGGGAAGAAACATTCCGGGACAGATGTCCCAATGATTTAGAACAGCTGCAAATAAAGGATTGAAGAAAGGAAAGCGAACCCCGCTTTCCAGTGCATCTATATACAGGGAAAACTTCACCCGGAAGGGTCGAATCAACTCTCTCATCTGATTTGGGAGCCCTAAGATGGTACGAGGGAGGAAAGCCAAAACCCTGGACAGCTAAAGGAAGATTTTCCTCATTATAGGAGGAAGCTACAGAATCAGGTCCACCGGCAAATTTGATGGATTCTTTTGACCGCACAGAAGACTCAGCAGTCGCCTTAGGAGTCATGGAAGGTCCGGACTCAAGATATACATAAGAAGTCTCAGTTCTTTCTTCTGCTCTTTGTTGGCTAACTTCTACGAAGTCACGCCAAAGAGCAGTTAGGGTTTTATTGTCACTATTCGACTGCTCGGAGGGGAGAGAAACAAAGGCCTCATTACTACTATCACTTTTACCCGCTTGGCACAGGGGAAACCCTATTTTCTTCCATTACTAAAAGTGTGAAATCCCACCTAATCCTAATCTTGCTGCTGTGCCAAATCCATACCTACCATATGCATTATTCGATTTATTCTCTGTCGTATGAGTTGCCTAGTTTCATTTGGTAGAAGTTTACCCCGAAGCTGATCTATCCTCTCTACGATTTCTTCTTGTGCCTTCTATTCCCTTTGATAGGAGGGTGATCTTAAGTCATTCCCATGACTGATCCTTCTATCCCTGCTGTTCTAGAGTGGATCTCCATACACCCTATAACCTTGTGAACTCTCCACATGATGATTTCTAAGAGAAATCAAGTGTGATCTTCATGATTTGTTACTCCTTCTAATTGTTTCAAGACTTCAAGCTTTTCATCTATGGTTCCTCAATGAAAGGTTAATAATCTCTCATGTGTTGTATTGATCCACTCTTACTATGTTTTATCCTTTGTGATTGAGATTTAGAAGAAGATGTTGCATCCTTGCAACCATCCCTTATACAATCTCCTTTCATTCATATGGTTTTATGATCTTCATATTGGTCTTTGCCATGATCCTTGTGAAGTCTTCATGAAGCCATTATCATACTCTAGATTTGATTTCAAAGCATGTTAGATTTATTCCTTGTTTTCTTACAAAAGAATTATTGTTAATTGTTTTCCGTTGATTTTGGGAGAAGAAAGTCAAGGTAAAAGCGATGTATCTCCATCTCCTTCAAAAACCTAGTACTCCCCCAATTTCAAGGACGAAATTATTTTAAGGGGGGGGGGGAGAATGTGACATCCAGCCCAAACCTAGCCCGGACACCCTATTTGTTTTGGGGTGAAGAAAGACTTGTTTGTTATTAGACCTTAAAGTTGGACTTTGATTTCAGGGTTATTATCTTTGAAAGCCTTAAGAAGTCATGCCAGACCTTTCCTTTAGGGTAGACCTGTAATATCTGGCCTTATCCTAACCATGACCTGGTCTAGAACCTGTTATGTTTGTAGGTCTGAAGACCCAAAGTGGGGGAAAAGATACTTGTGGACCATTTTGATTGTTGATTTGGTGTTGGAGCCCAAGCCCTTGGACATTGACGATGATGCCCCTCACTTGAGAGCATTGTCAGTGTTAATTTTGAATCTGCGCACCGAAGAGGGGTGAATTATTTGAAATACCAAATGAACTCCTGTGATCAATCCGAATATATTTCCCAAAACTAGACTTCTTGATGGACTTTTAGGAGAAAACCCCACTTAATTTGACCCCATATAGCCCCCCAAATCCCTGTCCGAAGTTGCTGAACTATGTTTGACAAATCCTGCTTGCTCATCAAAGAAGGTGAGCTTATTTGGTGGACTTAATGAACTCCCATGCTTTATCCAAAGGTATTTCTGGAAACTAGACTTCTTGATTGACTTTTAGGAGAAAACCTCACTCAATTTGACCTTGTATAGCCCTCCGAATCCCTGTTCGAAGTTTCTGAACTATTTCTGGATTTTCTGCTGAAACCTGTTACCTGTTTTGGTCGATCCTTTTGGTCGATGCCATCAACCAAGACCATCGACCAAAGTTACCCAGAATCAAGAAAAAGATGCTTTTTGGATATTCCTTCATCTATTTAAGTGAAACCTAGAACCTAAAACGATATTTTACTCATTTCAACACCTGAGAACGTGGGAAGGCTCCTCTTAGGCTCCTCTTTGGCTTGGGTGATGATCTTCTACAATAATCATTGTCTCTTTTCTCCAACTATCATCTTCCAAGGTATGATTCTCTCTCTCTCTCTCTCTCTCTCTCTCTCTCTCTCTCTCTCTCTCTCTCTCTCTCTATCCTACCCACTTCTCTTCTTCTTTTTACTGATGAGACCATGGCCAAGGTGCTGCAACCTTGCAAACACCTTGCCATGAACGTCTCTTCCCATTTATACTTGCTTTTCCTTCATTCTTGCTATGCCTCACTTGCATCTTGATCCTCACATATACATTACCATGATTCCTTGCTTAACAACTTGATTTCTTATACTAAACTGAGATGTGGAGTATGATTAGTCTAATCTCTGGCTTGCAAATGATTGTAATCATGTTCCTAACCTATTCCCCAACTAATTCTCTAGCTTCCCTTTCAATTCCATTAATTTCTCATGAATGCTAGGATTCTTGTCTTTAGAACATAGGACCTCAATTTGGGGGTTTTCATTGGACCATTGGATTGTGATAATACTTGCTAGGTAGTGTTCTTACATTGTTATTAATCATCCCTCCAAGTTTCAGATCGATCCGAGCCCCGGAAGACCCATTTAAGACCAAAATCCACTATTCTGCCCCAAAGAGAATTTTGGTCGATCCTTTTGGTCGATGCCATCAACCAAGACCATCGACCAAACTTGTTGCTGACAGCAACCTTGCTCCGTTTTGACCCGTTCGACCTCCGATTTTCCCGATTTCTTTTCTAACCTTTCATTTATGTTTGTCTAGGGTCTTATTACCATCTTTGGATCATTCTTTTGAGATTATTGGATTATCATCATCGTGACTTAAGGTAAGGACGGTTGTTACCATAACTACATAGATTATGTGATTCTTGCTTCTATGTTAGAGACTTAGTAGATTTACCTTCTTTATAGTATTTCCTAAAGAATATGACTGTTATAAGTACTTCAAGTATAGTAGTGCCATGTTTACATATTCTTTTGTTATCATGATTATTTATTCTTAATAAATTCATATGTAATTGATCATGTTATGGTATGTATCTTTCTATATGATGAAATGTCATTTATGTATGATATGATGGAATTGAGAATGTGATTGAATAGGTATGATTTGGGATTGGGGAATGTCCTATTGACAATTCTGTCCTTGGACATCGGAGAGAATAGTATGGGATGTTCTCCGAAGATACCCATCGACGCTTTCCTGGATCATTGGATGACATACATAGGACTTGTCTAGATGTATGGCTAGGATGTCCCTGTCGTATCAGACCCGAATCGGAAGGGCATTGAGACCGAACGACCCGTGGTAGTGTATGGTTTGATGGGCGCTCTAGGCCGGTAACCAATCTGGTAGGGGACATAAACCATGCTAAGGATACCCAAAAGGGGCCATTTATTGGTAGGGTTGCAAATGGCTAGACTTGGGCTCACGGGCACTCAAGACCGGTACCAACCCGTGAGAGGACGTGAGAGCTTCCCGTTTACTATTTGTGGATGACCATTAGGGTTAATGAGTCATTAATCTGGGATTACGCTGACTCTAGTGTGAAGGATACCGGAAAGGATCCGGGATGGGAGGAATGGACGTATCTGGATCTTAGTTGATACGACTGTTAGATGACTTGCATTGGGCTAGGCTTTACTGTGACATATGCCAGTACTTATACCAAACGGTGATGTGAGAGAGCGGTGAACGATTCCCTTACCATGGTTTTTGAGATGACTTTACCGAAATTCCCTAGCAGACCCAAGATATCTTGTATGATTGAGGGGGAGTGACTATCAACCCAAAGAAGTATGGTGCTATGACTTAAAGCATGTCTACCATAGAGATTAGCATACATAGAGTTAGAATCATAATTGCATCATGTGTTTCATCTCATATTGCATCATGCAATGTTTTGTATCATGTATCTATGTTATTGTGGAATAACCTGCCTTGCTGAGTTCTTTTGAACTCACTCCTTTTTGCAACATTTTTGTTAGACTCTACTGCAGGTACCACCATTGTAGACTATGATGGTCAACGCTCTGAAGACCAAGTTGATGACCCGTACCCCACTGGTCACGGTGTACAAGTTGATAAAGACCAGTAGTCTGAGATTGGGACTTATCTGGAGCAGTTCGGCCTTTGCACTTGTGTGCTAGTGTTGGGATATCGTCCCATTTTCTTTTTAACCTTTTTGTTAATTTGTTGAGACCGTAGTTTAGTATGTTCCCTTGTCATGTTGGGAACCGGTTGTAACCTTTGATTTTAGTCGATCTACCTTCCGCTATTATTATAGGATGGGTTTCCTCCCTCCTTTTCACACTTTGACTATTTATCCTATTTGTATCATTTCCGCACTCTGATATTATTTGTGAAACCTTCTGAGATCTTTCATAGACTTTTATTATTAAATTATTTGAATACAAGGAATTGTTCTTGCTTTTGATTATATTATTGTGCTGGCTATGATCGTTCCTAAACTTGATCGGCAGGACCGTGATTCACTCCCTGGGTAATCCAGATAGGGTACCCCCTTGGTGGATTTAGGGTGGGATGTGACAGATGGTATCAGAGCCCAAGTTTTTGGACAATCATAACCACAGAACACAGCAATGGAAGCATCCTTGAGTCATAGACCAGAAGATGACTCAAATTTTCTTAGAAGTGAATAATAGAAAACTTGGATTAGAAACTTGAATAAATGAAGCATAATACATCTTGGTTGAATAATACACAATAATTAAAGTTTATGACTTGTACTTGGGTTGTAGTTATGGTTAGAGTTAAGTTGTCAATTTTAAGTATTGTGTTTGTGTTGTGAGTCGTGAGTTGGGTATTGAGTTGAAAGTTGTCATCGTGAGTCGTCCTTGTCAGTGAGTCTTTGTTGTGAGTCGCCTGTTGTCATGAGTTTGAGTTGTGTCCTCATCATGTGTTGTCATATGAGTCTGAGTCGGGAGTCGTCATTGGGAGTAATGGTCGTGATGAGTTATAAGTCATAACTAAACATTAACAATTTCTAATGCAATAAAAGAAATGCATAATGTACAATAACATAAGTGAAACAAACCGAATTTCATTAATCACATAGGAGATTTTTACAAGTCTAAAAGGATCTCATTCTCGATTGGTCATAAAGGTTGTATGGACCTCACCTCATCCTCTAGTGCCATCAAGATTTGGTTGTATCCGAAGTATGCTTCCATGAAGCTCAACACTTCGTGCCTTGCTGTAGTGTCACTAAGCAAATCAATTCGAGCTAGTGGATAGAAATCTTTAAGAAAAGCCTTGTTGAGGTCTGTATAATCCATATACATTACCCACTTCCCACTGGCCTTTTTCACCATTACCACATTGGCTAACCACTTGGGGCATTCAATTGGCAAGATGAACCCAGATTTCGCAAACTTTTTGTTTCTATCTAAATTGCTCGCTGTTTTTCGGTGGAGAAGTTTCTTCTCTTCTGAATCACTGGGGTTACCCCCTGTTGATCCACAGGTGATGCTTAGCAATGTTGCTATTGATTCCTAGCATATCTTTAGCAGACCAAGCAAATACATCCGCATTCTGAGCCACGAAAGACGTTAGCTCCTTCTTGAAGTCTTCTTGCTACTCCGAACCAATATTAGTTTCTCACTCTAGATGCATAAGACTCAAAGGAACCTTTTGCAATTTTTCAACCGGTTCTCCTTGTTGCATTTGGCTCTCATCTCTGTCGTCCTGCACTTCAACAATGAGAGCTATTCCTGCAAGTGGAGTTGCTGGCTACTTTCGGATGAAATTAAGGTAACATGTCTTGGACTGTTTTTGATCAGTCTTGCAAACTCCCACGCCTTCAGCTATTGAGAATTTTATCATCATATGTCTGGGAGAAATATTGCTCCCATCGCAGTTAGCTTTGGGCAACCCAGGATGATGTTATGAGATGACAAGTTGCCCACAACCATGAACATGGTGGGCAAAGTCACTTGTCGAGGAAAAGTTCCCACAATTAAATCCAACTATATATTCCCTTCTACAGTGGTGGAACTTCCTGCAAAGCCATAGAGCAAAGCTGTGGTTGGTTGGAGTGCCTCTTGGTCAATCTTAAGCAGGCAGAAAGCATTTAGAAACAAAATGTCTGTTGATGATCCAATGTCGACCAAGACTCTCTATATCATGTGATTCGCCAACCTAACCTTGATCACGATGGCATCCTCATGTGGAGTATAAACATCCACCAGCTCCTTTTCAATGAAAGTGATTGGTTCACTTTGAACAAAGCATGTCACTGCTGAGGGCTCACCAACGCTATGAGCTTATTTTGCCTTGCTTCACCTCCATCGGATTCGTCGGTATCTTCCCTTCTTGAGCACGTTCGGGAGACTGATATCCTCGATCGGGTTGGTTGAGGATGACTTTCTCCCTGGTTCTCTATCTCCTCCCGACGACTTCTTTAGGGTAAGGACTTCGTCTTAGATGGTACCGAAATACGATCTAAGGCACTGATCCTAGTCCCGTTTGGCGTTTGCTGACGATTGTTACGTTCGGCATGGATTGGTCTCTGACCCTCGGTTTGTCTACCTCTCGGGACACCCCTTCTTTGTCGGGATCCTCTAACAGTCTGGAAGGCTTTTAGCAACCTTCCCACCCGAGTATTGCGTCTTGGTCCTTGTTCGATTCCAATTTGATGGACCAAGTTACGCAACACTCCCTGCATCTCGAGCATGCCCTTTCGAAGTTCATCTACATCCGTTGTAGTAGCGTGCCCTTGGGGACCTTTAGATGTTCCCTCTCCATGTAGATTTTGTTGAATCAGGTTGTCCTTAGGACGATCCTGTTCCACTCGAGGCGACCGTTCGACCTCCTCTTCATGACGTGTTTGATCGTCCTAGTGATGGTCATCCCAGATAGTTTCCTGCCGAGTACGTCCATTGTTTGCTCGTCTCACCATGACTTTGGAAATTGTCGTTCCCACAGACGGCACCAAACTGATGCGTATCAGTTATATTGATGCTGCACCCGACTGAGCCCCCTTCAAGTCAAAGACGATGAGTCCTGCAAAAAGAGTTAGACGCGGGCCGGCTAGAGTATCGGGCAACCGCCTCTGATGGCTAAGTTAGATAGTGAACAGTCTAAGATCTCGTGCAAGGATTACACAAGATTATACTCATAATGTATTGGATGCTTACCGGAGGAGTATGTCCCTCTTCTTATATTGTTAATGTTACCTTTTATGCATTTGGTAAGTCTACCCGACGGAGGCTGTTGTTTCTCCTAAGATCACGCCTTCTTGTCGTCGATCCCGCTCGATCAGTGACTGAGTTGACTTTCCTCATTGAGAATGGTTGCTATATTAGTCGAGCATACATTGCGCCTTGATCAAGCCAGTCGGCTCTTATCCCGACCGACTGTGTGGAGCCCTAGCCAGGTCTGACCCTATCGGGTAGGAAACTTCCGTATTAGATGGAAATGCATACGGTAAGCAAAATATGATTGACTATTGTGATTGAAATCACAAGATATGACAAAAATGCATATGGTAAGAGTTAGCCTTCCATTTTGAAATTTGGCAGAAACATCCACCAAAATTTCGGTAAAATGTTGGACCTTGGTGGGAACCTTGTCAATAGAAACTTTTAAACAGAAAAGTAAAAAAAGGCCAACGCAAAGTTGTTCTAGTGGTGCATGGTGTTAGGGAGACTAATAGGTGCGCGGATTTTTTAGCCGGATTGGCAACGTCGGACCAAGAAATTTTGTTGGATCCTCTCTCTTTGCCTGCTCAGCTCTCTCAATATGTTGTAGAAGAGCGACAGGGTCGTAGGTTCTTTAGAACCTAATCCTGTATTATTGTTTGTATTCTATTTATTTCTATTAATATAAAGTCTTATTTTCTCCAAAAAAAAAAGCTGTTCTAGTGGTAAAACTATCACTTCTTAGTGAAGAGGTCGTTGGTTTGACTCTTACTGAGGCATATTAATATCTCTATCTCCCGGATAAGGCTCTTTTTGGTATCAATTCTCATTCTCTATTATGCCTATTTAAAAGAAATAAGTACAAGAATTCATTATTAGTCAAGAATGAAAAATGATTTGGTGAATTTTGTCAAAAATAAATTATGGAATGAAAAATCAGTTTGGTATATCACATAAAAAATTGTTAGAAAATGATAGTGAGCAAGAGAGAAAAAAGAAAAAAAAAGTTTTATAAAAAAAGAAAGTGTATTGACTATTTTACCCTTAGCTTAAAGTTAGAATTTCGTTTGAGAGAGAATTCTTCCACACACAGATTGGTGAGTGGGAGATGTATATTAATATTATATGAATTACAATTCAAATATTTGAGTTTGAACTACAACTTGTTTACAATCAAACTCTACAAGTTGTTGATACTTTAACTATAACTCAAAACTCTTCTTGATCGATTGGAGATAAGATCAATCGATGATAGAGCTAGTTACGGTGGATTTGAATTTGAATTTGAATTCAAAGACTTATCCTTTACACTCCCTCGCAAGGTCATTGGTTGAGAACAAACAGTGAGCTTGGACTTTAAAATTTTGAATCTTGGAGCAGATAAGCCTCTGGTGAGAATGTCTGCGATTTTGTCTCCTGTGGGAACGAATTGGATTGAAAGATTTTTTGTGGCGACTTGTTCACGAACAAAATGATAGTCAATCTCGATGTGTTTGGTTCGTGCATGAAAGATCGGATTAGCAGCAAGGTAAGTAGCTCCAATATTATCGCAATATAGAGTTGGTGTAGAAGTGACAACCCCAAGTTCAAGCAATAGCTGACATAACCATATCAGCTCAGCGGTAGCATTAGCAACCCCTTTGTACTCTGATTCTGTAGAGGAGCGGGCCACAGTGGGTTGTTTCTTGGAACTCCAAGAGATCAAGTTAGGGCCCAAGTAGACACAATAACCACTTGTAGATCGTCGACCAATAGTTGAACCAGCCCAGTCTGCATCACTAAAGGCAATGAGAGAAAGATTAGTTGTTGGCCGAAATAGAATTCCATGGGATGGGGTCTCTTTTAGATGACGAAGAATTCGCTTAACTGCAGCCCAATCATCAATTGTAGGGCGATGCATATATTGACAAACCCTATTGACAGCAAATGCTATATCAGGGCATGTGAGAGTCAAATACTGAAGGGCACCCACTGTACTTCTATATTGTGATGGATCATCATAGAGGGGAGGTTCCTCAGTTGTTGCTTTGGTGATGGAGGTCGGGGTTGCTACTAATTGTGCTTCATGCATGTTGGTCCTTCGCAAAAGATCTGAAGAATATTTTGACTGGCAAAGATGTAAACCCTGAGATGAGTGAGTGACTTCGACCCCTAAAAAGTAGTTTAAGTCACCAAGATCTTTGATGGCGAATTCCTTGCCAATGGCCATAATGACAGAATTAACCTCAAAAGAACTAGATCCAGTGAGGACAATGTCGTCCACATATGCCAGAAGATAGATTGTTTGATGTGCTGAAGTATGAAAATATAGTGCCGTATCAGATGAGGACTGTGAGAATCCCAAAGTGAGTAAATAACTGCCAAGTCGATGAGACCATACCCTAGGGGCCTGTTTTAAACAATATAAAGCTTTCTGAAGGTGACATACATAAGTAGGTCTCTCTGGATTAATGAAACCCTGTGGTTGAACCATGTAAACCTCTTCAGATAATTCACCATCTAAAAATGCATTTTGAACATCCAATTGGCGAAGAGTCCATCCTTGGGCAATTGCTAGCGATAGAATCAAGCGTATGGTAGTAGGTTTGACAACGGCACTAAAAGTGTCAAAATAATCAATTCCTTCACGTTGATGAAATCCCGGGGCGACCAAACGAGCCTTATAACGTGAAATAGAGCCATCACTGTTTCGTTTGATTCTGTAAACCCATTTATTTCCAATCAAATTCATGTGGGGCTGATGAGGAACTAGACTCCAAGTACCATTACGTAAGAGAGCATCAAGTTCGTCACTCATAGCAAGCCTCCACTTGGGGTCTTTACTGGCAATGGTATATGAGGTGGGTTCTGTTTCAGGATTATCAACAAAAGAGGTGACTAGGAGGTTAAGTTTAGAGATGAGTTTAGGATGACCCGTTTTGGATCGGGTTTGCACATGGTAAGGTTGAGTTGGTTGGGATGGTGCAGATGAGTTATGGGCTAGGGTTTCGGGTGGGTTATGGGCTAAGGTTTCAGGTGCAGGGAGAGGTTGTGATAGAGTTTCCGAAATTTCAAAATTTGAATTTGAATTTGAATTTTGACTGGGGAAGGAGAGTTCAAATTTTGAATTTGAATTCGAAGTTCGGGTTGGGTGGGAAAATTCAAAATTTGAATTGGAATTGGAATTTCAGGTGGGATGAGAGATTTCAAAATTTGAATTTGAATTTGAAAAGAGATTATCAGCTATAACTATGGTGGGAGTGGAGTGAGAGTGGGAAGGGTGGTTAAGAGGTTGAGTTGCAAAGGGAAACTTGGTTTCCTCAAAAACTACATGTCTAGAGATGTAGGATCGGCCAAGAGTTGGATCATAACATACATACCCCTTGTGTGAGTTGCTGTATCCAAGAAAAATGCATTGCCTGTAGCGATATTGCAGCTTGTTTTAGTTATAAGGTCGTAACCAAGGAAAACATGCACATCCGAATATTCTGAGAAATGAAAGATCTGGATCTTTGTGATATAACACCTGAAATGGAGATTTATTCCCAAGTACCGGTGTAGGCATTTTGTTGATTAAGAAGACAGCTGTTTCAAAGGTGGCTAGCCAGAAAATAAGGGGGACTAAAGCACGAGCCATAAGAGCGAGGCCTGTTTCAACTATATGTCTATGCTTCCGTTCCGCTCTCCCATTCTGTTCAGAAGTGTGTGGGCATGAATGTTGATGAAATATACCATTCTCTTTACAAAAATGATCAAAATATTCATATTCCTTGGCACCATCAGATTGAAAAACTTAAATCTTGGAATTAAAGATATTGGCTGCATAATAATAGAATTGCTTGAATACTAAAATTGCATCAGAACGACGCACAAGTGGAAAAATCCATGTAAATCTGAAGTAATCATCCAAGAAAGAAATATAATAATTGTAACCTTGCGTAGATGGTGACGGAGAGGGGCCCCAAATATTAGAGTGCAATAATTGGAATGGAGATACTGCCCTTGATTAATTCAACTTGAAAGGCAATTTATGCGATTTTCCCATCTGGCATGGGACACACAAAACTGGTGAAATAGATGAAGGTTGGTGCAGGCCAGAACTGCAAAAGAGAGAGTCCAAAGTTCTCTTCGATGGATGCCCTAATCGGTCATGCCACACTTCTTGAGACACACGTTCACTGAGATGAACAGAGGGAGATGCGGATGGTGGATGGAAGCGATAGAGGCTAGCTTCAATTGATCCTTGAAGTAGAACAGTCCCTTGTTTTGAGATCCTTCACAAAGCACGAACTTGGATGAAATTCCATATAAACATCATTATCACATGAAAATTTACTCATAGAGAGCAAATTTTTAGTAATAGAAGGAACATGTAGCACTTTAGATAAAGTAAGAATTTTAGAAGGCGTTGACAGAGAAGCACTTCCAATATTTTTTATATGCAAACCTGAACCATTACCAATGTAAAGTTGATCAATACCATGGTAAGGCATTGTTGTATCCATGTGGGTTACATTGGATGCAACATGATGAGTGGCACCTGAGTCAGGGTACTAAGAAGGATCAAATGAAGCCGTGGGTCCTGCCAAGAAAGCTTCTGGAGAAGAATTCAACTTGGAGGCATTGTCACCTGGTGCATAGTGAAAATAACATTGCATCGCTGTATGATTAGTTTTGTTGCAAATTTGACAAGCAACCATAGGGGTAGGGAGGAGAGGTGGAAGATGTTTTGCATGTCGACCACGATTGTAGTAACCTCGAGCTCGTCCTCTGCCATAGCTGTGAAAGGGACCACAATTGTAGTTAGTGGGTGGGGGGGATGATCTAGTGGATAGATTAACTTCTGATGAAGGCAAGTCAAGTTGTTGTCTTATTTGGTCTTTGAAGATTTCTTGATTCAGTAGAAGGCCTATGAAATCATCAAGGGGAAGAGAGTCAAGATGGGAGGTAATTGAAGTGGCAAAGGATTTATATTCATGGCCTAGGCCACGAAGCATTGTGAGGATAATATCTGCATCAGAAACTGAGTGAGTCAGCAGCGGCAAGATGATCAACAATAGATTTAATCTTCTGAACATAATCGGCCATAGAAGAGTGGCCTTTGCGAATTTGCAGAAGTTGGTATTTCAATTGCATTATGCGGGCTTGAGATTGGGAGGCATAAGTCCGTTCAAGGGAATTCCAAGCAGTGTGGAAAGTGGTGAGACCAACGATTTGAGAAAGAACACTTTTAGAAAGGGAGGAGATGATCAAAGATAAGATCATCTGGTCTTGCTTGCGCCATTGAGAATATGCGAAGTTAGGAATGGAGGTTGATGTGGGTGATGTGGTGGAGGGATTGGGTATGGTTTGAGAAGGAGCTGGATTGGTTCCATCGACATATCCATAAAGGTCATGTGCATGAAGTAGAGGAAGAAATTGCGATTTCCAAAGGAGATAGTTGCTTCGATCAAGCTTTACAGGTAGGAGAGAAACGATGTTGGTAGGTGAAATCAGAGAAGAAGCCGTGGCAATGGTGGAGCTGGTCCTGAGGATCGTGTAGACGGCGGTCAGAGGCTGAAAAAACTGATACCCAGTTAGAATTTGGTTTGAGAGAGAATTCTTCCACACACAGATTAGTGAGTGGGAGATGTATATTAATATTATATGAATTACAATTCAAATATTTGAATTCAAATATTTAAGTTTGAACTACAACTTGTTTACAATCAAACTCTACAAGTTGTTGATACTTTAACTATAACTCAAAACTTTCTTGATCGGTTGGAGATAAGATCAATCGAGGATAGAGCTAGTTACGGTGGATTTGAATTTAAATTTAAATTTGAATTCAGACCAAAACAAAGGAACAAAAAAAAAAAAAAAACACCCCCCCCCCCGCCCCAAAAAAAAAAAAAAAAAAAAAAAAAAAAAAAAACAAAAAAAGGAGGGGGGGGATTTAAATTTGAATTCAGAGACTAGTATTCTTAAAAGTCCGAAAAAGGGGGGGGGGGGGGGGGCTAGCCGGGCCCTCAAACAAATCTTCAATTGGTTTCCAAATCCAGTAGAAAAAAATCTCACTCTCTTCAACAAAGGAAGAAGAAGAATGGCGATGGCCGTCATGGAGCCGTCTTTACCAGGCGAATTAATGGATGACATTCTCTTAAGATTACCAGTAAAGTCCGTAGTTCGATTCATGTGCGTATCCAGAAAATGGCATTCTTTAATTAGTTCTTCTTATTTCACGACTCTCCATCTCAACCAGTCCAAAAAGAAGGGAACGAGTTCGCGTTCTCTCGTTATCATCTCTAAAATAGATGAAATTTCAATGCTCTACACAGTAGCAAGAGAGGACCACGATTCACGTTTTAAAGTGGGCAATCGGAAAGAAATCTTTTTTCGTTTTCATGATCAGTTGGATCGCGGGCAGTTGGATCGCGGGTATCCTTCCATGCTTGAATTCAATGGTGTGACTTCATGTGATGGATTATTATGCCTCTCTTCATACCTTCCTAACCGTTCTTTTACTGGTTTCTACGTATGTATATACCTCATGAATCCGGTCAATAGAGAAGTAAAGACGCTTCCACCTTTTCCAGTGAAATCTAAGTTTTTGCAGCAACTCTGGGTTGGACTTGGGTTTGAACCCACGAGCGGAGAGTATAAAGTGGTCAAGATTGTGTACTATAAAGATCAACAATGGCACTCAAGGAGCAATGTTAGTGTATACTCTTTGAATTCTGTCACTGATAGCTGGAGAATACTTGAAGATATCCCGGTAGCAGATGCAGCCGCGCCCAGTTTTCATGATCCAAGCTCAGCAATAGTTATCAATGGTGCTGCTCATTGGGTGTTTTCTTCGGGGAAAGTATACTCCTTCGATCTGCTACATGAGGTACGAAGAGAGTTACCATCACTTCCAGTCTTCAGAAGGTATAATCTTTGTGAGATGGGAGGAAGCCAGGTTGCTGCTTTCTGTTACAACCCAGGAGAAAGATCTCCCAAAGTTGAGATGTGGGTGATGAACGAAATTGGTGTTAAGGAACCTTGGACTAAACGTGGAATCATCGATCTTAATTTTCCCGATAGTTGGGATCGTGGACTAGGAAATCTTCTGAACTATTACTCAGTAATAGGACAATGGAACGATGACGAGATTCTGTTCCAGCAGGCTTATAATGGGCATCTAGTTTTGTACAACACCAAGAACAACATGAAGAGGAATCTGGAAATTGATGGCCTTGCAACTACTCCATTCATGAAGATAGGTCGAATTGATGAGAGTCTTGTTAAACTCATAAATTAACTCCTTTTATCCCCAACATTGAGAAAGTAAGTTCAAAGAGTTGCAACATTTTTTTTCTTCTATTTTTTGAATAAATTTATGAAAGCTCTACCTTTTTGTTTTTTTGGCCAAAAGTTCAACATTCATTCATAACCTTCGAAGAAAATACAAACACAAACACTGGACTGGGCAGAGATACGAAAGCCCTCAAGGGTGAACACACACCTCAAGGGCGAAGACAGAAAACACCACAAAGGCGTAAACTCAGTCTTTATAGCAAAGAGCGCTAGACAAAATAGAAAATGTCATACAAGTATAAGAATCCTATTTGCACAAGGTTACACACAAGCGACACAACATTACTTGATCTACGACCAGGGGCGGACCTACTAAGGGGCCGAGGGGGGCCATGGCCCCCCGGATTTTTCAAAATTTTGATTAATTCCCTTCAATTTTGGATTTTTTATATTAATCTTCTTCATTTTTCCACTTTTTTCTCTTGTCACATGTGAAATGTCACTATTTGGCCCCCCCCAAATATTGAGAACAACTTTAAATGTAAAATAATGGGTATAAAAGTCAATCTCTAGTTAAAAACTAATTCCTCAATTCCTATTTATTCTCCCCATTTCTCTCACACATCTTTTCTTCCTATTTATTCTCATTTCTTTCTATAAACGTGGACTAAAGGAAATTTTTGAATAAAAAAATCTTATTAGATATTTAAAATGTCATTTATAATTAGAAACTAACTCCTCAATTCCTATATTTTCTCAATCTCCTCTCTCCTCTTTTTTTCCTAATTATTCTCTTATGTTTCTTTCTTCCTATTTATTTTTCCCTTTTTATAAGCGTGGGTCAAAGAAAATTTGGGGAAAAAATCTTCCCCACAATTAGGTACTCTTTTTATTTATCAATTTATTTATTGTTTTTTTTATTTGATTTTATATTCTTTGTTTCTTTATTTTGTCTAAATTTTTGCTATTTGATTTTATATTATAAATAAAATGTCTATAGTTAGTAAGGTAACTAAATACCATTGGTTGCATTTCTTATCTTAAAAAAAATTTTTAGTTTGCATCGACATTTTAGGGTTGAAGATGTGTATTTTATTTTTTTTGTTGTGCCCGATGCTTTAATTTATCTACATCTTGTTGAAAAAACTATCATTATCACTAATTTACTTATTTTTATCAAATATGTGTGGGCCCCACAAAATATATGTGAATTTATTCCTTAATATAATAAAATAATTCATACGTTGGACCCTCAATGGGTCTTAAGGACCCATACAATATGTGAGCGATGGAAAACCATTGGTGCTTTCCCAATTTGGGTCATTCCTTGGCCCCCCCAATATTGAATCCCGCTCCCGGAAGGTGAAATCCTCCTCACGCCACTGCGCAGCCCAACAATAGGGAACGTTGGAAAAGAGGATGGGTCGCAAGAATCCGGTGGGGAGTGCTCCCAGGTACGACCACAAACATCAGTGGGTCCCACCGGTGAAAAAAAAAAAACTTTCTTTTTATTTTTTCCAAAAGGTGTTTTAAACCATGGGCCCCACTGATGTTTGTGGTCAGGAAGCGTGGGGAGCACTTTGTGCTCCCCGTCAAGGTCGCTGATCCGGACTCGCCGCTGCCAGCTGCCTAGGCAATCGGACGGTGTGGATCCAAATTCGAAGGTTTAATTGTAAATATGATTTTTTATTTTTACATTCAAGTTTGCAAATTTACAAATGAGGACCCTCGCTCTACCCGATGTTGAGGCTCTTTTTCTTTTCACTCTCCGGTTGTCTCAAGTTCGATTATCCCTCTCAAAGATTTACCCACGAAAATATGCTCACCCTTCAACCTTATTTGTAATGGAGAGTTGTTCGTAGGGATCCATGGTGGGTTTTGAAAACTCTAGGCTTAGGGTTTGTAAAATGATGTTTTGAGAAATCTCTGTTATATCTCCACCTCAAGTGCTTAGGTGAAAGATGCAGGGCTGAAACAATCAAATTTTGAAAATGACAAAGCAACAAAACTGGTATTACAAAAATCAATATGTTACTATCTCAATGATTTCTCATGAGTTTTAATTTCCCAATTGTTACTTAGGGTTTCTTCTCACCGTTCGGCTTCCTACGATTAGGGTTGTTATTGATCTCGGATCACACATGCCAAAAGCTCTTGAGGGTATAATCAAGGATGCAAATAGGCCCTCGGTTCTAAATGTTTCCTAATTCAATCTAGGATGACATATTGGATGGAAGAAATTCCTAACCAAAACATGATTCTACCATAAAAAATCTATAAGCAAGAAAATCCGGTTGAACTTTATAAACACAATGAAATCATAATCACACTCCATCAATTTGTTTCTCGTTTTCTTGCCCATATAGTTTTAACTCAATTTCAAGAGATTTAAGAACACAAAATGAGTTCAACAAGCAGGGCTGGATCTTGGCTGCAAGCGTCGGATTCATCATTTAACTTCTGCTTCTTCTTCAATCTCTACCGCTCGTCATTTTAACTTCTACTTCTTCTTGATCTCCGCCGCTTGTCACTTTAACTTCTGCTTCTTCTCCGATCTCCGCCGAAGACTCGAGCTCCTCCTCCTCCACTCACCATCTCCCTCAACAGTCAATGGATTTTATTTCCACTCTCTTTCTCTCTCATTTGTATTTTAGGTGGTGGATGATTTCCATTGAGGGCGGTGATTTCCGACGCTAAAGGGCTTCCATGCGTAAATAGGTAACCTTTTAAAACTCATGAATATAAAAATAAAAATAAAAATAAAAATAAAATTATAATTGCAAGAGCAAATTACACAGTCACCCCAAAATGGAGGCCTTAAAGTATTGACACCCCACTTTATGTTTAAAAAGCACAGAGACCCCAAAATTGAATTTTTATTGGATATATTTGTCCAATTTATCACTGAAAACCTTTCAGACACTGTTTATTATAAGGATATTTATAAAAATAAACAGTAATTTAACTGTTTTCAATGATAAATTTAACAAATATATCCAATAAAAATCAAATTTTGGGGTCTCTGTGCTTTTTAAACATAAAGTGGGGTGTCAGTGCTTTAAAGCCTCTATTTTGGGGTGCCAATGCAATTTGCTCTAATTACAATTAAACCCCTGAATTTTGATCCACACCGTCCGATTGCCTCTAGCAAAATCCCCACCCTTGGCAGTTGGCAGCAGTCGCTGCTGCAAATGAAAAATTCAGAAAAAAAGCCATCACATCTGGGTGATCATTTTAGTCAGTTGAACTGAAACAGAAAGTTTCTTTCATGTAAATGTTGAACATACCTGAATGGTGAACATGAAACATAATCAAGTCCAACCTCCTCTCAAAGGAAATAGATTATGCAGTTTTTGCATGTTCTATCCTCAAATGGATCATTCTATAGAATTCCTTTGGACAAATACACTGGAAGGAAATTTCCAACATCATCTCGACTGTATCCAAATGTCATTTGTGTGAGATCATTAGTCTGAAATTAGAAGAACTCCACTTCCATGGCAATCTATCAATAGGTAATTAAAGAAGTAACTAGCAGAAAAGAAGTGAAAAACATATTGAGATTTACGTTACATCGTATGATGCTTAAGAAAAGTCAATGAAACCTATAAATTGCCAACCCCCATAAGATGACCATATGAATTCAGAAACACATTTTACCTATGCATTAAGTACCTTTACTTGTAGTAAGTGCTTGGGTACAGCCCTCCAAGTGTTGTATGACTAATTTTTTCATTTTGAAATCTCAAAGTATACATGTTCGCTATATTTCTTTCTATCCATCAACAAAAGATATATTTCACCAAAAAAAAAACAAAAGATATATTTATCTCAGTGACTGATGAGCAAGTGAGATACAATTTTCTCCCCTGATTGAATTAAGTCCATTATGTGCTCAAATTGTTCTCACCAAATGGTTCTCAGATGGCATTTAGCAAGTTTTCTATGCATATTGTTCCACCTGTAGTTTTCTTATTAAACTTGCTTTCAAGCTATAGCTAGTGAAAGCTAATTCAATATGTTTGCAGGAATATTGAAAGAACAGTGAATTTCAACATACCTCATCGGCAAGTAAAGCAGCCACCCTGGAAATCTCAATCATAGTTCCTACCTCATAACATATGGAAGTAGCCATCTCAGAGAACACCTACTCAGCAATGCTACGTATTAAACTCACTTGATGTCCTAGTTCCTACACTCAGAAACTTCAATATTTGAGAAATACGACTGCACTAATTTAGTGTATTGAAACATTTTTCCATCCACCCTTTTTCTGGTGAGTGAGTGGACGGCGAAGGTTTACAAAACAGTGAAAAGATTTGAATGGCACCTCATTTTTAGATATTCAGTACAGTATGAGAAAATGACAAGTATTCTATGGTTGTTACATAGGCTTCATTTACTTGGATGGGGAATCTTGAAGGGTATAGTTGAAAACAAAATTGAAACTTCCCAACAAACAGAGATTTTAGCAATGTATCTGACTTACAAATACAGCTGCTACAATTTGTTGCCATTGGCATAAAATGAAGGTGTTGTCATTGTTGGCAACTTAAGTGAGAATATTGAGATGTTTGAGTGGCTCATTAGTTGGGGTCAAATCAAGTTCATTCAGCCAAGTATTGGAACTGGTTCAACAATGATTCTTTTGATATGGTACATCAACATACAATGGGATTTGATATGGTACAGCCACACACAAAAACGTAGTTGTCTTTTTCAATAGTTTTACAAAAAGGTAAGTTCCTTTTTTAAAAACGATTTGGAAAAAAATCAGATTTGAGAAAAAAGATAGAAAGAAAGAAGATAGTGCTGCAACGTTTTTAGAAAAAAAAAAAAAAGAAAGAAAGAAAGAAAGGAGATAGTGCTGCTTCGTTTTGGAAAAAATCAGATTTGAGAAGAAAAGAAAGAAAGAAAGAAAGAAAGAAGATTGTGTTGCAACGATTTGGGAGAAATCAGATTTGAAAAAAAAAATGAAAATGGTGCTGCAACGATTT
This sequence comes from Hakea prostrata, assembly GCF_041222555.1. Lineage (NCBI taxonomy): Eukaryota > Viridiplantae > Streptophyta > Magnoliopsida > Proteales > Proteaceae > Hakea > Hakea prostrata. The sequence goes on from NC_142603.1 coordinate 41,770,034, forward strand.
TGAAAAAGAAGATTTGAGAGAAAGAAGAGAAAACATCGCTGAAAATGATTTGAATCTTTCTTCCTCCATATCTTCCATTTTTCTGAAATTTTAAAAGAGAAGAAGCTACTGCTACTGTTGAAGTTCTGCGTTTTTTTGAACAAAGAGATGTTGCTGCTGTATTTTTTGAACAAGAAAAAAACTGTTGCTGCTGCTTGAAGATCTGTGTTTTTGTTTGAACAAGAAGATGCTCTGTTGGAAGTTGTTGTTGCTGCGTTTTTGAACAAGAAGAAGTTGCTGTTGAAGGAAGTCTTTTGTTTTGCTGAACAAGAAATAAAGTGAAAGAGAAGGAAGAAGAAGCAGCAGAAGAAAAGAAAGGAACATGGTTGTAGTTACTTGCTTTCAAGAAAGATAAAGGGCTGTTGTTAGCCTATCTGAAAAAGGGCAGCAATGGTGTGTTTGAAACAGAAAAATAGAGGTGTAGCAAATGGTTTTTTAAAAGAGGGAAAACTGAGAAAGATTGAAAAGAGAAAAAAGAGTTGGAGAAAAAGAGAAACAAGTATTGTTACCATGCATCTTACACAAGTTGAGGTAACCCGTATTCACAAGTTATTGTCTATTATTTTCTAGGTTATGTTTAATGATGAAGAACCTAGATCATGAATGTAATTTGGGGAACTTGAATTATTGGTTTACATTATGACCTAGCAAGTTGGAGCTTGTCTAGGGGGTTGGGGTTGGTGCCCTTGTCTGAATTGCATTTTAGACTAAAGCAGGGATTGGTGTTCTTGGACTGTTGTAGCAGCCAAAATATCTAGGAGTGTATTGAGTAATATACGAAACCCTAGGTAGGGTATTACTCCGTGGACGTAGGCAATTTGTCCGAACCACGTAAACTCTGGTGCATTTTGTCTTTGGTTTATTTTTCTTTGTTGCACATATTGGAGTGCCTTGATTACAGAGTGGTGGTACACTGTCAGGTAGACTCAGCCACATTGTGGTGTGTGGTGGACGTGTCCTTGTGCAGTTGATAGCTGCGAGAATGTTCTAATTAATCTTGTTCCGAGATTAAAGAAGCTTCACATTGAAGTGAACTTTTGAAGACACTGATTCACCCCCCCCCCTCTCAGTGTCAATCTAGGAATAACACAATTTATCCTCTATCTGAGGTCAAAAGTGACTCTATTATGCTACAAGATTTTGCTCCAGGGAAAATTTTGTTTTCCTTCATTTTTCATACAATCAGATCGAGGTAAAGAAAATTCTTGCTTCAAAAAACATAAATTTTGGTTGAAAACCGATTGTTTATGGTTTTTTTTGGAGATAAGAATTGAACTTTCTGCCTATGTATGTGTCAAAAAGCAACTTTGCTTCTGTTTCCTGAAACAAAGATTGAAGCACATAGACTTAAGTGAAACAAGTTCTAAAAGGGTTATGATGGTCATTTCCATCTAAACATAATGTTTGAAACTTTGAGCTACAAAAACATTTCAAGAAGCAAGCCTTATCAACCATTTTTAAAAGTGTTTCTTGGAACAGAAACAAGAAAAACAGTTGCATTTTTGAAGCAGAAACACTGGGTGGGTTATCAAACGGATCCCAAAACTTTCTTGCAATGCTTGGCCAGTCTACACATATATAAGATTTGGTAAGAAAGGAATAAAAATCATGCCTGGAGTATTCCGACAAGGGGAACAATTATTTCAGGAAGAACTTGAACACGCTGTTTGCTCATAGAGATGGCAACCTGAAAGATTGCACGTGCTTGCATTTTAGTTAGTTCTGGATATGCTATCCCAAGCCTGGACACATTATCAGAAATAAAATGTCAACATCAATCTTTAATGTATCAATACATAATATATTTTCGTCTACAAATCAAGCATGTTTTCAGGATGTCATTCATATTATTGTGAAGTGAATGAACTTGATCCCACTGATCTACAAGTTGAAATTTCATGCAGCAACTATAGGTGCTTAATCTTAAATAAATAACTGGTTTCACAACTTCAACATTACGGTTGTCGATGAAGTCCAAAATTCACTGGCCTTCAGGGTAAATGCACCTACCCTTTATTGGCACCATAACATAGATGCTCGACTCTGGATATGCACCATATGGCAGTTCAATGATGATTTTTAATCTCCAAACTTAAGTTTTAGGACCCGATTGATAACCCACCCACTCTTTCTTATGTCATTCTCAAGACAATGACAGCTCGTCTCTTGAGAATGACATACCGGTAAGTCACTCACAAATTATTTAAAATCCTTACCTATGAATTAAAGAACTTTGAGAATAGGAAGCAGAGAAAAGAAAAAAAAAATTTAACAATAGGGATTTACTGTTTTACTGTTACAGTTCAAGTCAAGTGGAGTTTAGGTACTTTCTTATTCCCCTAGTTTCTTCCTTGTCATTGTATATAGTCGCCAACACTGCATGGAACACTCAATTCCATTGATCCCTTTTTCTCTCTCTCTTTTTTTCTTTTTTTTTTTTTTTGGGGGGGGGGGGGGGGGGTTTACAACCATATGTACCCAGTTTGTTGTATAAATTTCCCAAGTCTGATACAAGGTTACAGTGAAGTAAAATATGAAACTAGAGATTTGGGATTGCATTGTTAATGCTAATTTATCCAAGTACTTTTAGTACTCTCACCATGCAATAGACATGGCCTGCAGTCTTATGCAAAGATTAAGAAATCAGTACTGAAGGTTGGAGCATTTGCTGGCAAGTCCAATCCTATCCAGTAGATCAGACTGAACCAGACAAGAAACAATTATTAAAATGATATGAATGGTGATCCATTCCCACCCTGATCAGATCGTTCCAATAGATGGCTAGTACTTCAGGCACTTGATATTTACACTATTAATGAAGCCACTTTGTCCGCAGGATTCAACAAGTTTATACCTTTTATATATTTTCATACTGAAAAAATCCAATCAATGCCTTGGACCTCCCCCGGGATCCTGGCTGCTCCATCAGCATATCTCCTACTGTTATCAGAGGTGGTTGACAATACCACAGACGTACTGGATGCAGAGAAAACTAAAAATTTAGCAAGTTAACTAAGATAATAGTGGGCATCATACCTTCTACCATGGAAACCAAGCATGGGATTTACTTCTGAGAGATTCTCAACCTTTGAAAATACCTCCTCTTCAGTCGAGCAAGGGTCAGAAGCTAGTTTGCTGATCATCTGTTCAATATCACCCTCTCGCAAAAATTTCTGGAGAGAAGGTTCTAACAGCCTGATTTGTCACAGGAAGACCTGAAATTTCAACACTAACTCTGATATAGCTGAAGAATGAACTGTAAAAATAGACTAGAAATAAAACCAAGGCATCATGCTGAATTGTAAATACCTAAGAAATAAACTCTAGTCAAAGAGCAAATCCCAAATATCCAGCAATGCCATTCCCTCATTAATTCCATGAAGATGCCCAAATTCACCAAAAATGGAATTTGATAGCAGGAAGGTCAAAACTATACGTTTAGCATCAGTTCACTTCATAAGTGGGCATGCCCACAAGCAAAGCAGAAGTCAGTCAGTATATGCAACAGGACTACGAAAGTAAAATAAGTCAAAGCATCTAGATACACAACATTTTGGATTTTTATTTGCGGCAGCCGCTGCTGCTGGCAGCAGCGGCTGCGATCGCGCCACGTGCGCAAATGTAAATCTGACGGTTATAAATATAAGTGTGGATGTAAATGTAAATATGAATTGTTTTTATTTTACAAAATCTCTACTAATTTTTTTATATTTACAAATACAGATCCTGTTCACCAACTCCGACTGAGATGAATTCGATTTGGATTTTTAGATTCTCCCCTTTTTCTTCCTCTCTTCTTTTCCACTTGATGGATGAGGCAGCAGTCAAATAGTTGAGGGCATTCCTCAATGTCTATTTTTCTCTCTTCAATCTCATAGCAGTGTCTTCCAACTCCAGCAGAGCTTGTTGCTCCATGGGATCACCTTCAAAAGTACTGCCAACAAAGGAGAACGGCGTGGGAAACATATTCCGCCTCAAATCTTTGGTGTTAGCCTCTAGTTTACCATTCACTCGGTTAGAATAACGGATAATATTAACATTCTTCATGTAGGTCTCGACATCATTGGCTAGGGTTTCGAGAATATTGTCGCTGTCCGGCGAGGGTCTATCTTCCATCCAACTGACCTTGCCGACCAAGTAAGGCCTGTTACGAACGATTGTGAAACACGGAATCTCTCCTGCCCTTTGCATGTTATATAGAATCGGTCATCGAGGAGGCGTTCGTGTTTGATAACCTTGCCGACGCAGCAACATCGAATTGGATATCGGTCTGGAGAAGGGTGTGCATCATGATGCGATGTCGGAATTCAAAGATCTGCAAGGCAAGGATGGATTCAGGGAAGAGCACCAGCGGGAAAGGGAAGAGAGGAAGAAGAAAGTGGGAGAATCAAAAAGCCCTAAATCGAATTCATCTTCCTGTGTTCCCTGTGTTCAGGGAGTTTATTTGTAAATTTTAAAAAATTAGTTCAGATTTTGTAAAATTAAAAAAATTATATTTACACTTATATTTCTGCCCTTTAATTCATAACCATTAGATTTGCATCTGCGCACATGGCGCGATCGCAGCCGCTAGCTGCCAGCAACTAGCGGCTGCCGCAAATAAAAATCCCAACATTTTCCCCACCCACGGGCAACAACAGCTGCATGTGAGGTCATGCCACCTCTGACTGTCAAAAAACCAGCAGCTGCATGCATTCCCCCAACATCCTCTGGGCTGGTCTCTGTCCTCACCTCTAGACAAAAGTAAACCAAGGTCTTTTAGGAAATAATTTGGTCCCAGACTCCCAGTAAAAGATCACAGTAGGCTCTTTGCCAGTAGGTTCTTGGAGATAATAACTTTAGATGGCTATTTAAGGATTCCTTCTTCTAAAATAAACAGTTTTCTCTATTAAATGCAAACAAATGAAATATATTAAACAATAAGAAGAAGTCAAACAGAAGGCACCCATAAGCATTATTCATTGATAATATGTAATTATCCAAACTATAAAAGTACAGGGGACAATAGTAAGTAAGTGCATTTTTCCTTTGGCAAATTAATGTGTTGATTGGAGCATGTCTATGGTTGTCTTATCAAAGGAATTGCATTCTTCTCCATAAATTTGATATAGTGGGTCATTTAATTTAGGGCCCTTTTTGTATCAATTCTTATTTTTTGACTTTTTCATGTTTGCTTTGGCAAAACTATTTTTTTCAACCCTTTGGACATTTTCATCCCTACATTAATATGGTCAATTTTAGGGTTAAAGATGTCTATAGGGATGAAATCATTATTTTCATTAGTTTCATAAATTCAAATTCATTTTTAGCTAGTATTGTTAATAGAAATTTGAGTGGCAACTATGGTAAAAAATTTTGGTTATAATAAGTGAAAAAAATAATCACAAACCAACCGGGTCAAACCATGGTCAGCTCGGCTTACTCCGGTCAGGACCAAACGAGAAGTTAACCCAGAGATGTCTTGGGGACAAAGGAACTCGATGGTAATGGGAAGAAACGTGATCCCCCTAGATTCGTGATGGGCAATCGTGCCCAAAAAGGAAAAGGCAACTGACTCAGATTAGGAGATTAAATCCTACGATTGTATGATGATTGGGGACAGGGGCGGACCCACTAAGGGGCCGGGGGCCATGGCCCCCTTGGATTTTTAAATTTTTTTACTATTTCCTTATCTTTTTTAGTTAATGGGTATAAATGTCATCTCTATTTAAAAAAATAAATCCTTAATCCCTTATTCTCCCCTCTCTTCTCTCTCACATCTTTTCGGATTTTTGTTCGCGGCAGAGCGGACATCGTCCGCCCACTACCGCGAACGCGACACGTGTTCGAAGGTAATCTAACAGTTAAAAACTCAGTGCGGGGACGTAATCGTAAATTCAAAATTTGTTTTACATGTGAGGTTTTAAACTTTTTAAATTTACACTCAAACCCCTCTAAATCGATGAAACCCCATTCTCGATCAGGAACCCTATTTTCGTTCAATGAAGAAAACGCTGTGATAAATTCTCCTTCTCCGGCGACGGAAACGGCAACGGCATCGAGGGTAGCTACTGCTCCTAAACCAAACGACACAGCACCTACTCTAAGGTAAAAGCCCACTCTCGATCAGATTTAGGTAACCCTATTTCGTTATAGCAAACCATTGCTGTGATAAACCAAAGAGATTTATCGTTTTGGTGATATCTGGTATTCCGAACAGTACTTGAAACATATGGACCCATATTATACTGGATAAACCTATTTTTCAATTGCTAAAACTAAATGGTTTGCTTCTTTCCCTTTTTATTCTTTTTCCTGTTGCTGCAACTTTGATTTGATTTGCTTTATAATGAAAGGGATGTCTTCGGATAAGCTTTAATTACTAGCTGTCTTCATTGCCCCGTGAAACTGTGAAACAACCTTTTATTGCTTGAAAGACCAGAGGATATCTTTTCTGCTTTACAGGTTGAGCAGTTGGAGCAAGAGGTAGATGAACTGCGGCAGGCCCTTATTCTCCCCTCTCTTCCCTCTCACATCTTTTCCTCCTTTTTATTCTCCTTCTATAAACGTGGGTTAAGGGAAATTTTTGAAAAAGCCATTTCTAATGGAACTAACTCCTCAATTCCTATTAATTCTCCTCTCTCTTCTCTCTCACATCTTTTCTTCCTATATATCCTCCTTCTATAAACGTGGTTTAATGGAAATTTTTGAAAAAAAATATATTATTAAATATTCAAAATGTCATTTCTAATGGAAATTAACTCCTCAATCCCTATTTATTCTCTCATATCTCCCATTTTCTCTCTCCTCTTTTCTTCTTATTTATTCTCTTCTGTTTCTTTCTTTTTATTTATTCCATAAGTGCGGATTAAGGAAAATTTGGTAAAAAATCTTCTGCACAATTAGGTTCTCTTTTTCTTTTTCAATTTATTTATTTTTTTTCTCTTTTACTTATTTTTTATGTTATTCTTTATTTAATTTTATATTCTTTGTTTTTGTATTTCTTTTGCAATTTTTATTTTTTATTTTATATTGTAAATAAAATGTCTATAATTGTAAGGTAACTAACTACCATTGGTTTGCATTTCTTACCTAAACTTTTTTTTTTTTTTTTTTTGCAAATTTTTTTGGGTTAAAGTTACGTGTATTTTTTTTAACTGATGCTTTACCTTGTTGAAAAAAAAAACCAATAATTTACCAATTTTTGTCAAATATATGTGGGCCCCACAAAATATATGTAGGCGTATTTCTTAATATAATAAAATAATGGGTAAATATCACTTACCTCCCCTCTTAGTTGGACAAATAGCACTTACAGAGGGGGGGGGTGTTTGATATGTTCGCTAGGTAAGAGGGGAGGTAGGTGATATTATCCAACTAAGAGGGGGTGTAAGTGTTATTTGTCCAACTAAGAGGGGAGGTAAGTGATATTTACCCTAAAATAATTCGTAGGTGGGACCCTAATGGGTATTATAAGGGCCCACACAATATGTATGACGAAAAAATATTGGTGCTTCCCCAATCTGAACTTTTATTATTCGCCCCCCCAACTATTGAATCCTGGTTCCGCCCCTGATTGGGGAGACTCGTGAATTGATCTAACGGTAGGAAATAAGAAGTGAACCATATAGAAGACAAAGAATAACCGGAAAAAAAAAAAAGAATAACCCGAAAAGAAGGTAATCGAATCGTTTCCCTACATTGAATCTTTCAATTTAGTTCTGCAACTTGATATAACTCTTTTGTAGTGCTCTTATTGAATCTTTCAATTTAGAAGCAAGCCTTATCAACCATTTTAAAAGTGTTTCTTGGAATAGAAACAAGAAAAACTGTAGCATTTTTGAAGCAGAAACACTGGGTGGGTTATCAAATGAGTCCCAAAACTTTCTTGCAATGCCTGGCCAGCCTGCACATATATAAGATTTGGCAAGAAAGGAATACAAATCATGTCTGTAGCGTTCCAACAAGGGAACCATTATTTCAGGAAGAACTTGAACACCCTGTTTGCTCATAGAGACGGCAGCCTGAAAGATTGCACATGCTTGCATTTCAGTTAGTTCTGGATATGCTATCCCAAGCCTGGACACATTATCAGAAATAAAATGTCAACATGAATCTTTAATGTATCAATACATAATATCTTTTCGACTGCAACTCAAGCATGTTTTCAGGATGTCATTCATATTATTGTGAAGTGAACGGACTTGACCCAATTGGTCTACAAGTTGAAATTTCATGGCGCAACTATAGGTGCTTAATCTTAAATAAATAACTGGTTTCACAACTTCAACATTACGGTTGTCAAATTCACTGGTCGTTAGGGTAAATGCACCTACCCTTTATTGGCACCATAACCTGGATGCTTGACTCTGGATATGCACCATATGGCAGTTCAAGGATGATCGTTAATCTCCAAACTTAAGTTTTAGGACCCGTTTGATAACCCACCCACTGTTTCTTAAGTCATTCTCAAGACAATGACAGCTCTCGTCTCTTGAGAATGACATACTGTTAAGTCACTCACAAATTATTTAAAATCCCTTACCTATGAATTAAAAAACTTTGAGAATAGGAAGCAGAGAAAAGAAAAGAAGATTTGAACAATAGGGATTTACTGTTTTACTGATACAGTTCAAGTCAAATTGAGTTTAGGTACTTTCTTATTCCCCTAGTTTGTTCCTTACGTCATTGTATACAGTCGCCAACACTGCATGGAACACTCCCAAGGTTACACAGTTCCATCGGTCCCAATTTTCTTTTGGCACTGATCCCTTTTTTTTTTTCTTTCTTTTTTCTTTTTTTTTTTTGGGGGGGGGGGGGGGTGTTTACAACCATATGTACCCAGTTTGTTGTATAGATTTCCCAAGTCTGAGACAAGGTTACAGTGAAGTAAAATATGAAACTAGAGATTTGGCACTGCATTATTAATGCTAATTTATCCAAGTGCTTTTAGTACTCTCACCATGCAATAGCCATGGCCTACAGTCTTATGCAAAGATTATGAAATCAGTACTGAAGGTTGGAGCATTTGCTGGCAAGTCCAATCCTATCCAATAGATCAGACTGAGCCAGACAGGAAACAATTATTAAAATGATATGAATGGTGATCCATTCCCACCCTGTTCAGATCGTTCCAATACTAGCCTTCAGGCACTTGATATTTACACCATTAATGAAGCCACTTTGTCCTCAGGATTCAACAAGTTTATACCTTTTAAATATTTTCATATTGAAAAAATCCAATCAATGCCTTGGACCTTCCCCAGGATCCTAGCTGCTCCATCAGCATATCTCCTACTGGATGCAGAGAAAACTAAAAATTTAGCAAGTTAAATAAGATAATAGAGGGCATCATACCTTCTACCATGGAAACCAAGCATGGGATTTACTTCTGAGAGATTCTCAACCTTTGAACATACCTCCTCTTCAGTCGAGCAAGGGTCAGAAGCTAGTTTGCTGATCATCTGTTCAATATCACCCTCTCGCAAAAACTTCTGGAGAGAAGGTTCTAACAGCCTGATTTGTCACAGGAAGACCTGAAATTTCAACACGAACTCTGAAATAGCTGAAGAATGCACTGTAAAAATAGACTATGAAATAAAACCAAGGCATCATGCAGAATTGTGAATACCTAAGAAATAAACCCTAGTCAAAGAGCAAATCCCAAATTACCAACAATGCCATTCCCTCATTAATGCCATGAAGATGCCCAAATGCACCAAAAATGGAATTTGATAGCAGGAAGGTCAAAACTAAACATTTAGCATCAGTTCACTTCATAAGTGGGCATGCCCAAGTAGGTCTTCGCTTCTTTCATGATGAAGTTGTACACTTTGTCTAACCCTTTAGACCCGTCCTTTGTTGATCCTCTTTTCCCGGGTCTAGACAATCTTTCAGAGCTAGAATGTATTAGTAGTCGTCCATCTTGGATGAAATCAAGCAGGTGGTTTTTTTGATGGGTCCATACAAGGCGCCGGGGTTAGATGGTTTCAACGCTTTTTTCTTTCAAAATCACTGGGATCTTATTAAATCAGATATTTGTGAGTTTGTAAACCAGTTCTTCACGGATTTGGCTCTGCCACCGGATTGCAATCACACATTGATTTGTTTTGTTCCCAAAAAAGACAATCCTAGGGGGGTTTCGGATTTTCGGCCTATCAGTTTGTGCAATGTGACTTACAAGATCCTTGCTAAGATTCTAGCTGGTCGACTCAAACCTCTCTTCAATAAGATTATTTCTCCCCTTCAGGGTGCTTTTGTTCCTGGCCGACAAATTACGGATAACATTTTTTTGGCCAATGAAAATTTTCATTTTTTGAAAAATACTCGAGGCAAGATGGGCTACGTGGCTCTTAAACTTGACATGTCTAAAGCCTATGATAGAGTTGAATGGAATATTATTTCTCACCTGTTCTCTAAGCAAGGATTTAATCTGCATTGGTGTCGACTTGTCCACAAACTTATCTCCACTGCCTCCTTTTCAATTAAGTTGAATGGAAACCCGTACCTTTGGTTTCAGGGATCTAGGGGACTCAGGCAAGGGTGTCCACTAAGTCCATACCTTTTTCTTCTAGTAATGGAAGTCTTGTCTCACCTCCTAAATGAATACCGGGCTTTGAATCTATTCAAAGGAATTAAGGTCTCTCGAAATGCCCCGGAAGTGTCACATCTCTTCTTTGCTGACGACACATTTCTCTTCTGTCGTGCAGTTAAAGAAGACTTACTTTCCATTAAAGCTATTTTGGAGATTTTCTCTGATCTCATAGGGCAAGAAATCAATATTGAGAAAAGTGAAGCTTTTTTTAGTAGCAATCAATAAACAACTAAGAACACAGCTGACTCAGGTTCTAGGGATTAAGGAAGGTAAGGATCATACGGTTTACCTGGGTACGAATCTGTGGTGTGGAAGAGCAAGATCAAAAAATCTTCAAGGGGTGTTAACTAAGGTAAGCAATCGACTTGCTGTCTTTTGCAGGAAGGGAAGTTCTGATAAAATCGGCCCTCCAACCGGTAGCACAGTACAAAATGCAGTGTTTTCGATTCCCCAAATCTATATGCAAACAGATAGATTCGCTTTGTCAAAGATTCGGGAAGGACATCCCAGAGAAAACCAAACAATTAACCTTAATCCCTTGGCGATCTTGCTGCAAGCCAAAGAATCATGGTGGTCTGGGATTCCGAAGGATGGAAGAAAGGATGGAAGAAATCAACACGGCTCTCCTCTTAAAACAAGGATGGAGACTCATCAATGAACCTGATACGCTATGGGTCAAGGTACTTAGAGATAAATACTTTCCCCATTCCTCAATATTTGAAACGAAGGTCAAGCGGAAAGGTGGATCGTGGACACGGAAAAAGTCGTGTAGTGTGTTCCATATCCTTGAAAAGATGGTACATAGAGAAATCGGAAATGGAATTCAAACCTCATTCTGGTTTGACCCATGGAGAAGAGATTGCCCAACAATTGCAAAGGAGAACCCGGGTATGGATTGTTGGTTATCAAAAGCTACGGTAGCCGACATCGGCAACATTGTCAGGTATAACAAGGAGTGCCTGCAAGGACTAAACAACACCAATTTGGTGTTATCACAACTAGCCAATCTCTCACAGACCCATGAAGAGGATAGATGGGTTTCATTGCTATCAAGTTCGGGTGAATTCTCAACAAAGCTAGCGGGAGAATTTGTGAGGAGTCAACAGCATCAACTTGCTGACTCCGAGGAAAAAAGGTGGTGGAATTTCTTTTGGAAGCTCTCATTACACCCAAGATTTAAAGTTTTTTTTTCTTCTGGCGTTTGGTAAATGCAGGAATACCGGTCAAAAGAATACTGGGACAGTGGGCGAAGAATGACACGGGATGTGTATTGTGCAGAAAGGAGGAAGAAACGATCTGGCATCTGTTCTTCTCTTGCGAATGGACGAAAGGAATATGGGCTGCTGGAACACTAGGATTGCGAACTGAAGCTATTACTCAGGAATCAATCCTTGATTGGTGCAGAAATGCTATATTAAATATGCCAGCACCAAAGCAAACTAAACGGTGAACTCTTTCCTACTTTATTATCACATGTTACTTTATATGGATGGAAAGGAACAAAATATGCTTTTCAAAAGAACAGCCTAATCCACATAGGGTTATGCATAATATAGACCGATGGGCTAACAACTTACAACTAAATCCTATGCCACAGGAAAATTTGGAACAGAACACTAGAGCCAATGGTGGAAATGTTCTTAGTAAATGGTGTGATAATAAAGTTGTCCTTAATAGTTATGTAACAATCAAACTAACCACTATGTTATGTGCAGGGGTATATCATGAACTATTGAAGAAAGCAGGATGGTGCGTGGGGATAGTTTTGGAAGGGCGTCTCAGCTACTTGGATACAGGACAAATAGCTAATGGTGGAGAAATGGAGGCACTACTTAAGGCAGTTACAATGGGACTGGAATATGCTAAAAAACACAAAATTACGATACAGGAAATTTGGTGTAATCAAAAGGCAGTGCTGAACCAATTAAAGACTCCTTATTCTGCTTGGCAGATACATTTAACACCTTTTTTTGTTAAGACCTTATTGAACTACCCTAGATCATCTTTTGGTAATTTTAAATCCCCAGCACTACAGGAATGGTTTAGTAAGCTAGCTATGTTGGCCATAATGGACAGCAGGAACTGTAACCAATATGAATTTCTATCTTAATTTAAAGTTTTTTTACTATAAAAAAAAAAATAAAATAAAAAATAAATAAATAAATAAAGTGGGCATGCCCACCAGCAAACCAGAAGTCAGTCAGTATATGCAACAGGACTACGATATCTCCTCATGCGCAGAACCAATGCCAAGTCTATTTTGTCATTATTTCCCTAACCAACCAACAGTTTGCACAATGATTGCATGATTTGATCAATTTCAGTCAATAGCATTCATCACTCCCCAATGAGACCCATACATTAGCCTGGGATCATACATTTTCTTTAAAGCATATAAACATATAAGGAAAAAATAAAAGTACAATCCATTGGACGAAAGATTCCTCCAAAATCAGATCTTGGTAAGGCAATAGTAAGTCAAGCCCTTCTGCCTTTTTTCGGGTGTCACAGCCATTATCATTTGTCTCACTGCCTTTATTCTCTCCTCTGATGCAAAGAACTGAGACCCCAAACAGCAGGGGGAATCAAAATTTGTGCCACATGAAGTTATATTTAAGGATCATAAGTCCCAAATAATTTTTTATATTAACGGTCTCTTCTTTTTAGGAAAACAAAGAAGACGACTTTTGTTGCAAAAAATCATGCATTTCCAAGATTTTGTAGTAATTCTGAGACTGCATTCTATGTCTTACCTTCTCAACAATAAAGAAGATAAAAAAATGATACTAAAATATAAAAATAAAAATAAAAAAAATTTGATATCTACCATATGCTCTATCCTACACAGTGCAATCCCTTGTGCACCATTATTTCTTGCTGTTTGAGCATCTTCTGGTGTGTCAGCATTTGCCATAACCTCTGACCCATAATTACATTCATTAGTTGGTGATTTTATAGAAAGTTGCACGTACAACTTGAATAAATGAGTTCTACCTTGAAAGACCTTTATCTCATTGACCCTGAAGATGAAGGTTTACAAGTCACCACTTATAGCTGAAGAAGCGTCTACTTCCCTATTATCACATCCCCTGTAGATCCATGGAGTGAAGGCCACTCACCCTCCTTAATTATCTTGTCACCAGTTTTCTTTTCTTTTCTTTTTTTCTCCTGTAGGCAGAAACTGTCTAGTACTTCTCATACTAACAAAACAGAAAATGTCAAGGCTTCACCTTCTCTAATTCATTCACACATAAGTCAGAGCATCTAGATACACAACATTTTCCCCACCCACGGGCAACAACAGCTGCATGTGAAGTCATGCCACCTCTGGCTGTCAAAATCAGCAGCTGCATGCATTCCCCCAACATCCTCTGGGCTGGTCTCTGTCCTCACCTCTAGGATATTTTGGTCGTTCGGGAAATAATTTGGTCCCAGACTCCCAGTAAAAGATCACAGTAGCCTCTTTGCCAGTAGGTTTAACAACTGGCATTCTTGGAGATAATAACTTTAGATGGCTATTCAAGAATTCCTTCTTCTAAAATAAACAGTTTTCTCTATTAAATGCAAACAAATGAAATATATTAAACAATAAAAAGAAGTCAAACAGAAGGCACCCATATAAGACCATATGCTTTTACAAGCATCATGGTTGAATCACTTAAAACCAGGCAACTGGAAAAATGCAGCGTTGGGAGATCCTTCAAACTAAAAATTAGCTCAATCAGATAGCATGATGAATGTAAAATATCACATTCTTGTGAGAAGCTGCAAATGTTTACAGTTATAATTAATTTTAAAGTCTATACGCCTGGATGATTTCTTGGCTAATGTACCCTACATTTCCGGAATTTTCAGGTATAATCTTGGACAATCAAGAGTTTCACAAAAAGAAAAGGGTTCATGTAGCAAACAGCTGTGACAACTGAAAAAACTCAACATAACAATAATTATAATTCATTTAGCTACCATTTCATAACCCACCTGGAAGGGGGGAACAAAGGAAATGAGAAACTTGTAAATGATAATCAAATAATAATAACAACATACTTGAACCATTGAATTAAGAAACTATAACGAATACAAACCAAATCTCTAAAGAATAAGAAAAGAAAAGAGTTTCAACTTCATAAAAACGGAATTTCTTACAAGATGAAAGACCCAGAGGAATACCTTGAGAGGAGGATTATCAGGAGCCAGAAGTTTTGGTCTGCAAGAAGAGAAATATACAACTAAATTGCACTTGATTACTTTTATGTGTGCTTATGCTGTAGATTAAAGAATAAATGGACTTCAATCCTGACCACCTATGACATCTTTGGAAATTACAGATACCATTCAGCATGCTCTCAATCTGCAGACGGAGATAGAAACTAGGAGCATTCTGAGAACTGCAAAGCCAATTACGCCCTTCTCGAGTTCTTGCATC
The DNA here is from genome assembly GCF_041222555.1 of Hakea prostrata. NCBI lineage: Eukaryota > Viridiplantae > Streptophyta > Magnoliopsida > Proteales > Proteaceae > Hakea > Hakea prostrata. The sequence continues at coordinate 41,785,072 of NC_142603.1, forward strand.
TCGCCTTAAAAGCAGCCTACAACTTCGGCTCCATCTCCTAAAAGAACTCGTCCATAAGTCTGATAAGCAACTCCATTTGCCATTGAGCCTAGCCCACACCCAACAAAGAAGCCCTGTTTCAGCCTCACTCCAAGAGAGCCCAATTCCAGCCTCAACCCAGGAGCAGCAAGCTAAGCGTGTGAGGAATCCACCGGCATGGTTGGAAGACTATAAAACTTAGTCGTAACTGAATTCTTCGGGGATTTTATCAAAAAGGAAACTGGAGCGTAACCAATCCATATGAATGATATCAAGATATTTTTCTCCTCTATTACTTTCTTCGGGAGTCACCAATTACTCGAAAATTGCCCTATTCTTAAGCTTGATTCTGGATTGCAGATTTAAGCTTATCATTTGGTGTTTTCATTGAGAGAAACTTCGATCGGTGCTGTAACATGAAGAACGCAGAGCTAGCAAACATTGTCAAAGCCATTCAAGCGCAATTGGAAGGGCGCATTTGACAGACCATGGGTTACACACCCAATTGGAGATGCAAGGAGCATCAATCGTCCATATGACTCAACAATTCCAGTCATACATGTTAAAAATGGAGGAGCAAATGGCTGAGCTACGATTGTCTATCTAGAAGTCGGTTGAGACACCGTCTGCAACAAGCTCGAAGGGGCCGATCATTCAAGAACCAGGTATTACCAAGGTTCGACATGTCGTCCTGAGTCGCTGTGTCAGACCCTGGCGATACGGCGACTCAAGCGACATGTCGCCAAAAGTCGGGCGACATGTCGCTAAAATCGAACCCCTATTATCATGACTCATGAGTTGCAGGTAGATTTCTTCTTCTAGTCTTCCCTACTTCCTCTTGAACTTGACTCAAGACTTCATTCGTTGGTCAGCAAAAGAAAATAAAAAACAACTTACTTCTTCATTCTGCTATGGAACTGAAATACCATCCCACAGAGACCAAGCTGCTGTTGTCATCAAGATTTATGCCTCTGTTTCTTTATCTTCTACTCTATCATATCTTGATTCCTGCTGCTTTTGTTCCAGAAATTGTCTCAACACTCCAAATTTTGTGTTCAACAGTCCACCAATCTCACTCTTGAAGAACTCGATTGTTGATATGGATCCATCGCCGACGAACATTCCAGTTCTGTGTTGCAGATTGGCTCCCTTATCAGAGACCGTCACCAGTTCCGTCGCTGTGCATCAGTGCATGTCGATATCGAGCAACCGCCGTTGCCGTTGATGGAGCAAATGCCCCCTTTGAAAGACCAAGAGCTCCTCACCGCGATGAAAAAGGGTTAAAGACCATCGCTGAGTTTGCACAGATTCGACAGTCGGCGATATATCACCGACAATTTGTAATATCGGTGTCGCTGGGGGGTATCGTGTCGCCCCCCAGCGACACGTTGATTTGTAATATCCGTGGGTATTACATCTAGATCTGTAATTCCTATTCAATCTTCACAAAACAAAATTGATCTCATGCCGCTACTAAAGTCGATGAAGATGGAGATGCCCACTTTGATGGCACTGATCCAATTTACCCCTCAATATTCTTAATTTAGGATATTCTTAATTTAGGATTTACTTTTAGCTTTTATTTATTGTTCTCCCTTCCCCTGGGTCTTGATCAGAAATGGCTACATCTCTTTGGTTAAGGTTTCCTTTCCTTTTATTACTATATTATTTACTTTCTGCAATTTCTTTTTCAGCATTTATTTATTTTTCTCCTTTCCCCTACTTCTCCATCCTTGATCAGGGATGCCTACAATGCATCTCTTTGGTTAAGGTTTCTCTTTTCCTTTTATTACTCTGTTATTTACTTTCTGCAATTTCTTTTTCTCTAATATCCGTTCTCCAGTGGGTTGTAAGCTACAGCAAAGGATCCACGGTCAAAGTCATTATAATTATACTCCCCTTCCCTAGATCCAGAGCTGACACTCAGATCACTTACCTTTTATTTTTATTTATTTATTATTCGCATATTTTTCTGCCATTACTAATTATGCGTTGGTTATGTTTGCTTTATTTTTCGTCTCAATTCGATCGCATTAGATGTATGGATTATGATCGTTCGTTTAGTTTAATTAAATAATTAACAAATTTGAATCATTGCATTCTCGCATTATCATTAAGAAGTTAATTTCTAAAGTGGAATATCTCCTTGAGATCGACCTGTTAGCTACACGATACCGTGCAAGTTCGGTTACATTTAATTTCGCAAACACTCACAATCAAAAATATTAGAAGAAAAAAATAGAGAGAATAGATTAGAGAAGAAAGAGATTAAAAACTAACCTTGTAGAAGAATAAACAATGGAGAAACTTTAACAGATTCTTGGGATCTTCCTTGGCTTCGAAGAGGAGGTTCTAAGCTTCTTCCCACGTTCTCGAGAGGCTTAGGAACATAATGGAGTTGAAATCCACGAAGTTCTAATATATAGAGCATCAAAAACCCTAAAAAACAAAGTTTTACAAAATTGCCCCTGACCCTGTGGGACTCTCAGCAGGGTCTGTCAGGTCTGATCGACCTAGATGAGCAACCCAGGTTGATAGCAAGCCCAAAAAAAAGATTTCAAGCTCTAAACCTCAAAATTTTCATTGGGGCTTCTCCCAACTCAAACAAGTGACTTACCTAGCATTGAGGGACTTTCCAAAACATGTCCAACTAGGCCTCAAGTCCATCAACCAAGCTCTTCAACATCAAGATGCATTTTCTTCTCCAAATCAGATAAGGTTTCCAAATAGGGAACTCCATCATCAATCTCCATTGCTTTTGAGTCAAACACCATGTCTTCCGCTGAGATGGCCTACAATGTCTTCTTCCTTCACTTCGGGTTTTCAGATCTACACTAAGAGAGAGGTCTGACCTGACTTCCTAGACCTTCCAAAGATATCAACACTATACTCAAAGTCGAACTTCAGGATCAAACATCAATCAAGTCACTTCTTCATCCAAAACAAATAGAGTTTCCAGGTTAGGTGGGATTTCACACATATCCCTAGTCCAACAACTTGGCTAAGGTCTTGGGCTTTTTCTCACAATAGAGGTAACCAACTATTCGTTAGTTATAGCTCTTTTGAAGCTGTGAAAGCCACTTTATCGTCCAGATCTTTGATAAGGATGGAGATGTTGTTGAAAAGAGTGATGAAGTCTCGGATATACTCTAAACGCCCTTGCTTGAGGGCCAGCAAGTTGTCCTTTGTCTTATCATTTTTTATTCTACTTTTAAATCTTGCCACAAAGGCATATCCCAACTCCATAAAGCTGTGGATGGAGTGTCTGGATAGCTGGAGAACCAGGTTGTGGCTGGTCAGTTAATGAGGCTGGAGAGCATCTTGATGGGGTCCCCTCCCCTGCACATAGTCATAATAGACGTGAAGTGACTAATGTGCGCTATAGGATCTGTTGTCCTATTATAGGATGTAATAATGGGGGTACAGAAACCTACCGGTAAAGGTGCAATCATGATCTTTGGTACAAAGGATCCTAGCTCAGCACAAGTTGAACTACATCAGGAACCTTTTTGTCTAATTGAAATAGATGTTTGTTCATGTCCTATACCTGATGATACAGACTGTCGTCACGAACAGACGCAGAAGCCTTAGAGACTCTATCATCAAGTAGTGGACCTTGGACTCAGCCACACGCTCCTTTAACGTTCGGCGAAGCTTTGAAGCATGATGCAACCTCACCCCAACTCCAGGAAAAGTGTGTTTGTCTACATGGGTCCCTAATTTGTCAAAGACAAATCTATTTCCCCACCTTCATCCGCAACCTTGGTTTTTCCCTTGCCCTTGCGTTTTGCTTATTGAGCGTGAAGCATGTTTGCTTCACTTCCTTGTCATTATGACTGGCAAGGGAAGGAATCGATGTTCTAGGCAAAACAAGAGCAAGGTAAGCAATCACATTAATCTTTGAACATTTAAATAAAATTAATTAGAGTTCCATCTGTAGTAGAGCTATAGAATGGGCAACACTCGAAATGCCTATGCAATTCCCCAATAGGGTTTTGATAAATGGAAAAACATAGAATATTATTGCTGGTCCATACCTTCATTGGCAATGAAGAAAACCTTACTAGCATCTCTACTTTAAGTCGCAAATATTTCACTTGGCCCAATTTTGTCAATTTGAAATATTACTAAAAACCCAACATTAGGTTTCCATTAACTTTGACTTTGAAATTATGATTTTGCCCATGGGCTGAAGGGGGTAAAAGGAAATGTAATTTTTTTTTTATAATTTTACAGCACTTCATTTAAAATTTACAAAAGAATTCCCTATTCAATTGATTCACTTGAATAAGAAGAGCATAACCACCTCCCAATTTTGACTTCCACCGCCAACCAAAAATTAAAGAAGACGATCACCAACTCCCTTCACCTCCAATCTCTAACTTCTATCGCTGACCAAAATGTCAAATTTGTTCTAACGACTTAAGGATCCAACCAAGGGAATCAGAGCTCTTTGAACTATATAATGGAATGATGCTTGTCAAGAACAACAACTATGGCCACCATCACTAAACTCTTTGACCCCAACCAACGAGGTATCCACCCTCCCTTTCTCATTCATCTCCCTTGGGGTGTGGGATCTTTTTTCCCTCTGGTTCATATATTGGTGGTAGAACTATTTTTGAAGTTTTGATTGATTAAATAGGGAAGGGAAAGGAGTTGTTCTTTCTCTATCATTGATCGGAAGACCAATCAGAAGCCAACAGTGGAAGAGAGAAAAGATGAACGTTTTAGTGGTCGGTGGTGTCATTAATGATGTCGGAAATGGGGAACCAATCACTAGAACATGGATATGCTCTCTGTTCTTACAGAAAACGAAAAATTAACAGGCCCAGGCCAGTTTCTTCTTTGGATATGTGAGGCTATTTTTAGACAACCAAAAGAGGAGCAAAAAAGTTTAAAAAATTAATACAATTTTGTAAAATATGTTCCTTCTTTTTTTTTTGTAGGAGTAAAATATGTTCCTTCACCCTATGGGTAAAATGATAATTTCAAATTTAAAGTTAACAGAAAACTACATTGGGTTTTTTGTTATTTCAAGTTGACAAAGTTGGCCAATTGAAATATTTGCTACTTAAGTGAGTAAAATGGAAAAAAAAAAAATCTATATATAACTATAAAGTAGGGTTGTCAACGGTGCTGTTTGGGACGGTTTCCAGCTGGGCTTAACGGTTTTGAGCTGAAAAACACCTAGCCCAAATACGGCCCATTAGCAAAATAACGGTTTTCTGCCGGTTTCGATTTGATGCGGTTTGGGTTCGGGCTAACTAACTGTTTGAACTAGCGGTTTAGATTCGGGTTGACTAATGGTTTATGATGTGTAAGAAAAAAAAACAAGAAGAAACAATTGAGGATCCTACAACAAAAGCGAAAATTATATGGAAAGCAAAGTTGCTATTGGTCAATTTCCATTGAAAAAAACCCACCAATTCTATAGAAATCAAGAACCTAGATATTAAGTAGTAAAATGATTATTTGATCTTTGAATTCATGCTTAATTTTTTTTTAATTATCTATACCAACTACCTAATGGTAATATAATGATTCAAATATTATTTAATGTAAAATTACAAAACGGGTTGCGGTTTGGTTTCGGGTTGGTGCGGGCTCCACAACCCTTAACCAACTTATGGCCCATTAAAATTCGGTTCGGGTCGGTTCGGGCTATAACGGGCCTGTGCGGGGCGGATTAACGGTTCGGGCAATAATTGACACCCCTACTATAAAGGGATAATTACTATTGCCCCACTGTAGTTTGATTTTATTATTATAAAACCCTATTCTTTACGAAATTACTGTTGCCCCCTTCCTTATAAAGGTGTTAAGTAGCCATTAAGTTTGAATATGTAATGTCTAATTTGCCCTTCATTAAAATTAAGAAATCAAAAGACGATACTACCTCATTTATAAAAACCAAATTAAATGTCAATTTTATCCTAAACATCATTTATTTTGAATTAAAGAAATGGGCAAAATCCAAATCTGATTTGGTTTCCCACCTTCACTAAACTTCATTTATTTTGAATTAAATAAATGGGAAAAATCGAAATCCAATTTGGTTTCCCGCCTTCACTAAGCTTCATTTATTTTGAATTATTTAGAAATGGGCAAAATCCAAATCCGATTTGGTTTCCCACCTTCACTAAACTTAATTTATTTCGAATTAAAGAAATGAACAAAATCAAAATTCAATTTGGTTTCCCACCTTCACTAAATTTAATTTATTTCGAATTAAAGAAATGAGCAAAATCAAAATTCAATTTGGTTTCCCACCTTTCAATAAACTTCTTATATTTTGAAAATATTTGAGGTGATATTTAGTTTCTAATTTGAGTTGAATTCTATTTTCTTTCCTCTTCAGTTTCTATTTTAGTTTTATTCAATCATTCTTTGTTTATTTGATGTTTTTTTCTTTAGAATGAAACGAATTATAGTTACTTTTTTCTCCACAGTTATTTAAGGGTACTACTGTAACGTGACAAAAAGGTAAATAAGTAAAGAGATAAGTATAATGGTATTTTGGGATTCTTGAAAAAATATAAAGGTGACACATCATCGGTAAACTAACGGAACTTAACGGTAGAGGGCATTAGTAATTGTAGACAAAGCTAAAGGTTGGATTAGTAATTTTGAAAAGTACAGGAATACAATAATAATAAAATCAAAGTACTGGGGGACAATAGTAATTATCCCAACTATAAAAGTTAGTGCATTTTTCCTTTGACAAATTGACGTGTTGGTTGGAGCATGTCTATGGTTGTCTTATCAAAGGAATTGCATTCGCCTCCATAAATTTGATATAGTGGGTCATTTAATTTAAGGCTCTTTTTTATCAATTCTTATTTTCTGACTTTTTCATTTTTGCTTTGGCAAAACTATTTTTTTCAGCTCTTTAGACATTTTCATCCCTACATTAATACAGTCAATTTTAGGGTTAAAGATGTCTATAGGGATGAAAATCATTATTTTCACTAGTTTGGTAAAATCAAACTCATTTTTAGCTAGTATTGTTAATTGAAACTTGAGTGCCAACTATGGTAAAAAATTTTGATTATGATAAGTGAAAAAAATAATCACAAACTAACCAGGTCGAACCATGGTCAGCTCGGCTTACTACGGTCGGGACCAAACGAGAAGTTAACCTAGAGATGTCTTGGGGACAAAGGAACTCGATGGTAATGGGAAGAAACGTGATCCCGCTAGATTCGTGATGGGCAATCGTGCCCAAAAAGGAAAAGGCGACTGACTCAGATTTGGAGATTAAACCCTACGATTGTATGACGATTGGGGACATGGGCGGACCCACTAAGGGGCCGGAGGCCATGGCCCCCTTGGATTTTTAAATTTTTTTACTATTTCCTTATCTTTTTCATTTAATGGGTATAAATGTCATCTCTATTTAAAAAATAAATCCTTAATCCCTATTTATTCTCCCCTCTCTTTTCTCTCACATCTTTTCTTCCTATTTATTCTCCTTCTATAAACGTGGGTTAAGGGAAATTTTTGAAAAAGCCATTTCTAATGGTTACTAACTCCTCAATTCCTATTAATTCTCCTCTCTCTTCTCTCTCACATCTTTTCTTCATATATATTCTCCTTCTATAAATTTGGGTTAAGGGAAATTTTTGAAAAAAAATATATTATTAAATATTCAAAATGTCATTTCTAATGGAAATTAACTCCTCAATCCCTATTTATTCTCTCATATCTCCCATTTTCTCTCTCCTCTTTTCTTTCTATTTATTCTCTTCGGTTTCTTTCTTTTTATTTATTCCATAAGTGCGGATTAAGGAAAATTTGGGAAAAAATCTTCTGCACAATTAGGTTCTCTTTTTCTTTTTCAATTTATTTATTTTTTCTCTTTTACTTATTTTTTATGTTATTCTTTATTTGATTTTATATTCTTTGTTTTTGTATTTCTTTTGCAATTTTTATTTTTGATTTTATATTGTAAATAAAATGTCTATAATTGTAAGGTAACTAACTACCATTGGTTTGCATTTATTACCTAAATTTTTTTTTGTTTGAAAATTTTTTAGGGTTAAAGTCACGTGTATTTTTTTTTAACTGATGCTTTACCTTGTTGGAAAAAAAAAATATCATTATTAATAATTAACCTATTTTTGTCAAATATATGTGGGCCCCACAAAATATATGTAGGCGTATTTCTTAATATAATAAAATAATTCGTAGGTGGGACCCTAATGGGTCTTATAAGGGCCCACACAATATGTATGACGAAAAAATATTGGTGTTTCCCCAAATCGAACTTTTATTATTCGCCCCCCCCCAACTATTGAATCCTGGTTCCGCCCCTGATTGGGGAGACTCGTGAATTGATCTACGGTAGGAAATAAGAAGTGAACCATATAGAAGACAAAGAATAACCCAAAAAAAAAAAAAAAAAAAAAAAAAAAAAAAAAGAAAAAAGAAGAAAAAAGAATAACCTGAACAGAAGGTAATTGAATCATTTCCGTGCATTGAATCTTTCAATTAAGTTTTGCAACTTGGTATAACTCTTTTGTAGTGCTCTTATTGATTTAATCATCGAAGGTGGGTTCCCAATCACCGAGTCGGCCCATGTCTAACATTCATTTTGCAGGATTCTAAAGGTTGAACAAATTTCAAACGCATCATGCTACATATCGCTAAAACATTGCGATATTTCACCATTTCGATGAGCAACAAACTGAAAGGGAAGGTCGCTATGAGATATTCCATATATTAGTGATCAATTGGCGAGAATTTGCCGAAAGGTTGAATATCGGGGATTTGTTGAACGATCGCGATAAATTCAATGATTTCTCGTCATTTATAATCGAATTTTTGGCTAAATTTCGTCCCTGTTTAGCTAATTTCGTCTTGATTTTTCAGTATTTTTCGTCTTTGGCCTCCAAGTATAGAAGCCAATCAATCATGAATGAAAGCATAGTTGGCAAGATAATTTGGACACCAAAGATATAATATAAATGCATAAGTTAAGGTTTGTTGATTCTTGCAAGTGAATCCAACAATATGAATGAAATGCATATGGAAAAATTGATTGATTCTTGTAATCAAAATCAGAAGATATGACAGAAATGCATATGGTAAGAGAAGATTAATTGACTTTTCTGATTAGAATTACAAGATATGACTGAAATACATATGGTAAGAGAAAATTAATTGACTCTTACAACTAGAATCACAAGATATGATGGAAATGCATACCGTTAGCAAAATCATATTGACTCTTGTGATTGAAATCACAAGAAATGACAAAAATGCATATGGTAAGGGATTAGAGTTAGCCCTCCATTTCGAAATTTGGCAGAAACATCCCCCAAAATTTCCTTAAAGCGTAGGACATTTTTTTTTTGGAATGAGGTTCATCCGGGCCAGCTTGCGTACACCACAATTACATCCTCAAGGCGCATTTTTATATAATTAATATAAATGGGACTTCGCCCTTGGCCCTGAGGGGATTCTAACTTTTGACCTCCTATGTGGAAGCGTTAGTCTTTACCATCCGGAGCCCCCCTCGGGGTTTAAAATGCCGGACCTTGGTGGCAACCTTGTAGACGGAAACTTGTAAAAAGAAACGTAAAAGAATCTGACGACATAATTTTCACAAATTTGTAAAATTTCATTCCCACCGCATCCGTCTCTCGGATTTGAATGGAATTTGAATCGCCAAAAAATTAAAAATAAAATAAAAAAGGAAAAATAAAATAAAAAAGGAAAAAAGAATATCTCTGTAAAAAAGGAGTTTGGGATTTGACCGATAGAGTATTTGAGTTTGAACTCTACTCGTATTCTTTTATAGCCTAGCCCGGCCCTCAAACAAATCTTCAATTGCTTTCCAAATCACGATTCTGAAACCGTAGAAAAAAATCCCCCTCTTCTGCAAAGGAGCAAGAAGAAGAATGATGGCTATGATGGAGCCTTATTTACCAGGCGAATTAATGGATGAGATACTCTTAAGATTACCATTAAAGTCCGTAGTTCGATTCAGGTGCATATCCAGAAAATGGCATTCTTTAATTAGTTCTCCTTATTTCACCACTATCCATCTCAATCAATCCAAGAAGAAGGGAACGAGGTCGCCTTCTCTAGTTATAATCTCTAACGACGACACTTCAATGTTCTACACAGTAGCAAGAGAGGAACACAATTCGCGTTTAAGAGTGGGCAATTGGAAAATTTTCTTCTCTCGTTCTCATGAGTTGGATCCTGAGTATCCTTATTCCATGCTCAAAGTCATTGGTTTGACTTCATGCGATGGATTATTATGCCTCTCTTCATACCTTTTTAACCGTTCTTTTAATGGTTTCGATTTATATATGTGCCTCATGAATCCGGTCAATGGAGAACTAAAGACGCTTCCACTTTTTCCAATGGAATCTAAGCTTTTGCATTTCCCCTGGGTTGGACTTGGGTTTGAACCCGTGAGCGGAGAGTACAAAGTCTTCAAGATTGCGTACTATAGAGATCAACAACTACACGTAAGGAGCAATGTTAGTGTATACGCTTTGAATTCTGTCAATGATAGCTGGAGAATACTAAAAGATATCCCGGTACCAGATGTAGCCACGCCCAGTTTTCCTGATCCAAGCTCAGCAATAATTATCAATGGTGTTGCTCATTGGGTGTTATGTTCGGGGAAAGTATACTCCTTTGATCTGCTACATGAGGTGCGAAGAGAATTACCATCACTTCCAGTCTTCAGCAAGTATAATTTTTTTGAGATGGGAGGAAGCCAGCTTGCTGCTTTCTGTTATAACCCACAAGAAAGATTTTCCAAAGTTGGGATGTGGGTGATAAAGGAAATTGGTGTTCAGGAACCTTGGACTAAACGTGGAATTATCGATCTTAATTATCCAGAGAGTTGGAATCGTCGACTTTGGTACCATTACCCACTTATAAGACAATGGAACGATGATGAGATTCTATTCCAGCATGATAATATGCAGTTAGTTTTGTACAACACCAAGAACAACATGAAGAGGAATCTGGAAATTGATGGCCTTGCAACTACTCCATTAGTAGCGATATGTCTAATTGATGAGAGTCTTGTTAAACTGATACATTAATTCCTTTTATCCATATATTGAGAAAGTAAGTTCAAAGACTTGCTTTCAAGCTATAGCTAGTGAAAGCTAATTCAATATGTTTGCAGTAATATTGAAAGAACAGTGAATTTCCACATACCTCGTCGGCAAGTAAAGCAGCCACCTTGGGAATCTCAATCATAGTTCCAACCTCATAACACATAGAAGTAGCATCTCAAAGAACACTTACTCAGCAATGCTACGTATTAAACTCACTTGATGTCCTAGTTCCTGCACTCAGAATCTTCAATATTTGAGAAATACAGGATTATGAGTGCACTAATTTTGTGTGTGTGTGTGAGTGGACGGCGAAGGGTTACAAAACAGTGAAAAGTACAGTATGAGAAAATGACAAGTATTCTATGGTTGAGCAATCTTGAAGGGTATACTTGAAAACAAAAATGAAACTTCCCAACAAACATGGATTTTAGCAATGTATAGTATCTGACTTACAAATAGAGTTGCTACATTTTATCTACTATCTGAGGTCAAAAGTGACTCTGTTATGCTACAAGATTATGCTCCAGGGAAAATTCTGTTTTCCTTCATTTTTCATACAATCAGATGGAGGTAAAGAAAAAATTTTATTCGAAAAACGTAAATTTTGGTTGAAACCGACTGTTTATGGTTTTTTTTGGAGATAAGAATTGAACTTTCTGCCTATCTGTGTCAAGAAGCAACTTTGCTTCTGTTTCCCGAAACAAAAATTGAAGCACATAGACTTAAGTGAAACAAGTTCTAAAAGGGTTATGATAGTCATTTACATCTAGATATAAAGTTTGAAGCTTTGAGCTACAAAAACATTTCAAGAAGCAAGCCTTATCAACCATTTTTAAAAGTGTTTCTTGGAAGAGAAACAAGAAAAACTGTAGCATTTTTGAAGCAGAAACACTGGGTGGGTTATCAAACAGGTCCCAAAACTTTCTTAATTGCAATGCCTGGCCAGCCTGCACCTATATAAGATTTGGCAAGAAAAGAATAAAAATCATGCCTATAGCGTTCCAACAAGGGAACCATTATTTCAGGAAGAACTTGAACACCCTGTTTGCTCATAGAGATGGCAGCCTGAAATAAAATCATGCTTGCATTTCAGTTAGTTCTGGATATGCTATCCCAAGCCTGGACACATTATCAGAAATAAAATGTCAACATCAATCTTTTATGTATCAATACATAATATCTTTTCGTTTGCAAATCAAGCATGTTTTCAGGATGTCATTCATATTATTGTGAAGTGAACGGACTTGACCCCATTGATCTACAAGTTGAAATTTCATGCAGCAACTATAGGTGCTTAATCTTAAATAAATAACTGGTTTCACAACTTGAACATTACGGTTGTCGATGAAGTCCAAATTCACTGGTCGTTAGGGTAAATGCACCTACCCTTTATTGGCACCATAACCTAGATGCTTGACTCTGGATATGCACCATATGGCAGTTCAAGGATGATCTTTAATCTCCAAACTTAAGTTTTAGGACCCGTTTGATAACCCACCCACTGTTTCTTGCGTCATTCTCAAGACAATGACAGCTCTCGTCTCTTGAGAATGACATACTGTTAAGTCACTCACAAATTATTTAAAATCCCTTACCTATGAATTAAAAAACTTTGAGAATAGGAAACAGAGAAAAGAAAAGAAGATTTTAACAATAGGGATTTACTGTTTTACTGATACAGTTCAAGTCAAATTGAGTTTAGGTACTTTCTTATTCCCCTAGTTTGTTCCTTACGTCATTGTATACAGTCGCCAACACTGCATGGAACACTCAATTCCATTGATCCCTTTTTCTCTCTTTTTTTTTTTTTTCTTTTTCTTTTTTTCTTTTTGTTTGGGGGGGGGGGGGTTTACAACCATATGTACCCAGTTTGTTGTGTAAATTTCCCAAGTCTGATACAAGGTTACAGTGAAGTAAAATATGAAAGTAGAGATTTGGGATTGCATTGTTAATGCTAATTTATCCAAGTACTTTTAGTACTCTCACCATGCAATAGACATGGCCTGCAGTCTTATGCAAAGATTAAGAAATCAGTACTGAAGGTTGGAGCATTTGCTGGCAAGTCCAATCCTATCCAGTAGATCAGACTGAACCAGACAAGAAACAATTATTAAAATGATATGAATGGTGATCCATTCCCATCCTGATCAGATCGTTCCAATAGATGGCTAGTACTTCAGGCACTTGATATTTACACTATTAATGAAGCCACTTTGTCCGCAGGATTCAACAAGTTTATACCTTTTATATATTTTCATACTGAAAAAATCCAATCAATGCCTTGGACCTCCCCCGGGATCCTGGCTGCTCCATCAGCATATCTCCTACTGTTATCAGAGGTGGTTGACAATACCACAGAGGTACTGGATGCAGAGAAAACTAAAAATTTAGCAAGTTAACTAAGATAATAGAGGGCATCATACCTTCTACCATGGAAACCAAGCATGGGATTTACTTCTGAGAGATTCTCAACCTTTGAAAATACCTCCTCTTCAGTCGAGCAAGGGTCAGAAGCTAGTTTGCTGATCATCTGTTCAATATCACCCTCTCGCAAAAATTTCCGGAGAGAAGGTTCTAACAGCCTGATTTGTCACAGGAAGACCTGAAATTTCAACACTAACTCTGATATAGCCGAAGAATGAACTGTAAAAATAGACTAGAAATAAAACCAAGGCATCATGCTGAATTGTAAATACCTAAGAAATAAACCCTAGTCAAAGAGCAAATCCCAAATATCCATCAATGCCATTCCCTCATTAATTCCATGAAGATGCCCAAATTCACCAAAAATGGAATTTGATAGCAGGAAGGTCAAAACTATACGTTTAGCATCAGTTCACTTCATAAGTGGGCATGCCCACAAGCAATCCAGAAGTCAGTTAGTATATGCAACAGGACTACGAAATCTCCTCCTGCGCAGAACCAAAGCCAAGTCTATTTTGTCATTATTTCCCTAACCAACCAACAGTTTGCACAATGATTGCATGGTTTGATCAATTTCAGTAATAGCATTCATCACTCCCCAATGAGACTCATACATTAGCCTGGGATCATACATTTTCTTTAAAGCATATAAACATATAGGGAAAAAATAGAAGTACAATCCATTGGATAAAAGATTCCTCCAAAATCAGATCTTGGTAAGGCAATAGTAAAGTCCTGTCTTTTTTCTGGTGTCACAGCCATTATCATTTGTCTCACAGCCTTTGTCCTCTTATCTGATGCAAAGAACTGAGACCCCAAACAGCAGGGGGAATCAAAATTTGTGCCACATGAAGTTTTATTTTAGGATGATAAGTCCCAAATAATTTTTGATATTACAAGTCTCTTCTTTTTAGGAAAACAAAGAGGACGACTTTTGTTGCAAAAAATCATGCATTTCCAAGACTTCGCAGTAATTCTGAGACTGCATTCTATGTCTTACCCTCTCAACAATAAAGAAGATAAAAAAATAATAATAAAATAATTTGATATCTGCCATATGCTCTATCCTACACAGTGCAATCCCTTGTCCACCATTATTTCTTGCTGTTTGAGCATCTTCTGGTGTGTCAGCATTTGCCATAACCTCTGACCCACAATTCCATTCATTAGTTGGTGATTTTATAGAAAGTTGCATGTACAACTTGACTAAATGAGTTATACCTTGAAAGACCTTTATCTCATTGACCCTGAAGATAAAGGTTTCCAAGTCACGACTTACAGCTGAAGGAGCAAGTGTCTGCTTCCCTATTATCACTTCCCCTGTAGATCCATGGAGTGAAGGCCAGTCACCCTCCTTAATTATCTTGAAAGACCTTTCTCTCTCTTTTTTTTTTTTTTTCTTCCTGTAGGCAGAAACTGTCTAGTACTTCTCATATTATCAAAACAGAAAATGTCAAGGCTTCACACATAAGTCAGAGCATCTACATACACAACATTTTCCCCACCCACGGGCAACAACAGCTGCATGTGAGGTCATGCCACCTCTGACTGTCAAAAAACCAGCAGCTGCATGATTCCCCCAACATCCTCTGGGCTGGTCTCTGTCCTCACCTCTAGACAAAACTAAACTAAGGTCGTTCAGGAAATAATTTGGTCCCAGACTCCCATTAAAAGATCACAGTAGCCTCTTTGCCAGCAGGTTTAACAACTGGCATTCTAGGAGATAATAACTTTACATGGCTATTCAAGGATTCCTTCTTCTAAAATAAACAGTTTTCTCTATTAAATGCAAACAAATGAAATATATTGATAGGTCATTTAATTGCATTAATATTATATCAAATCCTTTGTATTTTAATGAGACTAGTTGGTTGTTTTATTTGGATATGGACAGATTATAGCATTTAGATATCAAATCTATAAAAAGAATGGTTAGAAGCATATTGACACATTTTTAAATCAAATCAAAGAATCACACCCAAATTAAGATGGAAGATTTGATTATGTCCAAAGCTAGAGGTTTGATCTTGCCCAAATCAGAAGGATTTTCGTAAAAAGTCTTAATTCTACAAGCAAATATTTCGTTCTCTCTTGCGATCAGACATCTAAGGAAGAAACTGAATTGGAAAGTGACTAAATTGGAAACTAGTGAATTGGCAAAGATGAAGAAAGGAAACAACTGAATTGGGAAGAATTGCATTGCCAAAACAAACGATGGAAATAACAGAATTGGAAAGAATGCAGAATTGGCAGGATTCCTCTATAAGAAGGAACGCATTTTCAGAGATTGAAGAACACACAAGCTACAACAAAAGGAAGCCACAGTTCTGAGGAAGAACGGCATAATGTTTTCTATTTTCATTTCTTTGTTTTTCTTTTCCATGTCTAGCTAATTCTAGCTTTCGATCAAGATTAATGGAAGTTTGATTTTCACCAATTGTGAGACTTTGGATTATCAGTTTTCTTTAATTATCAGGTATTTATGCGTTTTCTATATTTATTATGTTATTGTATTAATCCTTAGACAAGAGGCCTGTTGTTTTATGATTAATACAATACTCAGTCAATTCTTATATAAGTGACAAATAGCATTCTCGAATGGGTAATCAATGCCCTGGAGAGTTTGCTATGAGAATGTATATCCTAGTTTAAATAAACAAGGCTTTTCCGGGTTTATTGACTAGGGATTGGGTGTTTTAATTTTTAATGCGATTAATATACATAACTCAAAGGACAAATCCGAAGGTTATGTTTATTAATTAGGGAATAACTCAAAGGACAGATCCAAAGGTTATCGATAAAGTATGGAAAGATTGGTTGTTAGAGGTCTGATCCTCAATGACCATAACCAATCTACCCGAAATTAAAGTTTTTATTTTTTTAAGTCAATGATCAATTGAGAGAATCAATACTGAAGTTAACTCTTGATCGAAAGTTTTTATTATTCTAATTTTCTTGTTAACTACTGCATTCGTTTATTTTTATTTAATTTGTTGATTCAAAACCCCCCAATTTTTATCAAAGAATAAATCTTCACCAATCTCTGTGGATTCGACCCTACTCACTACTAATACAAATTCAGTTGAGATAAGGATTATCTTTGGTGGATTCGACACCCATCAATATTAAACAATAAGAAGAAGAAAAACAGAAGGCACCCATAAGCATTATTCATTGACAATATGTAAAAGTAAGACCATATGCTTTTACAAGCATCATGGTTGAATCACTTAAAACCAGGCAATTGGAAAAATGCAGCGTTGGGAGATCCTTCAAACTAAAAATTAGCTCAATCAGATAGCATGATGAATGTAAAATATCACATTCTTGTGAGAAGCTGCAAATGTTTACGGTTCCGGTTAATTTTAAAGTCTATACGCCTGGATGATTTCTTGGCTAATGTACCCTACATTTCCAGAATTTTCAGGTATAATCTTGAACAATCAAGAATTTCACAAAAAGAAAAGGGTTCATGTAGAAAACAGGTGTGACAACTTAAAAAACTCAACATAACAATAATTATAATTCATTTAGCTACCATTTCATAACCCACCTGGAAGGGGGGAACAAAGGAAATGAGAAACTTGTAAATGAGAATCAAATAATAATAGCAACATACTTGAACCATTGAATTAAGAAACTATAACAAATACAAACCAAATCTCTAAAGAATAAGAAAAGAAAAGATTTTCAACTTCATAATCAGGATAGTTATGGCAGGATGAAATAAAAACAGAATGTCTTACAAGATCAAAGACCCAGAGGCATACCTTGAGAGGAGGATTATCAGGAGCCAAAAGTTTTTGTCAGCAAGAAGAGAAATATACAACTAAATTGCACTTGATTACTTTTATGTGTGCTTATGTTGTAGTTTAAAGAATAAATGGACTTCAATCCTGACCACCTATGACATCGTTGGAAATTACAGATACCATTCAGCGTGCTCTCAATCTGCAGACGGATATAGAAACTAGGAACAATTTGAGAACTGCAAAGCCAATTACGCCTTTCTCGAGTTCCTGCATCTCGCCTTAAAAGCAACCTACAACTTCGGCTCCATCTCCTAAAAGAACTCGTCCGTAAGTCTGATAAGCAACTCAATTTGCCATTGAGCCCAGCCCACACCCAAAAAAGAAGCCCTGTTTCAGCCTCACTCCAAGAGAGCCCAATTCCAGCCTCAACCCAGGAGCAGCAAGCTAAGCGTGAGAGGAATCCACCAGCATGGATGGAAGACTATAAAACTTAGTCGTAACTGAATTCTTCAGGGAGTCTATTAAAAAGGAAACCAGAGCATAACCAATCCATATGAATGATATCAAGATATTTTTCTCCTCTATTACTTTCTTTGGGAGTCACCAATTACTCGAAAATTGCCCGATTCTTAAGTTTGATTCTAGATTGCAGATTTAAGCTTATCATTTGGTGCTTTCATTGAGAGAAACTTCAATCAGTGCTGTAACATGAAGAACGCAGAGCTAGCAGACGCTGTCAAAGCCATTCAAGCGCAATTGGAAGGGCGCATTTGACAGACAATGGGTTACACACCCAATTGGAGATGCAAGGAGCATCAATCGCCCATATGACTCAACAATTCCAGTCATACATGTTAAAAATGGAGGAGCAAATGGCTGAGCTACGATTGTCTATCCAGAAGTCGGTTGAGAAACCATCTGCAACAAGCTCGAAGGGGCCGATCTTTCAAGAACCAGGTATTACATTTAGATCTGTAATTCCTATTCATTCTTCACAAACAAAACAGGTCTCATGCCGCTACTAAAGTCAATGAAGATGGAGATCCCCAATTTGATGGCACTGATCCAATTTACTCCTCAATATTCTTAATTTAGGATTTACTTTCAGCATTTAGTTATTGTTCTCCCTACCCCTGGGTCTTGATCAGAGATGCCTACGTTAAGGCTTCATTTCCTCTTATTACTATACTATTTACTTTCTGCAATTTCTTTTTCAGCATTTATTTATTGTTCTCCCTTCCCCTTCATCCTTGATCAGAGCCTACAGTCGTGCCTCTCTTTGGTTAAGATTTCCCTTTCCTTTTATTACTCTGTTATTTATTCTCTGCAATTTCTTTTTCTCTAATATCCGTTCCATGGTGGACTGTAAGCTACGGCAAAGGGTCCACGGTCAAAGTCATTATAATTATACTCCCCTTCCCTAGATCTATGGACAAAGTTATTATAATTATACTCCCCTTCCCTTGACACTCGAATCACTTCCCTTTTATTTTTATTTATTTATTATTTGCATTTTTTTGCTGCCTTTACTAATTATGCATTGGTTATGTTTGCTTTATTTTTCGTCTCAATTTGATCGCATTAGATGTATGGATTAGGACTGTTCGTTTAGTTTAATTAAATAATTAACAAATTTGAATCATTGCACTCTCGCATTATCATTAAGAAGTTAATTTCTAAAGTGGCATATCTCCTTGAGATCGACCCGTTAGCTACACGATACCGTGCGCTTGCGGTTACTTTTAATTTCACAAACACTCACAATCAAAACAATTAGAAGAAAAAGTAGAGAGAATAGATTAGAGAAGAAAGAGATTGAAAACTAACCTTATAGAAGAATAAACAACGGAGAAACTCTAATGGATGCTTGGGATCTTCCTTGGCTTCGAAGAAAAGGTTCTAAGCTTCTTCCCACGTTCTCGAGAGGCTTAGGAACATAATGGAGCTGAAATCCACGAAGTTCTAATATATAGAGCACCAAAAACCCTAAAAAACAAAGTTTTACAAAACTGCCCCTGACCTTGTGGGTCTCTCAGCAGGGTCTGTCAGATCTGATTGACCCAGGTGAGCAACCCAGGTTGACAGCAAGCCCAAAAACAAAGATTTCAAGCTCTAGACCTCAAAATTGTCAATGGGGCCTCTCCCAACTCAAACAAGTGACTTACCTAGCATTGAGGGACCTTCCAAAACATGTCCAACAAGGCCTCAAGTCCATCAACCAAGCTCTTCAACATCAAGATGCAGTTTCTTCTCCAAATCATATAAGGTTTCCAAATAGGGAACTCCATCATCAATCTCCATGGCTTTTGGGTCAAACACCATGTCTTCCAATGAGATGGCCCACAATGTCTTCTTCCTTCACTTTGGGTCTTTAGATCTACACTAAGAGAGAGGTCTAACCTGACTTCCTAGACCTTCCAAAGATATCAACACTATACTCAAGGTCCAACTTCAAGGTCAAACAGCAATCAAATCACTTCTTCATCCAAAACAAATAGGGTTTTCAGGTTAGGGTTAGGTGGGATTTCACACATATCCCAAGTCCAACAACTCGGCTAAGGTCTTGGGCTTTTTCTCAACAATAGAGGTAACCAACTATTCGTTAGTTATAGCTCTTTTAAAGCTGTGAAAGCCACTTTATCGTCCAAATCTTTGATAAGGATGGAGATGTTGTTAAAACGAGTGATGAAGTCTCGGATATACTCAAAACGCCCTTGCTTGAGGGCCAGCATGTTGTCCTTTGTCTTATTCTTTTTTATTCTACTTTTAAATCTTGCCACAAAGGCATATCCCAACTCCATAAAGCTGTGGATGGAGTGTCTGGATAGCTAGAGAACCAGGTTGTGGCTGGTCCAGTTAATGAGGCTGGAAAGCATCTTGATGGGGTCCCCTCCCCTGCACATAGTCATAATAGACGTGAAGTGACTAATGTGCGCTATAGGATCTGTTGTCTTATTATAGGATGTAATAATGGGGGTACGGAAAACTACCGATAAATGTGCTACCATGATCTCAGGTACAAAAGGATCCTGGCTCAGCACAAGTTGAACTACATCAGGAACCTTTTTGTCTAATTGAAATAGATGTTTGTTCATGTCCTATACCTGACGATACAGAGTCTCATCACGAATAGATGCAAAAGCCTTAGATACTCTATCATCAAGTAGTGGACCTTTGGACTCAGCCACACACTCCTTTAACGTTCGGCGAAGCTTTGAAGCATGATGCAACAAATCCCCAGCTCCAGGAAAAGAGTGTTTGTATGCATGGGTCCCTAATTTGTCAAAGACAAATCTGTTTCCACCTTCATCCACAACCTTGGTCTTTCCCTTGCCCTTGTGTTTTGCTTGTTGAGCGTGAAGCATGTTTGCTTCACTTCCCTGTCATTATGACTGGCAAGGGAAAGAATCGCTATTCTAGGCAAAACAAGAGCAGGGTAAGCAATCACATTAATCTTTGAACATTTAAACAAAATGAATTAGAGTTCCATCTGTAGTAGAGCTAGAGAATGGGCAACACCCGAAATGCCTATGCAATTTCCCAATAGGGTTCTGATAAATGGAAAAACATAGAATATTATTGCTGGTCCATACCTTCGTTGGCAATGAACAAAACCTTACTAGCATCACTACTTTAAGTCGCAAATATTTCACTTGGCCCAATTTTGTGAATTTGAAATATTACTAAAAACCCAACATTAGGTTTCCATTAACTTTGACTTTGAAATTATGATTTTGCCCATGGGCTGAAGGGGGTAAAAGGAAATGTAATTTCTTTTTTTAATATTACAGCACTTCATTTAAAATTTTCAAATTTACAAAAGAATTCCCTATTCAATTGATTCACTTGAATAAGAAGAGCAGAACCACCTCCCAATTCTGACTTCCACTGCCAACCAAAAATTGAAGAAGACGATCACTAACTCCCTTCACCTCCAATCTCTGACTTCCATCGCTGACCAAAATGTCAAATTTGTTCTAACGACTTAAGGATCCAACAGGAGAAATCAGAGATCTTTGAACTATATAATGGAATGATGCGCGTCAAGAACAACAACTATGGCCACCATCCCTAAACTCTTTGACCCCAACAAACAAGGTATCCACCCTCCTTTCTCATTCATCTCCCTTGGGGTGTGGGATATTTTTCCCTCTGGTTCATATATTGGTGGTAGAACTATTTTTGAAGTTTTGATTGATTAAATAGGGAAGGGAAAGGAGTTGTTCTTTCTCTATCATTAGATCGGAAGACCAATCAGAAGCCAGCAGTGGAAGAGAGAAAAGATGAAGAACGTTTTAGTGGCCGGTGGTGTCATTAATGATCTCGAAAATGGGGAACCAATCACTAGAACATGGATCTACTCTCTGTTCTTACAGAAAACAACAAATTAACAGGCCCATGCCAGTTTCTTCTTTGGATATGTGAGGCCATTTTTAGACAACCAAAAGAGGAGCAAACAATTTTGTAAAATATGTTCCTTCATCCCATGGGTAAAATCATAATTTCAATTTAAAGTTAACAGAAAACTACATTGGGTTTTTTGTTATTTCAAGTTGACAAAGTTAGCCAATTGAATATTTGCTACTTGAGTGAGCAAAATGAAAAAAAAAATCTATATATAACTATAAAGTAGGGGTGTCAACGGTGCGGTTTGGGGCGGTTTTGGGCTGAAAAACACTTAGCCCAAACACGGCCCATTAGCAAAATAACGGTTTTGGGCCAGTTTTGGTTTGATGCGGTTTGGGTTCGGGCTAACTAATGGTTTGGACTAACGGTTTAGATTCGGGTTGACTAGCGGTTTATGGTGTGTAAGAAAAAAAATACTAAGAAACAATTGAGGATCCTACAACAAAAGCAAAAATTATATAGAAAGGAAAGTTGCTATTGGTCAATTTCCATTAAAAAAAACCCACCCATTCTATAGAAATCAAGAACCTAGATATTAAGTAGTAAAATGATTATTTGATTTTTGAATTCATGATTAATTTTTTTAATTGTCTATACCAACTACGTAATGGTAATATAATGATTCGAATACTACTTAATGTAAAATTACAAAACGGGTTATAACAAGTTGCGGTTCGGTTTTGGGTTGGTGCGGGCTCCACAACCCTTAGCCCAATTATGGCCCATTAATATTCGGTTCGGGCCCGGTTCGGGCGGTTCGGGCTATAACGGGCCGATGCGGTGCGATTTAACGGTTCGAGCTATAAATTGACACCCCTAGTATAAAGGGATAATTACTATTGCCCCCCTGTAATTTGATTTTATTACTATAAAACCCTGTTCTTTACAAAATCAATGTTGCCCCCTTCCTTATAACGGTGTTAAGTAGCCATTAAGTTTGAATATGTAATGTATAATTTGTCCTTCATTAAAATATAATATCGAAAGACGATGCTGCCTCATTTATAAAAACCAAATTAAATGTCAATTTTACCCTAAACTTCATTTATTTTGAATTAAAGAAATGGGCAAAATCCAAATCTGATTTGGTTTCCCACCTTCACTAAACTTCATTTATTTTGAATTAAATAAATGGGCAAAATACAAATCCGATTTGGTTTCCCGCCTTCACTAAGCTTCATTTATTTTGAATTATATAGAAATGGGCAAAATCCAAATCCGATTTGGTTTCCCACCTTCACTAAACTTCTTATATTTTGAAAATATTTTAGGTGATATTCAGTTTCTAATTTGAGTTGAATTCGATTTTCCTTCCTATTCGGTTTCTATTTGAGTTTTATTCAATCATTCTTTCTTTATTTGGTGGTTTTTTTAAGAATAAAACGGATTATAGTTACTTTTTTCTCCACAGTTAATTAAGGGTACTACTGTAAAGTGACAAAAGGGTAAATAAGTAAAGAGATAAATATAATGGTATTTTGGGGTTCTTGAGAAAATATAAAGGTGCCACATCATTAGTAAACTAATGAAACTTAATGGTAGGGGCATTAGTAATTGTAGATAAAGTTAAAGGTTGGATTAGAAATTTTAAAAAGTACAGGGATAGGTTAGTAATAAATCAAAGTACAGGGGGACAATAGTAATTATCCCAACTATAAAAGTTAGTGCATTTTTCCTTTGGCAAATTGATGTGTTGGTTGGAGCATGTCTATGGTTGTCTTATCAAAGGATTGCATTCTTCTCCATAAATTTGATATAGTGGGTCATTTAATTTAGGGTCCTTTATGTATCAATTCTTATTTTTTGACTTTTTCATTTTTGCTTTAGCAAATCACTATTTTTTTCAACCCTTTGGACATTTTCATCCCTACATTAATATGGTTAATTTTAGGGTTAAAGATGTCTATAGGGATGAAAATCTTTTTCACTAGTTTGGTAAATTCAAACTCATTTTTAGCTAGTATTGTTAATTGAAACTTGAGTGGCAACCATGGTAAAAAAATTTTGGTTATGATAAGTGAAAATAATAATCACAAACCAAACGGGTCGAACCATGGTCAGCTCGGCTTACTCCGGTCGGGACCAAACGAGAAGTTAACCCAGAGATGTCTTGAGGACAGAGGAACTCGATGGTAATGGGAAGAAACGTGATCCCACTAGATTCGTGATGGGCAATCGTGCCCAAAAAGGAAAAGGCAACTGACTCAGATTAGGAGATTAAACCCTACGATCGTATGACGATTGGGGAGACTCGTTAATTGATCTAACGGTAGGAAATAAGAGGTGAACTTTGCCAATGCAGGGTTGCTTCAGTGGTAAAGACCTATACTTCTCAGTGGAGAGGTCTTGGGTTCGACCCTTGCGGATGGCATTACATTTCTAGTATTAAAAAAGCACCAGTACCAAAAAAAAAAAAGAGGTGAACCATATAGAAGACAAAGAATAACCCGAAAAGAAGGTAATTGAATCGTTTCCCTCCATTGAATCTTTCAGTTAAGTTCTGCAACTCGATATAACTCTTTTGTGGTGCTCTTATTGATTTAACCATCGGAGGTGGGTTCCCAATCACCGAGTCGGCCCATGTCTAACATTCATTTTGCAGGTTTCTGAAGGTTGAACAAATTTCAAACGCATCAGGCTACATATCGCTAAAACATGGCGATATTTCACCATTTCGATGAGCAGCAAACTGAAGGGAAGGTCGCTACGAGATATTCCATATATTGGTGATCAATTGGCGAGAACTTGCCGAAAAGTCGAATATCGGTGATTTTTCGAACGATCACAATAAATTCAATGATTTCTCGTCATTTATAATCGAATTTTTGGCTAAATTGCGTCCTTGTTTAACTAATTTCGTCTTGATTTTTCAGTATTTTTCATCTTTGGCCTCCAATTATAGAAGCCAATCAATCGTGGATGAGAGCATAGTTGGCAAGATAATTTGGACACCAAAGATATAATATAAATGCATAAGTTAAGGTTTGTTGACTCTTGCAATTGAATCCAACAATACGAATGAAATGCCTATGGAAAAATTGATTGACTCTTGTAATCACAAGATATGACGGAAATGCATATGGTAAGAGAAGATTAATTGACTCTTCTAATTGGAATTATAAGATATGACTGAAATGCATATGGTAAGAGAAAATTAATTGACTCTCACAACTAGAATCACAAGATATGATGGAAATGCATACGGTAAGCAAAATCTAATTGACTCTTGTGATTGAAATCACAAGATATGACAAAAAGGCATATGGTAAGAGTTAGCCTTTCATTTCGAAATTTGGCAGAAACATCCACCAAAATTTCGGTAAAATGTTGGACCTTGGTGGGAACCTTGTAAATAGCAACTTTTAAACGGAAACGTAAAAAAAGGCCAACGCAAAGCTGTTCTAGTGTTGCATGGTGTAAGGGAAACTACTAGGTGCGCGGATTTTTTAGCCGGATTGGCAACGTCGGACCAAGAAATTTTGTTGGATCCTCTCTCTTTGCCTACTTAGTTCTCTCAATATGTTGTAGAAGAGCGACAGGGTCGTGGGTTCCTTAGAACCTAATCCTGTATTATTGTTTGTATTCTATTTATTTCCATTAATATAAAGTCTCATTTTCTCCAAAAAAAAAAAAAAAACTGTTGTAGTGGTAAAACTAACACTTCTTAGTGAAGAGGTTGTTGGTTTGACTCTTACTGAGGCATATTAATATCTCTATCTCCCGGCTAAGGCTCTTTTTGGTATCAATTCTCATTCTCTATTATGCCTATTTAAAATAAATAAGTACAAGAATTCATTATTTTTTTTGGCCACATTTAACTTATTCTTTTTTTTACATTTTTTTATGAGGTTCATCGGGGCCAGCTTGCGCGCACCACGATTACATCCTCAAATTAATGCCGCCGAATGGTTGCGAACCCAAGACCTCCCCGTGGGAGATAGAGTCTTTAACCGCTTTACTAACCCATTATTAGTCAAGAATGAAAAATGATTTGGTGAATTTTATCAAAAATAAATTATGGAATGAAAAATCAGTTTAGTATATCAAAAAGAATCGCCAAAAAATTTCACAAATTTGTAAAATTTCATTCCCACCGTATCCATCTCTCAGATTTGAATGGAATTTGAATCGCCAAAAAATTAAAAATAAAATTAAAAAGGAAAAAAGAATATCCCCATAAAAAAGGAGTTTGAGATAGTTTGGGATTTGACCGATAGAGTATTTGAGTTTGAACTCTAATCGTATTCTTTTATAGCCTAGCCTGGCCCTCAAACAAATCTTCAATTAGTTTCCAAATCCCGTAGAAAAAAACCCCACTCTCTTCAACAAAGGAAGAAGAAGAATGACGATGGCCGTCATGGAGCCGTCTTTACCAGGCGAATTAATGGATGAGATCCTCTTAAGATTACCAGTAAAGTCCGTAGTTCGATTCAGGTGCGTATCCAAAAAATGGTATTCTTTAATTAGTTCTCCTTACTTCACGACTCTCCATCTCAACCAATCCAAGAAGAAGGGAACGAGTTCGCGTTCTCTTGTTATCATCTCTAAAATAGATGAAATTTCAATGCTCTACACAGTAGCAAGAGAGGACCACGATTCACGTTTTAAAGTGGGCAATCGGAAAGAAATCTTTTTTCGTTTTCATGAGTTGGATCGCGGGTATCCTTCCATGCTTGAATTCAATGGTGTGACTTCATGTGATGGATTATTATGCCTCTCTTCATACCTTTCTAACCGTTCTTTTACTGGTTTTGACCTATATACATGCCTCATGAATCCGGTCAATAGAGAAGTAAAGATGCTTCCACCTTTTCCAATGAAATCTAAGTTTTTGCAGCACCTCTGGGTTGGATTTGGGTTTGAACCCGCGAGCGGAGAGTATAAAGTCGTCAAGATTGTGTACTATAAAGATCAACAATGGCACTCAAGGAGCAATGTTAGTGTATACTCTTTGAATTCTGTCACTGATAGCTGGAGAATACTTGAAGATATCCCGGTAGCAGATGCAGCCGCGCCCAGTTTTCATGATCCAAGCTCAGCAATAGTTATCAATGGTGCTGCTCATTGGGTGTTTTCTTCGGGGAAAGTATACTCCTTCGATCTGCTACATGAGGTACGAAGAGAGTTACCATCACTTCCAGTCTTCAGAATGTATAATCTTTGTGAGATGGGAGGAAGCCAGCTTGCTGCTTTCTGTAACAACCCAGAAGAAAGATCTCCCAAAGTTGAGATGTGGGTGATGAAGGAAATTGGTGTTAAGGAACCTTGGACTAAACGTGGAATCATCGATCTTAATTTTCCCGATAGTTGGGATCGTGGACTAGAAAATCTTCTGAACTATTACTCAGTAATAGGACAATGGAACGATGACGAGATTCTGTTCCAGCAGGCTTATAATGGGCAGCTATTTTTGTACAACACCAAGAACAACATGAAGAGGAATCTGGAAATTGATGGCCTTGCAACTACAACATTCATGGTGATAGGTCGAATTGATGAGAGTCTTGTTAAACTCATATATTAACTCCTTTTATCCGCAACATTGAGAAAGTAAGTTCAAAGAGTTGCAACATTTTTTTTCTTCAATTTTTTGAATAAATTTATGAAAGCTCTACCTTTTTTTTTTTTGGCCAAAAGTTCAACATTCATTTATAACCTTCGAAAAAAATACAGACACAAACACCAAACAAAATCTGAGGAATGGGTCAAACCCAATAAACCCTTAGAATACTGGTTGTAACAACTACAAAATCAGTAAAACACAATGGATATGATATACCTATCCACCACCAACGCCTACGGAGACTCACCACAAAGGCAGACACCAACATAGACACAGACACGCTACAAAGGCGGAGTTACAAAAAGCCCTCAAGGGTGAACACAGAACACGCCTCAAGGGTGGAGACAGAAAACGCCACAAAGGCGTAAACTCGGTTGTTGTAGCAAAGAGCGTTGGACAAAATAGAAAATGTCATACAAGTATAAGAATCCTATTTGCACAAGGTTACACACAAGTGACACAACATTACTTGATCTACGAGAGATCTTCCAACTTGAAATCTTCTCAGCCGGCCACTTGAGCTGCTGCAAGCCTCAGCAATAGCCTCAGCAATAGGGAACCTGTTGGAAAAGTAGCGACTAATCATAAGAAAAAGGGGATTTTCATTTGTGGCAGCAGCCGTGCCAGCCACCGAGGCAATCGGACGGTGGGGATTTTGCCAGAGGCAATCGGACGGTGTGGATCCAAATTCGGGGGTTATCACTGAAAACCTTTTAGACACTGTTTATTATAGGGATATTTATAAAAATAAACAGTAATTTAATTATTTTTAGTGATAAATTTGACAAATATATCCAATAAAAATTCAATTTTGGGGTCTATGTGCTTTTTAAATATAAAGTGGGGTGTCAGTACTTTAAGGCCTCTATTTTGGGGTGCGAGTGCAATTTGCTCTAATTACAATTAAACCCCTGAATTTTGATCCACACCGTCCGATTGCCTCTGGCAAAATCCCCACCCTCGGCAGCTGACAGCAGTCGCTGATGCAAATGAAAAATCCAGAAAAAAAGCCGTCACATCTGGGTGATCATTTTAGTCAGCTGAACTGAAACAGAAAGTTTCTTTCATGTAACTGATGAACATACTTGAATGGTGAACATGAAACATAATCAAGTCCAACCTCCTCTCAAAGGAAATAGATTATGCAGTTTTTGCATGTTCTATCCTCAAATGGATCATTCTATAGAATTCCTTTGGACAAATACACTGGCAGGAACTTTCCAACATCATCTCGACTGTATCCAAATGTCATTTGTGTGAGATCATTAGTCTCAAATTAGAAGAACTCCACTTCCATGGCAATCTATCAATAGGTAATTAATGAAGTAACTAGCAGAAAAGAAGTGAAAAATATATTGAGATTTACGTTACATCGTATGATGCTTATGAAAAGTCAATGAAACCTGTAACTTGTCAACCCCCATAAGATGACTATGAATTCAGAAACACATTTTATCTGTGCATTAAGTACTTTTACTTGTAGTAAGTGCTTGGGTACAGCCCTCCAAGTGATGTATGACTAATTTTTTCATTTTGAAATCTCAAAGTATACATGTTCGCTATATTTCTTTCTGTCCATCAACAAAAGATATATTTATCTCAGTGACTGATGAGCAAGTGAGATACAGTTTTCTCCCCTGATTGAATTAAGTCCATTATGTGCTCAAATTGTTCTCACCAAATGGTTCTCAGATGGCATTTAGCAAGTTTTCTATGCATATTGTTCCCCTGTAGTTTCTGATTAAACTTGCTTTCAAGCTATAGCTAGTGAAAGCTAATTCAATATGTTTGCAGGAATATTGAAAGAACAGTGAATTTCAACATACCTCATCGGCAAGTAACGCAGCCACCCTGAAAATCTCAATCATAGTTCCTACCTCATAACATATGGAAGTAGCCATCTCAGAGAACACCTACTCAGCAATGCTACGTATTAAACTCACTTGATGTCCTAGTTCCTGCACTCAGAAACTTCAATATTTGAGAAATACAAGTGCACTAATTTAGTGTATTGAAACATTTTTCCATCCACCCTTTTTCTGGTGAGTGAGTGGACGGCGAAGGTTTACAAAACAGTGAAAAGATTTGAATGGCACCTCATTTTTAGATATTCAGTACAGTATGAGAAAATGACAAGTATTCTATGGTTGCTACATAGGCTTCATTTACTTGGATGGGGAATCTTGAAGGGTATAGTTGAAAACAAAATTGAAACTTCCCAACAAACAGAGATTTTAGCAATGTATCTGACTTACAAATACAGCTGCTACAATTTGTTATTCCATTGGCTTAAAATGAAGGTGTTGTCATTGTTGGCAACTTAAGTGAGAATATTGAGATGTTTGAGTGGCTCATTAGTTGGGGTCAAATCAAGTTGGTTCAGCCAAGTATTGGAACTGGTTCAACAATGATTCTTTTGATATGGTACATCAACATACAATGGGATTTGATATGGTACAACAACACACAAAAACGTAGTTGTCTTTTTCAATAGTTTTACAAAAAGGTAAGTTCCTTTTTTAAAAAGGATTTGGAAAAAAATCAGATTTGAGAAAAAAGATAGAAAGAAAGAAGATAGTGCTGCAACGTTTTAAAAAAAATCAGATTTGATAAAGAAAAAAAAAAAAAAAAAAAAAAAGAAAGAAAGAAGATAGTGCTGCATCGTTTTGGAAAAAAATCAGATTTGAGAAGAAAAGAAAGAAAGAAAGAAAGATGATTGTGCTGCAACGATTTGGGAGAAATCAGATTTGAAAAAAAAAATGAAGATGGTGCTGCAACGATTTTGAAAAAGAAGATTTGAGAGAAAGAAGAGAAAGCATCGCTGAAAATGATTTGAATCTTTCTTCCTCCATATCTTCCATTTTTCTGAAATTTTAAAAGAGAAGAAGCTACTGCTACTGTTGAAGATCTGCTTTTTTTTGAACAAAGAGATGTTGCTGCTGTTTTTTTTTTTTTGACAAGAAAAAAACTGTTGCTGCTGCTTGAAGATCTGTGTTTTTGTTTGAACAAGAAGATGCTCTGTTGGAAGTTGTTGTTGCTGCGTTTTTTAACAAGAAGAAGTTGCTATTGAAGGAAGTCTTTTGTTTTGCTGAACAAGAAAGAAAGTGAAAGAGAAGGAAGGAAGAAGAAGCAGCAGAAGAAAAGAAAGGAACATGGTTGTAGTTACTTGCTTTCAAGAAAGATAAAGGGCTGTTGTTAGCCTATCTGAAAAAGTGCAGCAACGGTGTGTTTGAAACAGAAAAATAGAGGTGCAGCAAATGGTTTTTTAAAAGAGGGAAAACTGAGAAAGATTGAAAAGAGAAAAAAGAGATGGAGAAAAAGAGAAACAAGTATTGTTACCATGCATCTTACACAAGTTGAGGTAACCTGTATTCACAAGTTATTGTCTATTATTTTCTAGGTTATGTTTAATGATGAAGAACCTAGATCATGAATGTAATTTGGGGAACTTGAATTATTGGTTTACATTATGACCTAGCAAGTTGGAGCTTGTCTAGGGGGTTGGGGTTGGTGCCCTTGTCTGAATTGCATTTTAGACTAAAGCAGGGATTGGTGTTCTTGGACTGTTGTAGCAGCCAAAATATCTAGGAGTGTATTGAGTAATATACGAAACCCTAGGTAGGGTATTACTCCGTGGACGTAGGCAATTTGTCCGAACCACGTAAACTCTGGTGCATTTTGTCTTTGGTTTATTTTTCTTTGTTGCACATATTGGAGTGCCTTGATTGCAGAGTGGTGGTACACTGTCAGGTAGACCCAGCCACATTGTGGTGTGTGGTGGAGGTGTCCTTATGCAGTTGATAGCTACGAGAATGTTCTAATTAATCTTGTTCCGAGATTAAAGAAGCTTCACATTGAGGTGAACTTTTGAAGAAACTGATTTCACCCCCCCCCCTCTCAGTGTCAATCTAGGAATAACACAATTTATCCTCTATCTAAGGTCAAAAGTGACTCTATTATGCTACAAGATTTTGCTCCAGGGAAAATTATGTTTTCCTTCATTTTTCATACAATCAGATCGAGGTAAAGAAAATTCTTGCTTCAAAAAACATAAATTTTGGTTGAAAACCGATTGTTTATGGTTTTTTTTGGAGATAAGAATTGAACTTTCTGCCTATGTATGTGTCAAGAAGCAACTTTGCTTCTGTTTCCTGAATCAAAAATTGAAGCACATAGACTTAAGTGAAACAAGTTCTAAAAGGATTATGATGGTCATTTCCATCTAAACATAATGTTTGAAGCTTTGAGCTACAAAAACATTTCAAGAAGCAAGCCTTATCAACCATTTTTAAAAGTGTTTCTTGGAACAGAAACAAGAAAAACAGTTGCATTTTTGAAGCAGAAACACTGGGTGGGAAGAGGAGGTTGGTTCGTGTAATTTCTATGGTTCGGTGAAGGCCTTCCGCAACAGAGGATTAGGCATCGAGAGAGAGACTTTGAGAGAGATTGAGGGGATCAAGAGGTTCGAGAGAGATCGAGCGAGATATTCAGAGAGATTTAGAGAGAGTCCGGATTTAGAGAGAGATTCAAAGAGAGTTCGAGAGGGAGAGGGATATAGAGAGCGATAGACTTTGAGAGATATTGAGAGAGAGAGATTCAGAAAGAGTTCGAGAGGGAGAGGGATATAGAGAGCGACAAAGTTTGAGAGAGATTGAGAGAGGTCGAGAGATAAATCGAGAGAGAAATTAAGAGACGGATAAAAATTAATGATAAATTAATAATAATTTATGATTAAAATGTCTAAATTATCCTTGTAAAAATAAGTAAAATAATAACAGATAGTACAACATTATTGGTATTTGAAACAAAGATAAGGACAGAAAAAGATTTGCGAAAAAAGAGGATTACATACTTTTATAATAGTAGTATGATATATATATATATATATATATATATAAAAAAAAAAAAAAAAAAAAAAAAAAAATATATATATATATATATATATATATATATATATATATATATATATATATATATATATATATATATATATATATATATATATATATATATATATATTATTTTATTTTATTTTTATTTTTATTTTATTTTCCCACTTTGTCTCCACGTGAACTTCAAAAGCAAGTTTTATTTATTTATTTAATTCTCCACTTATTCTCTCTCTCTCTCTCTCTTTATTTCTAACAAATTTTTGCTCCTTCTTTATTTGTTTTTTCTTTTTCTATTTTACTCTTTTCTTATTATTATTTTTCCTTGTTTGTAAATTATTCTCCTTCTTCTATAAATATTACCTCCCTCTTAGGTCTAGTGTACACTTGATGTTCTCTTTAGTTTACTTTAGTTTGACACTTGATTTTCTCTTCAGTTTACTTTAGTTTTACACTTAATTTTCTCTTTAGTTTACTTTCGTCTTGCACTTTTTATTCTCTTTAGTTTGCTCTAGGTTTTCTCTAGTTCTTTGATTAATTTGTGGGTTCTAGTTTTTAGATTGAATGATAGGAAGATTGAAGTTGTGTAATTTTTCTTTTATGCAAGTGTAATTCCTTTAGTTTTATCAATGCCATTTCAAGTTCAAGTTCAAATTCAAGTTTCAAGTTTGAGGATTCGCTTTCTCTCAGGGTCTATCAATTGCAGATCTAGATTATTCTAGATCTGGTTGTTAGGGTTGGTTGAGATCCGAATCGTTTATTCAAGTTTTTTTTGGAAGATGCAAGTAAGTAAGATTCTTCAATAATCTTCTCTCCCCCCCCCTCCATTCCCGCTTCTATCTACCCCTCCATATTCTTAATTTAGGATTTAATTTCAGCACTTACTTACTGTTCTCCCTTCCCCCTTGGATCCTTGATCAAAGATGCCTACAGTCATGCCTCTCTTTGGTTAAGGTTTCCTTTTTGCTAATATTGCTTTATGATTGCTTTGTTATTTACTTTCTGCAATATATTTTTCTCGCATTTATTTATTGTTATCCTTTCCCCCTGGATCCTTGATCAAAGATGCCTACAGTCGTGCCTCTCTTTGATTAAGGTTTCCACTTCCCTTTTATTTTTATTGTTCGCATTATTTTTCTTGTATTTTATTTATGCATTGGTTATGTTTGTTTTATTTTTCGTTTCAATTCGATTGCATTAGATGTATGGATTAGGATCGTTGTTTCAGTTTAAATAATTAGTTAACAAAAATTGAATCTATCCACTCTCGCATAACTATTAAAAAGTTGAATTCTAGGTGGCATATCTCCCTGAGATCGATCCGTTAGCTATACGATACTGTGCGCTTGCGGTTATTTTATTTTGCAAATAGCTATTATCAAATCAGGGTTCACCACAAAGACATTCACAAAACAACTTTTAGAACACATGAAGGCCATTATGAATTTCTTGTAATGCCTTATCGTCTAACAAATGCACCCTCTACCTTTCAAGCCACCATGAACCAACTATTTAGACCTTACCTCAAAAAGTTTGTCTTCTTTGATGATATTCTAGTTTACAGCACTTCCCTTACCGAACATGAAACACACCTTGAGATTGTGCTCTCCTGCCCCACTACAAATCAGTTCTTTGTTAAGCTAACCAAGTGTTTTTTTCTGTCAAAAAGAGATTGAATATCTAGGACACATGGTGACTGACAATGGTGTAAAGGCTGATCCAAGGAAACTAGAAGCTATGACTCAATGGCCAATACCCAAAAACCTTAAGCAATTAAGGGGATTTTTAGGCCTAACTAGCTATTACAGGAAGTTTATGCACCACTACGCCACCAAGGCAGCACCCCTTACAAATTCACAAAGAAAAGATGCCTTCAAGTGAACTGCAGAAGCAAACAATGCCTTCGAAGAGCTCAAAACAGTGATGACAGCAGCCCCAATATTACAACTTCCAGATTTTGAGAAAGAGTTTGAAATAGAGACTGATGCTTCCTAAGTAGGCATTGGTGTTGTGCTCATGCAAGAGGGCCATCCTGTAGCCTATTTTAGTAAGAAACTCGGTGCTAAGATGCAAGCTTCATCAACATACCTCGGGAGTTGTATGCAATAACAGAAGCAGTTCTCAAATGGAGGCAGTACCTCCTTGGCTGACAGTTCATCATTAAGGCAGACCATAAAAGTCCAAAGGAATAGTTGGTGCAGATCATCCAGACACCAAAGTAGCAGGTGTTCCTCTAGAAACTCTTGGGATTTCAATTCCGAACCGAACACAAATCTGGCAAACACAACACAGCAGCTGATTCCTTATCTTGAAGGCTTGAAGAAGAGCAGCAAATCAACTCTCAACAATTGACAGCTTATTTGCAATTCTTAACTCATCCTCAATTGGATTTATTTGAAGAAATTAGAAGGGAGAATACACCGAACGAGGAGTTAATTCAAATAAACAAGGATATGGCTCAAGGAACAATGCAAGACGAATACACCATTAAAGATGACATCATATATCATAAAGGAAGGTACGCCTTGGCAAATAGACAACTCTCAAGTCAATTTTGCTAAAGGAATTTCACGAAACACCTACGGGAGGCCATGAAGGAATTAAAAAGACTCATGCTCGGCTTGCTACCAATTTCATTTGGCTTGGACTGCAACAAGATGTCCGCCGATTTGTGAGCTCTTTCTTAACCTGCCAGCAAGTTAAATACTCTACAACACCACCCGCTAGCCTCTTGCAGCCACTTCTCCTACTAGAGCAAATTTGGATCTAACCATGGATTTTATCCAAGGACTTCCGCTTTTCAAAGGCCATGCAACCATATTAGTTGTTATTGATCATTTGAGCAAGTATGCACATTTTGGATCTCTGCCACGGCATTTTACAGCTGAAACAGTAGTTGAACTTTTTGTGTAGATGGTAGTCAAGCTACATGGATTTCCTAAGTCAATTATCTCAGACAGAGATACAATCTTCCTTAGTGCTTTTTGGAAACACTTGTTCAGCTGTAGTGGAACCACAGTCAAGATGAGGATCGCATACCACCCCCAAACATAAGGGCAAAGTGAGGTGTTAAATAGATGCCTAGAGCAGTACTTGCGGGCTTTTACTCATGAGAAACCTGACACTTGGGCTGCATATCTTGTGTGGGCAGAATTGAGTTATAACACTGCCTTCCATAGTAGTATCGGCATGACACCCTACCAAGCCCTATATAGACGCCTTCCACCTTCCTTGCCATTATACACAAGGGGCTTAACATCAGTTCATGCTTTGGATGTACAATTATTAAATAGAGATGAAGTGCTATGTCTCCTCAAGGAGAACCTGCAGGCTTCAAAGAATAGGATGAAGGTACAAGCTGATCAACATCGCCAAGATATCCAGTATCAAGAGGGAGACTGGATCATGGTGAAAATACAGCCCTACCGCCAAATCTCCTTTGTCAAACACAGTAATCAGAAGCTAAGTAAACGTTTCTTTGGCCCTTTCCAGATATTGAAGAAGATAGGGTCTGTTGCTTACAAGATCCAACTCCCTGCAGATAGTCACATTCACCCTGTATTCCATGTGTCTCAGCTGAAACACCCTTCAAAGGATTGGCACCAGCAGAATGTCAACCACTTCCAGTTACTAGTGTTGCCAATAAGCCAGTACAGTCTCCACTCGCTATCATAGCTGCCCACACTGTTCTACAAAAAGGCAAACCAACTGATCAGGTGTTAGTTCAATGGTCTTCAACAGCCTTGGAAGATGCTTCATGGGAGAATTTCACAGTATTTTGCAGGACCTATCCAGATTACCACTTGAGGACAAGGTGATTTTTTCAGGAGGAAGTAATGATAAGCAACTCCATTTGCCATTGAGCCTAGCCAGAAGCCCTGTTTCAGCGTCACTCCAAAGAGCCCAACTCCAGCCTCAACCCAGGAGCAGCAAGCTAAGCGTGTGAGGAAACCACCAGCATGGATGGAAGACTATGAAACTTAGTTGTAACTAAATTCTTTCGAGACACTATAAAAAAGGAAACCGGAGTGTAATCAATCCATGAATGATATCAAGATATTTTTCTCCTATCTCTTTCTTCAGGAGTCAGCAATTACTCGAAAATTACCCTGTTCTTAAGCTTGATTCTGGATTACAGATTTAAGCTTATCAAAATCAAATCCGGGTCACATCAAGGAACAACCGCAGCTCCTTATGCCTTTAGAGCCTTCAAGATATTGATGCCACAAAGCACCGACATCCTTTTCTAATCCCTAACTCTGCTTCGTAACGATATCAATCTTAGACAAATTCGCAGGGACTTCCCGAGCCACTAATTTGAGCTGCTTTGGGTTCAAATTCCGATCAGAAGATCGAATAACCAGATTGAAACGTTTAGCAAAGGAGATAGAATCCTTACCAAGTGATCGAAGAGAAGCAGACAGAAGTGTTGAATTGGTAGAAAGATTACACGTGCAAATGCAGATGCACATGGTGACCTCCACTTGAGTTCATCCCTTCTTGCTTAGCAGTAACAATGTCTGATCCTTTTCTTTGTAATTTGAGATTGTTCTGGTTATTGATGTGTAAAATTGCATCCCTAATTGCTCCAATGAAACCAGAGATTTTTTTTTTTTTTTTGGTAAAGCAATGAAACCAGAGATAGATCATGTTGTATCCGTTCTCTCATCTATGAACATTTCAAGCATTTTATAATTTTAACATGAAAAATAATTTGAAAAGGTATATGACCAACATAATTTTGTCATTACAAATTAAAAATAATCAAATATTTTTATGATCAACATATATATTTTTTTCTTTTTCTCTAAGTCACAATTCTATTCCAAAAGGAGAAATCAAACATAAACCAGTTACAAGGACTTCTTAGCCAAGGGTGGGATAGGGAACAATTAGTCACACCCTTCGACTTCAGGCCCTCTCGGACTAGAGAATGATCAACTAAGTTGTTATCTCTAGAAACATGGACAAAATCACAAATCAAAAAATTTGCCAATGCAGACAGCGCTTGAGGATGTAATCAAGGTGTGGGCAAGCTGGCCGGATGAACCTCAGCTTCCAAAAAAGAAAAATAAAAAATTGCAAATATGAGGCAAATATCCTCCACAATCGGTAAGGTTGTGCCACCTCATGTTCCCTCTTGAATTAGCCTAATGGTATCTCTACAATATCTCACCATAACCTTCTTGCACCTCAATTCCACAACATCCATTAAGCCTCCTTTGATTACTAAGAGTTCTCCATCTACAACTGAATGGAATTCATAAAAACTTGACACCTTGAAGGGTTCTCCCAATGAATGTCTAATGAATTATAGAATTCAATCACATGTAATATTCTAAACCAAAAGCCTTATAACTCACCAAATAAACAATGCAAGATTTTCTCCAAATTACAACTCACCAAATAAACAATGCAAGATTTTCTCCAAATTACAGTGGACAAATAGATATTTTTATAAAAATAAAAACCATAGTAGATTGCTCTTAGGCAATATGATCTTTGTATAAACACATACTCAATAACTAACTAAGATTAGATCCAGGGGCGGGCCCACTAAGGGGCCGGGGGGCCATAACCCCCCCCCGGATTTTTAAATTTTTTTATGATTTTCTTAGCTTTTTCCTTTTTATATTAATTTTCTTTATTTTTCTAGCTTTTTTTCTCTTCTCATATGTGAAATATCAGTATTAGACCCCCCCCCAAAAAAAAATTGAGAATAAATTTTAAAGGTAAAATAATGGGTATAAATGTCATCCCTAGTTAAAAAATAACTCCTCAATCATTATTTATGCTCCCCTCTCTTCTCTCTCACAAATCTTTTCTTCCTATTTATTCTCCTTCTATAAATGTGGGTTAGGGAAAATTTTTGAAAAATTATATTATTAAATATTCAAAATGTCATTTCTAATGCAAACTAACTCCTCAATCCCTATTTATTCTCCTCTTTCTTCTCTCTCACATCTTTTCTTCTTATTTATTCTCCTTCTATAAACGTGGGTTAAGGGAAATTTTTCAAAAAAAATATATTATTAAATATTCAAAATGTCATTTCTAATGGAAACTAACTCCTCAATCCCTATTTATTCTCTCATATCTCATCTTTCCTCTCTCCTCTATTCTTTCTAATTATTCTCTTCCGTTTCTTTCTTTCTATTTATTTTATAAGCGTAGATTAAGGAAAATTTAGGAAAAAAATCTTCTCTACAATTAGGTTCTCTTTCTCTTTTCAATTTATTTATTTTTCTCTTTTACTTTTTTTTTTTTGTTATTTTTTATTTGATTTTATATTCTTTATATTTTGTTATTTGATTTTATATTATAAATAAAATATCTATAGTTAGTAAGGTAAGTAACTACCATTGGTTTGCATCTCTTTCTTAAAAAAAAAATTTGGTTTGCAATTGATTTTTTAAGATTGAAGTCATGTGTATTTTTTTTAACTGTGCTTTAATTTACCTATATCTTGTTGAAAAAAAATACCATTACCAATAATTTACCTATTTTTGTCAAATATATGTGGGCCTCACAAAATATATGTAGGTGTATTCCTTAATATAATAAAATAATTTATAGGTGGGACCCTAATGGGACCCACACAATATGTATGGCGAAAAAGCATTGGTGCTTCCCTAATCTGGATTTTCATTATTCGCCCCCCCCCCCACTATTGAATCTTGGTTCCGCCCCTGATTAGATTCTCTACCCATCAAGGTAGAGGTGTGTCCTTCCCTCACACCTTTTGACCACACATTAGGAGGGGGCTCATTGATATCCACATTCTTCTAATCCTAATTCTAACTAATGAATGTGTTGTTGCAGAATCTTGCTTGGCTAGGTGAACACACGAACCTGCAAGAACGAGCTCGACCATCTTGGTCAAATATCGTCTCCGACAAGCTAGTCAGCAAGGAATCAAATCCCGAAAGGCAAGAAAATTGATAATACTCCTAAATCTTGAACTTCTTAGTTCAGAATACTTACCTTTAGGTCTTGGACACCCGAGTATTTATAGGTTTTTCTAGAGATATCCTTCTTTCTCTCAAGTACTAGAATTCGGATGGAACTCTAGTATTTATGTTGATCCCTTAGTAGAATACTCTTTGAGCTGTGAATGTCAAATCCAACATAGTTGGAAGTCTAAGTTTTATATCTCCATCTATTAAGATGGACTCCTTATCTTTGTATCTGAGGAGTTTGAGGATGACTCTCCTTCTGTCTCTCCTTTACTTGATGTTGGCATTTGGTTAAAAAATTCTCAAGTTAGGAGTGGTCGAACCATTTGACAGACTTGTGCTTGAACCACTGATCATAGGTGTTGTGAACCATTTACTCATAACACAAGCCCCCAAGTCTATTGGTCAAGATCATAAAGTGTTCGTGCCAAAAGATTTTTTTTCTTATAATGACTCTTCCACATATCAAGACCTCATTACAACTTATGTTGAACATTAAAGCTATGAGTGATAGTTGCTCACCGAAATGGCTGATGCACGTTATTTAACAACCCTTCGAAAGGAACTTAAGGCAGCAAAAGGCCGAATGTGAACTGATCAAGAATATGAAGAACTAGGGAGCTCCCACAGAGAGATGGCACTGAGGTTCAGGATCGAACATAAGGTAGTCAAATGGGGTCTTTAATCCAGCTGGATAGAGGCATCCGGAAGCATTCAACCACATCCCAATATTTGGACAGAGATAGTGTGCAAATACCTAATGCCAAAGCAGTTTAGAATGACCGAAAACTGGTAGATATAAATTAGAAGTTTGGACAACTTATGAGGGGCAAGAAGACAAATGATATATATTCAATCATCCGAAGACCCCGTTCGTTGATGTGATTGCCAGGTACGAATTTTCCCATAATTTCAGGCTCCCAACCTTCTCGTTATTCGATGGATGTGGAGACTCGGTAGCCCATATGAGTTATTATCAAAAAACAATGGTGGTAGCTGGGAATTCGGACGAGATCTTGTGCAGAGTATTTGGGTCTTCACTAATGGGAGCAACCCAAAAGTGGTTCTTGAACTTGCCCTCGGGAAAGATAGCTGACTTCGATGAGCTCGCCCAAAAATTCATTAGTTAGTTCCAAAGTGGAATACAAACTAAGAAGACCGAAGAGACTCTTTTCACTGTCAAACAAGCAAAGAATGAGTCCATTCGGGATTATCTATAGAGATTCAATAAAACGACAATGGAGAAGAATCTTGATGGACAAGTGGCAAAAACAACCCTTTTTACGAGACTTACTAACAGGTGCCTT
This sequence comes from Hakea prostrata, assembly GCF_041222555.1. Classification (NCBI taxonomy): domain Eukaryota; kingdom Viridiplantae; phylum Streptophyta; class Magnoliopsida; order Proteales; family Proteaceae; genus Hakea; species Hakea prostrata. The sequence continues at coordinate 41,825,478 of NC_142603.1, forward strand.
CTAGAGCTATTGCTGCAGGACTTGCCGACCATGTATGTCGAACTTGTTCAAAAGGGCCAAAAGCAGGTAGAAGTCACATAAATTCTTGGGCATATGCCCAACAAGGAGAAGTGAAAGTGTCCCCCAAGGAGAAAAAGTCTTTCAAAAAAGGGCAAGGTTCGAGAGGACAAACAAATAATCGAGGAAACAAGGGACCACCCAGTTGGAGATAACAATTGCCCAATCATGCTAAATACACCCCCATAAACACCCAATGATCAGAGATTTTGATGTAGATCAAAGATCGAGACATATTGAGATGGCTGCCCAAAATGGTATCCAAACTTGAAGAAAGAAACATGAACAAGTACTGTCGATTCCATAGGGATTATGGGCATTACACTGATGAATGCAGGCATTTGAAGGTGGACATTGAGAGATTAGTATCCCAAGGGCATTTGGCAAGTTATTTGAAGCGTAGAGAAGATGATAAAGAAAGCAAAATAGATGGCAAAAAAATAAGAGAACAGTTGAGAAGTAGAGACCACAGACCTGAAGCTTCCAATCCAAAGAAAGGAAAAAAGATAGTTGGGGCAAACCGATGCCCAATCCTAACGATATTCGAGGGATCAGAACCTGAATCCCTCAGGAAGTTGAAGGCAAAGTCAAAGTTTGAGGGATCGGGGGTGGTAATCAAGAAAAGAAAAGTCTAAGTTCTCAAGAAACAATCATGTTCAATGAGGAAGATGAAAGAGGATTATGTACCCCTCATGATGATGGGATTGTGATAAAGGTGGAAATCGGTTGTCAGGAGGTACACCCAAAGGGATCATCGGTAAATCTATTATCTTTTTATGCATATCAAAAGTTGAGGATGGAAGAAGACTTGATGAGACCAACTTTGACTCATTTGTATGGTTTCGCATGATCCTCAACTGTGGCAGAGGAAGCAATGCAATTGGATATGACAGTTAGGACATTCCCGAAGGAGACGATTGTTTGGGTGAATTTCTTAGTCATTTGGGAATTACCTGCGTACAATGTCATCGTTGAAAGATCATCCCTAACTAAGTTAGAGCAGTCGTGTCAACCAAACACATGAAAATTAAGTTCCTGAATGACAATGGAGTTGGCTAGGTAACTTTCAATCATAAAACCTCTCGACAATGCTATATTTCTTACCTGAAGGACAAAGATGGACTGAGGAAGGCGGCTGCCATGCCAATCGAGGTCAATGACGATCGAGATGAAGTGACTATGCAAAGACCCAAACATCTAGAGAAATTGGAAAGAATCTAGTTGGATCCCTTCAAGAAGGAAAAAGGAACCTTCATCGGTTCAGAGCAACTACAGGATTTCAAAGAGGAGTAGAAAGAGTTTTTTTCGAAAGAATATGGATGTGCTTGCATGGTCGGCAGCAGAGATGTCGAGAATAGACCACAACATAGAAAAACAAAAGCTATGGATTGACTCGAAGGCCAAACCAGTTATCCAAAGAAGAAGGAACTTCTCGATTGAAAAGCATGAAGCTATGTACAAAGTGAATTGGAAAAGTTGAAGTGAGCCGGTCGAGTGCCCAACATGGTTGGCCAATGTTGTTATGGTTAAAAAGGTGAACAAGTGGCGAATGTGTACTGACTACATAGAGTTGAACAAAGCATGCCCGAAGGACTATTGTCCCTTTCCCTGAATCGATCTCCTCATTGATGCGACAGTTGGATACGAGACTTTGAGCTTCATGGATGCATACTTAGGATACAATTAGATTCTGATGAACAAAGAAGATGAGAAATTTACAACATTCATGACCGATCTAGAAAGCTTCTACTACAAGGTCATGCCGTTCAGACTTAAAAATCCAGGGGTTACTTACCAAAGAGCGATACACAAGATTTTCAAAGACTTGATTGGGCGGAACATAGAAAGGTAATTGAATTGTTTCCCTCCACTCTCATCTTCCAATTAAGCTCTGCAACTTGCTAGAGCTCTATTGTAATTCACATCGATTCAACTTTTGGAGGTGGATTTCCCATCGCCGAGTCGGCCCACATCTGACATTGTTTTGCAGGAATTGGGGGTTGATCAATTTTTGAAAGCATGTACTCCTCTTTTGTGGCAAATATTTTTCTATCTTTCGTTTTCTTAGAAATACATTTAGTTTTCTATTTTCAATTGGATTTCTTTGAGATTTTGACTACTAATAATGAAATATATTCTAACAAAAAGAAAATCTTCTCCTAAGTTTTTATCCTCTCTCCACGAATTTTATTTCCATTTTTCTATCAGAATCTAATCATCTTCCAAAAACTTTCCTATCGTTTACCAAAAAAACTTCATTTCTTCCATAATTTATTAGCATTTTTAAATAACATAACAATGGAATATGGAGTGAGATAAAAGAAAGTTGTGTAGATTTCTTAAATTAAGAGAAAATTTTCTATTGGTTTCTTAAAAAAAAGTGCATTATTGCTCCTCTTTCGTGGCAAATCTTTGTCTTGACTATTGTATCCTTGTTTATATTCAAATGCCATATTTTATACATTAGTTTTCTTATCTTTTTCTTTTTTCCTTACAAATTGTTGGTATCCTTTATAATTTTTTTGTTTAAAGGATAATACAAAGAACTTTTTATGAGAATAATGCCAATTGCCTAAAACTACATGGAAGCCCTTGGTTGAACAAGAGTCATCATAAAACCCATCAACCGGTAGGGTTGCAAATAATATGTACTCACCATGGGGGTATACCCAAGGTCCCAACCCTCCACCACAACCAGGTTACTGGCATCCACCACAGAAGGGATATCTGAATATTATTATTATTATTATTATTTTCAAATCTTACAATTTGGTTTTCCCTTCAATCTGAATCATTAAGGAAAGGTCTAAGAACTTTTCCTTTCAATTTTTTTTCCCATGATTTCCTTGCGGCGATCGGGAGTTGATACCCTTTTCTTTTCATTTGTATTCTCTCTCACTTGATGAGAGAAAAAGAAAAGTTACAAACTTACAATACAAGATAGAAGGATGGAAAAAATAGAGGGTTAGAGAAGATATAGAGGGATATGGAGGTTTAAACCCATATCTTTGGTCTTTAATGTCTCCCCATAAAAGATTGCTAACAGTATGCTAGAAGTACATTCTTAGAGTTGAGCACATCCAATTTGATGGTGTGGAATCCCTTTCAACATCCCCACAATATTTTTTATCTTTATTATTTTTTTTTTGTATGTGTTTGTTTTCCTCAATTTAGGATCAATGATTTTATACATATTGTGAGTGAGATCTATTACATATAACATGAAGGAGAGTTGAATCCATCTTATTAACAATTGTTGGTCATTACCAACGGAACCAACCCTTTGGAGGTAATTGCATAGAATTAGTTGGTCTAGTCTAGATGAATTGCAATGGTCTAAACTATATGATCAAAAGATTATGAACACTAACAAGGTAAATACCCCCTCTTTAATGTATTGTGAAGATTTAGTCATCAAGATAGGATTATCTAGAGGATAGAAGAATGAGTTTGGATTAATTCTTTGTCGGAGGAGAACAATGTGTTCCTTTGATACTTTTAAACAATACAATAGGGGATGGAGCCCATATGGGATCTACTAAGATTTTTATTTCTAATTTTTTTAATATTTATTTATAAGTACTATTACTATTGTGTGATGAAAAAATGTCAAAAAAACACATTAATTGGTGGCTTATTGGGCTTTCTCCTCAATCAAAGTGGCAGCAAACGAGCTTGTTGTTGGTCTAATTGTGGCCCTGGGAACGCCAAATTGCTTGGTAAATGCGCATGACCGTTAAGCCAAGATTTAGGGCGATCAAATCCGAAATTTCGGTCGAAATCGAATCTCGATAGTTGAGATTGAAATTTCAACCAAAATTTCGATCTGACGGCCCATGGTGTTGGAGTTGCTAGTAAATACGTATGACCCACGCAAAGTCCACCGGAACGCCGAAGGGAGAAGAATTGGACTCAATTGAGATTGTGTGGGGCCGTGAGTAAAAGACGTAGTGAAGGATCTTTAATTGATTTCATCAGACGGTCCAAACTTCAAGAATCTGAGGCCCACTGCCAACAAATCATGATAGGTGATGAAAAAGCGACATAATGGTGATAGGCTAGGTAGTGGTCAATCAAAGTGGCAAATGAGCGTGTGGTCCTCGAACGCCAAATGCTGGAAATGGAGAGATTGTGGGTTCGATAGTTGAGTGAATTCCCAACCCATGGTGTTGGACTGCAGTAATACGTATGCCCAAGCAAGTCCACCGGCACGCCGAAGGGAAGAATTGATTCCAACTTGAATTTTGCCATATGAGTAAAAAGCCGTTGTGAAGGATCTTAATTGTTCATCAGACGGTCCAAACTTCAAGAATCTGAGGCCCACTGCCAACATGGATTGCAGGTATAAAACTGCAGAAGAACATTAAAATGCGGAGACAGAAAGACAGATGGAGGGGTCAACGAAAATTCAAAACAAGTGAAGTCTTATCAGTTGATTCATTCTAAATTTGGCGGTTTTTCTTCTAAACAAATCAGTTTTAGGGTCATTACCGTTCCAACTTTAATCCACTAATCTTTCGAATTTTCTTTTGCTGAGACATTACATTACACAAACATGACTTCGTGGCTTTTACTAAATTTAGCTACGGAAACCCAAATTCCTCCCATGATCCAGACCTCCATTGACGTCTCGGCTTTGATCAGCTCCCTCAATCACCGGATCCATTCAAAACACAGGTTCTGAAAAAAAAGGAGAAAGAATGAACCCTTTTACAGAAAGAGATAGATTTATCTATACAGATTGAGAGATCTTGAAGACCTTCCATTTCCTCATGTCTCCAACCCCAAATTACGAATTCCAGGAATGCTGGAACAAGGAGAAAGAACGGAATCGTGCCTTATTTTCGGAAAAATCTGAGAACCCTAGCTTGTCTGTCCTTGAAATTCAGAGCCCCAGAACGCCTCTGGATAAAGACCACAGTAGAAGCGCTCGCCAGCTCTCTTGGGTTTGTTGCCTTAAATTTCAACAAGCGACAAATTGCTTGTCTTGGCTCTCAAATGGGTGCCTCTCTCTCCTTCGCACCGTTAATCGCAGAATCGTTTCAAATTCTAATCAATCTTCGCGTCATGGGTCTCGGCTCTATCGAGTCATTAAGGTTTTCATGATTCTTGTCATTCTGTTGCTGCTTGTTGAGCTTTTGGCTTACTTTAAAGGCTGGCATTTCAGTCCTCCTTCAATCGCTTCCGATGAGGTTCTGGGCTTGGTCGAGCTTGTCTATGCGAGTTGGCTCTCTATAAGGGCGAACTATTTGGCACCACCATTGCAGGCTTTGTCCAATGTTTGTGTTGTTCTATTCTTGGTTCAGTCTGTGGATCGACTCATTTTAGTATTTGGGTGTTTCTGGATAAAGTTCCGCAGGTTGAAGCCCATTGCACCAATGGAATTCTCTGGTGATATCGAAAATGCAAACATCGAGGATTATCCAATGGTGCTCATACAGATACCTATGTGCAACGAGAGGGAGGTAAGACAATGTAGGTCTGTCCTTCCCTGATGCTCTGTTTTTGATTATATATTTTTTTGTGTCATTCATTCTGATGACTTGAATTTTGATAGATTCTTTATTCTTGTTGAATTAATTTTCTGTTTCTGCATTGGTTAATTGTGGAAGAATGACCCAACTTTGGATCTTGAATGGCATTGTATATTCTGGTAAACGTGTCACATATGTTGCTTGTTTGGCTCCATGAAGATGGTTATTTACTTGAAGCGGAAGTTTGGATGAAAGTTATTTACTAAGAATCCTTTTTTTTTTTTTTTTTTTTTTGGGCGACCTTACTTTTTTATTTTGGTAGGGGAAGGGGTGTTCAAAACTTGTTCAGTTCCACACTTCATTAGTGATCATTTCCCCCTTCTTTGAAGCTGTTCGGGGTTATTGTGTATTAAAGTGCTGTTTGTCTTCTCTTTGATCAATTTAGTGTCTCTGTATGAAAGTACAATCTACTTGCCTTCCAATTCTTTCTCCGGAAGATCCATTTGTGACAATTTGATGCTTTCTAGATATGGCTTCAGTCTTCGTTTTCTCTCCTCCGTCTTTTGCCTGTAACTCTTGAAATCAGGGTTGGGCCAAGGACGTCAAAAGACTATGTTGATCAAGATTCACCTGGTAAGATGGGTTGAGCATACGTTCTAGTGTCATTTCCACCTACCCCCCTCACCCTGTTTCTCTGAAGGAGAGGTTATTTGTCAAATCTCTTAGGATATCGTTTTTTTTTTTGAAAATTTTGTCTGATTATAGTCTTTCTGTTTAGAAAGATGGAATATTACTCATTTGCAAGCATGTTGTTGCAGTCACATGTCTAAAATGATTTCATTGACAAATTACATATAGACATCAAAGTTACCTTTGATTGTTAAAGTGAAAAATTTTCAGTGCTTTAATTTATTATTTTGTAAGTTTCTTTGCTGCTTTTGGGAAGAACAGGCAAGATATAATAATGGTGTGAAGGGCCTTTTCTAAGGAGTAACAGTTGATAAGATGAAATAACAGTGGAATTCACTGCAACCAGTTATAAGTAGTCATGTATACACACTCGGTATCTCTAGCATGTATCTTAACCACTAATCCTATACCAAACAGCTCAAGATAAACCTTCTTGTTCTTACAAGACCAAATGAAGAAGATATCATATCCTTAAACATGCACTCAAATGGACTTCCTATTTTAACCCATAATCCTAATCCTACGGTCCTACCCCACCAAAAAAGGGAAAAAAAAAAAAATCAATGTAGTGGTAAATTAAAAGAAAATTTCAGATGATATCAGCCTCAAACACAAACGTGCTAAATGATGACTCCTAAAATCTAACATGAAACCTGCTGCTTACTGCTTCCTTAGGAAGATGGTATCGATGATGCATGGCCAAACTAGGTGCTCTAATTAAAGAGCAGCCTCACATCAGGAGAGGCCCTGACTATTTCCTCAAATTACAGAACAGCCCAACACCTGGAAAACTACAATCTTCCAGTATAGTGATGATCTGTTTTTGTTGAATAAATCCTAGTCTTTTTAGATGTATTACAGGATGAGAAATGTTATTAATAAATTTTGAAAGTGGTTACTCCAAAGATGACACGATGACTATGAAGGATTACAAAATATCAGTAAGAATACAGAAAGAGTTACTGAATCAGAAGATACTACCCAAAATTTTTTCTCTCCTAGTGAGTGCAAGGAAATACTTCTCAATATAACTGATACTTGGAAACATTGTGTAGGATTCTGAATTTATGATAAATTCTAAATTGTACCAGAGAAATTTGTTTTGAACATGATCATTTATAAATGAAGATTTTTTATTCCATAATGCAAATGATTTAATGATGGCCCATTTGAGCTGTATCATAAGTAGGATTATATTTGTTAAAATGACATTCTGTTAGTCATACTTCAAATTTAGTCTGTGCAACAACTAATCAATCAGAATTGATAAATGGGATCTTAACGTCTACATTAAGGTAAAGTCGATTGGCCATTGCTCTATCTATCCTCTGCTAGTTGATAAGTCAACATAGCAATTCTTGTTCTGTATTCTGCAAAGGCTACGGAAGTTTTTAGTTAATGTGATTTTCTCTTTGACAGAGGCCTTTGACTGCAGCAGTATGGAGTCCTTTGATTCAGATTGAAGGATCTAAAATGCTAGAGGCTGGCCCAAAATGACCCTAGGAGTAGTGGCTAAAGAAAGTCTGTAGTTTAGGCCTAGTTTCGAGCTTGACTTCAGAAAGGAGCTGATTGGAGGAAAAGTATCCATTTAGCTAACCCCATTTTTGTGGATATTTTGAGTTGTTGTCATCATTGTTGTACCCTTTTCTTTTCCTTTTATTTGGATTCTTTTGTCTTTGGAAGCACATATGTCGCTGATCCCATTTGGTTGGGATAAGGCTGAATTGTTGTTCAAGTAATTTTACCTTCCCAATCCTTTTAGGGCAGAATATCCCTTTCATCAAGTGCTTTTGAGGAGCCTGAGATATATTTTAATGGTGGCCAATTTTGAATCTTAGAAATGCTTAGCTTCTTTGAGGTAACTAAAACCTTGAATTAAATAGAAGCTGTTAATTGAAGAAACATTATTTATTTTATTAGATTCCTCAAACTGAAAAAAGAACTATTAATACTGAATTAGATTATTCTAGAATGGTAGGAGTCCTACCAGAAGCCAATTTCAAGGATCTTCTATGGCCTAGGTAGTTTGGTTAGGTTAGGTAATTTTGGGTCTACAAACAAGGAAGCTATTAGTAATGCAACTATGAATCTCATGGACAGTTTGATCTTGGCTCAGAATGAATGCTGGCAGCATGCTTAACACATGAAGTCGGACGGGAAGTGGTGTTTCCATTGGTGGATGGGTGAGTAGCAAGAAAGAATCTGCCCTTGGGAGGGGAAAAACAGCTGGAAACGGTTGCTAATACCCCATAGGGAGCAAAAGGAGGAATCTGCCTTAGGAGGGGCTCACATTAGGAGTAGTTGACAATTGAATCCCATTTTTCCCATTCTTTTCGTATTTGTTATAGTGCGAAAAGAAGGCCCAGCTCCAAGTTGCTTAGGAAGAGTGGCATTGAGTTTCTCGATCCTCTACATTAGGATTAGTCAGTTCTATTTCTCGATGGGGGCAGGGAAGGGATATAACTGAAAATTATTAGGGGGTTTGGCAGGGTTATGTAAAGTTGATGTACGAAAGCCTATCAATGAAGGTTATGCTAAGTTTTGATGTAGTTAACTAGAATTAGATGCAGGTTTTAGGTTAAGATTCTGGGTTTCTGGGAGGAGTAAAGGGGGGTTTTAGGTTTAGGATGGGATGGGAAGATGGAGCGGGGGGTTGAATCGAGCTTTCCTTAAGACACCGTTTGGTTGCAAAGGTGGGTTGGGAAAAATAAACATGTGGGATCCACATGTAATGGGGTGGAGGAACAAGAAAGGAAATGAAAGGATTTTATGGAATAGTTTCAAATGTGGGTCTCACTTGAGTTAATTTTCACAAAACCCCACCTATTTATTGGGACTTTGAAAAAAAGAAGGGGTGGGAAAGTTAGCATGCCACGTCAGCAGACAACCTTCCTTAAATTAAGGAAGCTTGTCTCCCAAATTTCCCACCCCAATGAACCAAACTAGCAACACTTTGGGATTTCATGGAAAAATTTATTTTTTCAAACTTTTTCCCACCCCCTTTTTCCCACCCCACTTCAGATTCAGCAAACAAATGATGCCTAAGGTGAGGGGAGAATTGGATCCAACTTTGGGGTGATTCTGATTGTAGGTCTAGTTTATGGGGGTCTTAGGTATGAGACCTCATAGATGGAGGTCCTTGGTTTGGTGGTTATAAGGATTAGGACAAACAAGGTTGGGGTTGGGGATGGTTCAAATTCACTGTTGATGAAGAACCTTCCTGAGCATCAGCTTGAATGATTGAAGAGCTTGGGAAATAAAATTGAATCTTGGACTAGAACTTGCAAGTGTTCAAAAAAGTACCCAGGGTTCACAATGCAAGATGTCAATTTGGTCAAACACTTGACCACCATCCTTGATTTGATGCAAGATAATACCCATTGGAGAGAACAAAGTTGCGGAGCAGAATTTTTGTCATTCAGGGGTGAGGAAACCCTCCCACAGAATTGTCTCTTTATTGTACGGCCCCAAGGGCCAAACTTTTATCCTGCCTAGGAACAGAAAAAAGGACATTTTCCTGCCCCTGCTTGAATTCTATTATATTAATCAGAAGGTGATTCAACCAATTTGGTTGTTCACATGACTACTATTTTACTGAGTAAACTAACCAGTACATAAATCAAACCACAAATTCAACCAAATTTGATCCGGTTCATTTTGTCACCCAAAAAGGGAAAAGAAAGAAAAAACACTAAGTAGGTAAACTAGTCTAAGTATTAGAGTTTCCTGTACATAGGACTCCTACTAAAATACCTCAAACATTTGGACTACTTTTTCATCATTTTTTGGGCGAAGGTGTTCAGTTCTGCAAGAGTTGCTGGCGCGAATTAGTTATTTTGGCTTTCTTATTAATAGAATTCACTAATTAAGCTTCATTGGTTAGTTATGCAAGATAGCATGCCAAGCATAGGTTTGTTACAAATTTTGATTACATGATATTTATATTGTTATTCAGAAAATGCTTACTGGATCAACTCATCAATAAAATACAACTATGAAAAGATTCCGCACACCCAATTACTCCAATCCTAGATGTGCCAGTGCAGCACACAGAACATAGAACTGTTGAAGATGACCCATTCTCTAAGGATAATAGGTAGAGTTTTATATAATGTTGCAGAGAGAGATTGAGGAGAGGGTTGATGTAGTGGTTGCATAGTGATGGCCAAGGGATTTTAGTAATTGAGAGGGTGAGATGGTATTTTCACTATAGGATAGGTTTATGTCTTTTAGGCATTGTTTGTTTGCTGATTTTGAAGTGGGGTGGGAAAAAGTAAAGTTTTCCATGAAATCCCAAAGTATGGTTTGTTTGTTTCAATGTGGTGGGAAAGTGGGCAAACAATCTTAAATTATGGAAGCTCTTTGTTGTGTGGCATATCACTTTTTCCACCACACTCCCTTTTAAAGTCCCACTAAATTAGTGGGACTTTGTGGGAAAGTGAGGGATATAATAAAAGTGAGACCCACAATTACAACTTTTCCACAAAATCTTTTCTTTTCCTATTCTAATCCCCCACTCCACTACATGTAGGTCCCACATATATTTTTTCCACCCCTTTTTATCTAGCAAGCAAACGATGCCTCAGGGATTGAAGGGAGAGAATAAATGATGAGGACATCAAAGAGCAGTTCCGAGTTTACCGGCTACGCCGATGTAGAGATCATCCCACGACAGCATCTATATGGATCGATGATGAGTTCGGAGGTTATCAGATTGCTAGGATCTTATGGTTTGATGAGAAACACTGCTCATAGGTAGTTTGTCATGTTATTTTCCTTAGTCTTAGTGGGTTGGGTAGTAGTTTACTATTGAAATATTTTAATTTCATGTTTGAGTCTTTATGGGCTGAGCCTAGAGTCTATTTTGGCCCAATTTTGAATTTTTGAGTTTGGGTTATATTTACAACTTAAGTTGGGGTTATTTTGGGAATTAAACATGTAGGGTTGTGAGGGATCAATGTTTTTATTTAAACCTTGTATGAAATTCGTTTTTGGAGGCAATGAATGAAAGAATTTGAAGAAAGAGAGCTCACGTTGCTTTTTTTCTCTCTCTCTCTCTCCGGCGGAACCAGCACTTTCCCCTCTCTCCAGGTCTCTCTCTCCTCCTTTCACCCTTGTTTCCCACTAGAAAAATTCCCTTTGCTCTCCTCTACAAAGATCTACTCTTTTTTTCCTAGAAATCTTCTTCTTCTTCCCCAAACCCCACGGTTCTATTTTTCTTGCAAAAAAAAAATCTTTGTTTATTTTTTCTTCCCTCTTTCCCTTATACGGCAGTCTATATCTTTTGTTAGTCTCCCTTCCCTTCTCTTTGTTTCTTTTCTGCCTCTCCCTCTCTCTTATCACCTACTCTCTTTCCTAGGATATGCCATTACTTCAAAAAATATTTTTTCCTGGTATCAGAGCTTGGTTTAGAGTGTCAGTACTGCTGGACTTTTAGGTTTCGAGTTGTTAGAATTGCTGGTTTTTTAGTTTAGGTGTCTTTAGGTTAGACTGTGTATGGTAGTAACCTGAAGTGGAAACAAATATTCCAATATGATTGGTTCATCAAGTGCCCAATTGACCCCTGACCAATTGACTCAGCTGCTCCAACAAAATGGAGAGATCTTAAAGGCCATTCAAACAACTCAAGAGGAGTTAAATAACCAAAGGGTAGCACAGGCAGCCCAAGCTACCACCATTCAGGCCATAGAATGTAATGTTCGGACCCTTGCAACACGACTTACAGCCATAGAGGGACAACAAGAGCAGCATGGACATAATACTCAAGCCAATGGACCTAGGAATGAAAACTACCAAGTGGACCTCCAGAACTTTGACCATTGCCTCGAGGATCTTGATATAATTGGGGATAATTTCCAAGGTAATGGAAGAGGTAGAGGTAGAGGTCGTGGAGCACGTGGACATCTTGGTCCTATGCATCATGCAACCTATGAGCATGACAATGCTCTTAACACCTATGATAGAGGGTTCAATATTAGGAGGGGATAGTCAAGGTAGAGGCCCCATCTTATGATGGCCAAATAGATGCAAAAGTCTTACTAGATTGGATTAGACAAATGGACAGGTACTTTGATTTTTATAATATGTCGGAAGAGGTTCGCTTTAGGTTTGCTAAGATTAAGCTTACCGGGGATGCCCAAGATTTTTGGACATAATTAGAGTACCAAGAGAATAATCTAGGACTTGAGCCAGTGACCACTTGGTTGAGATGCAAGAAAGGCTTAAAAGGGAATTCTTACCTATCACCTATAGGCTGAACTTGTTTAATGAAATGAACACCCTAAAGCAAGGGAAATTAATTGTGACTAAGTACATGGCCAAATTCAATGAACTTAAGATTAGAAGCCGTACTCGTGAGGATATTGAGCAAACACTTTCTAGATTTATTACTGGACTTAATTCCGATATCCGGTCACGACTTGCACCCCACTTAGTGTGAGATGTCCTTTAAGCCTTTAGGATTGCTCTAGAACTTAAGACGTCCAGAAGGCAAGGCGCGCCAGGCACGCAACGCGCCGGCGCGGGCCCCGGAGCGCCAAGGCGCGCCTATTAGGCAAAAGGCGTCCGCTTTTTTCTTTCTTTAAACACGAGAGATGCCTAATCGAAGGCAATATTGAAATGCTATAGATTCCGATTGTAAAGTACATTGTTTGAACCATATGCATAGATAAGACGCACATGTGATCAAATGTTAAAATAAAAATAAAACAAACAAAATTGAAAGAGAATAAGTCGACCAAGTCCACACCTCACCAATCCCAACCCCTCTCCCTCCCCTCCATTCCCGAGCGACACCCGGCAAGCAGGGCGGACAAGCAACTTCTCTCCCTTTCTCGTGACTTTATAGGACCTATTAGTGTGGTTTGTAGTATGTTGGATGACTGAGGGCCGATATTAGTTTTTTTATTGTATAAGATAGATAGATTTAGAGTGAATGAGATGTACACTAAAATTTCCTTAAAACTCCTCATCGCCTCAAGCGCCCGGAGGGCGCCTCATCGACTCATCGCCTCAATTAGCCTAAACCGCCTTGCATCGCCTCGTCGCCGTGACAACTATGCGTCCATGAAGACTTTTCCTCAAAAGAAGAGCTTTCAGCCCGGAGAATCTAGTTTCCGTAGGTCTACCCCTAACACTACCAATTTCCAAAGACCCCCGTTAATCCACAATACCCAATTGATAACAAGGGTAAAGGCATTTTGGGAATTCCCCCCATGAAAGTTGGCCAGCTCCAGTGTTTCAAATGCCAAGGATTTGGACATGTTGCTAGGGAATGCCCCAACAGAAACCTTTATGTTGGAGGGCAAGACCATGTGGATTTAGATTAGGATGATACGATCAAGTGCCTGAGTATGAAGACCATAGACCAGATGAGGACATATCTGATGAGGACATATTTGATGAGGATCTTGAAATGGTATATGGGTCTAAGCTTGGAGTTGTGCGTTGTATGGTATCACAACCCAAAGATACTGATGATTGGCGATGGACTAATATTTTTATTACCTACACTTGCCATCAAGGTAAGAACTGCCAAGTCGCCATAGATAATGGTAGCTGCATGAATGTAGTTGCTCAAAGTGCTGTATCCAGAATGGGTCTTAAACCAGAGGCTCACCCCAAACCATACAAAGTTGCTTGGGTCGATCAGTTTACTATCCCTGTAACCCTTAGGTGTTTAGTTCCCCTACATTTTGTTGGTTATGAGGACAAAGTGTGGTGTGATGTCTTAGAGATGGATGTTGCTCACATCATTCTAGGGAGACCATGGTTATATAATAGGAATGTCACTACCTTTGGGAAATCTAACATCTGTATTTTTGAATATAAAGGGAAAAAGATCCGATTGACCCCTAGCGCCCCAAAAGAGTTTAAGGTTATGGAGCATAAAGGCAGTACCATCAAACAAACTTGCTCTAAAACACTTGGCATACTAAATCAGCAAGAATTTGAAGTTGAGTGTAAAGAGTCAGGAGTTGTTTACACTCTAGTTGCCTCGCAAAGTAACCCAGATACACATCACACATCAGACAAATTTGTTAATGTTCCAAGAAAAGTGCAACCTTATTAGAGGAGTTTTGGCAGTTGTTTCCCGAGGACCTACTAGATGAATTACCACCTATGCGTGATGTCCTAGCACATAATTGATTTAGTCCCGGGGTCCTCATTGCCAAACTTGCCCCATTATCGCATGAATCCCAAAGAACACGCTGAGTTGAAGCGGCAAGTAAATGAATTGCTTCAAAAGGGATTCATTAGAGAGAGTCTTAGCCCTTGTGCAGTACTTGCCTACTCACGCCAAAGAAGGATGGTACTTGACGTATGTGTGTAGATAGCCGAGCCATTAATAAGATCACCATTAAGTATAGGTTTCCCATACCTAGGCTTGATGACATGCTAGATATGATGGCTGGTTCATTAATCTTTTCCAAGATTGATCTTAAGAGAGGGTACCACCAGATTAGGGTTAGACCTGGGGATGAATGGAAGACGGCCTTTAAGACAAAGGATGGCCTTTTTGAATGGTTAGTTATGCCTTTTGGCTTAACTAATGCACCTAGCACATTTATGAGAATAATGAATCAGGTGCTACAACCATTCAATGGCAAATTTTTAGTGGTTTACTTTGATGACATCCTCATCTATAGTAAAACCCCGTCTTCCCACTTAGATCACTTGCGTCAAGTTTTCCAAGTGCTTCAACGAGAAAAGTTGTATGCCAATCTCAAGAAGTGCACATTCATGAGTGATCAAGTCTTTTTCTTAGGATTTATATTGTGTCAGCCCAGGGAGTATCTGCTGATCCTGAGAAAGTGAAAGCCATTGTTGAGTGGCCAGAACCGACTAACGTCCATAAGGTGCGAAGCTTCCATGGCTAAGCCACCTTATAGGAGGTTTATCTACCGGTTTAGTACCATTATGTCTCCTATCATAGATTGCATGAAAAAAGAGTTCCAATGGACTAAAAGTGTTGAGAAGGCTTGAGGCTCTAGTCCTGCGCCTTCCAGACTTCTCTAAAGTCTTTGAAGTTAATTGTGATGCATCTGGCATTGGGATAGGTGGTGTCCTTAGTCAAGAAGGACATCTTGTTGCATACTTTAGTGAGAAGCTTAACGAAGCCAAGCAACGCTATTCCACTTATGACAAAGAGTTCTATGCGGTTGTCCAAGCCTTGCGCTATTGGCGCTATTATCTTTTATCGCAAGAAATTTGTGTTATATTCTGATCACCAGGCCCTAAAATACTTGAGTACCCAAAAGAAGCTAAATCAGAGGCATGCCAAGTGGGTTGAATTTGTACAAGAGTACACCTTTGTACTCAAACATTGACCTGCTGTTGAAAATACTGCTGCTGATGCATTAAGCCGAGTTAATATATACCTCTACCACACAAATGCTACAAGTCGGGCCAATGTGCTACTTCAAACAATGAATGTTGAGGTTATAGGATTTAAGCGAATCAAGGGCCAATACCCCACTTGCCCTGATTTTAGTGAGGTATTCACTTCCCTCAGTGGAGATCCTCCTATTAGCCGCTTGGATTACCTTTTGAGAGATGGTTTCCTTTTTAAAGGAACCAAATTATGCATTCCCAGGACCTCACTTCGAGATTTCCTGATCTGGGAATTGCATGCTGGGGGAGTTGCTGGTCACTTTGGTCGAGATAAGACGATTAGCCTAGTAGAGGACCGATTTTTCTGGCCAGGACTCAAAAGAGATGTTGCTAGGGTAGTGAGTCAATGTAAGACATGTCAGACTTCTAACCAACAAACACAGAACATAGGGTTGTATACTCCTTTGCCCGAAACACATGCTCCGTGGCAAGACCTTAGTATGGACTTTGTGCTTGGCCTTCTTAGGACTTTGAGAGGTCATGATTCCGTATTTGTAGTAGTAGACCATTTCTCAAAGATGGCTCATTTCATTCCCTATTCTAAGACATGCGATGCATCAATTGTGGCTAAACTCTTCTTCCATGAGGTCGTCAAATACCATGGGTTGCCTAATACCATAGTGTCCGATAGGGATGTTAAGTTCACTAGTCACTTTTGGCGGACTTTATGGAGAATGATGGGAACCAAACTCCGTTTCTCTTCTGCATTTCACCCCCAAACCGATGGTCAAACCGAGGTTGTTAATAGAAGTCTAGGGAACTTGTTGCGTTGCCTTATAGGAGAGTACCTTACTAGTTGGGATCGGGTCCTTACCCAAGCCGAGTTTGCCTATAATAGCTCTAAGAACCGAACCACTAGTCTGTCACCTTTTGAGGTTTGTCTAGGATACCAGCCCAAGGCTCTTATAGACCTTATTCCAGCTGTGTCCAGCTCTAGGACTTCCCCATCAGCCGAGTCTTTTGCGTAGCACATATCTGATTTACATGCAAGTATAAGACAACGAATAGCACTAAGTAATGATCAGTATAAGTCCAAAGCTGATGTGCATCGATGACTGCAAGAGTTTCAAGAAGGAGATATGGTGATGGTTAGGATCAAACTGCAGCGTTTCACTAAAGGTAAAGTGAGCAAGCTACATGCTCGTAGTGCAAGACCATTCGAGATTCTGAAGAAAATAGGAGCTAATGCCTATGTTCTTAATCTGCCAACTAATATGGGGGTCAGCAATATTTTCAATGTGGAGGACCTTGTCCCTTTCCATGGCACTCCTACTATTGCATCTTTCTATCCAGATGACCTTAACACTCTTCCCTTTGTTTTTGATGACCCTGTTGGTAAGACCCCTTCACTCCCTACTATTTTAGTACCACCTATGCCTAAATTTCACAACAGAGTTGAGATAGTTGAAAAGATCCTTGATGAGAGAGTTATAACTACAAAAGAGGGAGGTTATAGAGAATTCCTAATTAAGTGGCGGGGACATCCTGAGATCGACAACACTTGGATCATGATGGTGGAGCTACAACGCCTTGACCCAGACATGCTAGAGTACTACCAAAGCCTTTATTCACCGGAGGTGAATTCTTTAAAGTCGGGGAGAGTTGATGAGGACATCAATGAGCAGTTCTGAGTTTACTGGCGACGCCGACGTAGAGATCATCCCACAACAGCATCTATGTGGATCGATGATGAGTTTGGAGGTTATTAGATTGCTAAGATCTTATGGTTCGATGAGAAACATTGCTCATAGGCAATTTGTCATGTTATTTTCCTTAGTCTTAGTGGGTTGGGTAGTAGTTTACTATTAAAATATTTTAATTTCATGTTTGAGTCTTTATGGGTTGGGCCTAAAGTCTATTTTGGCCCAATTTTGAATTTTTGAGTTTGGGTTATATTTACAACTTAAGTTGGGGTTATTTTGGGAATTAAACATGTAGGGTTGTGAGGGATCAATTTTTTTATTTAAACCTTGTATAAAATTCGTTTTTGAAGGCAATGAATGAAAGAATTTGAAAAAAAGAGAGCTCACGTTGCTTTTTTCTCTCTCTCTCTCTCTCTCTCTCCCTCCTCCTTTCACCCTTGTTTCCCACTAGAAAAATTCCCCTTGCTCTCCTCTATAAAGATCTACTCTTTTTTTTTCCTCAAAAAAGACCTAGTTTCTTTCCTGGAAATCTTCTTCTTCTTCCCCAAACCCTCTTTCCCTTATATGGCAGTCTAGTTATCTCTTGTTAGTCTCCCTTCCCTTCCCTTTGTTTTTTTCTTTCTCTCCCTCTCTCTTATCACCTACTTTCTTTCCTAGGATACGCTATCACTTCAAAATATATTTTTTTCTCCTTTCCTAGGATTCACCACTACTTCAAAATATTTTTTCTTTTTCTTATTTCTGTTCCTAGATGCTTTCTAACCCCTGTTTTGCAGCCAGGATCAGCAGGTAACATTATCTCTCCCAAAATTTCTCATTTATTCTTTGGCAGTAGTTTTTGTTTAAAACTTCCCAAGACTCCCTTTACATTGTAAATTGTTGAATTCCTTGTTAGAAATCTGATATTGATTAGGACAGCTCTATTTTTCTTTAAGTTTTTTAATACTCTTGCATTCAATTTAGTGTAATGGTGCCAAGATCCCCATCCCCTTGTTTCCTTATTGATTCTTGTTTAGTTGTGCTTACCAGTAAGACTAATTGTGTTTATTTCTCTACTTTAGTTGTCTTACATGCATGAGTAATCAGATTTCAAGTGCTGCAAATTCCTTTATTTACTATCTGTCAAGAATAGGTGTTTAATTATAAGAGTCTAGTAGCTCACTTTGTAGGTCCCCTAGTTTCTAGGGTTTCTCCTACATCAATACATAGGAAAGGAGACAATGTGTGAAAAAGAGGGGTTTTAGGAGGGGAAAGAGAGAATGCGGTAAACAAACACTTGTAGATATCTGTCGCATAAACAATAGTTGCTAATGTCAATGTTAACAAGACAAGAGAGAGTCAGGTTGTGAGGGAGGACCTTGCTTTATTATTATAAATCAGGTCTAAATGTTCATCACTTGGTTTATTAAATTTGCTTAATCTGTTTTCTAAAGGGTTAAATCTCATTTCCAAAGGATATCTAATATCTTATACCATGTTTTTTCATTGTATCATGGTTTAGTCAATCAGTTCTGCTAGCAAAAAGAATCAATTCCAGTGGTTAGTCCACTGTCTCAATCTTTGAGTTGTTTCTGTTCCATAATGTAATAATTAATCTATTTCTGTTTTCTGATGGATCTGTAAACTTCTGAGTTTCAGTGCTAGTTTTCCAGGATGCGTTTAGCTTTGAATAAGTCTTCTTTTTTGCTTGCAGTTGGAAAGCTTAAACTAGTAGGGAATATAGAATTATTCTCATTTGTGTTGCCATACAGGTTTATCAGCAATCAATTGCAGCGATGTGTGTCCAGGACTGGCCAAGAAACAGAATGCTTGTACAAGTTTTGGATGACTCTGATGATCCAGAGCTTCAATTTCTTATCAACTCTGAAGTACTGAAATGGCAACAAAAGGGTGTACCAATCTTGTATAGACACCGTATCCTCCGCACAGGGTACAAAGCTGGGAACCTCAAATCTGCAATGAGCTGTGACTATGTGAAGGATTATGAGTTCGTTGCAATATTTGATGCAGATTTTCAACCTGGACCTGATTTCTTGAAGAAAACTGTTCCCTATTTTAAGGTTAGTTTGTATTCCTTCCCATCTGCAAATAGTTTTACTAAAACATTTAAAGAATTTGCCTCTTGAATGGGGTTG
Source organism: Hakea prostrata (assembly GCF_041222555.1). NCBI lineage: Eukaryota > Viridiplantae > Streptophyta > Magnoliopsida > Proteales > Proteaceae > Hakea > Hakea prostrata. The sequence goes on from NC_142603.1 coordinate 41,844,870, forward strand.
CAGATTTTCCCAAATGATATTTGTTAATTAGAACTGAACTTCTAATACATTTCCGTGTGACTGCAGTGTAGTTTTTATCTATATGACTCAATTTCTATTTTATAAAATTTGGGCAGCAAGCTCTGATGCCATGTAAAATAATAAAAAGTGAGAAGAGAGGTTGCTTGTTGGAGTCACAACCTGGTGTGCAGACTGGCCACTTCATTCAATATGATGGTTCGGTGACTAGTGTTAGAACAGTGGGGGGACAAAGTAATGAATTCCCGATAATAGTTGGGCTACATCAAGGGTCAACTTTAAGCCCATATCTATTTGCACTGGTAATTGATGAATTAACCAAAGACATTCAAGATGAGGTCCCCTGGTGTATGCTTTTTGCGGATGATATTGTGTTGATTGATGAGACCCAAGTGGGGATTAATACCAAATTAGAATCATGGAGAGTAGCTTTGGAATCAAAAGGCTTTAAACTTAGTAGATCGAAGATAGAATATCTAGTTTGTAACTTTAGTCATGATCGGGCAGATGAGTGAGGTGGTGATTCTTGGCGATAAAGAGATTCCTTAGAGTGATTGTTTTAGGTACCTAGGTTCAATCATAAGTAAAAGAGGTGATTTAGAGGATGAGGTTTCCCAAAGAATTAAAATAGTGTGGATGAAGTGGAGAGGCGCATTTGGGGTCTTATGTGATCGGCGTATTCTATTAAAGCTTAAAGGAAAATTTTATAGGACAATTGTTCGACCAGGTATGATGTACGGTGCAGAGTGTTGGGCTGTTAAAAAGAGTCATATAGATAAACTCAGTGTAGCAGAAATGAGGATGCTAAGATGGATGAGTGGCAAAACTAGGATGGATAAGATAAGAAATGATCATATTAGAGTTGGTCTGGGAGTCGCTCCCATAAGTGATAAGCTTAAAGAAAGTCGTTTGAGGTGGCACGGCCACATTCAACGGAGACCTATAAATGCCCCTATATGGAGAAGTGATATAATCCATATTGAAGGAACTAGAAGAGGTAGGGGTAGACCTAAGATAACTTTATGAGAAGTGGTGAGAAAGGATATGTATTGCTTAGGCTTTATATCTAGCATGACCTCGAACAAAACTGATTGAAGGGCAAGAATCCATGTAGCCGACCCCATTTAGTTGGGACAAGGCTTATTGTTGTTGTTGTTGACTAATACAAAGGGCATAGTAGAAATTAAAAAACAAAATAAAGGACTTACATTTTTAATTAATCATGATTTCCATCCCCAATATTCAATTACTTCTAACACCTTGCACCTTGAAGTTTTCCATACTTTACTCAACACTGCCAACAATGTTATTGTATTTACTACAGTCCTTAAGTTGATGTAAAGTTAGTTTAGTTTTCTATCCTCCTAAACCACATCTTCTACCCCTCTGAACCATGATCTCTCACAAATCTAGAACCATGGCTATTGCAAGCAGCAAACAAAGGCTGATCTGTCCTTGGAAGAAGGTGATAATTCAGATCTATGGAGCTGCAATCCCTTGGATATGGCAAAATTCTACATTCATAGAGCAGCTTCTTCTTCTATGATAACTTTTATCCGGTTGAAACCCTGAACTGCAGTCCATGAAAAAATTAGCTTCTTGCTGTTCTGTGCTTAGATCTACTAGAACAGCTTCGCCTATAACTGGGAAGACATTACATCAAACAGGACCTGATCCTTCAGAGAGAGGAGGAAAACCAGGATATGATAAATCCTTAGATCAGCAGTAAAAGACTGACGCTAGAGCAATGGATAAACATTAGAGAAGACCCCTTTTGGCAGACTAAAAACAGTTATCTTGTTTTGATAAAGTAGAGAAAAACATCATTGACCAAGCCAAGGATCAGTAGTTGTTTCACAGGAAAAAAAGACCCTGCAAGAAACTGGTTACAGATACATTGCTACCGTGTGAGAAAATAAAAGAAAGCATAAAAGAGGTCGGAAATGATAGGTTGATCGATTAGAATATTCAGATTTCCTAACTGGCTAGCAGTGGGTAAATTCATAACATGGTAATTCTAATGAAAGAGTTCTACACCCTCTATGGTATACTTTAGCAAGCATGCTATTGACTGGATCCTGTTACATAAATAGGAGAAGTAGTTGCACTAGATGGTTCAAATTCTTGAAGATTACATAATACCTAGTTGCCCAAACTGTGGCTTGCAGGATCAGTTTCTGAACTTTAGATGATGAAGCAGTGTTCAGTTACATTGGCTACATACTGTGCTCCAAGGATATTTTCTTTCTTATATAGTTTTGACTTGCTGCTGGGGAAAAGGACTTTAGATTAGGTGTTTATTTGGTCTTTACTCTAAATTGTTATTGTATTCTGAATGTTGCTATTTCTTTTCGAAGGGGAATGAAGATCTAGCTTTAGTCCAGACAAGGTGGACATTCATAAACAAGGATGAAAACTTACTCACAAGATTGCAGAATGTAAATTTATCCTTCCATTTTGAGGTTGAGCAACAGGTTAATGGTTTATTTATCCATTTTTTCGGCTTCAATGGAACTGCTGGTGTGTGGAGGATCAAAGCTCTTGAAGAATGTGGTGGTTGGATGGAAAGAACAACTGTTGAAGACATGGATATTGCTGTCCGTGCTCATCTTTGTGGATGGAAGTTCATATATCTGAATGATGTAAAGGTTCGTTTTTACACTGGCATTCTGTCTATCTGTTTATTTGCAGACTTAATGAAATTTATTTATGTTTTTAATTTCATATTTCCACTTGTAGTGCCTCTGTGAACTCCCAGAGTGCTACGAGGCATACAAGAAACAGCAACACCGCTGGCATTCTGGTCCAATGCAATTATTCCGGTTGTGCTTCTTTGACATTCTTCGTTCAAAGGTCAGGATCACATCTTCTGATAAACTATCAAATAGAAGTATGTTTCATTTTGGAAACCTAGCTTTCTTCCCTGGATTTATCATGCACTACATATCTTTTTTCTCTCACACATGCACACCCACATGCGAGCGAGCACACATGCACATGTTTGTTTTAATGTGAGATTTCACTAGGAAATTTTCTGAGGTTAATTCAACTTCATAAAATTTAACATTTACATGTTGAAAAGCTTTTTATGCTCCCTCACCGGAACATTTTTCAACCAGTTTTCATTTTGACTTCTTTGAACTGAAATCCTGTGGAAAATTTTCCAGACAAAAGTTTCAAAAAGACAAGCAATGTAGCTGTAGGGAAAAATCCAATGTGATTTTTATTATCTACTTGCACAGAGTGGAGTGGTCAAGTTTTCTAATGTGAACTACAAATTCCAACACTAGTTCATTGAATCTCTTGCTGGTCAATTTTTAGATTTTCCCTTTACTGGTGCGACAAAAAAATTCCTTCGTTTTTTACTTGTCTGTTCTTGCAGCATGGATTATGTACTTAAAATACATCATTGATATTGCCTTTCCTAGTGTTGGGTTGATCTACTTGGCCTTTTTTTTTTTTTTTTTTTTTTTTTTTTTTTTGGAGGGGGGGGAGCAGGGGGTTTGATTTGGACCACGTGATTCAGATTTATAGGTCTTCCTCTCCACCCATCCCCACCGCCCCCCTTCCTGACACCAAAATAAAGTAGTGTAAAGTAGTGCCTGCTTCTGTAGGTTTGCAGTTTCATGCAATTCAAGTTGCTATTTATTCTGTAATTGACATTTGATTTTATTGTTTTCTTCTTCCAGATTAGTTGGTCAAAGAAGGCCAATTTGATACTGCTCTTCTTCCTCTTGCGGAAGCTAATCCTTCCTTTCTATTCGTTCACTCTCTTCTGCATAATTCTCCCTCTGTCCATGTTCCTGCCAGAAGCTCAGCTACCAGCTTGGGTCGTGTGCTACTTGCCTGGAATCATGTCCATCTTGAACATTCTTCCCGCGCCGAGGTCTTTCCCGTTTATTGTCCCTTACCTTTTATTTGAGAACACAATGTCAGTCACAAAATTCAATGCCATGATCTCAGGATTGTTCAAGTTGGGGAGTTCATACGAGTGGATTGTCACTAAGAAGTTGGGAAGGTCATCAGAGGGAGATTTAATAGCCTTTTCTGAAATGAAAACTGATCCTCGACTAGCAGCCAATGGTCTTGCTGGTGCGTCCTCAGAATCAGGCCTCACTGAGCTGAACAAGTTAGAGGTGATAAAGAAATCTGGGAAGAGTAAGAGAAACCGTTTGTACAGGAAGGAACTTGCCCTTGCATTCATTTTGTTAAGTGCTTCTGTGAGAAGCTTGTTATCTGCACAGGGGATTCATTTCTACTTCTTATTGTTTCAAGGGATCACGTTCCTTGTTGTGGGTCTAGATTTGATTGGAGAGCAGGTTAGTTGACATTAACTGTTTTCTTGATGGAGAAAGCTATTTGAGGTTGGCTCATTAAGTGGGAGTGGGACTCCATGAAGATTGAAGGCTATGATTGTTGGTAACGTTAGCCACAACATTTTCTGTCATGGAAGTTTCAATAATCAGAGCCCTCAGCTGTTCATACATTCTCTAGTTTTAGTCCCATTATTGAAATTCCTTGGTATATGTTTGGTGTTTCCAGTTATTGTACTGCCATGTAGGCATCATTGAGCCAGTTCTGTAATTCTCTGTACATTAGGTAGCTGTTTCAGGTGAGGCATCCTTAGATGATTAAATATGTACTTTTTGCTGTAATTGAATTATTCACATTTATTGTTTCTTTAATTCAAAATATAACCATATTAATTGTCAGTTATGAGTTGATACAGTCAGGTCAGCATTTCTTCCTGTTCTAATCATACTTGTCTAGACAAACTAAGGCATAGCAGGGGCGCCTAGGCATTTGGGGTGCAGCTCCATTATTGAAACTGATTACCAGATTAAAAATGAGATCTAGATATCTCTTTCGATTTTGGGTAATTTTCATCTGGACCCCCTGAGGTTTGGTCTATGTCATTTTTCGTCTAAAAAACTGAGACTTTGTATCTACCTCCCCTGTGGTATAGAAAAAGTCAATTTAAGGACAAATTATCATTTTTATGACCAATGTGCTCTAATATATTTTTTTTATTTAAAATTTTTACATGCATGCTCCCACTTGCCATGAAACTCGTGACTCTCCTTTTAGTCCAAAAATTATAGAAAAGTCATAGAATTCAATAAATTTTAAAATATGACCAAAGTACCTTACATGTTAAAATGACTCAAGTACCCTTAGTTTAAACCCTATTTGCAAAGATTAACTTTAAATGGAGAAGGGTGTTTGCTCCTTGGTTGAGTTGAGCAAATGGGAGATGAAGAAGATGGGTGAAGGAGGAATCTCTTCATCCATGTCGGCTAAGATTCTACTTTACAAATAGGGTTTAAGCTAAGGGGTACTTGAGTCATTTTAACATATAAAAGTATTTTTTGTCATATTTTAAAATTTATTTGAATTCTAGGACTTTTCTGGTAATTTTGACTAAAATGGAGTCATGAGTTTCATGGTAGGTGAGGGTGTGCATGTAAAAAAAATTTTAAAAAAGGGGGCAAATTGGTCATAGAAGTGATAATTTGTCCTTAACTTGACTTTTTCTATAGTAATGGGGAGGCAAATGAAGTCTCAGTTTTTTTTGAATAAAAATGACAGACCAAACCTCAGAGTGTCCAGATGAAAATTACCTTCAATTTTTTTGTTCAGCATCAGCCAGATGTAAAATAAACGGAACAGGAGATCACAAAATGGAAGTAGGAACTTCTAGGCGTGTTACAACGTTGCTTTCCTTAAGACGTAATTCACCCTCACATCAAGGTGCTATGAGGTATTGCGAACCGTCTCCCAGGATACAAAGAAGCCCAACTTCGAGTTGAATCTCTCAAGTTTTGCTAAGCACTTGCAAAACTCAAGAACAGAGAAGACTTTGGGATATTCGCTTGTTCTACTGTTGTGAAGCTTGAAGGTTTTTATAGGCATTGAAGTGCCTCTACAGAACAGTTCATGACTCTGTTCGTATGGGTGCACCTCTCTGTAGGGATACGAATGCTGACGTTCAGATATGAGCCGTCGGTTCGTTCGGCCGCACGATCTAACGGTCCATATTGAACCATCAAAACTATTTATGGATCTATTTCCATCGCCCTAGATCTACCGTTGATCAAAACATAGCCCATACACTGCACACGCACTGGCGTGTCTCATTATTATAAATTAAAGTTAATAGGTGGTACCTATTAATTATCCTGGATTCCGACACCTCGGTTTCCAATGTGGGACTATATAATAATACACTTTCCTAAAATAAATAAGGAAAATTTTCCACACTTACAAATCCAATAAAATGAAACATATTTTATTATATTAAAAATAATACAACATTCCCCCACTATTTTCAATATAATGAGAATAAGTACATAACAACAACTAGGAACCAAATGCTTAAATGGTAGGTGTACTTAGACTTGAACCTCCACTTAGTGAAATCCATCAAAGCTAATCAGAAGTATACAGTAGACAAGTCTTTGAACTGATAATTCTATGATGACAAGCTGGACGTATCTCACACACTTGAATTCTTCTTCGAATACTCTCCAATAAGCAGACACTGATAAGGCCATGTGTTTCTATCCCAGTATCATGAGTGCCGTAGAGTCTAAGCCCAAACTCAACAGAAGCGGCCTCACTTCATGCACTCACTTAGGTAGATCTATCAGAAGTGTCCTGTAATAAACACCTCAACAAGAACTATTATAGATCTATTAAGAGCATATAGCTCATCCTCCATCTACATTACAGGAACCAAGCACTCCTTTATGGGATGGTATATAATTAGTGCTTGCAGACCACTCCATACAGAGTACTTTACTCATTGAACTCAAATTTGATATCTCAAGTATTGAGACGAGTTTCCTCTATTGGTGATCTTAGGAAATGGGCTTAAGACCCATCCCTCTTGCAGTATATTTGACCAAATCCCTTGTAAGACCTTTTGTCAATGGATCTACCAAATTTTGACTTGATCTTACAAAATCGATGGTAATTACTCCATCAACTATCAACTGCCTTATTAAACTATGTCTAAGTCCAATATGTCTTGATTTTCCATAGTAAATCTGGCTATAGGCTCTAGCCAAGGTTGCTTCACTATCACAATGAAGTGATATTGGTGGCATGGGTTTTGGCCATATTGAAATTTCTATCAATAAATTCCTAAGCCATTTTGCTTCTTTACTACCAGAAGCTAACGCCACGAACTCTGCTGCCATAGTAGAATCAGCAATACAGGTTTGCTTCTTTGAACCCCAAGATATTGCACCCCCACTAAGAGTAAATATCCAACCACTTGTGGATGAGTGGTCTTCGCTGTTTGTTATCCAACTAGCATCTGTGAACCCTTCAAGAACAGTAGGATACCCACTGTATCTTAAGCCATAACTAGTTGTTCCCTTTAGGTATATAAAAATCCTAAAGACAGCTTTCCAGTATAGGTTACTAGGATTACTAGGGTACCTACTAAGTTTTCATACAGCATATGCTATATCTGGTCTTGTACTGGTCATTGCATACATTAGACAACCAATAGCACTAGCATAGTCTGTTTGAGACACAACTCTTCCATCATTTGGTGCTAACTTGACACTGGAGTCAAAAGGTGTACTAACAGGTGAACAATCTAAATGGTTGAATTTCTTCAACACTTTCTCAATGTAATGAGATTGTGTCAGCATTAATCCATCACCATGTTTGATTACTCTGATGCCCAAAATGACATCAGCTTCACCCATATCTTTTATATCGAAACTAGCAGACAAGTACTTTTTAGTAATTTCTACTTGTTCTAAATTAGTACCAAATATAAGCATGTCATCAACATATAAACAAATTATCACACATTTTCCTCCAAAAAACTTTCTATACACACATTTGTCGGACTCATGTATTTTAAACCCATTTGACAGAATTACTTTGTCAAACTTCTCATGCCACTGTTTTGGTGCTTGTTTAAGTCCATATAGTGATTTCACTAACTTACAGGCTTTGTGCTCCTGTCCCTTCACAATAAATCCTTCAAGTTGTTGCATATAAATTTCTTCGTCTAATTCACCATTTAGAAATGCTGTTTTGACATCCATTTGGTGAATGAAAAATTTATATATAGATGCCAATGCAACTAAAACTCAACCAGTAGCAATCCTAGCCACTGGAGCATAAGTATCAAAATAATCTATGCCCTCCTTTTGTGTGAAACCTTTTGCCACTAACCTTGCCTTAAATTTATCAATGGTTCCATCAACCCTTAATTTCCTTTTGAAAATCCACTTACACCCTATTGTTTTAGAGCCAGGGGGTAAATCAACTAATTTCCAAGTATTATTTCCTATGATGGAGTCCATTTCATCATTTATGGCCTCTTTCCAAAAAGCAACATCCTGTGACTTCATAGCTTCCTCATTGTTTTAGGATCTGTCTCTACATTTAGAGACAATAAGGTTTGATTACTCTGAGTTTCTCTAGTACCTTCAACTAAATACATAAAGAAGTCTGGGCCAAAAGTTTTTTCAGTCCTTTGCCTTTTACTTCACCTTGGTTTTGCACTAGGTGTTTGAGACTCTTCATTTATATCTCTCACAGTTAAAGAACTTGTGGTCCTAGGGATGGAAGAGAATTTGGTTTCATCAAAAATGGCATCCCTTGACTCAATAATAGTGTTCAACTCTATTGAGTCATTAGGTCCAATAACCATGAACCGATATGCTTTGCTATCCTAAGAAAATGCACTCAATACCTCTTTCACCTAGTTTCTTCCTTTTTGGTTCTAGAATTTTCACAATAGCTATATAGCCCCAAATCCTAAGGTACACCAAATTTGGTTTTCGTTTCTTCCAAAGTTCATATGGGGTCTTTGGGCTCTTCTTGAAAGGAACTCTATTTAGTATATGACAGGCTGTTAATAATGCTTCACCCCAGAAACCACTACTTAAACCATAATACGACATCATAGCATTCACCATTTCCATTAAAGTCCTATTTTTCCTTTCTGCCACGCCATTTTGCTGAGGAGAATAAGGTGCTGTAACCTCATGTACTATGCCCACAGTTTCAAAGTATTCAGGGTCATAGTATTCCCCACCCCTATCACTCCTAAGACATTTGATGGTTGTCTTACAAAAATTCTTAGACTCACTTTTAAATATTTTAAAGTATTTCAAAACTTCATCTTTGGTATTCAAGAGATATACATAACAGAATTTGGAACAATCATCAATAAATGTTACAAAATATTTCTTTCCTCCTTGAGTAGGGGTACTGTGGAGATCACAAACGTCACTATGTACCAAATCTAGAATGTTGGAATCTCTATTCACATTAGGAAAAAGCTTCCTAGTAATCTTAGTTAGCATGCATGTTTTGCAATTATCTACATCATGTTTAACTTTAGGAAGCAAGTCTAGTTTAACCATATCATTCATTTTACGAAAATTCACATGTCCTAAACAACCATGCCATAAAGAAAACGAACCAAGCATGTAAGCAGAATTATTCACTTTATTCATTGAAACAGGAACAATGTTTAACTTAAACATACCCTCATACACATATCCTTTCCCCACAAAGAAACCACCCTTGGTCAGAATAAATTTATCTGACTCAAATACAAGTTTGAACCCAAATTTACTTAAAAGACTTGCAGACACAAGGTTCTTCCTAACTTCTAGGACATAGTAAACATCTGTCAGAGTGAGGGTTTTTCCAGAAGTGAACTCAAGTTTCACTTTCCCTTTTCCTTTCACTGTAGCAGTGGATGCGTTTCCCATATAGAGAATACTCCCATCTTCTTCTGACTTATACTCATAAAAGAAACTTTTGTCATTACAGACATGTCTGGTAACACCAGAGTCGACCCACCAGGAAGTATCAACACCAAGAACATTAGCTTTAGAAATCATAGCCGTTGGGTTCTCCTTATGGTTGTTCTTGTCATCTGATTTATCTGACTTCTTTTTCAGGAGCCGACATTCCTTCTTGATATGACCCATTTTGCCACAGTGATAACAGGGACCCTTTTTCTTCGGATCAAACTTCTGCTTCTTGTTGGAATTAGAACTTGAGCTCCCCTTCCTCTTCATTTTACCTCTGTCAGAATCTTTCTTCTCTTTAGGGTCTTTGCCTTCCTCCTCTACAAGTACTTTAGAGGTATCAGTTCCATCACGGATTCTGTCCTCTTCTTCAATCTGCATATTACTCTCTAGTTCTGCAAGAGTGACATCTTCCTTCTTGTGCTTCAGACTTTTCCTATAGTCTTTCCAGGAGGGAGGCAGCTTGTCTAAAATGGCTGAGACAACAATGCTTTCATCCATTTTCATACCATGTTGGGAAAATTGATTGAGGATTTGTTTTATTTCAAAAAACTGTTCCATCACTTTTCTATTATCTACCATAGTGTATCGAAAGAACTTACTTGCAAGGAACTTCTTGCTCGTCGCATCTTCCACTAGATAGGTGTTCTGCAAAGCATCCCATATCTCTTTTGCAGACTGCTTCTCATGGTGCATGTCGAACAGAGTGTCAGACAGAGAATTGCAAATATGACCTTTGCAGCAGTAGTCATCAATCTCCCACTTCTGCCTATTTCGCGTCTCTACGACTGTTTCGTTCTCCTTCTCTTTTGGTTTGGGTGTCGTCAGTACATACACCACACTTAATTGACTCAACAGGAAATGCACCTTCTTCTGCCAATGCTTGAAGTTAGTTCCATCAAAATGATCCAACTTGATGATGTCCATCGCAAGTTGCTTTAGTGACTGTGCCATCTCAAAATAGGAATTGTGTCTCAAAATAAACGGAATAGAAGATCACAAAATGGAAGTAGGAACTTCTAGGCGTGTTACAACGTTGCTTTCCTTAAGACGTAATTTGCCCTCACATCAAGGTGCTATGAGGTACTGCGAACCGTCTCCCAGGATACAAAGAAGCCCAACTTCGAGTTGAATCTCTCAAGTTTTGCTAAGCACTTGCAAAAATCAAGAACAGAGAAGACTTTGGGATTTTCGCTTGTTCTGCTGTTGTGAAGCTTGAAGGTTTTTATAGGCAAAGAAATGCCTCTACTGAACAGTTCATGACTCGTTCGTATGGGTGCACCTCTCTGTAGGGATATGAATGCTGACGTTCAGATATGAGCTGTTGGATCGTTCGGCCGCATGATCTAACGGTCCATATTGAACCATCAAAACTATTTATGGATCTACTTCCATCGCCCTAGATCTACCGTTGATCAAAACATAGCCCATACACTGCACACGCACTGGCGTGTCTCATTATTATAAATAAAAGTTAATAGGTGGTACCTATTAATTATCCTGGATTCGGACACCTCGGTTTCCAATGTGGGACTATATAATAATACACTTTCCTAAAATAAATTAAGGAAAGTTTTCCGCACTTACAAATCCAATAAAATGAAACATATTTTATTATATTAAAAATAATACAACACCAGATAGGTCAGCTATATGCAAAATACCAAAGTGAATCGACCAAAGTAAAAGGTTGGCTTTGTAGCTACCCCTTTGGGAACCTCTTTCTTGTCTTATCTATCGGCTGTCTAACATAGAGGTTTGGCTTATGATAGCTAAATAATCAACTTCTTGTCCCTGCTCTTAAACTCTGACGAGCGAAGCCAAGCCTAGTTAGTCTTAATTGTCCTTGATTGCTCCGGCTTCGTATTGTCCCAATCCTTGATTGACTCTATCCCTGACCATGGTCGTGATAAACCTACTATAAAAAATCAATTGTTTGAACTTCAAATGAAAATACAAGTTTAGATAGCATAACCTTAAAACTTGGTAATGTTTACTTTCTCAATCTCTTGGCAACGTCCATTCAAGATAGGGCCAAATTGTAGCCCAAAAATCGGTGACAGGTTGGGAAAGATTGGGCAGGTTAAACAGTAGTCCTAGGCCTGCTTTAGGCCTTAATTTAGAGTCCAAATATTTTATCCCTAACTTATCCTTGAGGCCAAAATTCTAAGCTCAGGCTTTGTTTGGGATCAGGGGCTCTAAGGCAGATCAAGGCCACCACAACCAAACTTGCATCCCCAGAAGTTAGATCTGATGTTCTTTGGAGCATTTTGCTGAGACCACGTAACCAACTATTGTATCCTTTGGAAGCCATTCTTTTATTTTGTTTATAAGATCTTCTCCTCCTTTTGAACTTGAACCTTACAAGATTTCTCAGTAACTTGATATAGGTTTCTAAATCATGACCACAAGAATGGTTTTGTATCTTGAAGAAATCAACACATGGGTATAAAATGAGCGGCTCTATGGAAGTTCATGTCTCCCCAAATGCTGATGTTCTCATTAAAGAGAAATCCAGATAGATCAGTAATTGGGTTGTCAACAACCATTATTCTCAGTGTGATATCCCCCATTCTGGCCTAAGGGTCAAGGACTAATGCAGGAACTAGCAGGGACTGATGAGTCAAGAGGATCCCTTAAGTTAAGAGTCCATACTAGGAATAGTGTTAGGCTCAAGACCCAGTAAACCTTCGGAAATGGGGGAGGAAGCGTTAAAGATGATTAGGAGTAAGAGTGGAGCCCACCAGAGTCCCAGGAAGGGACAGTCAGGCCTAAGGGGTGTAAATGGATAATCGAAATCCGCTTCTGAATTCGCATCCGCATCCGTTTAGGGGTATCCGAATCCGTCCGATTATTAATAGGATACGGATATGGTATATCCCTTTCTTACCGAATATTATCCGTCCGATAAAATTATCCGATTAAGTTACTTATTTAGATTTATTATTCTTATTTTTATAAATTTTACCTATGATATGTGACTATTTTTTTAGATTTTCTACTAAAATTAGCTACCAAAGTTGTTAAATTCTTAAATTTCAAACCTAGTTCTCACCAATAAAAAGGTAAAGATGTAAATAGGTAGTTGAAAATTTGTATTCAATCTATATTAATGCCCATTTAGAAGAATCTACTTAAGAAAATAACTATCCAATTATCATCCGAATCCAACAGAATCCGTCCGAAAACCGATAGGATATTATCTGAATCCGTTCGAATATAATAGGATGCGGATATGGATATACCACTATCCGATCCGAATCCGGTCCGTTTACACCCCTAGTGAGGCCTACCTGTGGATACCCATCGATTGCCATACTTAGCCGGTCAATGGTACAATTGTAAAGAAAATTTGAGGTCTTCTACCTTGGAAACAACCCTAATATGAGGAGAGGTTTTCATTTCATGAAAAACACTATGAAACACTAGCTTAAGAGAGAAGGCGAAGGAAAGCTTAGGCTAAGTGTTGGAAAGCTCTATTGGAGATTCGAAGATTTTGTATCTTGCTTAGAAAACACTAGCGCAAGGTGAATACCTCTCTTCCATACCTATGCATATAAGTTTCGTTACATTTGGTTAAGTATGGGCTATTTGGTAGAACCACCAATGCAAGGGAATGGGGAAAACAAAGGGGTTTTATATTAATGGTTTATGCATGTTCTAAGGCCTTAGAGTACACTATTGAAATGGATAAAGTGGTGTTTCAGCTAGAATTGTGAAAAGGTTGGGTTTGAAACCCCAAAATTGGCTGAAATGGAAACCAAGTTGAGGGATAGAATGAGGGGCTAATTGGCCAAGTAATCATAGTAGAAAAAGGGTCATTGAGTGAGGAACAATCCTTGGAAAGCCCAATGGAATTGAGCTATAAGAAACCCCAAATTTTGGGGTGGTTCTCCTCCTATAGACCTCCTAGTTGATGCAATCAGTTGATATAGCAACAACTGGCTGAGGATATTGTATCAACCGGGGGTTCAACAGGGGTAAATTGGCAGTGAATAGAGGAGGATTTTGAAAGATGGATGTTTATACATGGCCACTACATGTGTATGTCATAATTAGGGAGCATTGTCTGAAATCGGAATACAACAACCCATCTTAAAACCAGGGGCGGACCTATGAAGGGGCCGAGGGGGGCCATGGCCCCCCTCCGGATTTTTAAATTTTTTATATAAATTCCCTTGTTTCTTTTACTTTTTTCTCTTCCTATATGTGAAATGTCGCTATTTGGCCCCTCAATATTGAGAACAATTTTTAAATGTAAAACAATGGGCACATATGTCATTCCTAATTAAAAATTAATTCATCAATCCCTATTTATTCTTACCATTATTCTCTCTTATCTTTTCTTCCTATTTATTCTCTTCTGTTTCTATAAACATGGTTAAAGGAAATTTTTGAAAAAACATCGTATTAGGTATTCAAAAATCAAAATGTCATTCATAATTAGAAAGTACCTCTTCAATCCCTATTTATTCTCTTCTATATCCTCTCTCCTCTCTCCTCTCTCCTCTTTTCTTCTTATTTATTCTTTTCCTTTTCTTTCTTTCTATTTATTCTCTTCGCTTTCTATAAGCGTGGGTTAAGAAAATTTGGAAAAAAAAATCTACTCCACAATTAGGTACTCTTTCTCTTTCTCAATTTATTTATTGTTTCTCTTTTCTCCTTTTCTTTATTCTTTTTATTTGATTTTATATTCTATATTTCTTTATTTCTTCTGCAATTTTTGTTATTTGATTTTGAATTATGAATAAAATATCTATAGTTAGTAGGTAACTAATTGCCATTGATTTGCATCTCTTACCTAAAAAAACATTTGGTTTACATCTCCTACCAAAGAAAATATTGGCTTGCATCTAACTTTTTAGGGTTGAAGTCATGTGTATATATTTTTTCTATATTGTTGCTTTAATTTTACCTATATTTTGTCAAAAAAAATATCATTATCAATAATTTACTCTCTCTTTTTCAAATATGTGTGGGCCCCACAAAATATGTGGGTCTATTCTTTAATATAATAAAATAATTTAGAGATAGAACCTCAAATGAATCTTATAAGGACCCACATACTATGTGACAAAAAAACATTAATGCTTCCCTAACGAGAAGGTTATCTGGCTTTCGTTCTTTGGCCCCCCCCAATATTTCATCTTGGGTCCGCCCTTGCTTAAAACAGCATTTGAATCAAATAAAAAATCCAATCAAGGTGAGGAGGAATTGGATGCTAGATCGAGGATGCAATTTAAATTTTGCTCTTAAGCTATAAATGATATGTATGCTTTGTTCTGAATGTGAAGCCATGTATAACATGCTGCATGCATCTAAGAATGTAACATATGGGTCCCACACTTAATACACACCTTATGCTTACATGTTAATGGATTACTTACTATTATCACAATGCTTCATGTGAATGTAACATAGTCATGGGTAATACATCCTTATAATATGCCAGGGGTGGTGGCTACGGCCATTGCCTCCAAATTAACACTCATGCATCTTACATCATCATGCATAATCATCATGCATATGTGCATATGCCTCCATGTCATATAGTGGTATTGCGTTAGGATAAATCTTGGAGTGTAGCCACCCTACCAATAGGGAAATTGAGCTTGGCAACCTGTGGTATGGATTTATGGTACCATTGGTCGCCCAACAATCAAAATGAGAGCTGTGAGGGGACACTGGGTACTCTAAATCATTCATGCCGTACCACAATAGCAAGGTTTGAGGTAGTGGTATTGAATTGTCTAGGTGTACATCCAAGCTAGTGGGTGCTTGAAGGTGGTATTCCCAAACCATGGAGTGCACCTAGAGTAGAGATTTCGCAATGGGCTAGATAAGTCTGGATATGCACCAATCTATGCCAATGGTAATGATGAGTGGATGGTGAGGTTGATGAGGGATGACAATTTAGGTGTAGACCTAATATCCCTTGACCTTGGTTGTGTTACGGAGTATTTCCCTTACTCTATACTCCTAAATCATGGACTTTCTTTTTGTGGACTAAGAGACCATCCCTAAGGATCGGTTATTTATTAACGCGTGTTACCAGATTTAGAGTCCAACATAATATTTATGTAATGGATGGCATGTAGGACATCATCATGTGCATTTGAATGTGTTAGTTTTCTCCTCTCAAGTTCGATGGAACTCATCCCTTTGGGGACTCTCCTATTAGATGCTACTGCAGGACTTGAGATTGTACTGGTAGGAGAAACTATGTAGGTAGATGAGTCTAGTGTTGTAGAATTAGAGGAGCCTTTCGTGCTGCTACATGATGCTATCTGTTGTTGCTACACCTTCTCTTATGGATGTCACATCTCCTAGAGGCTGGGCTAGTATAGGGTGGACTCACCTGGGGAAAACAATTAGGGAATGTTGATTTAAATATAATCTTTGGATAACTATAAACCCAACCAATTTACTATTTCATTGATATTTATTGAAGTAGTGAATGTGAACTTTAAATTTCTTTTGGATTGAGTATCTTGATTGTGCAATGATTTATGGTATTGTATCTAGCTAATTGTTTGCAAAATAAAATAACCGCAAGCGTACAGTATCGTGTAGCTAACGGGTCGATCTCAGGGAGATATGCCACCTAGAATTCAACTTCTTAATAGTAATGCGAGAGTGGAATTATTCAATTTTTGTTAACTAATTACTTAAATTAAACCAACGATCTTAATCCATACATCTAATGCAATCGAATTGAAACGAAAAATAAAGCAAACATAACCAATGCATAAATAAAAGACAGGGGAAAAATGCGAACAATAAAAATAAAAAGGAAAAAAAAAGTAAAACCAGTTAGTATGTTAAAGCAGTCAGTAAAATTTAGTTCATAGCTAAAATGCAGATGCAACACCACCCGTCACCAGAAGCAAAGGCACGACTGTAGGCTTGCTCCGGTTATGTGGTCCGAGATGATGAATGAATAGGCAGAAAGTAAATAACAAAGCAATAAAAGGAAAAGGAAGCCTTAACCAAAGAGAGGCATGACTATAGGCATCTCTGATCAAGGATCCAAGGGAAGGGAGAACAATAAATAATGCTGAAAGTAAATCCTAAATTAAGAATATGGAGGGGTAGATAGAAGCGGGAATGGAGGGAGGAGAGAAGACTATTGAAGAATCTTACTTACTTGCATCTTCCAAACAAAACTTGAATAAATGATTCGAATCTCAACCAACCCTAACAACCAAATCTAGAATAAACTAGATCTGCAATTGCTATACCCAGAGAGAAAGCGAATCCTCAAACTTGAAACTTGAACTTGAAATTGCATTGATAAAACTAAAGGAATTACACACCCCCCCCCCCACCCACCCGAACTGCTCCGGTTATGTGGTCCGAGATGATGAATGAATAGGCAGAAAGTAAATAACCAAGCAATAAAAGGAAAAGGAAGCCTTAACCAAAGAGAGGCATGACTATAGGCATCCCTGATCAAGGATCCAAGGGAAGGGAGAACAATAAATAATGCTGAAAGTAAATCCTAAATTAAGAATATGGAGGGGTAGATAGAAGCGGGAATGGAGGGAGGAGAGAAGACTATTGAAGAATCTTACTTACTTGCATCTTCCAAACAAAACTTGAATAAATGATTCGAATCTCAACCAACCCTAACAACCAAATCTAGAATAAACTAGATCTGCAATTGCTATACCCAGAGAGAAAGCGAATCCTCAAACTTGAAACTTGAACTTGAAATTGCATTGATAAAACTAAAGGAATTACACGTGCATAAAAGAAAATTTACACAACTTCAATCTTCCTAAACATTCAATCTAAAAACTAGAACTAGAGCCCACAAATTAATCAAAGAACTAGAGAAAATTAGAGCAAACTAAAGAGAATAGAAAGTGCAAGACTAAAGTAAAACTAAAGAGAAAGTAAAGTGTGTAACTAGACCTAAGAGGAGATTAATATTTATAGAAGAAGGAGAATAATTTACAAACAAGGAAAATAATAATAATAATAATAATAATAATAATAATAATGAGTAAAATAAAAGAAGAAGAAATAAATAAAGAAAGAAAGAGCTAAAATTCGTTAGAAATTCAGGGAGAGAGAGAGAGAGAGAGAGAGAGAGAGAGAGAGAGAGAGAGAGAGAGAGAGAGAGAGAGAGAGAGAGAATGTGGGGAGAAATAAAATAAAATAAAATAGAAATACATTAAGAGGGAAAGTGGAGAAAAAGAATAAATTAAAAAATAAAACTTAAGATTGAGTTACACGTAGAGAAGGTGGAGAAGAAAGAGAAAGAGTGGAAGAAGGTAAGAAGGAAAAAAAATATATGTTTTTACAAAAACGATTTTGTGTTAATTAAGGAAAAAGAATAAAATAAAATAGTGAAAATAATAGAAAGTGGGAAGAGAGAGAAGAAAAAACTAATTAGAGAAATAAATAAAATCTAACAAAATAAAATCTTCTAAAAAAATAGAAAATCCTAGTCTTTGACTACTTGTGGGCCCCATACAATTCTCAATTACAATAAAGAAAAAAATAAAATAAAAATCCTAATCTAATTTTACAAGATATTTTGGAGTTGGCCCATAATTGTATCTCTAGCCCATCATGCTCCAAATTAGGCCCACTTTCGCACTTCAGAATTTGAATGGACCTCTTGACGTGTAAAATTCGCATGTTTAATACCCAAAACTCCAGATATTCGCTCAAGTCCTAAAAATTCATAAAATCTACAAAAACAACATAAAACCCAAGGTAGCTCCACTCTAAGTGTGTAAAATGCATGCTTTATGCCCTAAGATTTCACACATAAATGTGATCATCACTAATCTAAAGGGGGGGGGGGTTCCTATGTTGACAAGATAATCCAGATATTCCTTAGATCGGGATGTGACACTCACAACCTTAATCCCTATCTCCTTTTGACTTGGATCTCAAGGGGAGAAGGGAATAGTTTCACACCACAAATGTGGTTGGTTCTAATAGCTAATTATGTGTTCTCTATGTCACATCATTGTTATGTGTAGTTGAACTCTTGAATCCTAAATTTGAAGATTGGTTTGCATTGAGATATTTTGATGAATAACCCAAATTATCGGTTTTCTAAGATCCTATATGGAAGGATAGAACATGGGTCAACCAATTTATCAAATAAAAACTCTATAAATATGTATTTTATCTGTTTTGACCATAAAAATATGTATTTTGTTTATTCTTTTATGGAGTCATTGTTAGAATTTGAGGATTTATGCCGTAGTTGAGGTGGGTGTTGTGTAATGCTGTTTTGGGGGTTGATTGAAGAATCTCTATCACCTTTTTCATATATAAAGAAATTTAGTTTTCTTTCACTTGTAAATATAGAAAATTGATAGAGTGGAATGGTCATCTCTTTTCAAAATTTTACAATATTTGGGTTTTAGTCACCAGTAGTGTGAACTGAACAAATGCCTTATCTAAACAATCACTTTCTTTGTGAAGATCAATGGAGCACCTTTTTCTTGGTTTCTTGGCTCTAGGGTCTCAAGCAAGGATGTCCCATTAGCCCTTACCTGTTCTTGCTAATTATGGAGGTCCTATCTAGACTCATTGACTTGTCACATCCACCCAACCCATATCCAGTCCTTCCAAATACTTAAAGGAGTGATCCATAGTCACAAAATTAGGTTCGCACGCACCAAACCAATCCACACGATAACATAATCATGAGCAAGAACAATAAAATCCAATAACTAATTAATATAAAGAATCAAGAATATTCAAAAGCAACTCAAAGATTCAGAAGCATAATCAAAATTGATAGAAAATATCTATCCAAAAGTGGAGAGTCAAATTGGAAAAAAAGGGGTTTAATAATCCCAAGGTTTACAATCTCTTTTCCAGTTGTTTATCAACTAGCATCATTCGGTCTAACTCTAGTTATACACCCAGTGGTAAACTAAGTAGGTCTTGTCACCGTTGATTGGAGCTGTAAGAGTACTCTAGACTGGCACACGAATCATACCACGAATCATTACCAACTCCCATCGATTCCTTAGCTGAATACTCAAAGGATACCTCCTAACTCAGGAACTCTTCTTCACCTATGCAACCATCTAAAAACAACATTTCCACAAGGGATGAGTTCCAAAGAACCTAGCGAGTAATTCAACAATATGCATATCCACATATTCAACTATTAGCAAGAAAAGTATGATGATATGGTATGTGAGTGCAATGCGATGAAGTAATGCTTCTCTACTCTAACCATTGCAAATCTCTATCTAGGTAGACACGGATTAAGGCATGCCACCAACCTCCTCCGGGTAGTTTCACACAGAGCCCAACGACTTCAATCGAATTGGGCATCACGACCAAGGTATAAGGATATTAGTCCTTTCATCGACTATGGTTGAGGTTTGGGCCACACTCTCTCACCATGAACATTGGCATGAATACTTGAGTGTGTTTGGAAATACCTAGCCCAATACAAGTCATCTACTTAATCGCATTGTTCTAGGTTCAGATACCTCCCCTATGGCACCGACCAACTCGGTTTAGTATACTTCCCTATCTAGTGGCAATGTATCCTATGAAACCGACCAACTTAGACTACACCTCCTCTTAACCCTATTGATCATCCTCATATGATAGGGGAAATCTCTTATGTCCTCTCACGGGTTGGTTATTAGTCTTAAGTACCCATGAGCCCAAACCTACCATATGCAACCCTACCAATGAATGGCCCCCATAATGCGATTGTGTTCCCTTAGAAGTTGGTTACCGGTATTAAGCACCCACAACCCAACATTGTTGCCACGAGTCACTTGACATCAATACCCCCGCCAATAGGTAGAAACATGATGGGTGTTACCTAACCATGTACCACTAGATATCCTAGAAGTGCAACCTATACTACATGTCCATACTAAGGTTCCTGGGGTAATGCCATAACCCCAGATCAAATCTATGCATAATAATGTTATTCTCAAACTCAACCACGCCACCTCATAATTCACTATAGCAAGAATAAAACATGATTCTAATTAATTTTCTAATATAAAGTGAACGAAATAACCCTATAATAGCGGCATATAAGTCATTATGCATGTTCAATATCAAATTAAGTTTCAATGTTGAACATACATGGTTGAGTTCCTCACCTGTCAAGTAGATTGTAACCTTTTTCAAAGATAAACAAAAGATGGCCTAACATATCCCACATTATCCTAATTAATCACTAGTTAAAGTTAGAATTAACCTAGGAAGTCAAGCATTAAGAATAGAAATAAAATCTGAAACAGGTAGCTCGGGAAGACCTTTGCAAATTGACCCTAGGGGGTAGGGTCGCCAGGACAAGCCTAGGTAGGGTCCCCTAGGGTGACCACTCTTGGTGCACAGAAAGCAACTAACATGATTGCCAACAGCTTTGCATTCTAGGTTTCAAATTACTTCCAAAATGATCGGGGCTTCCGAAAAATCCCAAAAGCAAGGTCTAACTACAATAAGCAATCTAAAACTTGAATCCAAAAAAAATCCAACAAAACATGAATAAACTCTATCTGAAATCTATCTGTGAAGAAAATCAACATCATAGAGTGATTGTAGAATCACTTGTATTGCTAGAACAAAATTGGGTTTAGGTTCTCCAAATTTAATTGATCTTCCCACAAGGTTTCTTCCTCCAACAAAAGATGTAAAGAGGTGAATTAGAAAAAATGAGGAAACCGACCTTTGACTTTGCGGTTAGAACTTGGATTGCTCTCCATATGATCACCACAACTTTCTCCTTCTCCAAAACTACTTCTCTGACGTGGACTGATGCTTTTGACAGCAGGGAGTAAAATAATTCATTTTGGGATGAAAATAGCATTAAATAGGGGTTTGAAACATAAAATCTAAAAAATACCCCTTTTCACTTGCAGGCACCTAGGTAGGGTTGCCCGAGTAGCGTCACCTGGGGCTGCCCTACCCAATCGACCTTGCCCTTGGAAATTTTCCCAGGAGTGAGTTTCATGGGCAGTAGCTCTATGTCACTACATAAACACTTAGTACACACATTAGGAGGGGTCTTACCTGATCTTGGGGACCTTCCAAAGTACCAATTGTGAATTCTTAATCCACTTTCCCAATCCATCTATGCTTGAGCGAATTCTTCTTCCAAAACTTAGTAAAACTCCAAGTTTGTCATCTCCACCATCAAATTCCATTGGTTTAGGTTCTAATCCAATGGTCTCTATTTGGATGGACCACAGTTGTCTTCTACTCGCGTTATGGGTTCTTGGACCAACATTACGGTTTTCCGGATTATATTCATAGGTGATTTCGCATTCCTCCCCCCCTTAAAAGAAATTTCATTCTCAAAATTTGAAGCGTACCTGGGTTTCCAAAGAGATAAGGATACTTCGATCTCATCTCATCTTCCATCTCCCAGGAAGCTTTCTTCGGGGTATGGTTCTTCCATTGGATCTTCACCAAGGGTACGGTTCGGTTCTTCAAATGCTTATCCTTACGATCCAAAACTTTGCTGGTTCTTCTTCGTAGGTGAGATCCACACCTAAACCTTTGGGTTTATTTTGGTAGAAGGTGCTCTAGATTCTCCACACATTGTTGCAGCATCGATACGTGGAACACATCATGCACTCCGGCCAATGATGATGGTAAGGCCAATCGGTATGCGACGGGTCCGACCTTTTCAATGATTTCATAAGGTCCAATGTATCTAGGGATGAACTTTCCTTTTATGTTAAATCTCATCACCCCTTTCATAGGTCATACCTTCATAAAAGTTTTCTCTCCCACTTGGAAATCAATATTAGTCCTTCTATTTGCGTAAGATTCTACCTAGACTGTGTTGTCTTGATCATTTCTCTAATCAAATCAACCATCGTGTTTGCAAAATAAAAATAAACGCAAGCGCACGGTATCATGTAGCTAACGAGTCGATCTCAAAGAGATATGCCGCTTTATAATTTAATCTCTTAATGATAATACGAGAGTACAGTGATTTAAATTTGTTAACTAATTAATTAAATTAAACGAGTGGTCCTAATTCATACATCTAATGCGATCAAATTTAGACTAAAGATAATACAAATATAACCAACGCATAAATAAAAGGCATAAAAAAATGCAGAAAGTAAATAACAAAGCAATAAAAGGAAAATGGAAACCTTAACCAAAGAGAGGCATGACTATAGGCATCTTTGATCAAGGATCCAGGGGGAACGGAGAACAATAAATAAATGCTGGAAAATAAATTGCAGAAAGTAAATAACAAAGCAATATAAAAGGAAAAAAGGGAAACCTTAACCAAAGAGAGGCACGACTGTAGGCATCTTTGATCAAGGACCCAGGGGACGGGAGAACAATAAATAAATGTTGAAAGTAAATCCTAAATTAAGAATATGGAGGGGTAGATAGAAGCGGGAATGGAGGGGGGGGGGAGAGAAGATTATTGAAGAAGGTTATGTACTTGCATCTTTGAACTTCAAATAATAAAAAAAGAATTGAACAAATGATAAGATCTCAACCAACCCTAACAACCAAATCTAGAATGATCTAAATCTGCAATTGCTAAACCAGAGAAAAACGAATTCTCAAACTTGAAACTTGAACTTGAAATTGCATTACATAGAAAAATTAAACCTAAACATTCAATCTAAAAATTAGAATCTCACAAAAGCAATCAAAGAAAACTAAAGAAAGCCTAAATAAACTAAAGAGAAAAGAAAGTGTGCTCCTCCTAAGCTCTAAAACACGTTCTCCCTTGCTGGATTTAGGTCTCCTTTTATAGAGTTTACATGTGATATGATTCTTGACTGAGTTTAAATCAAACTCAGAATTCCTATCTGACTCAACTAAGGAGGGTTTTGGCGTACTAATCGGACTGACTTAGAGAGATAAAATGCAGAATTCCACCGTTGGATTTGAGGATCAAGAAGTTGTGAAGCTCTCCTCCAAACATCAGCTCGGTTGGACACCAGATGACCATTTGATAAAGGGCTTGATCGAAACTAGACAGAGACACTCAAAAACATGATTTTTCCCTCTTCCTTCTCTGAATAGGATTCTTTTTCCTCTTTTTCCTTCTTTGATCAAGTCCCAAATAGGAAATAAAATATTGAAGCATGCAAGGACTCTTTCTCTCTATTAGGACTCTCAATAATATCTCTGTAGATTTGATTGATAATTTATAATCTCAGCCGTAGATAAAAATTTGCATATTTATCTCTAAATTATTTTGAAGTTGGCTCATAATCACATCTCTAGCCAATCATGCTCTAGATCAAGCCCATTTTCGCATTTGAGAATTTGAACGGACCTCTTGACATGTAAAATTGCATGTTTCATACTCAAAACTCTAAATATTTGCAAAAACAACATAAAACCCAAGGTAGCTCCATTCTAAGTGTGTAAAAGGAATGTTTTATGCCCTAAGATTTCACACATAAATGTGCTCATCACATCGCATTTGTAGCTTCAATCATTTCTAGACCCAAAAATATTCTTTTACCAATTTCATTCTAGTATAAAGGAGCCTGCAAGTTTGTCCATATAATACCATAAAGGGAGCCATGCCAATAGTCGACTGATAACTATTGTTGTAGGCGAACTTTACCAAGGTTAGATGCTCTTCCCAATTTCCACCCATATCCACCACACAAGCTTTGAGCATATCTTCTAAAATCTAAATAGTTTGTTCAGATTGTCCATCAGTTTGTGCCAGAGTTTTTGCCCATGTGGGCACCGCATATTCCTTCCTGGACTTCTACAAGGGCGTACTTGGCTCGAGATGGGCCAATACATTTTAAGAGGGGTTCAAAAAATGAGCATTTGTACGGTTGGTAGTCTAAGATGGTGAACCTTGTTGTTTGGTTTATAATTTGTCTAGCCTCTTTATGGTTGGTAGGGATTTGGTTGTCCCTTAAGTAGGAGATGATCGGGTCCATTCAATTAGGCTCTTGCCCGACCTCCATGATTTTAGTCTCTAGTATGCTCGGGCATGTGAGTTCTTCTATGTAAACCGCTGAGTCGAGTGTTTTGTATTTGGCTATAGACAGCCGGGACAACTCATCGGCCTCTTCATTTTCCTTTTAGGGGATTTGTTTGAAAATGAACCCATCGAACTCTGCCCTGCATTGCTCCACTTTCGCGAGGTACTTAGCCATCCGAGCATCTTTTGTGTCATATTCTCCTTTGATTTGGTTTACGACCAACTGAGAGTCGCTTCTTACTTCCAAGCCTCGAGCTCTTAGAGCTCGGGCAACTCGGAGGCCGGCCAGTACCACCTAGTACTTGGCTTCGTTGTATGAAGCCTTGAAGTTGAACCTTAAAGCATAGCTAACCTTGAAGCCATCCGAGCTTATCAAGGTTAATCCTGCCCTCAAACCTGAGTCACTGCTCGAACCATCCACATGCAATAACCATAGTTCCTTGGGATCATCATTGTTCATTGTTTGAGGAAGACTGTTTTCCACAATGAAATCATCTAGTACTTGGGCCCTTATGGTCATCCTTGGCTTGAATTCGGTTTGGTACTCACTTAGCTCGATTACCCACCTAACCAATCTCCCGACCACGTCCAGTCTGTTCAAGATCTTCTCGAGTAGGAAGTTGGTCAGCACGATGATCGGGTGTGCTTGGAAGTAGAGCCTTAGCTTTTGTGAGGCTACTAGTAAGGCCAAGGCTTTCTTGTTAACGTCCGAGTATCTTGTTTTTGCATCGATGAGTACATGGCTCACGTAGTAGACCGGGTTTTGAGTCGTATTTCCTTTGACGAGGACTGCACATACTACGGTCAAGGAGATGGCCAGGTAAATGGTGAGATTCTCCCCGGGAATAGGTCGGGCTAATACGGGAGTAGTCCCAAGCGACCTCTTGAGTTCTTCGAAGGCTCACTGGCATTCTTCGGTCCATATTCCTTCTCCCTGAACTAATGTGGCTTTTAGTGCTTTGAAGAATGAGTTGCATTTTCCCCCAGCTCGGGATATGAAGCGATTCCGCATGGCTACTCTCCCGGTCAAACATTGGACATCTTTCACCATGCTCGGAGGCTACATATCAACTAATGGCTTGATCTTTTCGAGGTTCACTTTGATTCCCCATTGAGATACCATGAAGCCAAGGAAGTTCCTGGAAGATACCCCGAACGCACACTTGTCCAGGTTCAATTGCATCCGATAGGTTCGCAACACATCAAATGCTTTTTCCAAGTTTGCTAAGTTTTTCCCGAGCCAAGCTTTTCACAAGCATGTTATTAACGTACACTTCCATGTTTCTCATGATCTATATTTTAAATATTTTGTTTACGGCTCTCTGGTAGGTTGCCCCGACATTTTTTAACCTGAACGGCATTACCCAGTAGAAGTAGCTTTCCTGATTTGTCATAAACAAAGTGTGCTTCTCGTCGTCCCGGTCCATCAGTATTTGGTTGTATCCGGATTATGCATCCATGGAGCTGAGAACTTCATGGCCGGGCAGTTGCATCAATGAGCAAGTCTATCCGAGTAATGGGTAGCAGTCTTTTGGGCAAGCCTTATTGAGGTCTGTCGAGGCACATCCTCCACTTCCCATTTGCTTTCTTGACCAATACCACCTTCGCTAGCCAGGTCGGGCACTCGATTGGGTCAATGAAGCCCGATTGCTCTAGTTTCTCCACTTCTACTCTAATTGCCTCGTGTTTTCCAATAAAAAAATTTCTTCTTTTTTGGATGACTGGGATTGCATCCTTCTGAATCCATAGTTTGTGTTCAGCTACCGTCCTGTAAATCCCAAGCATGTCTTGCTGCCCAAACAAAAATGTTTGAGTTGTCTCTTAAGAATTTCGTCAGTTCTTTCTTGAAGGGTTCGGGCTGTTCTGACCCGATCATAGTCCTGTGCTCTGGATTGTCCGGTGTAGTTGGATTCTCTAAAGTTTTTTCACTGGTTCATCCCTCTGCATGTTGTCCTTGTCCTGATCATCTCGAATTTTGACGGTCAGAGCACTTCCCGATCTCTCGGACCTTCGTTTCTGCTTCAAGTAATTGACGTAACACTATCGGGACATGGACTGGTTGGATTTGCACTCCCCTACTCTAGCCTTGGTTAGGAATTAGAGTTTCATGTGGCTGGGCGAGACCATTGCTTCTAACATGTTTAGTGTTGGCCGCTCGAATATTATGTTGTATCCCGGTAAGTCCTAAACCACCATGAAATTAACCCGAACAAGGGTGTCCCAGGGGGATGTCTCAATTCTGAGGTCAAGCTGGATTGTCCCCTCTGCTATGGTTGAAGATCCTATGGACCTGTATAGGGGGGTTGTGCAGGGGGTCAACATGTCGTCTTCTAGTATTAGTCTTTTGAACGCTTCATACGACAGTAAATGAATCGATGAGCCGGTGTCAACCAGGACCCAATGTACTTCTCGATTGGCTAACTTTACCTTGATGATGATTGCGTCGTCATGAGGGGTGACTATCCCAACCAAGTCCTCATCAGTGAAGGTAATTGGCTCAGGACAGGCTTGGTCCCTCCTCTTCCTCAAGAGGTGTACGGCTCTCACAAACTGGGCATTTTGCTTCGCTTTTCTGATTAACTCAATGGTTGGCCCTCCTATTATGACGTAGATAGGAGTTTCCTCTCGTTCTTTCCCTTTGTCCGTTTTCTTTATTGCCTCTCCCAGGCTAAATGATCGGGGCCTTTTATGGGGTTTAGATGATTTGTCCCGGGGACATCCCGACCCCCTCACAAATTGGCGAGTTTGCCTTCTTGTATCAATTTTTCAATTTTCGACTTAAGGCTATGACAGTCATCCGTGTTATGATCGTAGTCCTTGTGGAAACAACAATACTTATTCAGGTCTCGATCTACAGGCCGGGAGCATTTTCCTGGGCCACTTAGGGATTTCTTATCCCTAATCTGCATGAGGAATTCTGAGGGTTTGGTATTGAAGGGGTGTAACCGTCCCCACCATGTTCCCTATTCCATTTTCTTTTGGTTCCTTTTTCTCTGGGCGTTGGAGTTCCCATCTCTCTCCCCGTTTGGCTATCACTCCTTATTAGCTTTTACCCGTGCGTCTATTACTTCATACACTCTGGCTTGTTTTGGGCACCTACATAGAGGGTTCCATAAGTCTTTGGTTTGTTTGATAGAAGGACCTCCAAAAGTTTCTTGTGGGTGATGCCACTCCATAAAGCGTTGTATGCTACTTGATCGTCCAGCTCATTGATCTCAATGGCTACTTCATCAAAAAGTTTCAAATAGTCCCGAATGGACTTGTTCTTGCCCTGCCCGATGGTGATAGGCTATCAGAGGTCTTCTTTCTCTTGATCGCGCTCTTGAATTTGCTATGAATTGGCTATGAACTTCCTATCCAGTTCTCTAAAGTTGTTGACGGAGCCTGGCTTTAGACTGCTAAACCACTTTATTGTTGGTCCCTTTAGAAATGCTGGGAAAGTACGACAAAGTAGCTTGTCCTCCCGAACCAAGACAATCATAACAGACTTGAAATAACTTATATGTTCCTTCGAATTGGTCTTTCCTTTGAATGGGGTGAAGGTCCACATGATGAAGTTGACTGGGAGGGGCATGTTCATTATTTCGTCCAAGAAGGGTTCCGATCCACGACATCAAAGTCCTCATCGTGGTCCCGATCCTCCAGTTTTCGTTATACTTCTGCTACCCTCCTTCGCAGCCAATTTTTTCTTGATTGATTCCTCCCAGAGGACATGGTGCTTGTCCTAACTGATCGTCACCAGGAGGTTGATATTCTCGATTGGGATCCTTGGGGATGGCTTTCTCCTTCTTGGTCATTTTTGCTCGATCAAGTTCTTCGGGTGAGATCCCGGGCCTGTCTAGGTCCCGAGTGTCGATTGAAGACGCTAACCCTAGTTCCGTCCGCAGGTCTTTTGTCTACTTGGACTTTGTGATGGGCCTCCCGTCAATCATCTACCGGTTAGTATCCTGGTTGGCAGGCCGGTGCCTCTGGTCGCTCGGGCAGCCTGTTGCAATCTCCCCACTTGAGTGTTGGGTGGAGGGCCCTATTGGATTCCTACCTAGTGTACTAGTTCTCGTAGCACTCCTTGCAGCTCAAGGATCTTGTCTAGATCTATAGCAGTGGCAGGTCCCTAGGTCTTGCTGACGTACCTTCCTTGAGAGGGTTCTAGGCATCCCAAGTTTCTTTGTCCCGATCATCTTCCCGATTAGAATGCTCGACTCCATCTTCCCGACGGTTTTGATCATTTAGGTTTTGATCCACAGTTGCAGTATTTTGCCAGGTGGCTCATCTAGCATTGTTTGTTCGTCTTGTCATGACTTGCTTTTCTTTCCCACAGACGGCGCCAAAGCCTGTTGTGTCTCAAATTTGACCTTGGTCTCGACTAAGGTAGTGTGACTCCTGAGTGGGGTCCCAAGTAGGAAGATGAAACTTGCAAGAAAGTTAGATGCGGGCCGGCTTAGATGCCGGGCAACCGCCTCCGAGGGCTAAGTCACTCGGGGATCAGATTAAGGCCCCAAGCGAGAGTTGCTTAGGGATTGACTAGAAAATGTTCGTGTTTTTACCTTAGGATTGGGTCTTTAAAGTAGTGTGTGGGTTACCTTACTTAGAACCGACAAGATCCCGATCGTTGGCATGCCCAGTTGTTTCAGGGGTAGGTTTTCCGTTTATGTTAACGTTACCTTCTTTGCCTTAGTGTAAACGAAGTCTTCCATATGAGTTAGACATGACTAGGGCACGTCTGACCATACAGTGGGTGATTACCCGAGTAATGACCGGATCCAATCAGCCACGTATGCACATGTGTGTATCTTGTTTGTAACAATAAAATGTACATTTCTGAAATCCATTTCATTGTAGATGTGTGACATGTGTCCCAACATCACATCAAATGGTTAAAATTCATTTATAAATCACATCAATCAACTCTTTGATGTGACTTATAAATGGATTTCAACCATTTGATATGATGTTGGGATACATGTCAGATATCTACAATCAGAAATGGACTTGATAAATTTTTGAGAGTGATATAGGTTGACATATCTAACCCCTAATGAAATGTGGATTTTTATTTGCGGTGAGATTTTGTCGAGAGGCGATCCGACACACGGCAATATTTCGACGTGGGGGGGGGGGGACATGAAACCTGTAACAACCCCCGTATTTCTAACCCGGGATACGTATTGCAGGTCCGAGAACCCGAAGGTCTAGCCGGGTAAATTTGTGGAGTGTCCGAATAGGAGCCCATGATCCATACCCTGAACCCATGGATCTGGATTCTTTTGGTGAAGAGCCTGCCTTGCTTGGTAGTTGGACTTCTAAAAGGCAAGTGATGTCTGGAGATGTCCAAAATGAAGGTAAGACCTCCCCCATGTCTTCATTGTTAGGTTGTACTTGGACATCAACCCCCTGAGCAAAGCACCTTTGTATAGCAATATACTTGGGGGCGGTTGCTAGTGGCGGTTGATTAAACCAAGTGACCGCCTTGAGCGACCACCTGGTCCTGGTTGCGGGGTTTTGCCCTATTTTCCCCTAACTCCTATAAATAGTAACCCTTGCCTATTTTACGAATATTATATTTGGGATTATTGTTTTTGGAGGTTAGACGGCTGTGGAGACGTGCTGGAAGCATATCTGAAGTGTTGTTAGAGTCCCAGAAGGTTCTACTGTCATTCATAGTTGATCTGGTTGAGGTAAGTGATTCCCTGTTCACTCTTACTTCACCACTTGCTATGATAAAAGTAGATTAGTATTTCCCTTTGGTTGTTCTTGATCCTTCTATTGCACTGCCTACCTTTATGATGATTGGTGAGATCAGATCCGAAAACGAAACCCTGCTTTCGTGAAAAGGGCTGATCTAATTAAGAGGAAGGATTCTGGATAACCAATTTGATGTCTTTGTTTAGGTTTAGTATCACCTGTGGTTATAGGAGTGTTAGATTTGAGATTCAAACTGTGATCATTCAAAATTCAGATTGAAAAAGGATGATCAGAAGCCTGAGTTTCGGATTTGAACTCTCTGTTGTTGGGGCGGTCACTAGTGCCGGTCGCTCAACTTAAGCGACCGGCCCGAGCGACTGGCTGGTTTCCAGTGACCAAATGACTTTTGGTTTTGATCCAATTTGATTCATTCGACTTATACCTTATTGTAACCCTGTAAATAGGTGTTCTCTGTTTCAAATAGAAGTCTTATAATAGTTTCTGGATTGCAAGTTAAAGGAATTCTGCATAATTAGAGGTAAGGACATACAATCCTATCTTTATGTAATGACTTGAACATGCTAGTCCAGTGTCTGTTATTACTGTTCTTTCATTTAATATACTGTTGTAACCTTGTTTAGCATACTAATCTTGGTATATGCTTGTTGTTTGTACTGTCTTTACTTATACTTTGCTGATCATGAATGTGTTTTACTAATGTTGGTTGGTTTGTGGTTCTGATGGAAGGGGTATTCCATTGGGATATCTTAGCTTGGGATATCAGAGGGCTATGGTATGGGACACATGCTCGCTGATGTTTGTAGCTCTATCATAACTATTGGATGACATACCTAGGTAGAGTCTAGAGTTGCATGGCTAGGTACCTCACATGCTACTACCCTTTCGGTAGGGGAATTGAAGCCGGATGACCCGTGATGACAGTGATGTGACGATGGTCCACTATTGGTCATATAAATGGTAGGGTTGCATATGTTAGGGTTGGGCTCATGGACGTCCAAGGAATAGACCGGATGTCGTGAGGAGTCATGAGAGCATGCCGCCCCAACAATATGTGGATGACCATAGGGTTATGGAATGGATTCCAATAGTGGAAGCCAGTCCGTGAGGGTTCTCATTCCTAGGTTGCGAAGGATACTGAACCGAGTTGGTTGGTGCCATAGGGAATGTATCTGGACTTCATGTAGTATGTTACCTTTATGACCTGCATTGGATTAGAAACCCTGACATGCGCCAATACTCATGCCAATGGTCGTGGTGAGAGACTGTTGACTTAACCCCAGCCATGGTTTGAGAGCCAGGTGTGGACTTTCCAATTTACCCATGATCCCTACAGAGGTAACCAGTCCTTGCTGGATCAGGGTGACTAGACCTACCCAAAAGAAGGCTGGTGTATATCTTAAAGCATGTCAACTGTTAGAGACTTGCATGGTTAGATCTTAGCGGTATTCATACTTTGCATTCATACATATCATTTATGCATTTCTGATTGGTTTGACATATGGATGGAATCATTGTTTGTTCTTACTAAGTTCTCTAGAACTCATTCCTTTATTTGTCTATGTTTTATTAGCTTATACAGATGGAGGAAATACGCAGGAAGATGGATTGGTTTCCTATGAAAGAACCTTCCTGTAGCCAATGGAAGGATAGTGCAATGGTTGAGAACTCACTTGTCAATGGAGAGATTGTGGGTTCAATCCTTACCGGCGGCATATGTAATATCCCAACCCCAATTTCCCTATATATAAAAAGCGTCTTTGTTAAAAAAAAAAAAAATAAAAAAAAAAAAATAAAAAACAAGAAGATGTGGCCCGCGATGGGAATGGGGCCCGGGGGGGCCCCCGGGCATGGTGCCTTGCACCCATTGATGGTCGGAGGGACAAGTTGCCGGAGCTATGGAGAAGAACTGGAAGACCCATTTCTAGAAATTCATGAAAAACATTATTTAGCTTTAGAAAAGGAAACTGGAAAGAAAATCATATAACTCTTTTTGATTGTTTCCACTAAACTCATTTACATTTTGATTATTTATTCTTTCCTTGATTATTTTATTGGAGTATTTGGACTCCTGTAATTCTTTTATTTAATTATTGAACTATTCTTGCTCATGATTGTCTTTACTTGCATTTATTATTATTGATAGACTAGAACCGTGGATCTTGTGACGGATTGCTCCCACCGGTTGTCGGGCGGATAACAGAGACCGGCGGGTGGGGTGTGACAAAACCCCCCAGCGATACGACTTTCTCCATAAGTCGGCGATATATCGTCGATTTCTCGGCGATATATCGCCAATGATGGCGACATGTCGAAACAGGTGGGTTCGAAGCATGGAGGCATGCTCTCAACATCCTTTCGATGCTATGCCGTCAGTGAGGCTGCTCCACTCGTGAGGATGTTCACACGAATTCTTGCGGTGAGGGTCACTGAGAGAAAATTAATAGTTTCTGCAGAAAAGAGAGCTTTCCGCCTAGCAGCTCTTGCTATTCCATCTTTCAATCTTTCTCCTCTTTACTGAGTTGAGGGTTGATAGGGTCCTACATCGCTTGATCTCGGAGATGCAAGTGTCTGATTCAACAGCCACCGACAACACTCGCTATAGAGTGGTCGTCGGTTTTGCCTTTCAACAAACCAAGATGGGCCAAAACCATGAGAAGCACCTGATGACAACTTGGTACTGACCACCATCGCCACTATAGCTCCTCCCACGGTTGCTGCGTTGGAATCCTCCACCGGCACAGCTGACCTTCAAACAGGACAAACTGATAACTAGAGTAAAAATAGAATGGATCATTAGGGATTGATGAAACAGCCCAAAAGACTGAGTCACAAGCACCACTCCCGCCGCTCCTCTTGTAGGGTTGCAATCAACATCTAGATTTTCTAAGCTGCATTCCAACTCATCGGCGGAAGGATTGGATTCCAACTTTCACTTTCACATGCAGAGAAGAGAACAGAAGCATGAACCATGTATCCCATGGAAGCGTATTGAGAAATAAGATTGGTGAAGAAGAACAAATTGAGATGAAGATGGCC
Source organism: Hakea prostrata (assembly GCF_041222555.1). Lineage (NCBI taxonomy): Eukaryota > Viridiplantae > Streptophyta > Magnoliopsida > Proteales > Proteaceae > Hakea > Hakea prostrata. The sequence goes on from NC_142603.1 coordinate 41,878,365, forward strand.
ATGTTCGAGCTTCTGACGAAATACCAATGTCACATCCCGCCCCAAATCCACCAAGGGGATACCCTATCTGGATTACCCGGGGAGTGAATTACTGTCCCGCCGAACAAGTTTAGGAACGATCATAATCACTTAGCACAATAATATAATCAAAAGCAAGAACAATTCCTTATTTTCAAATAATTCAATAATAAAAGTCGAGAAAGTACCTCAGAAGGATTCACAAATAACATCAGAGTGCGGAAAGGATTTTATTAGTATAAACAATCAAGTGTGAAAAGGAGGGAGGAAACCCATCCTATAATATCAACGGTAGATGGTTCGACTAAAATTAAAGGTTACAACCGATTCACCAAATAACAAGTGAAACAACTAAGCTATAGTCCCGACAATTCAAATAAAAGGTTAAAAAGGGAATGAGGCGACATCCCATCCCTAACACACAAATATAAAACGAACCGCCACAAACAAGTCCCGATCTCGGCTACCGCTTTATCAACCGGTTCATCGCCACCGATGATACAAGTCTTCAACTCGGCCTCCGAGGGTTGCACCCGCCAAAGTGGTAGTACCGCAGGAAAGTCTAACAAAGTATGTTGCAAAAAGGAGTGAGTTCGAAAGAACTCAGAAGGAAAGTTATTCCATAATAACATAAATCATATGATGCGCAGCATAGCATGATGCAATATGATATGAGACATATGATGCAAATATGAATCTAACTCTAAGTATGCTGGTCATCTAGGGTAGACATGCTTTAAGTCATAGCACCGTACTCTCGGGTCGCAGTCACTCTCCCATTTCCATATCTTGGGAATGCCCGGGGAAGATCGGTAAAGTCATCAAAAAGCCGTGGTAAGGGGATCGGTCACCGCTCTCTCACATCACCATTTGGTCAAGTACGGCGCATGTCACAGAAAGCCTAGCCCAATGCAAGTCATCTACTCAGTCATATCATCTAAGTTCCAGATACGCCATTCCCGCCCCGGCGATCCTTTCCGGATCCCACACAGAGCCGAATCCCGGAACGGACTCACAACCCATGGTCATCCACAATAGTAAACGGGAAGCTCTCACGCCTCTCACGGGGTACGGCGAGCGCCCGTGAGCCCAAGTCTACCATAGCAACCCTACCAAAAAGGCCCCCACAAGAGATTTATGACCCCACGGAGGACGGCGAGTGCCCACAAACCCCATGCTACCACGGCCGCGGCTCAAGCCCCCGATGGGCCGATAGAAGGACATCCAGCCAAACAACTAGACAATCCTATGTATGTCATCCAATAACCCCGGAAAGAGTGAAGGCACCACGGAGAACATCCCATACACCTCCGGTGTCCAAGGACAGAAGGCAATAGGACACTCCCCAACCCAAGTTATACCTAGACAATCACATACAAGCACACCCATGCATCCAAACATCTCATAATACAAGTTAAATCATGATATTGAAATGAATCATCATAGACATAAGTAAACAAGAATAGTAATGTAACATGTCAAGAGTATAAAGATCAATACACTGCTAACACATATATCACAGCCTTATAACGATAAAAGAAATCAAGAGATTCTATCATAAATAAGAACATAAATCATAAGTTGATGATCTATATGTTTATGGAGATAACCATCCTACCTAGGTTGAGTTGATGATGAATTGAGAGTACCAAGAAATAGTCCAAAATAATGTAAGGCCCTAAACAAACATCAATAATAAGTTAGAGAAGGAATCGGGAAGACGGATGTCAAACGGATCAAAAGGAGCAAGGTTGCTGCAACAACAAGTTGGCGATGGCTGGTCGAGGTATCGACCAAAAGGATCGACCAAAAGCGACAAAATAGTGGAGGGGATGGTCCGAAATGGGCTTCCGGGGTCGGATCGATCCGAAACTTGGAGGGATGATTAATAACAATGCAAGAACACACCTAGCAAGTATATCACAATCCAATGGTCCAAATGAAAACCCCCAAATGAGGTCCATGTCTAAAGACAAGAATCCTAGCATTCATGAGAAATTGATGTAATTGAAAGGGAAGCTAGAGAATTAGTTGGGGAATAGGTTAGGAACATGATTACAACATTGCAAGCCAGAGATTAGACTAACATACTCCACATCTCAGTTTAGTATAAGAAATCAAGTTGTTAAGCAAGGAATCATGGTAATGTATATGTGAGGATCAAGATGCAAGGAAGCATAGCAAGAATGAAGGAAAAGCAAGAAAATGGGAAGAGACACAGCAAGGGGCAAGGGCAGCACCTGGCCAGCCACAGAAAAAGAAGAAAGAAGTGAGTAGAATAGAGAGCAAGAGAAAGAATCATACCGGAAGATGATAGATGGAGAGAAGAGACAAAGACGAGAAGACACCACCCAAGCTAAGGAGGAGCCAAGAGGAGCCCCCACGCCGGTGAAATGAGTAAAAATGGCAGGCCCGAGGTACAAAAGAGGAAGGAATACCAAAAGACCACGATGGCAACGTCGTGGTGGGATGGTACGACCAAAAGATCGACCAAAAAAGAAGAGCAGAAACAGAAAAGCAGCAACAAAGGGACGGAGGGCAACAAGGTCAAAGAGTGAGGCTCCACAAGTCAATCAAGAAGTCAGGTCCAGAAAACCGGAAAGCAGGAGGTCAAGGTCCACCAACAAGCCACCCCGATCCAAGCAGGAGCAGACAAGCAGCAACCGACAGGGAGGAGGGCAAGGGGCAAAGGAGGGGGTTCCCACAAGTCCACAAGAAGTCTAGTCTGAAATATATGTAGAGCACAAGAGTTCATGATACAACAACACCCCCCGCAGATCAAAACAACACGACAAGCCCCAAGGAGGGGCACACATCAAGTCATGGGCTGGGTCCGACACCAAAACATCAACCAAAAGGGCACAACCACCCCACGGGTTGGACCACAAACATAAAGGTCCCGAGCTGACCAAGGTAGGATAAGGCCAACATCGATTACCTAAGGGAAAGGTCTAACATGGCTCCTAAGGTTTTCAAAGATAATAATATTGAAATTAAAGTCCAACTTTTAAGGTCTAACATTGAACCAGTCTTTCTTTATCCCAAAATAAAAAGGGTGTCCGGGCTAGGTTTGGGCTGGATGTTACAACCAATCACATCCGCAGATGGGGGTTCAAAAGTCAGGCGACATGTCGCCTGTGTCACCAAGCACCAACACGGCGACACCAGGGGACATGTTGGACCGTGATCCGACGGTGTGGATCAAAACTAAGGGGTATAATTGTAAATATAATTTTTATTTTTATATTCATGAATTTTAAAAGTTTACAAATTTACAAATGGAAGCCCCTCATCGTCGGAAACCACTGTTCCCAACGGAAATCACTCACCACCTAAAAAAAGATGAGAGAGAAAAAGAGAGGAAAGAAAATACATTGACTGTTGAGGGAGATGGGGAGTGGAGGAGGAGGAGCTTGAGTCTTCAGTGGAGATCGGAGAAGAAGTAGAAGTTAAAATGATGAATGCTCAAGAACAAGGAAGAAAAATGATTATACTTTGTTCTCTCAATCGATATTTACAGAATGAGCAAAATAGTAGTGAATACAGGTCAAGAAAAGAGATATTTGGAGGTCAATTGGGACCCCAACAGATCAAGTACACATTTTTTGAGAGATTCTTGGAATTGCTTCCTCTTATCATCGCTTGAAAACCCTTTTTAGCCATTGCCATTGAAGAACAAGAAGAAGAAGAGGGAAGTCTGTGGTGGGGTTGAGAAAGATATCCAAAACTGTTCTTGGCCTGTTGATGCAGGGATTTGATGGTGTGATTCCATCTACAAAACCCTTGATCCTTGAGTGCTTCGACAGCTCCGACGCTTGCAGCCACGATCAAGCCCTACCCGAGAGATCTTTCTCAAAACGGTATTTTACAAACCCTAAACCCTAGAGTTTACAAAACCCACCATGGATCCCCTATGACAATTCTCCATTACAAATAAGGTTAAAGGGTGAGCATATTTTTGTGGGTAGTCTCTGGAGGGATAATCAAACCTGAGACAAACTGGAGACTGGAGAGTGAAACGAAGAAGAGCCTCAGCGTTGGGTAGAATGAGAGGCCCCATTTGTAAATTTACAAACTTAAATGTAAAAATTAAAAAAGTCATATTTACAATTAAAAACCTGTCTTTTGATCTACACTAGGGGTGCAAGTTTGGCCCTGGCGACCCTGACCCGCCCTGAGCCCGAATAGGGCTTGGGCTAAAGATTTTGGCCCTAAGGGCGGGTTAGGGCCAAAATATTCTGGCCTTGAACTAGGGCCAAGGGCGGGCCTAGGATTACTCTCGGCCCGACCCAACCCATCCCGGCCGTCCTTGATTTTGGCCAAGATTCTGACCTTGATTCTAGCCCTGATTTTGGCCTTGATTTTTGCCCTGATTTTGACCATGATCTTGGCCCTGATTCTGACCCAGATCTTGGCCCTAATCTTGGCTCTGATTCTGGCCCTGATCTTGGCCCTGATCTAGGCCCATGAATTTGGCTCTAATTTGAGTCTGGACCCTCCACCCATATGGAGAGGAATTAATTATAATCTACATGGGTCAATATTTGACACATCAAATTTTAAAAACATGATCATGTTTTGTAAAAAATTAATAAAAATAAATTGTATCTTCATTACCAATGTAGTTAGCATCCACCTGATCTTGACCCTAATTTTGGCTCTAGTCTTAACATTAATTTGACCTTGATCATGTATTAGATTTTTACCCTAATATTCACATTAACATTGATATAACTATAAGTCTCAACTTTGACCTTCAGTCAGTTTGATCATATTAGACTATGAGTTCACTTTTTATATTATTTTTAAGATAATTTTGCATTTTTCAAACTAAGTCATTTTTAGTTCAAAAAAATCATTGATTTCTTCTTTTTTTTTTTGGACTAAGGCGATATAATATATTATAAATAATAAAAGCTAGTATAGAGAATTAATATCTAACAAATCTACACCCCAATTTCTCATCATGAATATTGACATCTTTCTTTTGCCTCCAATGTGATATTCAGAAGAAAAAAATATATTAAGGATATATAGTTATGTTTGTAATTAAAATATAATTTTCTTTAGCTATGAAAAAAAATATCAATACTAAATTATCATTGATTTATTTGTTAACAAAGTTTTAAATTTTTTTTTTTTTTTTTAAATAAGGATATCAATGGGAGGGGTTTTCAATTTCCATCACCAAAGTAATGGGAGAGGTTTCAATTTCCATCATCAAATCAATGAAAGACTTTCAGAGATCAATATAGAATTATGGAGTATGAATTTATTTATGTTTAAAGCAACACTATCAACTTATTGACTATTTTATCATTTTGTATGAGTTTGAATCATCTTATATTTCTATGAATTTAATTTTTAATTTACTTATGATACTTATTATTATTATTATTATTATTATTATTATTATTATTATTATTATTATTATTATTATTATTATTATTATTATTATTATTATTATTATTATTATTATTATTATTACTATTATTATTATTATTTTATGAATTTACATTTAATATTTTAGGTCCAAGAATAGGACCAATTAAGGTTAGGGCCAAAATAGGGTAAATTAGGGTTAGGGACAAGGCTAATCAAGGTCATGGCCAATTAGGGTCAAGGACAGGGTCAATCAAGGCTAATTAGGGCCAATCAGGGTTAATCAGGAGCCAGGCCCAGGGCCAATTAGGGCCAACCCCTATCGACCCGTTCCAATTAGGGCCAATTAGGGCGGGAATGGACTTGGCTTGGCCCTGTAAGACTTAGGACCAGGGACAATAATTCTTAGCCTTGAACTAGAGTCAGGGCGAGAATGGGCTCAGATTAGAACATATAGGGCTTGGCTTGGGATTGCAAAAGTCCGATCCAGCCCGGCCCAGTTACAGCCCTAATCTACACCGTCCAATTGCCTCCTGTATATTTGACAAAATCACCACCATTCGCATCTGGCAGCACCCGTACGCAAATAAAAATCCCTGAAATGTGCAGCTGCTAATTTGTTTATTTTGTGGATTTTATCCCCAAAGGAATAAAACAAAAAACAAAAATTCGTCGGGTTAAGAAGGAGACAAAAATGCATCAATTATAGGCTGGCAGACACAGTTGTCTTGTATGACCTTATCTCTTAGGAAAGTCAAAAGAGGAAGGATGACAAAAGTCTGGCACCCGTACAACTCATCAGGCTTTCTGATTTCTCAAATTTGGATTGAGACGAAATTTAGAGTGACACGTAGGATCTCATTTTGCAAATAAATCCCACGTGGATACAATCGCATGCAAACAGCTGTGGTGTGGTGTGCTCGTGTCCTTGCTGCCAGAAATCCCTTGTGTAGAACAACATGCAGTGAATAAGAGTGAAATGTTTCTTCTTACCAAAAAAAAAAAAAATAAGAGTGAAATGTTTCTGTTGATGAAAACTGCAACACTATACGAAAATAGTTTTCATTAGTGAACATAATACACCACACTTCCCAAGAAGAAGATTGTTTAAAATGGTACCATAATAGATGAATCCGGATATTCTCCTTGTCGAGGAAGCACAGAGTGCTTCCCATGGCTTCCTGACCACAAATACCAGTGGGTCCTATTGGTGAAAAAAAAACTTTTTTATTTTTTTATTTTTTTCCAAAAAGTGTTTTTCACCGTGGGCCCCACTGATATTTGTGGTCAGGAAGCGTAGGGGAGCACAAAGTGCTCCCCGTCGGGGGAGCTGATCCGGACTCATAATAGATCACCTGGCGGTCGGGAGTACGTATTATTTCGATTCTTTTTTTCTTTTCTTGTAGTAGCTTTTTTTCTCTTTAGTGGGCGAAATGAAAAAGCCATCGAAACCGACATTTCAAGATTTCGCCTTCTTTCAGTGTTCCCATTTTAGGGTTAAATTCCTTCCTCTCCCAACAATCTCGTCTCAACCCACGAGCCTCCAACAATTCCTTCCACTCTCTCTCTTATTCCCTGAAGAAATCTCTCCGTATTTTGCCGAACCTGATGGCGAAATATTGCCGAGATATCGGCGATATTTCACCCGGTTCGCTGGGTAGCGAACCGGCGATATGAACGAAATTTCGTTCTATGCATACAACACTTGCAAGATGGACCATCGTTTGGTATGTTTTTCTTGCCTAGAGCTCTTTGTAAGTGTGGGTATGAAAAAGCTAACAGGTGGATCCTTTAGGATTCAAGGGCTATGATCTTTTTTGTTCTTGCCCTCCCAAAAAAAAATCATACTTACTCATTGGGTCCTATGGGTCTATATATCGAGCAGATATCTTGTACGTGACTGAACGTCAGATTTGGGCTGCTCTTAAATCGGGAAGCCACCTCTGATGGTTAAATCAATGAGAGCACCACCAAAGAGCTTTGACAAGTTACATAGCCTAATTGAAATTTTTAATGGAGGGAAACAATTCAGTTACCTTCCCTTTGTATTATTCTTCGATTTATATAAGGTTTACCTCTTATTTCCGACTGTTGGATCAATTCACAAGTCTTATTCGTAGCTGTCCGATCGTGGGATTTTTCTCCCTCAATCTGAGTTAGTCATGATTTCCATGTAGAGCACGATTGCCTATACTGAACTTGGTGGGATCACGTTTCTTTGTATAACCTCAAGTTCTTTTATGTTCAAGGCACCAATGGGTTAACCTCTAGAATTGGTCTCAACTGGGGCGATCGAACTGACCATGGTTTGACCCGGTTGGTTGTTACTTTTACTTATCATGAGCCCCCCCAGACTGAATGATCAGGATCAAAAGAATGATTGTTTGGTATGTTTTTCTCAATCACGAACTATAGGCGTAGTAGATGGAAGTTTAAATGATTCCAAGTTTCCCAAACATCCTCCAAACGTCACATTTTTGTCAGAAATGTTACGTTCTCTTGAGCGTCACTCGTTCAATATGAAATTAACTTTTTAGGCCACGTGCCCCGTTGGGAACAGGTGCCATCATGGTGTCCTTTTTCTTAAACCATCGCTTATTTTTTTCCGTTGATTTTGGATTACCTCATTTGTTGGATGCTTGGTCTTGAACTGTCACCTATTCTTGATTGTTGATTTGGATTGACCTCGTTCATTCAAATCCATCTCTGAGTTTATTTAAACCCCTTCGAACTCAGTCCTCATTTTCACTTCTTCACTTTCCCTTTGGCCAATTCCTCTGTGCTTGAAGATTCTAGTGAGCGAACCTCGCTTTCAAGTCTCAAAGTGAACCTTGATCAACTTCAGCTTCGCCCAAAATCAAACAAGTTCCCTTTTCTACTTGTTCATTTATGTCTTCTCTTCTTTCCTCCACTTTCTTTCTTCTTTGTCAGACTTATAGTCTCTGGTAGTTTAGTGTTTCGTCTTTGAATTCCCATTTCCCACCCATTGAAGTTCTTTATTTCCTCCTTTTGACAATGGGAAGTGGTAGAACATTTGCGATGATTCCATCGATCAAATGGTCAAAGGTGACGATTTGGCCAACGAGTCTAGTGCATCTGCCGCTATTGAACTATCTAGGGATAGAAGCGTTAGGATTACCGGCCATTGGTTAGGTCCTTTTGCCCAATCTTCTCGTCGGGAGCAGCCAGGGAATGAGATGGAGGGTGGAGTAACTTCTTCACCCCCTGCTTCCTGAAAGTGTAAAGCTTCCTCCAAAGCTACTGCTAGAAGCTCCCGACTGTCCAAGAGGCCTTCACATGGCCAAAGTTTCTTTGTTTCTCACATTCATCCCACCGAAGTGGCTGATATTTGAAACCATTTGTCTATCCCATTCACATACCTCCTTTGGGTCCCCAACTCTGATGAAAGGTTTAATTCAAACCCTCCCAACGAGTTTTCCATCGACATTGACACATTGAAAAATGGGGTTAGGTTTCCGTTCTTTTTCCCTTATTCTTTGTATTCTGAATCATTAGGACTTATGTCCTAATATGCTCCTCCCGAATAGCTAGCATCACATTGTCGGCTTCTTAGGCTTGTGTTTTTTGAACTAGAAATTTCTCCTTCCTTACCTTTATTTTGACACTTTTACTATTTGAGTAAATGCAACCCTCCTGGGTGTGTTTTCTTTTCCAAACACCAAAGAAGTGAATTGGGCTGGTCGAGGAGTATCATAGCCAATGGTACTTGCCCATGTAATCGTAAAGGGTGGCGTCATCAGTTTTTGTTTTGTCAAGCGCCTCCTAAGGACTTAAACTTCCCAATTACCTAGAATAGTTGGGGCTCCAATACCCAGGTAGATTGGCCTCTTTCTCTATCTCCCGATGAGACAACGCATTTTGAACCATAAAATAAATTTGCGTGCATCAGGAGAACCATAGACACACCATGGAGTATGAAGATGTGCTTCAATGGTGGGGTTTGGCCCTTGGTGAGCTCCCGACTATCTGTTCAATTTTCCTTTATTGTTGGGTTTTGACTTACTAACTCTAGTTCTTTGATAGTGCCTGCAAAGTACAATCTCAAGGCAATGAAAGCTTTAGCGAACCAAGGGTTCGATGTTGTTGAGGATAGGGTGGCAAGGACGAAGAGGAAGGAGCTTGATGTTCCTTTTCCAACCTTGAGGGCTCCTGCCCACACCCCCAAAGGGCCAGCTAAAGATTTGTCACGATCTAGCAGAAAAGGGAAAAGGTCCGATCAACTTTGCCAAGTCAACGCAGGACGATATCAATTTGGCAAAGAGAAGGCACCATCTCCTCGATGACACTTCATCAAAGAAGGCTAGGGTCGAGCAGGGGGATGTGCACATCCCCCCGTGGAAGTTGATAGTGAGGGACAGAGTCTACAAGGACTACAACTTGGCTCTGATGCCGAAGGATCGAGAGATCCTCACTGCTATGCCCGACAAAGAGTTCCAAAACTCTTCAATTAGGTAAGACTACTAGTTTGATAATGTTTCTTTTTATTTATTCTGAATTCTGCATTCTAACCCCCTATTGGTTACAGGGTCCTTAACGACGACGTCCATTGGCACATGGAAGCTTTGTTGCGAGTTGGTTGCCTCAGCGTTTGGTCAAGGCATCATAATGAGGAGATGAAAACCAAAGAGAAAGAAGTCTCCCGACTTCAAGAGGATAACTCCAAGCTTTTGAAAGGCTAGAGAAGGTTTGATCGATGGCGGCCACTAGGAGGATCCGCAAGCTAGAATGAGAAGTGGATAGACTTTAGGCAGTGCTTTCGGCTTCGGATGCTAAAGTCGAAGGCTTGGTAAGGGAGCGGGATGATTTACAGGATCGTCTCATTATTGATGTTCCTACAAGTCCCAAAGCACTTTCGGTTGAAGTTCGGAAGACCTATGTTCAAAAGTACCTAAACAATAAGTCGTTCCCTGATCTGCTTGCTCGCTACAAGTCTATGGCCTATCATGACGGCCAAAACGAAGTCTGGAGGTCCATCTTGAAGTAGGACCCTTCTTTCATGACTGACCCTCATAAAGATGTCTGCAATGCTGAAATCTTCGAGGAGTTGAGGTTAGAAGGTCCCGAATGGAACCTCCAGAAGCTTGATCGTATGTTGGTGGACCCAAAAATCGAAGGTTACCTTAGCGATGAGCCCCTTGCGACTCCCGAACCTGAGGCTAGGGAGCAAACATCGACCTCCCCGACTACACTGCTAGTCAACTCCTGGACCTTGCTGATGGAGCTGTTGATAACTAATTAAATTTTCTTTTTGGTTCCTTCATTCTTTTGTAAACATTTGCTGATTGTGTTTGGTATTTCACTTTTTCTTTTTCTTTATTGTAAGGGTTGGCCCCCTCTGGCCTTTATGTAAATACAACTTGATTTCCTTTACTTCTTGAACTTCTAATTGTTACAAACATTGTCCTTTTAATTTGATCTCAGTTAGTAGTACAAATCATTTGACCCAAGCTTTCTAAGGTCTTATTCAAGTGAGCCAAAGCCTTTCCCTAGAATAATTCACAAGAATTTTTCTTAGAATTGGAAGGTCTTGATCAAGTGTATCGAGGCCTTTCCTTAGGAAATATCTTAGATTTCTCTAAATGTTCGAAGATCTTAATCGGACATATTGAAGCCTTTCCTTAGGAAATCTCTCAGATTTCGCTAAGTGTTTGTAAGGTCTTACTCTAGTGTACCAAAGCCTTTCCTTAGAAAAATTCTCAGCTTTTTCTCAGTATTAGAAGGTCTTAGTCAGGCGCATTGAAGCCTTTTGAATATTATTTTTTTCTTTAATCATTCACCCATATGCCCCCCCCCATTCAAAAGAGGTTTGGATCTGGAAAAAATAACTTCATTATATACTAGGTTTGAAGCGTGGTACAAAATCTCGACCATGAGCACATAAAAAATGAAAAGACTACTAATAATATTTCCTCAGATTTCTTGCATACCACGACTAATCAAGCTCTTGACCTGTAAATGCATTTTTTTAGCTAATATGTGCCCAACCCTACTTGTTTTATGATCATGTATGGTTCTTCCCATGAAGAATTCAGTTTTTTTTTTTTTTTTTATTTTTTTAGAGGGTTTGAAGCTACTGTATTTCATAGCACAAGATCCTCCGGAGAATATTGCCAATGCTTTACTCAAGCATTGCAGTATAATGATAATGTATCCGAGCCAAATCCTATTTGTTTACTGGTCTATTAATAGTAAACCCTCAATATGAAAAATAAGAAGTTGCAATTGCAACTGTAATAGAAATAAGTTTTAAGGTTAAAATCAGAAATCAAAAGAATATCCGGTTTCTTTGTTCTCATCCATTGAATTAGATAAAGAAGGAAAATTCCAAAAACACAGAAGTACAATTTTTACGTGCTACTCGTTTCTTCTTCCACCTCCAAAAAGACGCGGCACGCCGTTCGTGCAATCCCTTCCTCTCTCCTCGATTTGTGTGTGATTCACAGATCACCTTCTCTTCCCCTCCTCCATCCATCAACCTCTATAAAACCAAAACCCCACCCTCCTCTCTTCTTCACTCTTCATCTTTTGATCTGATCTCCTCTCTACAATGGTATTTTACAGATCTTCTTCCTCTGCCTTTCTTGGGTTTTCTTTGTTGTTGGCATTCTTCCTGTGTTTCTCTTCCTCTTGGAATCTTGTAAATGGGTATGGTGGCATGGTAGGAGGAAGGAAAGAAGTTCAAGATGTGAAAAACAAGAAGGAAATTCAACAGATCGGGAAGTTCTGTGTTGAGAAATACAACAGAAATCCGCTTCGTTACCAAGCACAACAAGCACACCATTTGGAATTCAAGGAAGTTGTGAAAGCTCAAACCCAGGTTGTTTCAGGGTTCAAGTATTACCTCACAATCTGTGCTTTTTCTCAAGATGGAACCCCCAAGATATACGATGCTGTAATCGTTGTGAAGCCATGGATTCAGGAAAAACAACTTCTCGCCTTCGCTCCATCCGCTAATTCTGAGTACAAGCGTTCTTCTTCTTTGTGCATTTAGGGTTTTTCCTTCTTTTTTTCTTCTAGTGATTTTGGTGTTCTCTTTCCCCTGTTTATCTTGGTTTTGTTTCATTGTGAGCTCTAATAGTAGTTGTAATTTTGTAACGTTGAGGCTTGTGTTTCAGAGGATTTAGTGTATAATGAGAAATCTGGGAGATGTTTCTGTTGAATCTTCCTATCAGCTTCAAGGGTTTTGACCCATCAATCAAGTAGCTGACATCTTCCTTTCAGTTTCAATCTTTGAAACTCAGACTCCATCAGGGAAAAATTGGTTATGGTTTATTTAAATTTCTTTAGTATGGGTTAGATTAGGGATCCTTTGTTTCCGAGTTTGAACTTTGAATCCGCAAGAAGTGGAGAAAAGTTCTGTAAGCAAACAACCTTGACTAGAACCTAAATTAAATCATTAAATTTGGAAATTAATTTAAATGATGAAGTTCCAAAACCAAAATGTCCATGGACAAAACTATACTCTCTCAACAGAACCAAAGAGGCAACGCACCTAACTCGGTGAGTTTTTCTTGACTCGGATAAAATTCCATGTTCAAAGAAAACTAGTGATCAGGACCGAGTCTGATCATTTTCTAAGACCAGCAGCTAGGGGTGTCAATTTGCAGTCCGAATTGTTAAAACCGAACCAAACCAGCCCGTTATAGTCCAAACCGGACCGAACAGATCCTTAATGGGTCGTAATTGGGCTGAGAGTGGCAGGCTCGCACCAACCCGAACCCAAACTGTCACTCGTTATAACCCGTTATATAGTTTAACATTAAATATTGTTTGAATCAACATATTACCATTAGGTAGTTGATATAGACTGTCTGAAAAGTTGAGCATAAATTCAAAAATCAAATGGTCATTCTACTAATTGTAAGAGACAATTAGAGGAAGGATTAAATATGAATGTCCAATTGAATGTACAAAGTTTGTTTAAATTAGATAAATATTTTTCTTGCATACCATAAATTATTAGCCCAAACAATTAGTCAACCCGAGTATACACCGTTAGCCCAAACTGTTAGTTTGCCCGAACCCAAACTGCACCAAACCGAAAGCGGGACGAAACCGTTATTTTGCTAATGGGCCGTGTTTGGGCTGAGTGTTTTTGAGCCCGAAATCGTTAGGCCTAGCCCGAACCGCTCCAAACCGCACCGTTGACATCCCTACCAGCAGCCTACGAGTATTTATGGTCTATTCAAAATGCTCGAGGGTTTATGCTTATTGCTTGTAGAGTGGCAGAATTATTTGAGATGGCAAGTGTTCAGAAGAGAGAGTGAGTAGGACCCACAATATATGGACCCCATTATGCCTCATGGCATGGATGAGGTGGCATAAGAATGATATTTATTTTTTGAACTATGGCTCCTATACGGGTGCAAGTTTGGCCTTGAATCGTCGTGAGCCCAAACAGGGCTTAGGATCAAGAGTGCTAACAGCGAGTCTGGGATTACTATTTTGTTCCATCTAACTCGTTTCAACCTGACTATTGTAACTAATATATCCATTACCGGTTTATACCGGTCAAACCAACCTCAGCCGGGTTCAATTGAGAGATAAAGGCAAGATGATCAGAGACGTCCAAAAAGGAGCGATGATCTGATGGTTATGATTCAAAGAGTATTATAAGCGGGAAAGCCAGTATAAAAGCGAGGGAAGATCCGTAAGAAGGTAAGTCTCTGGAATCAACAAAAACTCTAAGCTCACTCTGATTGAACTCCATTACTAGCATTTGAGAAGCTCCGAGAGCTCTGAAACACCATCGACACCATACGAGAGGGAGAGAGGAAAGGAGGGGATGTGGAGGAGAGGTTGATGTGAAGAGCAAAGAGAAGAGAGGAGTTGGGGAAACAGGAAGGCAAGGAAAAGCAAAAGGGGGGGAAAGGAGGAGAGGCAAAGAGGAGAGGAGGAAAGATAGAAATGGGAAAAAGGAGGGAGCAAGGAGAGTAAACCAAAAAGAAGAGAGAGAAGGGGAGGAAACGGATGAAAGAGAGGGAGAATGCGGAGGATCATCCAGAAGAGGAAAGGCAAGAGAAACAAAGGAAAGGGAAGGAGTAGATCCAAAGAGAGGGGAGAGCAGGCATCAAAGGAAACACAAAACGATGAGGACTTTCACAAGGGAGAGTACAGAGGAAAGAGTTGGTTGTAGGAAGATCTCTAACTCTTCCGAGCAAAAGAAGCAAATCTGATTCAAAAGTCGGGGAGGAAGCCAAAGGAGATCATTTCGAAGGAAGGATCGGAGAAAGGGGATCCAAACTATATCCACTAGAGACGAAGATGAGAACGGAGATGATCAATGAGTCATATCGGAGCAAAAAGAGAGAAGCGGGGGATTGGAGAGATAAGAGAGAAACAGAAAAGAGAGGAGAAGTCAGGATGGAAACGGAAAAGAGGCGAGAGAAGGGGAACAAAGATGGGGAGAAAAAGTGAGGAAATAAGAACGAATCATTTGAAAGACATTAGAGAATGGGCAAAAACTGACATACGATGTAGATGGAAGAAGAAATGGAACACTGGCGTCAACTCGATGATGCTAGCAGGTAACCGATATTTTAAAGTGTGATTCATCTTCCTTGAAAGGATTTGAACAAGGTTGACATTACCAGATTCCATTAAGGATTTAAGGATTTGACGAAAGTATCTTGTCAAGATTCCAAAGTAGCAGAAAAGAAAAAGGATAATAGGAATCGTAAAAAAGGGAGAAAGGAAATTATATGAAGAGATTCAATCAGAGCAATCAAATAAAAATTTGAATGAGGCGGGGCAAGAGCATGTGGAGGCCTAAGAGATGAGCATGAATGACATGAACATGGAGAATATAGCAGAATGACGACTGGTAATCGATGCAAATATGAAGGACATCCAAGCAAGAAAAGAAAGCGAAAAGGGAGTTAAAAAGAAAGATGATGGAGTTGTGAAATCGATCGAGAGATCGAGAGAGAGGAAGGAATGGAGGAGCTTTTCAAGAAATATTCCGATCGTCAATACGAAGGGACATCCCAAAACCATTCCAAGAAAAACACTCCTCCAACGCAAGAAGATGGAAATGATGCAAACAGCATCGAGGATTTATGAAATGGCCATACCAGATAGCAAAGGCGGATGAGAGGAACCGAAAGGTGAGATATCACAAAGACATGGTCAGATAGAGACTGAGAAGAAAAATGAAATGAAGACGATCAAAGGAAGATTGGACCAATATGTTCAAGAGAAATGGGGAAAGAAGAAAGGATCAGGAGAAGGTGGAACAATCGAACACCAGATAGAGAAGAACAAGCCAAGGGATATTTTAGACAACTCTCAGAGGAAAATACTAAACAGGGGAAAATGGGATTCAAGAAGGAGAGACCATCCTGGGAAGTTTGGACTTAAATTCAATTTCAAAATCTAAGGCGCATGCGGTATGTGAATAGCGAATCTCATGTTATTCCTAGAAGAATCAAAATGATGAAGGAAATAGTCTTCACGGAGGAAGAAATGGAAGGAATTAAGAACCACACGATGACGCCATTGTGGTGGTCATCGAGGTGGCAAAAGAGATATTCATAGAGTTGGAGACACAGGATCATCGAGACATCATGTCTACGAAGCATTCAGCGATGAAGTTGGATACGGCAAGATAAAACCTGCAGACAGGCTATTTGGATTTGGAGAGTCTACTTCGGTAGAGGGACCGTGGAGCTAACAATAACACTTGGAACACATCCACAAACGGTAACTACAATTACTAAATTTTTGTTAATAAAAAGTCTATCAGATACAATATAATTCTCGGGAGACCAACGTTGAATACTATTGGTGCAATAATTTCGACAAGACATTTGAAGGTCAAGTTCCCAACGAAGGAGGCATGGAGAATGCAAATCAGATCAGAAAACTTCAAGGCGAGCTATACAACTTTTTGAAGGATTCAAAAGCACAAGGTAAGGCACCGCCCGTGAAGTTACGGATAACGGGGATGAGGAAAAAATTCAAAGAGGTGAACCGGTAGAAAAGCTGGAAAAAATTTGTTTTGGTTTGGAGAATCCAGAAAAAGGGACCATGATAGGAGCTGATCAAACAGGGGACAAGGAGCAATTGAAAGAATTTCTTCAGCAAAAGAGATGTCTTTGCCACAGACAAGATATGCCAGGTTTAAGCGGAGAAGTGGCGGAGCATTGTCTATGGATAGATAAATCTATCAAACCGGGAAACAGAGACGAAGGAATTCTCGTGGAAAAGCATGATGCAATTAAGGTTGAAGTGGACAAACTTAGGAGATCTGAGTTCATTGAGCAAATCGAGTGTCCAAGGTGGCTAGCAAATGTGGTAATGGTGAAAAAGCATAATGGAAAATGGCGAATGTGTGTAGATTACACTGATTTGAACAAGGCATGTCCCAATGATTGCTATCCTTTGCGCGAATTGATCAGCTAATCGAGCACATCGAGTCAAGCAAATGTTGAGTTTTATG
The DNA here is from genome assembly GCF_041222555.1 of Hakea prostrata. Lineage (NCBI taxonomy): Eukaryota > Viridiplantae > Streptophyta > Magnoliopsida > Proteales > Proteaceae > Hakea > Hakea prostrata. The sequence continues at coordinate 41,895,226 of NC_142603.1, forward strand.
GACGCCTATTCGGTTATAATCAAATTCTTATGAAGAAGGAGGATCAGCCTCACACGGCATTCATGACCAATCGGGAAAGCTATTGTTATAAAGTTATGCCTTTTGGGTTAAAAAATGCTGGTGCAACATACCAAAGGGCAATGAACAAGTGTCGTTGATCAGATTGGAAGAAATATGGAGGTTTATGTAGATGATCTTCTTGTAAAAAGTCAATTTAAATCCGATCATCTCGCCGATTTAAGAGAGTGCTTTGATGTATTGAGGAGAAATGGAATGAGACTCAATCCTGAGAAGTGTGCATTTGGAGTTTCATCTGGTAAATTCCTAGGTTTCATGGTCACACAGAGGGGTATTGAAGCAAACCCAAAAAAAGTCAGGGCTATCTTAAATATGACGGCTCCCAGTAGTATGAAAGAAATTCAAAGCTTAACAGGAAGAGTTGCAGCATTAAGTAGATTTATATCCAGATCAGGAGATAAGTGTGCACCATTCTTCAAGGCTTTGAAGAATCTAAATGCACTCAACGAATTCAAATGGTCGAGGACTGTCGGAATTCATTTGAAGAGCTGAAGAGGAGGTTGACCAGTCCACCAGTTTTATCTCGACCAAAGCCCGGAGAGAGCCTGCAGATATATCTATCTTCTTCAAAGGCGGCGGTAAGCGCGGTGTTAATCCGGGAGGAAGGGTTACGACTAGCCAGATCTCTCTGTGTTCAAAGCATCGAAGTAAAAAGTGATTCTGAGCTGGTGGTCAGTCAAGTCACGGGAGCGTATGGAGCAAAAGATGATCGAATGTTCAGCTATCTTAAAAAAGTATCACAATGTAAGGAGTGGTTCACACAATTCTCAGTCACAAGGATATCTCGAAATCAAAATAATGAAGCAGATTCTCTGGCAAAATTGGCATCCGCAAAGTCTATTTCTATTCCACAAACCGTATATTATGAGGAGCTAGATATTCCGGCATATTCGAGCGAGAGATAATGGAAATTGACGAGAGATATCTTGGATGGATCCTATTATACAAGATATCGAAGGATGATATTCTTCCCGAAGATAGGGAAAAGGCCAAAAGCTGTGAAAAGAAGAGCTGCGGGTTTATTCTAAAAAATGAGTTATTATATAAAAGAACAGTTTCGGGCCACTTTTGAAATGTTTGGGACCCTACGATGCTCTTTATGCCTTATCCGAGGTTCACAAAGGAATCTGTGGAAACCACTTAGGTGGGAAAGCTTTGGCGTATAAAATTTTAAGACAAGGATTTTATTGGCCACGAATGCAATCCGAGGCGATTGAGTATGTAAGAAGGTGTCATCAATGCCGATTCATGCACCAATTGGAGCCAGCCAGCAGAAGCAACTAACATCAATTCTTAATCCTCTCCCATTTGCTATGTGGGGTATGGATTTGTTGGGACCTTTTCTGTTGCAACTGGAGGGAAAAAGTTTGTAGTGCCCGCAATCGATTATTTTACGAAATGGGTAGAAGCGAAGCCTTGGCAACAACTACCACGAGTCAAATTGAAAAATTCTTGAGAAATCATGTCATATTCGAGATATGGCCTACCAAAGATTCTACTGGCGATCACGGACCGCAATTTGACAATGAAAGATTCAAGGAATTTCGTGCAGACTATCATATTGAGTGCAAACACTCATCCGTGGCATATCCTCAATGCAATGGCCAAATTGAGGTAACAAACAGAACACTTTTGCGGGGGATAAAAAGAGGCTGGATGAAGCGCATAGTTTGTGGATTGATGAACTACCTCATGTACTATGGGCGTATAGGACTACGGTCGGGACCCCAACAGGTGGAACACCTTTGGATGGCGTATGGGTCGAAGCATTGGCTCCGGTGGAGGTTATGGTGGGATCAAACAGATATGAGGGATGATCCAATAACTAAGAAGAAGGAAACAAATAGATGAAGTCAAAGAAAAGGAAGAAAGGAAAGAGGAGAAGGATATAAGCGAATCAAACATAAATTAGAGTAGGAGATGGGAGGAAAAAAGGAAAGGACGAAAGCTAAAGGAAGGGCCAAGGGAACAAAAGGAGCAAAAAAAAGGGAAGGATCTCATGGAAGTGTGAAAGAAGGAAGAACACCAAGAAAATAGGAGAAAGAAGGACTGGAGAAAGAATAAAGTGGAAAAGCAATAACAAAGGACAAGAAGGATCAAGAAAGACGGGACGAGGATGAACCAAGCGGGCCCAAGTGGCGAGGGGAGCGAAGGGAAGAAGAGAGGAGACCGAAGAAGGAGGCGTAGGGTCAGAAGAACAGGACATGAGGGACGGAGGAGGAAGAGAGAGAGGAAGAGGCGAGGGGAGGGGAAGGACATGAGGATGAGGATGCAGGAAGATCGAGAAGTCGGGGAGCCATCTCAAGGAGGAGAGAGGGAAAAGAAAAAACAGGAGGACAGGGACTAGGTCAAAGATCGATCAGGTATTAAATCAACATCAAGGACGATCGGTATAAAGTTCCTTCAAATACTCAGAAGTATAGAGCAATACAAAGTTGATCAAAGATGTATACATCTAATCAATATGAATGGTTAGAAGATGATAGTTAACATAGAAAGATACTATATGAGAAACTAAAAAAATTATAATATAAAAATAATAACAATAGAAGGAAGGAAGAAAATTTCATCATATAAAAGTGGACAAATAAAAAAACCCAAGAAAAGAGGAGGCAAGAAAGAAAAAGGAAGTCATAAAGCAAAAAGAGTGTCCATATGGTGGTTGTAGATGGACAACAGAGCAGGAGGACAACATCAAGAAAGGCAATATCTCATCGAGGAAAACATCATCAGCAGAACCAGAAGAAGGGAGGAATCACAACAGGGAAACGAGAGCAAGAGGGGAACCAAATCAAGATCAAAAAGGTCAGAAGGAGAAATGGGGAAACAACGAAACTAAAGGAGAGTCTAAGGATGAAAAAATTGGTGAGCAATAATATCTGCAAAACCCAGGAAAGTTGGATTATCTCCAACTCCAGAGGAGGAAGAAAAGACAGGTCACGATCTCCAAAAAGCCGCCCAAGTCTATGGAAAGTTTGAATTTAAAGCATCCAGAGAGCATGAAGGTTTTTTCTCTAGAAACCAAATAAAGGAAGCAGAGATATCCGGATCTCATGAGTCTTAACTCCAAACCAACATCCTCCAAAGAGACTCCCAAAGAAGAAGAAAGCTCACATGAATCGAGCCAAAAAGGAAGCCAACCAAAAGGAGTCATTCTTCTCAATACGGAGGACCAAGGGGAGCCAAAATCTTCTTTAGGGCAAGGGCAAGGGCATCAAACATAAGTTGAAAAAGCAAGATAAAAGCCAACAAGAAACTGAAGAAAAGGAGAAAAAGAACAAACACACCGAAAGGAATTCTCTCGAAGATCCCAATTCTGAAGAGACCTCAAACCAAGAAGTTCTGATCAGCATCATGAGACAAAGTTTCTCTCTCCAATACTGAAAATGCATGAAGGGCCAAAAAGGACAATCAAATATATATATATATATATATATATATATATATATATATATATATATATATATATTAAAAAAATATAAATAATCAAATCAATAGTAAATTAATCTAAATAAAAGAAAGGGAAAAAGGAAATCACCCCCAAGAGAATAAAGGTGAACGGACAGGCGATTCCTCTGTCAGGGGATTAGCCGTGCCCCACTCAGCAGCCTCCCAAACGGTGGGATGATTTTTAAAAACCACGGGGGAAAGAAACGGAATCGCATGCTCAGGAAAAGGGGGGGGGGAGATCAACTATCCAGAATATTCGGGATTAACAGGCAATGAAGGAGATGATATTCTGGTCAGACCATCAGAGGGAATACCAGAGAGCCAGGGGGACAAGATTAGGAGAGCTACCATGAATTCATGGGAAACATTTGGTATTTCCCAAAGAGGAACATCTGATCACTTCCGGGGGGGGAACAGGAGGGGAACAAATGGGGGAAGCAACATCCAACACAAGGATGGATAAAGGTAAAAGGAAATTTCATCACACGATCCGGCAACAACATCCAAGAGAGGGGAACATCAACATTTCATCACATAATTGATAGCTATTTTCAATAAACAGGCATGTGTTAAATGCAGCAATTTAAATGGTCGAAGAATAGCAAATAAATCCTTACCTGACCTGCCTCAACCAGGGAAGAGGAAGTATCATGAGGAATTTCTACGTGGACTATCTCAACGGGGGAACGGGGGGAGATGAATTCTTTCTTTCTTTCTGAGGACGAGCGGGAAGGAGAGACCTAAGTCACATCTCAATGTATTGGAGGTTCTAGAGGTCCTCATCTTGGGACCAGGGGTTTCAGAAGTACAAGCACATCAGCATCTCCGATGGCACGGAGCGGGTGGTTTTCTCTTGATCAAGGGAATCTCTCTTAGCCGTTTTTCTTTTTGAAGGATGACGGGCAGTGTGTTTTCTTTTCTTGGAGGGTTTGATAACCCTAGAATCGGATTTCTTTTCCTCTGAAACACTTCTTCGTAGATCAGCAACATTAAGGATGGGACGAGCAATTACTTCCGATGGTAAAAATATATGATAATGAGTAAGGATTACAAAAAGAAAGAAAGGTATACAAAGTTATTATCTTACCGGAAAAAGGCGTGACTAATGAGACCGCAGTCTCAACGGCGCATCTATGGGAGTTCCAGTCGGAATCATACTCCAGGTTATTCGGTCATATTCAGTAAGCACATGACGTACTTTTAGAGGAGATAAGGATTCCAAGGAATGAAGACACCATCGAGACCGGAAGTTTGGATTTGGAATGGCCCAGAAGAAATATTTTTCCCGCCATTGCTTGTTGTCATGGGGAATGGAAGAATCAATGAAAATTTTGGATTCTCTTCCCAGTTCATCCACAATGCAGGTTCTTCTAGCAAAGTGAAGGTATCCGCGTTCGCGGGATACTTTCAAGGTGTAATAATTTCTTAAGAGGTCAACAGATGGGATACGGTTCATCTGGAGAATAAACGCAAAAAAACAGTAAACTAGTCTCCAACTATTTGGAGTAAGCTGAGAAGGACAGACATGATAATAGTCCAATAAAGATTGAACTACGGGAATCAAGGGGATTCTAAAACCTGAATCAAGGTGATCAAGGTAGATGGTGATAACACCAGGAACAACTGAGTAAGGACGGTCGGAGGAGTCAGGAACCCATACTCTAGCATTAGAAGGAAAATGGTAACTTTCCAAATAAGAATCCAGGTGGGATTTCTTTATTTTGGTGGGATACCACTCGGGACCAGCATGCTTTGGGTCCATTTTTTCTCTAGACATGTTGACAGGAGTATAAAGAAGGATGGCTTCATCATGAGCATACGGAACAGGTTTCCAGTCTGAAGGATTATGCTGAGAGGAGGAAGAAGCACTAGACACGTTTTTCATTTGCTCGCTGCTTGGAGGTATATCAGGTTGGGTAGAGATACTGGGTACTGAAGGATTGGAAGCAGGATCCATGGCGGAGACAAGAAAGGAAGAAGAAGAAAACTGGAAAGGTAAAATCTGAAAAAGAGTGATAAAGGAAATAGCAGATAGATATGTTTGATGTTCGCGAAGAAGAACAGAGTACGGAAAGGAAAAGGCGACAGTTGACATATATATATATATATAAAGAATGAGAGAGGATTTCTTGAAAGGAGGGGGATATACACGATGGTCCAAAATCAATGGTCATTACCTTTCGTAACCGACGCGTGGGATCAATCGGCTAACGTATGAAAACAGCAGTTGAAGAGAATGAAGATGATGTGTGAAAGGGTAAGGGAACAATATGATGGTAATGCATGGGAAAAAGACGAAATCAGTGATCAAGCGGCGGTAACGTTAAGGAAGTTAAAAAGTTATATTTGAAAATTCAGAAAAGATCTGACAAGACAGTGATTTCAGCCGGTTTTAAGATAACTTGGGGGCTGAGTACAGTAATATAATTTCAACCAATACAAAGGACATGATTTCATGAGGGACATGGTTATAAGCAGATTTTCAAGATAATGATGATATGATATGATAACTCGTCATCAAGGTTTTGAAGAAATCGAGGATTACCTGGGGAAAAGGCGTAATAGATGGACAAGGAATACTGTGTGATTTTAATGAAAAAGATAAAACCTGCTGATCAGAGTCTCATTTAGATTCAAACTGATCAGCAGGCTTGGGGGCTTATGTTGTAACTAATATATCCATTACCGGTTTATACCGGTCAAACCAACCTCAGCCGGGTTCAATTGAGAGATAAAGGCAAGATGATCAAAGACGTCCAAAAAGGAGCGATGATCTGATGGTTATGATTGAAAGAGTATTATAAGCGGGAAAGCCAGTATAAAAGCGAGGGAAGATCCGTAAGAAGGTAAGTCTCTGGAATCAACAAAAACTCTAAGCTCACTCTGATTGAACTCCATTACTAGCATTTGAGAAGCTCCGAGAGCTCGAAACACCATCGACACCATCGACTAGATCGTCGGAGACGAGACGCCGATCAAGACGATCGGCTCCGTCTCGTGATCGTTCTTTCGGGAGTGAGAGATTGATTGTTCGAAGAGCAAACCAGATCGAATCAGATCTGAGGAGTTCGGTGCGGGAAACTACGGTTCAAGGCGATCGGCAGAAATAGCACCAACACTGATTGTTATTTTTGGCCATGATTTTGCCTTTAATTTTGGCATTGATTCCACCTTAATTCTGCTAGAGTTTGTTCCGGATTCTAATCATAATTTTGGCCCTGATCATGATTCTAATTCTGACACTGATTGACCATTACTTTAACCATTGATTTCATCGTAATATTAACTATCTTGATCTAAACCTGATTTGGACCCTAAGTCATTCTAATCTAATGAGTCCACTTAGTTTTAGATTATTTTTTTTTTAATTCTTTTGTTGTTGTCAAATAATAAAAATAAATGTTATTCATGTTATTTTTATTATGTTATCACAAAAATTGACTAATTCATTTGTTATATTCTACGTGCTTATTAAATATACTTATGTAAATAAATTTTCTCTTAGTTAGAATCAAAATGCTAATTCCATTTAATTAAGGAATTTTTAGAATCAAGATAGGGTCAAGGTTAGGCCATCAAAGATAGGGTCAAGGCTAGGGCCATCAAGGACAAAGACAATCCCAATGCCATGACGATAGGGATACAGAGGAAGGGCAAGGGCCAAACTGTTGACTTGACCCAATCAGGGACAATTAGGGAGGGAATGGGCTTAGCTTGGCCCATAGGGCTTAGTGTCAGGGATAAAATTCTAGGCCCTGAATTAGAGTTAAGACAGGAATAGACTCAGCTAAAACCATATAGGATTGAGATTGTGATTTCAAAACATGGCCCAGCCCATCCTTGCTTATCTTACACCAATGTATGTCGAGAAAAATTCTTAACTTTTTGGCCAAGCATTAGGTTTTTGGGTTGATTTTGAATGGTTCTTTAGTTAGGATGCAATTCTCTCTTTGATATTTGTGGTTAATCAATATTACCCTAAGTATGACTCTTGACTAAAGACTATGATTCAAATAAGACTTCTATCACATCTCATATTTGGAATCTATCTAAGAGTTGATATGGAACCCTATCAAGAAGCGGACTGAAATTAGGGGATTGCCACACAACCTAGGAATCACACCTTAACAAGGACTCTACAATAACTTACAAAATAATTGCTCAATTTAAAAAAAAAAAAAAAAAAAAAAAAAAAAAAGAAAGAAAAGAAAGAAAGAAAGAAAAAGAAAAAGAAAAGAAAAGAAAAGAAAAAAGAGTAGATAAAGGGAACCAATGGGTCTACAACAAAACCCTCCAACATGCAACAACAAAGTCGGATCAAATGTTAAGACAGCCAAAATGGAAGCAATAGTAGATCCACCAAAAGCCAGGAGTGTTGAGTTCATCTTACATAATATGTGGGCCTAGATTAATTACTGTGGTTAATAAACGATGGAAGTCTCAACACATTGGGCTGATGGCCATTAGATTTGAGATAAGCCAAACCAATCTATTGTCAAATTGGACTAGGGTTTGAGATTACTATTATAAATAGCTATGATGGGATTCCTCCAATCTCTCAACTCTTTTGTTTACTTTTCTCTGCACTAGAAGGAGTACGAAAAGGAAAAGGAGGAGATTAGAAAAAACATTATCACTCTATTTTAAGTTTTAGATTGATCTTCTTCAGTTAACTCCAGGTTTAAAAAATAAAATAAAATAAAACCTTGATATTCTAAAATTGGTATTAGAGCCTTTCCATACAAAACTAGAATCGATCGATGGATACCTTTTGTCCGTTGTAATCAATATTCTTGTTCGTTTCCATGAATTTTTTTTTCTTCTTGTTTTTTACTCTTGAGTGGAACTAGTCAGAATGTTAAAACAGAAAGCATTAAAAGATATCAAAATTTGAGTATAAGACGATTAAAATGATCGAATTCGGTTTTGGCTTGTGGCTGGAAGTTCTAAGGAACTATTATCTGGTGATCAATAAGTAGTTAATATGTATGGGATATATTTTTTTGGGACTCTATAAGCATTTCAACCCTTTAAGAGGGGTTTACGTTAGATTTTTAAGGATTTGTTCTGTGTCAATTCAGCTGGAAGGAGAAAACCAAGGATTTTGTTGTAGATAACTAGATATACATGAAAACCTAAACTATTGCAGCTAGATTTTGTTGTGGATATACATGTATGTGGATTTGTTCCTGTTTTCATGGCTGGTTGAAATTTAGGGTAGGGTAGATTAGTTGTGATAATATATTAATATGGTAAGATATGAGGTTTTCCTAGAAAAAGAGAAGTGCTTTGTTTTATTTATTTATTATTACTTTTTTTGGAAGGGACGATTTGAAAAATTATTTTGAAAATGAAGGTGCTTTTTCCTTTTTTATGAGTCGATTAAATTAGATTTGAAAAATAATTTTTTTCTTGATAAGTTCCTTTTAATGGAACAATCAAATCTAATAAATTTTCCTTTATACTTAGGGTTTTGGATTACTTTGATATATTGAAATATGTTTCAGACGTGAACTACACTATTTGAGAGAATGAAACAAATGTAGTGAATTGATATTTTGAATAATTATTTTATGATTGTGTATTAACATCTTCATCAGTTGTGCATTATATTAATATGTTGTACATACTTTTGTATCCCGACTGCAAATTTGAATGAGGATAATAAGAGAAGCGGTGTAATATATCCGCCAAAGCAGCATTATTTTATTTTCTTGTTGTTTGCCATAGCGGTCAAAGTTTGGTGATATTTTGCCAAAAATGATGTCATCCAATTTATTTTAGTACATACATAGAAGTGGGAATGAACGATAATTTAAAGAATTTCATTTATCCAAAAGTAATAAGATTTTTGAAGATAGTGTTGTATTTATTTTTAAAGGTGAGTAATACCTTAAGATATTTTAGGAAGCATAATCTACGGATTTCTTATCACCCAAAGGTGGAGAGAATTTCCAAAAATTGTTGCTGACTCACGATAGTCGGTTCATGTTGGCTAATATTTGATGTCATTAGCATGTTCACTATTGTATGTTTTTTATGCTATGCTCGATGATGATATATGCTTCCTGTTGAATATGATTAATTGTTTCATACAATAAAAGCTTCCACATATGACTTATTGTGTCACATCCCACCTAATGGTATTGGATCCACTCCGACTATGGATGGATGTGATTCACAAACACAAGATCAGGTTACAGCCACAATCACAAATATCATACTACAATACCATAATCAAGAGCTAAGAACAAATTAATATAATATATTAAACAATGCTAAAGGAATGTCAACTGTCATTAAAACTAGAAAGAAAGAATAGGAAACACCAAAGTATCCAAAACTACTACATTTGTTCCAACTAGTATCTCAAATATATTCAGTGATCTTAAGTTCTGCTTCTATGTTCGAAAACCGAACTATTACGCCATATGCCTCCTACGTAGCACTATAGGCGCACTTCATGTAGACACACAAATTGTCATGTTCCTTGTAGTCATCAACCATAGGCCTCTTGTGTACTTCCACCATGACATAGTACTCCTGGGTCGATATCCCATCACAACCTGTTGAATAATCTAAAGAAAATACATACAACAGGGATGAGTTCCAAAGAACTCTGTGAAGCAAAACAATCCACATATACAAGGGTGATACAAACACAGAATGCAAATACGCCGTAAGTATGCAACTAGGATGCTAACCATGCTAATCTCTATCTAAGCAATATAGATTAAGTACTACATCAGCTTCCTCTGGGAAATGTCAAACAGAACCCTCACGGCCCCAGCCAACTTTTGGGCATCACGATCAAGACGTAGGGTAACCAGTCCACATCACAACGAAGATATGAGTTATAGGGCTACACACTCTCACTAACCATTGGTATGAGAACTGGCACGTATCAAGGATATTTCTAGCCCAATGCAAAGTCATCTACGTATCAAGCTACATATGGTCTAGATACCTTCCCTCATGTCTAGTGCCCTTTTGATCCAGTATCCACCTAGGGATACCAATCCTCACGGGACAAACACAATATGCTAGTAGATCTGTGTCTCCTCACGGGATGGCTACCAACTGTTGGATGCCCATCAACCCCTATTGCTATCATGGGTCATTTGACTTCCATGTTGAATGGGTAGTAGAATGCAATTAGAAAACCTAACCATGCATCTAGACATTCATAATATGCACCAACAACACTATATGCATCACTAGTGACACCAAGAGCAATGGTCTAAGCCACAACCCCTGATGTATGATGACAGGTATACAAGGCACATGAGTTCCCAATCCTAGACAAGCATCAAACAATGAGTAGAAATAAATAATAGATCCCAATGCACTGCATGTTAAGAATGCTCAAACAATATATTCCAGCATATCAATACATCATAAGTATGCATTAGACGTTAAAGAAAAATATAATAGATCATCTAAGTATAAGTGTGTTGTTTTCCTTCAGCTGAATAACATCCAAAACCCTTTTAAGCATTAAGATTACCAACCAAAGGTTCTAGCAGATCACATTAAGCCCTACTAATATGGTTATGCATTTACAATAAGGGTTTTGAGTCAAAACAATTAAACCAAACATGCAAACCAAGATGGCAAAAGGGGCAATCGATCAAACTGGCCAGTAGGCAGTCAACCACCTGCTGTGCTCGAATAGAACTTAGATCAAATATGCAAACCTTCGATCCCCGATCCTTGATGGGTTTTGGGTTGATCTAGGGCATGCACTTCATCTCTGAATCACTACTTTTAAACACCCAAACAAGAAACAAAGACAAACCCCAGAGATCATTCAGATCTGAAATTTGAGAATCCTTTTCTAGAAGAATTTATAGTCATATAAGATGCAAAGTGTATTCCTCATGCGTGATCTGATTAGGATTGATGGAAAATCAGAATTCTAGCAAATGTTTCCCATACCTAACTCCCTAAAAACAAAGGTCTAAAGTAATAGGAAATGGGAGAGTTAGTTACTTACCTTCAAGATCGAGAAAATATAAAAGATGCGCGATTCCTTTCGCAAGAATCTCCTTTCTTTGCTCCCAGAAGTTCTCTTTAACTTCCTGTAGGCCTCATAACTATCTATAAATATTAAATTCATGAATTTAGGGTTTGTAGGGCTCAAATAGGGGTGTCGAGAGCAAAAATCCCGAATATGTTTGTACTACTTGACCAATCACCTAGGGATAGATAGGTTGGTCAATCAACCGCCTAATCAACTGCCTTCAGTACTTTCTAGTACTTGGGCGATTTTTTAGTTTGGCTAGACCCAAATGCTTGTACAAGCCTAAGGATCATTTTAGAATAAGGAAACAAAATTTTATTGATATTTATTGTGCTTTTTGATTTTATACATCATGTGAACTCGATGAGTAATAAGATTGGCGGAGGCTCTAATGGAGGAGAGAGAAGCTATGGGAAATTCGGAGGTGCCTAGGGAATTGGTCTTCCTGCGTTTGACGCCTCCTGAGGTGCCTACCAATGGTGTTGGTTCCACAGTAGGTGGGGACAAATCTTATGCGGGAGCAGTGTGGGGAGTTTGCTGTTGCCTGAGATTGATTCCCTCCCTTCTCCTATTCAGGGGGGTAAGTTTCATATGATTGTAATCCCGCAACAGGAATACGAGCTACAACAAAATCAGTTCCATTTTTTGTAGATTGGGCAAGCAAATTTTCGCACAACAACCATGGATGAATTGCGAGAGCTTGCTAGGGGTGCTTGGAAATTGTCTCAAGGGGTGATCTTACATTCATTGGGGAAAAGATTTATCATCTTTCAGTTTCATAGTGAGGCAGATATGACTGAGGTGTGGCACAAAGGTTTTTGGAATGTTTGAAAGCAATACATCCGTTTTCAGCGATGGAGGCCAGATTTTAATATCCACTCCCCACAACCTGTGAAACCCGGCCCTAATCTTAACCCGGATACTCTATTGTTTGTAGGTCCGAAGACCCGAAGTAGAAGTGAAAGTCAACTATGGGCCATATTAGTAGAAGACATGGTGTTTGACTCCGAACCCATGGAGATTGACGATGATGCCCAATACTTGAAGACCTTTTTGGATTTGGAAAAGAGACTGCACCTCGATGAAGAGAAGATTGGTTGATGACCTTAGAGCTTGGTTGAACATGATTCGAAGGCATTTCCCCATGCTAGGTGAGTTATAGTTCATGTTGTAAGAAGCTCATTTGATTCCGATAAGAGATAGGCCCTCAATTCCCTGATTCAGGCTTTGCTGTCAACCTAGGTCGACTGCTTGGCGACTGGGCCAATCGACCTAGCCAATTGACCCAAGGAGATAGAATCTGTGCAAGATCTCCTGTTTAGGTCTGTGTTGATATATTTATATAAGACTTCGTATTTTTAGTTTCCCTTTCCTCCAAAACACTTAGAGAACGAAGGGAACTCCTCTCCAAGCCTCCAATAGTGTGGAAGAAGATCAACTCTTGCAACTTTCAAGTTTCCTCTCTTGTTCTTCGATCAAAGGTTAGTAATCACTCTAATATGGTATTGATCTACTCTTACTATGATTTATCTCTATACTGAGATTAGGAAGAAGATGTTATTGGGTTTGGGTGTCTTGTATTCTGTGGGTCCATGTAATTATGGTTTTGGTTGTATTTGTAATTGAAACAGGGTTTGGGTCAATTACTAGTACTGGGGTAAAATTGTAATTACATTGGGATTAAGGTTCTAGGTTTCCCTATAAATAGTCTCTGTGGGATAACCTATAGGAATCAATCTCTGTAGGAGATTGGGGAATCAATCCCTGTAGGGGATTGAGGAACCCATCCTGAGGATAAGGATGGGGGGCAAGCATAAGGATGGGGGGCAAGCAAAGGGTAGCACTTTGTGGGTGTGAGGTTTTCCTGGAAATAGTGGAACTCATTTTTCTCTTTGGTGGACGTAGGCATGGTTTTGCCAAACCACGTTAAAATCCCTTGTGTGCTTTGCTTGTGTCCTTCTCTGTTCGTGGTTGTGCATCCATTATCCCTAACAGATGCTGCATCCTTGCAATCATCTCTTCTACAATCTCTATTCATTCTTTCATGCCATGATCTTCATATTCAATCTCAACCATGATTCTTATGATGTTCTTCATGAATCTATGATCATACTCTTATTATGATTTCTCTAGCATTATAGAAGCATCTTCATGATTGTTCATACTCTTGATTTACTGTGTTAATCTACTAGAATGAGATCTCATCATCTCTAGTTCTTCTCTTGAATTCATAGCTTGTTTTCATTGAAAACTATGTTTTCTACCAAATTAGAAAGTATGATTCTAAATTAGTAAGTATTGGTTTTTATCGTCGTTTGATGTCTAATCTATGCTAGATAGTCTTAGATAACTATGTTAGACATTCTCTCCAAGTTTCGTAGCATTCCGGATCATGTAGAATAGGTTTCGGATAAAAAATCAGATTTTGGGTGCGTACTGTTCACTGGGTCGATTGGACCAATCAACCCAGCCAATCTTCCCATCATGACTGTATGGGATTTCTTCGTCCGTTTTGATTCATTTGATGCTTATTCTTTTAGGATTGCTTCTTAATGATTGTATGATGCTTATCTAGGGTTTGTTTTCTAACTTTGGATCCCTTCTCTTGTCCGTTTGGAATATCTTTGAATCTATATAAGGTAAGGACAGTTGTTACCATATTAACATAGATTGCATGAATCTTAGTTTCTAAATTGGGAATCACCTAGATTCGCTACTGATGTTGTAGTTTCTATTATGATATGAATGCTATAAGTATAGTAGGATCTTATTTTCATATTTTCTTTATGTACTTGATCATGTATGAATACTTACTCATGTATGTTGCTTATTCAATTGATCTTGTCATTATGTATTCTTTCATATGATGTGATATCAATTGTGAACGTTATGACTGAATTGGGATTGTGATTGATTAGGTATGATTTGGGATTGGGGAATGTCCTTTTGACAATTCTGTCCTTGGACATAAGTGGGAATAATATGGGATATTTCCGATGGTGCCCTTTGACGCTTTCCCTGATTATTGGTTGTCATACCTAGGGTTGTCTATTGGTGTATGGCTAGGATGTCCCTGTTATATTAGACCCAATTCGGACGGGTATTGAGAACGAACGACCCATGGTAGCAATGGGGATTCATGAGTGCTCAAAATCGGTAACCAACCCATGAGAGGACATGAATCACATTGTGGGGGTCATTCGTTGGTAGGGTTGCATTTAGTAGACTTGGGCTCATGGGCACTCAAGATCGGTAGCCAATCCATGAGAGGACATGAGAGCTTCCCGTCTATTATTTGTGGATGACCAATAGGGTTGATGAGTTCGTAGTCCGGGAATATGCTGACTCTAGTGTGAAGGATACCGAAAAGGATTGCCCGGGGCGATAAATGGACGTATCTGGATCCGAGTTGATATAACCAAGTAGATGACTTGCATTTGGTTAGGCTTTACCCTGACATGCGCCAATACTTAGACCAATGGTGATGTGAGAGAGAGGTGACCTAAACCCCAACCATGGAATGTCCAAGAGGGATGTAAGACCCAACTACCACCGGCAGAGCCCAAAATACCAAGATGGTTGAGGGAGAGTGAATGACCTTCCCAAAGAAGTATGGTGCTATGACTTAAAGCATGTTTGCCTTTAGAGACTAGCATATATAGAGTTAGACTCATACATGCATTGTCTGTCTCATATCATATCGCATCATGCTATGTTTCTACTATCATATAGCATCATGCTATGTTTCTGCTATCATGTTATTTATGTTGTTATGGAATAATTTGCCTTGTTGAGTTCTTTTGAACTCACTCCTTTTGTACAAATATCTTTTGTTAGATTATTCTACAGGTATAGATGACTATGAAGGTCAATATGAGGAAGCACAAGCTGAAGAAGTGTACTACATGCAAGGTCTTGGCTGTAACAACCCCCGTAATTCTAACCCGGGATCCGTATTGCAAGTCTGAGAACCCGAAGGTCTAGTCGGCTAAATTTGTGGAGTGTCCGGATAGAAGTCCATGATCCATACCCTGAACCCATGAATCTAGATTCTCTTGATGAAGAGTTTGCCTTGCTTGGTAGTTGGACTTTCGAAAGGCAAGTGATGTCTGGAGATGTCCGGAATGAAGGTAAGATCTCCCCCATGTCTTCATTAGGGTTAGGTTGTACTTGGACATCAACCCCTTGAGCAAAGCACCCTTGTGTAGTAATATACTTGGGGGTTGTTGCTAGTGGCGGTCGATTGAAAGAACCAAGCAACCGCCTTGAGAGACCGCTTGGTCCTGGTTGCAGGGTTTTGCCCTAATTTGCCCCCTGACTTCTATAAATAGTAACCCTTGCCTATTTTACGAATATTATATTTCGGAATTACTATTTTTGGAGGTTAGGCGGCTGTGGAGACGTGCTGGAAGTAGATCTGAAGTGCTGTTAGAGTCCCAGAAGGTTCTACTGTCCTTCATAGCTGATCTGGTTGACGTAAGTGATTCCTTGTTCACTCAATCTCCACCATTTGCTATGATAAAGGTAGATTAGTGATCATCTTTGGTTGTTCATGATCCTTTTATTGCATTGTCTACCTTTTTGATGATCTTGGTGAGATCAGATCCGAAAACGAAACCTTGCTTTCGTGAAAATGGCTAATCTAACCAAGGGAAGGTTTCTGGATAGCCAATTTGATGTCATTGTTTAGGTTTTGTATCACCATTGGCTATAGGAGTGTTATATTTGAGATTCAGACTATGATCATTCGAAATTCGGATTGAAAACGGATGATCAAAAGCTTGAGTTTCGGATCTGAAACTCACTGTTTTTGGGGTGGTCACTAGTGGCGGTCGCTCAGCCCAAGCGACCGGCTGGTTTCCAGTGACCAATTGACTCCTGGTTTTGATCCGATTTGATTCATTCGACTTATACCTTATTGTAACCCTGTATATAGGTGTTCTTTGTTTCAAGTAAAAGTCTTATAATTGTTTCTGGATTTCAAGTTAGAGGAATTTTACATAATTATAGGTAAGGACATACAATCCTATCTTTATGAATTGGCTTGAACATGCTTGTCCAATGTCTGTCTTCACTGTTCTTTTATTCTATATACTACTGTAACCATGTTTTATACGCTGATCTTGTTATATGACTGATGTTTGTATTGTCTTTGCTTATACTTTGATAGTTATGAATGTGATATGCTGATGATGGTTAGTATGTGGTTCTGATGGAAGGGGTATTCCATTGGGATATCAGAAGGCTGTGGTATGGGACACATGCCTACTGATGTCTCCACCATTGTCATAACTACTAGATGACATACCTAGGTAGAGTCTAGAGTTGCATGGCTAGGTACCCCACATGCTACTACCCTTTCGGTAGGGGAATTGATGCCGGATGACCCGTATAAATGGTAGGATTGCATATATTAGGGTTGGGCTCATGGACGTCCAAGGAACGGATCGGATGTCGTGAGGAGTCATGAGAGCATTCCGCCCCAACAATATGTGGATGACCATAGGGTTATGGAATGGAGTCCAATAGTGGTAGCCAATCCGTGAGGGTTCTCATTCCTAGGTTGCGAAGGATACTGAATCGAGTTGGTTGGTGCCATAGGGGATGTATTTTGACTTCATGTAGTATGTTACCGCTATGACTTGCATTGGATTAGAAACCCCGACATGCGCCAGTACTTATGCCAATGTCGTGGTGAGAAAGTGTTGACTTAACCCCAGCCATGGTTTAAGAGCCAGGTGTGGACTTTCCATTTTGCCCAGGATCCCTACAGCGGTAACCAGTCCTTGCCGGATCAGAGTGACTAGACCTACCTAGAGGAGGGCTTGTGTTAATCTTAAACCATGTCAACTGTTAAAGACTTGCATAGTTAGAATTATAGTAGCATTCATACTTTGCATTCATACATATCATATATGCATTTTTGATTGGTTTGACATATGGATGGGAATTATTGTTGTTCTTACTGAGTTCTCCAGAACTCATTCCTTTTTTGTATCTATTTTATTAGTCTGTACAGATGGAGGAAATGCGTCGGAAGATGGATTGGTTTTCCCATGAAGGAACCTTCTCGTATGAAGAAGATGTGGCACCGGCAATGGGAAATGGAGATAGCATGTGTGGGAGTTCCTGTGAGTGCATGGAATGTGCTTATAACACCCATTGATGGGTGGAGGAGATAGGTTGCCAGGCAGTTTGCTCATCAAATGGAAAAGAATTGGAGAACCCCTCATCTTGATAAAATTGAGTCTAAGTTTCTAGCTTTATAAAAAGAAACCAGAAAGAAAATAATTTAACTCTTTTCAATTGCTTCCGCTGAACTCGTATTCATTTTGATTATTTATTCTTTCCTTGATTATTTTATTGGAGTATTTACTCTTGTAATTCTCTTATTTAATTATTGAACCTTTTCTTGGTCATGATTGTCTTTACTTGCATTTATTATTATTGATAGACTAAAACCGTGGATCCTGTGACGGATCACTCCCACAGGTTGTATGATGGGTAATCAAGACCGGCGGGTGGGGTGTGACATTGGCAGTTATGAAGATCTCGGTGATGATCCCTCGAGTGATCATGCTACGTACCATGATTAGCCCTACCGTGGAGTAGGAGTGTTTGAACTTAATTTCTGAAGTCTATGTCTATGAAGACATTCTTTATATAGTAGAATAGACTCTAGCTTAGTTTGATTACTTCTTTCTTTTTTTCTTTTGGAACCGATTGTAATCTTCTTTGACTTTTGAACTACATTCCGCTGTATTCGTGGAGTGAGATTCCGCCTCACTCTACATTTTGATCATATAATATATTGGTATCATTTCTGCACTTTGATGTTATTTCATTACTTTACTTTGATCTATTAAATAATATTGTTAACATTGATTTAGTCTTGTTCTTGATTATATTATTGTGAATGTGGAAGGTTGATTTCCTCGATACTGATCTTCAGGGCTGTGGATCACACACTCGGGTATGCCAGGTAGGGTACCGGCTGGGTGGATGTGAAAGAGTGCTATCAGAGCCCACAGTTCAAGGAAAATCCTAACCACAGAAACAATGCTAGAACATTTTTGAGTCATAAATCCAGAAGTGACTCAAGTATTTTTAGAAGTGGATAATAGACCACTTGAATTAGAAACTTAATAAGTGAAGCATAATGTATTTTCAAATAATACACAATAAATATGATTTAACAAACATCATATAATGCAACAAAAGAAAATGTATAATACACAATAAGATGGTGAAACAAAAGTAAACTTCATTAATTCTAGGAAAGTTCTATAATGAGTTACATTTGATAAACATAAAAGGAAATCCTAGTACAATCTATCTAGACTACTATCTTTGCTCTCTCAGTGCTCTAACATCCTCTACCACTTGAGTCAACTGTGACTCCATCCTCTCCTGCCTCGACTCTATCCTCTCTAGGATGGAAGCCATAGAGCGCATTTGTGCACACAGCTCCGAAGTCTCTGGAACTGTGAGTGATGGACCTCTAGTCTAAAAATGTGATGATGTGGGGATCTCATGGTGGCTCGAATATGCCTCATGCATCTTAGTGTCATCTCCTACCTAGTCATCTGTATCCGGACCAGCACCATAGTCACCACCATTGGACTCGTCATCCTCACCCTCCGACCTCTCAACTTGGCTAAGCTACATCTGATGGAGAGTCCTTGTCCCGATGTCATAGCCCAGATCTCGTGTCTGCATCTTGGAAATGCCAGAAGATAAGTGTGAAAAGACATCCGAAGCAAAGGTTCCATATGCCCGGATGCTCCACAACCTCTAGCATGATGTTCTGGATGATGAAGGATAGATCAATCTCGAAACCCAAGTATATGCGGTAGATAACTAGAGCCTCCATCACTGATACTCTCTCGTGATGCCCCGCCTTCGGGATAATGTTACCGCCCACGATGCGATCGATGACCCTTGCTGAGTCTGTCATCTATGCACTAGTCCATGGAGCATAGCACCAATCATCTCTCCAAAGTGTGATACAAATCTCGTGCCGCTCGTGAGTAGAAGGAAGGAATCTATCTTTGCTCCTGTAGGTATCCATACTCGCTCGTGAGGGTAGTAAGGTACCCGGAAGATCCCTGCCAATGTACTAGTTGAAAATCAAATCCGCGTCTCTTGAACTTGACTCTTTAGGATCAGCTCAAAAGGACCACGTCTCTGACCCTCCTGAACGGATGTAAGGTTACTAAAGAACAACTTCACTAAATCCGGGTAGACCAAAAGATTAAATTTTTTTTGTAACATTAACTTCAATATCTTCTTCTCTATCAAGTATTGATTCCTCGCTTTGAATATCTTGTAAAACTATATATAGTTGACCTCTTTTCTTAATATTCCTATGCCAACCAACTTCTCCATTCGGGAACAAAAGTGGATATTGTAATGCATCATAACAACCTTAGTAATGCTTCACTTGGTATCTTGTACTAGAATGCCCTTCTATTACTATGTTGCATTTCTACTTCTTGTTTGGATTATTTCCTTCAACCCAAATAACAGCAACTTGATCCAATGATGGTGCATTATAAATCCTTTGATCAAAGAGTACATCACTTCTAAGGATTATTTCATTATTCTCTAATGACGGTAAATCTTTTAGGCTTCTAAAAAACTGTGCATACAGATTATACGATAGAATTTTTATTAGTTTCAAAACTATGGGTTCTTTGAGTTTTGAATATTCTAATTCCTTATTACCGAAAAAAATAATATTGTAATACATGCATCCTATTTTGAAGTTCATTATTAGTATCATAAAAATATAGCCATGAATAACATGGCCTATCCTCTGCTGGATTGATGGAAGGTAGTTAATGATATACCTGGCTTTGAGCTCTAAAAGTGCGTATACCTTCTCTTCCATTTGCTAGTTCCTTATCTATATAAACTCCAAAAGACGTGAATGAAAATATGCTATTGTAAGCTGTATGAATCTCCGAAATTCAATGGCCTCAGATGATTGGGAGATGAACAAATCATGTAATTCATTTGGAATTGTTGGATATACCAAAATAACACTTCCATTAGAGCAACAAAAAGAAGGTGTTTCATATTCAAATTTCTTTGCTCCACAATGTTTGCATGGAGGAACCTTTTTAAGCTTATTTAACATTGAAATTTCTAATTCTAAGACTCTTGTATTATAAAATCAAATTAATAGCTAATAGCTAAATGCATAAATATAAATATAATGATGAGTTGTATAGTTTTTTTTACCTAATACTAACCTTCCATTTCAAATGCTTCGTCCGATGAGCATTATGGATTTTTTAGTTGACCCATTGGATACTGTAAGTTGAGCTTTAAGTAAGAAATTGTTTTTCCTTCTTTTATCTGTATTTGTGTAGTCTCTTACGGTTATTTTTTTCTCATTATATCTTTGACGTTGATTTTCAGTCAATTTTGTTTTTGTCATTGTATTCTAAAGAAAGAAGTCATTAAATGAATGGATTTAAGAAATAAACTGAAATTAAGAACGTTGGTAAGAATGATGTGAATGAATGGATTCAAAAATCAAGCCCCATATACTTAAAATATCCACCCCCATAAAATGGAGTTAGACATATTCAAGAACTTTACTAAGAAACTATAGTTTATCATTAGAAAATAAAAATACAGGAATGTCAAATATTCTGACCTGTAATATAATTTTGGAGGAAAGAAGAACAATAAATGAGAGGGGCACTTAGGAAACCACCTGATTAACAATCTAGAATCTAGTAGATGTGCTTCTAAATCAAAGAACAACACATACAGTAGATGTACCTCTAAATCATAGAAAAATATTCTAGAATTGCACAACAGTAGTTTGAAATCCAAAACCCAAATTAGGCCAAAAGTTCTTTGATTAATCAAATCATATGGATGGTATAAGGCATCACATATTTATGACACTGGATCCTATGTGAAATAAAACAGATGTCTAAACTGTCCTAAACTTCCAAATTTATTGGCTACTATTGAAGAGTCATTAACTAACCCAAGCACTTGAGTATACATTCAAACATATGGCCATCAATCTAGTCTAGTAATAATTCATCTTACCATGACTGAGACTTCAACGAATCACTGATAATATTCCATTCTCACAGATAAAAGTTATGCTAACCTGTCCAAGCCAAAATAAAAACATTAAAATTTAGAAAACTCTCTGTGGAATAATACCAATTAAAAATACAAAACATCGAATCGTTTCTCATGGATACGTACTCTGTCAATCAGATTTTAGAAGGGCCTTCGAGAGTTAGACAGATGCAAGAACTTTACTAAGAAACTGTAGTTTATCATTAGAAAATAAAAAAAAAGGAGTGTAAAATATTCCTGAACTATAATATAATTTTGGAGGAAAGAAGAACAATAAATGAGACGTGCACTCATGAAACATAAAAACAAAAGAATGAATGATTTGACAAATATTTTCCTATAAAACAGAGGAATGAAATGCATTAGAAGTTCTTAACTAACCCAAACACTTGAGTAAACATTCAAACATATGGGTATCATAATAATTCATCTTACCTCGACTAAGACTTTAACAATTCAACGATAATATTCCATTCTCATATATAGAAGTTATGCTAACTTGTCCAAGCCAAAATAAAAACATTAAAATTCAAAAATTCTTTGTGGAGCATAAGGACTGATAAGGAAAGGACTAATTTCTTGAAAAAGAGGTTCCACGGAAAGGGAAAATACAAAATTAATTATTTCATTAGTGCCAATATATTATGCAAAAGGACTGATTTCTGGTGTTGCTTGGTGGGATTCTTTGAAGTCACATGCTCTGACTTAGGATGACACTCGGCTTTAATAGGATCCAACCACTTAAAAAATGGGAACAACTATCAATGTAGTTAGAAATAATAAGAAAGTTCCTCCAAAAGTTCACAAGAAGCATCCAAAGGAATTTCTTTAAAAAAAAATGTCCTAACAATAATGGGTAAGAAAGCAAATGGTAAAATGATAAGAAGCGATATGCAGCCATACCTCATCCCTATTAAAGTTTTCACCACTATGAGGATCAAAGAGAAAATCACCAGTTGCAAGCTCAAAACATATGCAAGAAAATGACCAAAGATCTGCTGAAGTAGAATATTTCGAACCAAGGGAACCTCGGGGCATCTATACTGCCTTGTTTGAATATCACTTGTAAAATTGCTTATGATATTAATATAATAGGTACAGAATTCCATAGAACAACTAGGGAATGGGCTACGGAATTTCATAGATTGTAGATTAATCCATATTATTCTGCTTATTGATAATAGGAAAGCTCAGAGTTGAGGCTATCCTGCATCAAAAAGCTGCTACAATGAGAAAATGGGATTATAATAAGACTAACACGTGTCACATAGAGGTAGTGTGATGTAAATCATGTGATGTAAGTCTATATATACCCTTGATGTATCTTGTCATTTCATTCAATTCAATTTCATTTTTCATACTCTATTATGGTATCAGGCTTTCCAGCGTTTTGACTTCTCCATTTACGAAGTTCTTTTTGTTTCTTGAACTTTCTTTCTTTGTTTTGTTCGAAGTTAGGGTTTCGCTCTCTGCTTTCCCTGCTTTAATGGCGTCTCTATTTACCATGTTTCTTCTCCTTATACTTATCCAAGCAACTTGAATGTGACAAACTTTGTCACTCTTCGATTAACTTCTGATAATTACTTGTTGTGGCACACTCAGATCTTATCCCTCCTAGAAAGTCAAGATCTAGACGGCTTTATTACAAGAGAATGTTTAGCACCTGAGGCAGTCATCTAGAATTTTGCAGGTGAAGATGTGCCAAATCCGAGTTATCATTCATGGCTGAAGACCGATCATCTTGTTAGAGCGTGGATTATTGGAACTCTTTTTGAAAGCTATTGTAGCTCAGTCATCATTCGATTTATGGAAATTGCTATCTAATGCTTTTTCCCAATCTTCTGAGGCTCAAGAATTTGAGTTGTTATCTCGATTACACTTTCTCAAGAAGAAAGGGTATGTATCTCTAAATGAATTTCTCATTCAATTTAAGACCCTTTGTGATCAATTAGCTACAATTGGAAAATCAGTTGAAGATCAACAAAAGGTGTTCCTTCTTTTGACAAATTTAGGTCCGGCGTATGAGGCATTTGCAACCACCATGCTCAAGCCGCCGGTACCTACATACGCTGCTTTAATCTCGCTTCTTCAGAGTCATGATTTGCGAAGCCGAGAAAATTTTAGTCAGTCTCCGACTCCGAATCTGGCTTTTCTTGCTTCTGCAAAACAAATAAAGGAGGACGATCTTTTTAGGGTTGTGGTTGTCCGTTACTTCACAAAACTGAGGGTTTGCTCCTACTACGAAGTCTGTCAACAAGAATAGTTCGAAAATTTCTTCTAGAAAAGAAAATTAGGAAAGCCTCTTGAATTCTACAAAATCTATTATTCGTTTTCAAATTTGTAAGAAACTTGGCCATGGTGCTCTCAAGTGTTGGGGTCGATTTGATCACTCCTATCAATCTGACGATGTTCCTCAGGCTTTAGCAGCAATTCGATTCAATTCATCTCAAGATCAGGGGTGGTTTCCTGACTCTAGAGCTACTGACCATGTTACAAATAGTCCGGGTAAGCTTTCTTTTGTTATGTCTCTTCAAGATTCTTGTTCACTCATGGTAGGTAGTGGTGAAAGGTTGCCGATTACACATGTGGTAATGGTTCTTTAAATCTTGGTAGTACGAATTTGCCTCTTAAAGATGTTTTGGTTGTACCTGACATTAAAAAGAACTTGATCTCTGTCTCTAAACTAACCAGAGATCTTGGTTGTTCGATTGAATTTACTGATTGTGGTTTCTTATTAAGGAGATCAAAACTCAGAAGATTCTGGCATCGGGGAGTAAGAAAGGAGGGTTGTATGTTTTTGGTGATGATGATTCTGCTACTGTTGGTCATGCTTTTGTTGTTGATTCTGTTAATTCTGCTTCTGTTTCTTCTGGTATGGCATTCTTTTCATCTAGGTTTGTGATTGCCTCTGAAGATGTATGGCATCAAAGGTTGGGGCATCCATATTCTAGGATTACTACTTTTTTGAAGACTCATGGATTGATAAAAGTGAATTGTAATAAGAGGACTGTTTGTAATAGTTTCAGTTTAGTAAGAGCTCTCATTTACCTTATGTTAGTTCTTTTACTAGAACATTGGCACTGTTGGACAAGATACACTGTGATCTATGGGGAAAGGCTCCAGTAACTAGTGTGCAACATTACAGATATTATGTTCTATTTGTTGACGATTACTCCAGATTCGCTTGGCTTTATCCGTTGCATAAGAAATCTGAATTTTTTAGTGTCTTCTTGAAATTTCAAGCTTTGGTTGAGAGGCGGTTTTCTTCTAAAATAAAAGTTTTTCAAAGGTGGAGGAGGAGAGTTTTCTCTCAAAGCTTTCCAGGATCATCTTGCTGTCCAGGGTATCATTCATTGTGTTTCTTGCCCTAAAACTCCAGCTCATAACAGTATTGTTGAGAGGAAGCATAGACATGTGGTTGAGTTGGGTTTAGCTTTATTGTTTCATGCTTCTGTTCCCTTGAAATACTGGGTAGAAGCTTTCTTTACTTCAGTTTTTCTCATCAATTGACTACCTTCAAAAGTGTTAAAAATGGATAATCCCTTGCATGTCCTTTTTGGCCAACAGCCACATTATTCTTCTTTTAGAGTTTTTGCTCAGCATGTTTTCCCTGTCTTTGGGTTTATGCTTCTCATAAGTTTGATCTTTGGTCTTTGGCTTTTGTTTTTATGGGGTATAGTGACCGTCATAAGGGTTATCGTTGTCTTTATGTTTCCACTGGCCGAGTTTATATTTCTTGTGATGTAATCTTTGATGAGAGTGTGTTTTCTTTTTGTACTTCTCAAGTTATTGCCTTTTCTGAGTCTTCACTTCCATGTTCTTCTCTTGAGGGTTGGACAAGTTATTATAGTTTAGTTTCTGATTCTGTTTCTAAGAATTTATCATTACCTGTCTATGATTCAAAATTGTCTTCTTGGTTTAATTCTGATTCTACTCATGCTACTTGTATATCTGAACCTGCAAGATCTGGTAATGAAGGGACTAATATGGGAGGTTCTAGTGATGATTCCATGGTTAATGGACACTCTGGATATGATGAAATTGCAACACTAAATAGAGAGATTCCTGGTTCTGTTTCCAGATCTGATTGCTTAAATAACAAAATTGGTCAAGTGGGCTTGTCTTCACAAAATGTTACATCTGATTCTACTATTGTGGGCTTTGATAGTATTGCTCATGGTAATGGGCTTGTGGTGTTACAAATACTTCTTTGGGTCATTTAAATGCTTCTACAGTGTTGAATAATGATCTTGGGCCGATTTCCGTCTCTACTCATGCCATGGTTACCAGTGCTAAAACTAGTGTTAGGAAACCAAATCCACGATATGCTCTTGCTGTAACCTGTATACCTGTCGAACCTCAGACAGTCAAGGCTGCTTTGGCTCACCCTGGTTGGCAAGCAGATATGCAAGAAGAAATGAATGCGCTTGTTGTTAATAATACATGGACTTTGGTACCAAGGACTCCTGAGATGAATGTTGTGAGTTGTAAATGGATTTTCAAATCCAAGTTAAAACCAGATGGTACTCTAGAGAGGCTTAAAGCCCAAATGGTTGCTCGTGGGTTTACTCATGAAGAAGATATTGATTTTTTTGAGACTTTTAGCCCAATTATTAAACCTAGGTCTATACGTTTGGTTCTTAGTATTGCCACTATGTTGCATTGGGAAATTCGGCAATTGGAAGTTAAGAATGCCTTTTTACATGGGTTTCTTACTGCTCCAGTCTTCATGAATCAACCACCAGGACTTGTTGATTCATCTCGACCTAATGATGTATGCCATCTTCATAGATCTCTTTATGGTTTACGTCAAGCGCCAAGGGCTTGGTTTGATCGCTTTAGTAGATTTTTATTGGAGTTTGGGTTTGCTTGTAGCATGTTTGATAGCTCCCTTTTTGTCTATCGGGCTGATGGTCTGATACTTTTGTTGTTGCTCTATGTCGATGACATTGTCCTCACAAGAAATGATCCGGCATTTATTACCACTTTTATCTCTACTTTGGCCAAGACTTTTGCTATGAAGGATTTGGGTCCCCTTCATTACTTTCTTGGCATTGAGATCATTTCTACATCTTATGGCTTGCATCTTTCACAAACAAAATATGCTTCTGATTTACTTCGACGTGCTCAAATGGATGGGGTGAAGCCAATGCCCACTCCTATGTTACCTCATTCTTTAAAGACGATTGGTTCTTCTCCATATCCTAATGTGACTTTCTTTCGTAGCATTGTTGGGGGTTTACAGTATTTGACTATGACTCGTCCAGATATATCTTTTGCCATTAATACGGTTTGCCAGTCCATGCAATCTCCCACTATGGCTGACTTTGTGGCTGTCAAACGTATTGTACGCTATATTAGTGAAACTTTGGACTATGGGCTTCACATTCATCGTGAGAGTTCTTTTCAGCCCTATGGTTTTTTCGATGTGGATTGGGTAGGATATCCCGTAACTTGTCGTTCTACTAGTGGATTTTGTACTTTTCTTGGGGCCAATTGCATCTACTGGAGTGTAAAAAAGCAACCCACAGTTTCCCGATCAAGTACAGCAGCCGAATATCGTGCCATGGCTTCCACTACTGCGGAGCTCACTTGGTTGACTTTTTTGTTACGTGATATTGGAATTCCTCAACCGCAGCCCACTGTTCTTTTTTGTGACAATCTTAGTGCTTTGCACATGTCCGTTAATTCTATATTTCATGGTCGTACAAAGCATGTGGAATTGGATTATCACTTTGTTTGGGAGAAGGTGGCGTTGGGTCATCTTATTACATGTCATGTTTCTACACATCACCAATTGGCTGATTTTTTTCCAAAGCGCTTCATAGAAAAGAATTTGGGGGAATACTTTTCAAACTCGGTCTAGTTCCACAGCCTAGTTTGAGGGGGGGGGGGGAAATAAGACTAACATGTGTCACATAGAGGTAGTGTGATGTAAATCGTGTGATGTAAGTCTATATATACCTCTGATTTATCTTATCATTTCATTCAATTCAATTTCATTTTTCATACTCTATTAGATAATCAACTGAAAAACAATATTCTCAAGTTATTTGATTGAGAATCAACTGTAGGGACTCTGAGACCCTAAAATAACCTGAGATCATTTGTTCATTCAAGAAGCTTTTACCAGTAGAGAATTTTTAGCCGGTGGTAAGTGTCCCCTTGTTTTCCTGCTTCGAGCTAGGAGGTCCATGGAAACGGGGGACATCATAAAATCAGTTGGGCTTCTGTATCTGCAAGTGATAAGTCATGGAAACAAGGAAGCACAAAAACCCATTATTTTCATTAATATTTTAATTTGTATAGAATGACCTGAGCACCTTTCTGCAGCTACAACTTTGGGTTCTCTTTTCCCTTATCAATGCATGATGTGGCAGTGGACCTCTGTGAGCGGAATTACAGTTTTCAGATTGGCAAATCATGTGGGACTTTAACAAAGGGTGCAAGTTTGGCCCTGGTGGCCCTGACCAGCCCTAGGCCTGAACAAGGCCTGCACTTAGGATTTTGGCCATAAGGGTGGGTCAGGGCAAAAACATTATTGTCTTGAATCAAGGCCATGGGCAGGCCTGTGACCACATGTAGTTTCACTTGGGCCGGCCTTTCTTGGTCCTAATTTTTACGCTTATGAATTTGGCCCTTATTCAGACTGTAATTGTGGCATTGATTTTCTTCCTAATCCTGAATTTTGTCTTTGATTTTAGCTTTAATCTTGACCCGGACTTTAACCAAGAACTTCGTCCTCATATTGACCTTCGTGCTATGCTTTATCCAAGCCCTGATTAGACCTTAAGTCATTTTGATTCAATGATTCCATTTATGTTCTATTTTTTTATTATGTTACCACAAAGAAAGACTTAAGTTTTTGGTTAATTCTACATTCTTTTTAAATTTATTTATGTAAATTTTTAGAATCAAATTGCTAATCCAATTGAATTCTTGATTATTTTTAGAATCAAAACGAGGATTCCAGACTATACATAATCGAGGAGCTCATAAGCTGGCCCGATGAACCTCAAATACCAAAAGGAAAAAAAAAAAAAAAAAAAAAGAACATATTTGAGCATATACTTTGAAGACAACTATAATTGGTGTATGTTACCCTCCGTATTAAACATAGAAGAAAAAAAAATCTCAACTGTACACATTTCTCTACTGCACACAACAGTGCACTTTCACATGGCGACATGTGGAATATGCTAAACGGAGGGTTCAGATTAAAAGGATGATTTAAATGAAAAAGAAATACCCAATTTTGAGACCCGTTTAGCTGATACCCCCATTTCTACAAACCCACTTCAAATCTTCTTCAACCCACAAATTCCCTCTCACTCTCGTTTCCTCCATCCTTTCTCTTTGAACATATATGGCGTCCTTCATCACATATGTTTCCTCAAACCACAGAGAAGATGAAGAAAAAAAGAGGGAAGATGAAGAATCTAGATTTCTGCAAGTTGAGATTTATTCTCAAAAATCGTTTAGAAGTTGATCTCTTCTCAGAAATTTATGCAAGTTGGATCTCTTTCTCACCCCTTTCCTCCATTTTTTAAAGTTGAGGTTTCTTCTCAAAAAATGGTTCTGACGTTGGATCTCTTCTCAGAAATTTCTGCAAGTTGAGATTTCTCTTCCACCACTGCCTGTATTCCCATTTCCGCTTTCATTGTTGGGAGGAAAAAAAAGAGGTTCAACAATTATTATATACTTGATAAACAGTGATTTAATGGTTTCAGTGACAAATTAGACTAAGGTGTCTAATGAAAATCCAAATTTGGGGTGTCTATGCTTTTCAAACATAAAGTGGGGTATTAGTGCTTTAAGGCCTCTATTCTTTAGTGCCAGTGCAAAAATTTATGTTATCTAGTTTATTTAACATACAAAAGAGAAGGAAAAAGAGAAAATAACAAAATATTCCAAGATAAAGTAGAAATATTTAGATAAAGAATAATGAAACTATGCATAACTTTAGTTATTTTTTTCAATGGAAAAAACATTATTTAGTAGATCCAGGATAAAGAAATTAAAAACTAATGAGTTGTATTAGGTAGTAATTTTGAAAATAAAAAATTGAATATCTATTTAAACATCAACATAATATAATCAAAAGTCGAATCAAAAGACACTTCCTTTCTTGCCTTACTTATATGGTCACACCTGCATTTGCACGTGTTATTTTTACTAGTATTATATATAAAAATATATAGGGTCTTTCCATTCAATTAAATAGTCCATATGTCGAAATTAACCAAATTAACTAAGGGTGCAAGTTTGGCACTGGTGGCCCTGGGCCCAAACAAAGCCTGCAGTTAGGATTTTGGCCATGAGGGTGGGTCAGGGCAAAAACATTATTGCCTTGAATCAAGGCCATGGGCAGGCCCTCGACCACATGTAGTTTCACTTGGCCCGACCTTTATTGGTCTTAATTTTTTACGCTTATGAATTTGGCCCTTATTCAGATTGTAATTGTGGCATTGATTTTCTTCCTGATCCTGATTTTTGTCTTCGGTTTTAGCTTTAATCTTGACCCGAACTTTAACCAAGAACTTCGTCCTCATATTGACCTTCGTGCTATGCTTTATTCAAGCCCTGAATTAGAGCTTAAGTCATTTTGATTCAATGATTCCATTTTTTTATATTTTTTTTATTATATTACCACAAAAACAAACTTAAGTTTTTGGTTAATTCTACATTCTTATTAAATTTATTTATGTAAATTCTTAGAATCAAATTTCCAATCCGTTTGATTTCTTGATTTTTCAGAATCAAAACGAGGATTCCAGACTGTACGTAGAAAGTAATTCCCAAGCTAACTCCTGTCCACAGAGAAAAGAAAAAAGGAAAAGGAAAAAAAAAATCATTTACAATGTATATGATGTTTGCGAATTAGTTATTGTGGAAGTAGAGGACTAGAGGCAACGGGCGTGGAGTGGATAAAGTTTTACAGAATCGAATTCTAACCTATTATTTTCTTTCCATTGCTGGGGCTTCTTCTGCGGTCTCGCTCAATTGAGATCGATCCGACGACCCAAAAATATTGAATCCCAACCCTATTATTTAAATTTAACGTTCATCAACTTTCAACAATGCAAAGACTCCTAAAACTTCTGGTGTTGCATTATCACTTCACACTTTAATTAGGCAGTATCATCTCATCACCAAAGCGTTGCCATCACGCTGTGGGTTGTCGTCTGTGTTTCATCTCCTGGTATATATAATCACCTTTGTTAGTCTCAATTTGTCACGATCGACGACGACGAGATGGGGAAAGGCAAAGCAATAGTTGCCGTCGTTTTACTCATAGTTGTGGTAGGCGTGGTCGTTGGTGTAACTCGTGCTAAGCATAGATTCAGTAATGGAGGCAGCAGTAACACCAACTTGACGACGGGGATGAAGACTGTTAAGATCGTCTGTGAACCCACGAGCTACAAGGATCTCTGCGTGAGCACCCTCAGCGAGATTTCCAAAAATGAAACTGTTGATCCCAAGGATTTCATCAGACTGGCAATTTCCGCCACCCTAGAGGAGGTGCGAGTTGCTATGGCTAAAGCAGCCATCCTCGAGAAGGATAACAAAATAAACAAGACGAAGATTTCATTCGCAGTATGTAAAGAATTTCTGCAATATGCCATCGATGAGCTCCAGGAGTCCATCTTGGTAGCAGCTGACAACGATTTGAAGACTGTACACGCACGCGTGCCAAACCTTGCCAATTGGTTGAGCGCCGTGGTCGCTTACCACGAGACTTGCAAGGATGAAATCGATGATCCAAAGCTGAAATCGGAAATCACAAATGTGCTTCTAAATTCAACCCAGCTGACAAGCAATGCCCTTGCCATCGTTGTGGAGTTTTCCCAAATACTTGGCGCTCTAAACGTACCTCTTGACATCACGATCCCCAAGTCACGACGGCTCTTGGTGGCAGAAACTATCCAAGTCGACAGGGAGGGCTACCCCACATGGTTATCGGGAGCCGATCGCAAGCTCCTGGGCCCAGGAAAAAAGTTCAAGCCCCATGCGATTGTCGCAAAGGATGGGAGCGGCAACTTCAAGACAATTGCAGAAGCTGTAGCTGCCAATCCAAATCCTCGTTCCAAGGAAAAAAAAGACATATCGATACCTAGATACGTTATCCACGTTAAGGCCGGTGTTTATAGTGAGTACGTCGTCATTCCCGGCGATATGGCTAACGTTTTCATGTATGGGGATGGCCCCTCGAAAACCATCATTACAGGAAAGAGGAGCAATGTGACAGGCTACAGCACGTCTCAAACAGCCACCTTCAGTAAGTTGAATTATATTAATTATATGGAACCACTTAAAAAGTTTAGCAAAATGACCATGAGGGAAATTAAGGAAGGGGATTATAATTATTTGAATGTTTAATAAATGTGCAGCGGCCATAGGATACGGATTTATGGCGAAATCGATGACATTTAAAAACACGGCGGGCCCAGCAGAACACCAGGCCGTGGCTCTCCGAGTTCAATCCGACGAGTCGTCCTTCTATGATTGCTTGATGGACGGTTACCAGGACACGTTGTACGCACATACACATCTTCAGTTCTATAGGGATTGTGTCATCAAAGGGACCGTGGACTTCATATTTGGTGACTCTACAACGTTAATCCAAAACTCTAAGATCATCGTCAAGAAACCCTTGCCAGGGCAACAGAATACAGTGACTGCACAAGGGAGAACAGATCATAAAGAGCCAAGAGGTCTGGTGCTCCAAAATTGCCACATCATGCCCGACCGGGATTTTGTCCTTGCTAAGTTCCCAGCCCAAACATACTTGGGCCGCCCATGGAAGGAGTTTTCAACAACGGTGATCATGGAGTCCACCCTGGACGCCTTCATCAACTCTACAGGATGGCTGCCATGGAACACTTCCGACTTTGGATTAAACACTTGTTACTACGCTGAGTACGCCAATCGTGGGCTTGGTGCCAAAACTACTGGAAGGATCCGATGGAAAGGCTTCCATGTCCTTCACCATGAAAAAGAGGCTCGTAGGTGGATTGCAAGAAATCTCTTCTTCGCAGGATACAAATGGCTGATGGCCGCCGGTGTACCTTATTACCTCGACTTCTCACGTTGACACTTGTACATCCATGTTAATTTTTAATTAACCTTTTTACGTGGATTCGGGCAAGGTTTAAAGTGTATCTCGCGATACGGTGCGATACTAGACGATACACATCCATATTAGATATAACAGATACGAGAAATATCCAGACATTTTTCTCTCTGGATTGCACTAAAATGCAATGTCCAATACGATACAGTACTCGACACAAGACGACACGCCTCTTAAAATTGCCAGACCGATACGATACTCGATACCGATACTTAAAATCTTGGATTCATGAACCGTTCTAATCTGGTATTTTAAGCTGGATTTCCTGAGCTTATATACAAATGAAGAGAACAACGGCAAGCGACAGTTAAAAAGAGAGTCAAGCCACTGTATAATAATTTTCTCTTCTTTCTTGTCTCCAAGGGGATGAATATCGATTCACTGACGATCCTAATATCTTTTTTCTCACGGTTCCAACTGTGCATGATTTCGATCACGGTTTAAAGCGTCCCAGAATACAGTGCGATACTAGTTGTAGTTATGTATCCATATTAGAGATAACCAATAAGATACATATCGAGATGTTTCTCTATTGGATTGCACTAAAATGCATTGCCCAATACCATACAATAATCGATACAAGACGATATGTCTCTTAAAATCACCTGACTGGTGTGATGCTCGAATACTAAATTCTAAACAATGATTTTGATAACCATCTTGAATGCCGATTGAAATCATTGTTCTCAATAAGTTCCACCAATTTTTTTCTTTTTTTATCATCATTTTTAAGACCAAATAATGTATAAACCCCTGGGTTTGTAAATTACTATGTTCATACTCCCAAAACTAAATTTTCTTCAATGCATTTATCTCACACCCCACGCAGTTGGATCCAGTCATATCCGAATACCCGTGGGGGTGATACATTACAAGACCAAGGTTCACGGCCAAACCTATACTACCATACAACATAGCATAATTAATGGACAAGAACAAATTAAAGATTGTGATTCAAAGTTATAAAAATCAAGTTATCAAATATGATTACAGTCATCCATGAATTAAAAGTGTAAACATTAACCAAAGTTAATCAAATCCTAATCATCAGAGTTAAAGAGAGGAATAGTTAACTGTGGAAGTCTATTTTCTTGAGAGGTTTCAAAAGTTAAATAGTGCCCTCGCCTATTTGTTGGGTGAGAATGATAAAGCACAAAGATACAAGGGTGAGAAAGATAAAGCAATACTATAACGGCTGGACTCCGTAGGCACAATCTGTAGAGGCACACGACTCGCCATGTAGCTCCGTATCCTTTGCCTTGGGTCCCTTGTAGGACTCTGTTATTCCCAGATTGACACTGAGAGGGGGGTGAATCAGTGTCTTCAAAAATTCACCACAATGTGGCTGGGTCTACCAGATAGTGTACCACCACTCTGCAATCAAGGCACTCCAATATGTGCAACAAAGAAAAATAAACAAAAAACGCAATGCACCAGAGTTTACGTGGTTCGGCCAAATTGCCTACATCCACGGAATAATACCCTACCTAGGGTTTCGTATATTACTCAATGCACTCTTAGATATTTTGACTGCTACAACAGTCCAGGAACACCAATCCCTGCTATAGTCTAAATGCAATTCAGACAAGGGCACCAACCCCAACCCCCTAGACAAGCTCCAACTTGCTAGGTCACAATGTAAACCAATAATTCAAGTTCCCCAAATTACATTCATGAGCTAGATTCTTCATCATTAAACATAACCTAGAAAATAATAGACAATCACTTGTGAATACGGGTTACCTCAACTTGTGTAAGATGCATGGTAACAACACTTGTTTCTCTTGGGTTATGGGCCCACCATGCTTCTGCTGCACTTTTCAGACAGGCTAACAACAACCCTTTATCATTCTTGAAAGCAAATAACTACAATCATGTTCCCTTCTTTTCTTCTGTTGCTTCTTCTTCCTTCTCTTTCACTTTCTTTCTTGTTCAGCAAAACAAAAGACTTCCTTCAACAGCAACTTTTCTTCCCAAGCTTCAGATCTCTAAAGCCATCCAACATCTTCTGGTTCGACCTCCACGCTCTTCCCAAGCACCTCAAAACGTCCTTATCTTCTGCTGGAGTTTGCTCTCCTTTTATAGATTAATTTAACTCAGAGTTTGAATCAAACTCAGAGTTCTTATCTGACTTAAAAGGAGTGTTTTAACGTACAAATCGGACTAACTTCGAGATCTCCATTGAACAATCCCACCGTTGGATTTGAAGATCAAGAAGTCGTGAAGCTCTCCTCCAAAAATCGGCTCAATCGGACACTGTATGACCATCCGATGAAAGGGTTGATCAACGCTGGACAGAGACCCTCAAAAACGGGATTCTTGAGTTTTCTTTATTTGAATTGGATTCTTTCTCTCAAATCTAATTTCCATATCAAAGCCCACTTAAGTTGCCAACAATGACAACACCTTCATTTTAGGCCAATGGAACAATAGACTCATACGGCAGTGGACTCTAAAGGTAAATGGGGTCCTCATAACCTGCAGTGAGATTTAAAAATAACATAAACATAAAATGAATGAGTTCAACAGAACTCAGTAAGATCAACTTAACTGCATATCAAATATCCATTCACGATTCTCCATACAAAGTCATATAAATAATATTAAGATAAATAATAAAAAATATGCAATGATGCTTCTAACTCTAATCATGAAGTTTGTATGGTAGACACTCATTAAGCTATATACACCAGCCTCCTCTGGACGGTTTCAATCATGCTCGCTCAACAAGAGACGTCTATTGGGTTCTTTGTGATTGTTGGGTCAAGTCACATCAATCTGTGGTTGGAGATATAGGTCACCACTCTCTCACATAACCATTTGGCTTGAGAACTGGAGCGTGTCAAGGACAACTCTATGCCCAATGCATGGTCATACGGTTTCATACTACATATGGTCTGGAAATCATTCTTCAACGAGAGGCATATGTTGGTCTGATATCCTTATCCACCTAGAAACGGGATCCTCAATGAGAGTCATTTCTTGAATTCTATTTCTCAACCCTATGGTTATCCACATATATATAAGCGGACGCTCTCATCACTTCCCTGCGGAATTGCACATTGATCGTGTCGCTAACCAATCAAAAATAAAATCCTATACTAATCTAGCAAGTAGAAAGTACAGGGTCGAAGGTCTGGAAATCATTCTTCAACGAGAGGCATATGTTGGTCTGATATCCTTATCCACCTAGAAACGGGATCCTCAGTGAGAGTCATTTGTTGAATTCTATTTCTCAACCCTATGGTTATCCACATATATATAAGCGGACGCTCACATCACTTCCCTGCGGAATTGCACATTGATCGTGTCGCTAATCAATCAAAAATAAAATCCTATACTAATCTAGCAAGTAGAAAGTACAGGGTCGAACTATGGGGAACTAAAAGGCTAAGTCACTAAGATTGACTTCAACAAAACTAAATCTACTAATTAATGCAAAAACGTTAACTATGAATATGTGAAGATCTTTGGGATTTCGAATCCCCAATGCTTTTCCCTAACCGATATAACTCTATACTTCAAAGCAAATTAGGGATGATCTTCCTAGATATGCCCTATCTTCGCAAGACTATCGTCCTTCGCCGAAGCTTGGCACGCTTAATTTGCTGAGCTATAGAACATCTTTGGCCAAACTCAAACAAAATCAACTAGAAGATATAGAACAATCAAATTAATGAACTAAGCATGGTTCATCTACATCCCAAAGAAAAGGAACTAGCTACTCATTATCACAAAGTTCATAAGAAAAATAAAGATGAAACATAGAGAGAGAGAGAGAGAGAGAGAGAGAGAGAGAGAGAGAGAGAGAGAGAGAGAGAGAGAGAGAGAGAGATGTGGTCTTCTTCTTCAGCAATGAGAGAGATGAGAGCCGCATTTGCCGTCTTTTTCCTCTTCTCTGTGGTTGGCTTCTCTTTTATGTCTCCCGCACACAATGAATCCCCCCTCTTTACCCGTCGATTTGACCTTTATTCTTTCTGATTTTGGAAAACCTAAAAACTGGAAAGTTGTAGATATTTTTGATATTGTTCTATAGCATCTTCAATCACCGAAATCCAAGCTCATACGAGAGAGATATGCCCAAAACACTGAAGGTATGTCTGTTTACCCGATTTTCAGATTTATTACCAATTTTGTTTCTTGGACCTCCACTTGTTTCCAATTTGGCTAAGATCTAACTTTTCATGATTTCTTGAGCAGCAAGATTGAATGCTATGATTTAAAATCCACCAATATCTAATATATTTGCCAACTATACTTCATATTATCTCTAATATCCAAAATCACCTTATTCCTAAAAAATACACAAAAATACTCAATTTAGCTCTCTTCAATTAAATAAGTATGGGGAATTAAATCAAATAAATAATGGTAAATGCATGCTTATCACACATCACGCTAAAAATGACACGAGCCCAAACACTATTCATATGCAACCCTACCATCTCATGATGGCAATGGGCCTGCTTGATGCTTGCAGTACCCAACCTAGTATCCATGTACTTAGGTCTAAGTGTGTGTCTATATATATATATATATATATATATATATAAGTCACATACATACAAGAGGACAAAGTCCCTACAATCAAATCCACACATTCACATCATTCTCATATCATAATTCATGAAATTTGAAAGTGGAAACAAACATAGAATGATCTTACTTTATGTTCGCGCAAAGTCACATAGAATTTATAATAACATACAAGATATAACAAATAATGAAGATTCAAATAACATCATCAATCACCCTAGATATGGTTAAGTATTTTCCTCACCTTTCAAGCTAATATCAATCCTCCATGTTACAAACAAATCCTCAAAAGAGAGTGTAATTGACCAAACACGAGAAATTAAATTATCAACAATCGAGGATCAACCTAGGTCAAAGGGGGTAAAAACACGCACTCGAAATTGGGGCGGGGGGTTGAGCCACATAGGGCTGGTCGACTGCCCATTGTAGGGCTCAGGCCACTTTGGTGGATTTTGGCCCCAATTCAAAATCAACTTGAATGGGACTTTGGGATCTACAAATTGACAACATTAGGGTCTCCAAACTACCTTTTGAACATCCCAATTGGTTGCCAAACGAAAACCCCCAGTTTGGGCTCTCCGTGTTTGCCCGTGAGCGTCTTAAAGAGGTTCAAATCCATTTCAAATGAAAGGTATTGCACGAGCCAACTCTCACAAAAGTCGGGAAACATTAATGGGAGCACAAATAAGCATTCAATGCTGCCCAACAACTACAACCGCCACAACTATCCAAAGATCTCATACTAATGCTTCAAAAGAGAAGTTGCAAAAATGGGTTTTTGAGTCTCCTTACCTTATCGTGTGATTTCTTTTGTATCTCGCACTACAACACCACCAAAGGAGTAAAGAAGCTTCAAAATCCGAAGCTCTCCCTCGCTCCCACGTTCTCAGCCTCCCTCTAGCATAAACAATGTGTTTGTGAGGTTCGAAGAATATAAAATATGGTTTTTAACCCGAAATTATGAATATGCCCTTAAACTGAGCAAGGGTGATCGACCCAACCGATCAACCGCCTCCGACCAACCGGCCCTATATCTCCTTCACGTGAAGGCTGATTCCGACGGGATTCAGAGGGTAGATAGGTCCTTTCAAGATCTAATCAGTGGTATAATTTACCTCGAATTTTGAGTCTTATAAAATCAGTTTATGGGCATGTCAAAACCTCCTTTTTATGCCTTTTGGACTAACCTTCTCTTTCTCCTTGAAATCCATTAGAGTGACCGGGCCCTCATCATGGTCATCCATCTCCATAGGTTCAATTTCCAAACACCCGGGCTCAACTTGTATGGTCCAAAGTTGTCGCTTACTTACACTCCGGGTTACCAACTCGAACTACGTCTTCTCTTAATCCTATTGGTAATCCACATATAATGGACAAGAAGCTCTCATGTTTTCTCACGGTTGGTTACCAATCTTGATTGTAACAACCCCCATAATTCTAACCCGGAATCCGTATTGAAGGTCCGATAACCCAAAGGTCAAGTCGGATTAAGTTGTGGAGTGTCCAGATAGAAGTCCATGATCCATACCCTGAACCCATGGATCTAGGTTTTCTTGATGAAAAACCTGCCTTGCTGAGAAGTTGGATCTCTGGTAGAAGGCAAGTGGTGTTTGGAGATGTCTGGAATGAAGGTAAGACCTCCCCCATGTGTTGTTTAGGATTAGGTTGAAGTTGGGAGTCAACCCCTTGAGCAAAGCACCCAAGTGCAGCAATGTACTAGAGGGCCGTTGCTTAAGGTGGTTGATTGGGCCAATCAACCGCCCCAAGCGATTGCCATAGTCTGCTTGCTGGATTTTGCCCTAATTTACCCCCTGTCCTCTATAAATAGCAAATCCCGTGTTTTTAACTCATCATTATATTCGAGATTGCTGTTGTGGACGTTTAGGAGGCAAAAGTCACGTGTTGGAAGGTGAGGAAAGCTTGGATTGCGATCTGGATCTATTCCCCGAAGTCTGTTTGCTAATCTAGTTGAGGTAAGTGCATCCCCTTCACTTCTTTCAACTTTGGATTGGTGTTGGATCCATCTCCATCATGTTGGAGAACCCCTTTGCTTGCTAATTTAGAAAACCAATTTTTAGCTTTAGAAAGAGAAATTGGCAAGAAACTCATTTAGTTTATTTTGTTTGCTTCCGCTGAATTTGTTATTTCTTTTGAACATTGTTTCTTTCTTTGATTCTTTTATTGGTGTATTTGGACTCCTGTAATCCTTTTTTATTAATTATTGAACTTACTCTTGCTCTTAA
Source organism: Hakea prostrata (assembly GCF_041222555.1). Lineage (NCBI taxonomy): Eukaryota > Viridiplantae > Streptophyta > Magnoliopsida > Proteales > Proteaceae > Hakea > Hakea prostrata. Next base: position 41,934,803 of record NC_142603.1, read on the forward strand.
TTATCTATACTTGCATTTATTATAATTGATGGGTAAGACCGTGGATCCTGTGACGGATCACACCCACGAGTTGTCGAGCGGGTAACCGAGACCAGCAAGTGGGGTGTGACATTGAGTGTCCATGAGCCCAAGTATTATATGCAACCCTACCAATGAGGCCCCCACAATGTGGTTGTGTCCTCTCACGAGTTGGTTACCGGTGTTGAGCGCCCATAAATCTCCATTGCTACCACGGGTCACTTTGTCTCAATTCCCCTTCCGATAGGGTCAGATATGACAGGGGTTTCCCTTGCCAAACACTTCTAGACCAATCCTAGGTATGTCAACCAGTAGTCAGGGAAAGCGCTAAGTCGCACCACAGGAAAGCGTCCCATACCATCTCCACTAGTGTCCAATGACAGAAATGCCAAAATGGCATTCCCCATTCCACAACCACATACTAGGCAATCACATCACATCATAGTTCCATAGATAACATATTCAAGTCCAATTCACAATTCATATAATTCATAATCAATTCTAGTATGTAAATCACAACACGAATAGCCTATTGTAATTACAAAAGCAATACAATATAAAGAAAGTGAAACTACAGTAGTTAACTCATGCATTCAAGTAATACATCAAGGGATGTAAATGTGCATATTGTGAGTGGACATAGTCATCTTGTATTCAACTTCTAAATCTTCAAGTAAGAGATCACTGAACAAGTCCAAAATCACCTAAACAACCTTAGACAAACATGTATATAATATAAGGAACAAACTCCAAAGATAAGAGACAAAACGGAGACAAACAGAGCAAAGTTGCTGTCAGCAAATAGTGTACGGACAGTAACTCCCAACTTTCGTCGGAAACTCGCTGAAACACATTAGAACACTCTGAAAAGAGTTCTAACGACCTGTTATCCTTGGAAGACTTTCCTGGCATATTGCTTATACAGAGCAATTATAGACTCTATCACGAGCTTTTCTAACCTTTGAATTAAGTTGTTATTATGTCCGATAAGGTAATAAAAGGTTTCCTATATCTGGTCTTTGGGTTGTTCTTTGAATCAAGGGCCATCAACTATGGAAACAAGATTGAAGAAGTATCAGTCTTTTCTTAATAGATATCTAAATTGTCAAGAGGTGCTTTTTGGAAGGTTAGTTTGAACGGCTAACAAATAAACCTTATAGGAAAGAACATATTTGTCAATGCAGGGTTGGTAGAGTGGTATTGCGTACTTCTCAGTGGAGAGGTAATGGGTTCGACCCTTGCAGACAACAAAACTCCCCCCTGAGGATGTAATCAAGGTGTGCGTAAGCTGGCTCAGATGAACCTCAGATGCCGACCAAAAAAGAACATATTTGAGCATATATTTTGGAGACAACTTTAAGTGGTGTATGTTACCCTCCATATAAAACATAGAAAGAAAAAAATCTACTGTACACATTTCTCTACCGCACACAACAGTGCACTCTCATATGGCGACACGTGGAATATGCTAAACGGAGGGTTCAGATTAAAAGGATGAATTTTTTTTGGCTAAAAGGATCATTATATTAAGCGAAGAAGAAATATTAAAAATACATCAATTAATACCTTATGAGGAACCAACCTCCCTTACGCAACAAACTGTTCGCCCCCAATACACCCTTCCTCATTGGTTCCTACTCAAATTATAAAACCACTAACTCATAAAACAAAATCTAGGACGTCTAGAGGCACCCACATCAAGTTCATTAAGGATTGAAGCTGACCAAGGAATGTTAATATCAGAAGTTCCTATCCTAGCTGCCGAATTTGCCAAAACAATCTGCCATTATATTAGTTTCACGATAGCAATGTGAAATCTTCCTATCTATAGTCAACAAATATTCTTGTAACTCTCTCCACATATGAAAGATATACCAAGGTATTTTATTCTGCTGTATTAAAGTCACCATAGCTTTTGAATCACTTTCTACCCAAAGCTTTGTAATTTGTAAATGCCTTGCCCAACGTAATCCATGAATGAGCGTTTCCAATTCAGCCTCAAAGTTGGTTTTAACATCTAAAAAAAATATAGAAATTGAAAACCACCGCAGAAACTTCATTTCGAAATACTCCACCGCCAGACCTTCCTGGATTGCCCAAACAAGACCATCACTATTTAGTTTTACCCATCCTGCAGTAGGAGGACACCAAAAAATTTCTTGTGGAGAAGCAACACTAAAGATAGAGAAGTGAAGACCCAGTCTTCTTGTAGTCGAAAGAATGGTAGGAGTTACTTTTCTCCCATCCATTTTAAAGCCAAACTATACAAAGTCTGAAAAAACTAAACTCACCACCTCATCAGTCCTGAAATTTAAATTTTCAAACGGGATTTGATTGCAGACCATCCAAAGAAAGTATAAAAGCAAACAACATCCATTAATCCAAGCAGTCCGTAAAGGAGACTGTGAAGCCTAGTGTTTCCAAGCCTTGAACGACTCTACAATCAAATCTTTTACTGTCCAGCTATAACCAAACTTTGCTACAAAAGCTTCTCCACATGCACGTGAAAATGAGCAATGAAGAAAGAGATATCCTATGTCCTCTAAAGCTTTACCACGGAGATTATAACGAAAGGCCAACATAATCCTTTTCCGAGACAATAAGGCATCAACAGGTAACCTATCATGAAAAAGTCTCCAACAGAAAATTTGTTGTCTAGGATGCAAAGAAGTCTTCCAAATACTTTTTGCCCATTCCAGTTGTTCTCCTTTTCTACAATAGAGCTCCCATGCCGATCGAAGACTAAACTCTCCCCCCACCGAACCTTGCCAATGAAAAACATCAACAAAACCAGCACAAGGAACAGGATATAACATAGTAAGAGAGATTACCTCTTGAAATTTGGCATTGTCTACTGACAGAAATCTCCACTCCCCTTGCTGTAAACAATCTACAACAGTCAATTTCAAATGACCCTCTAGATCCAAAGGAATATCAACATAGTCTGCAATGTTAAAATTCCCCAACCATTTGTCAAACCAGAAATTTATATTCTGACCATCTCCAATTGACCACCATTCATGAGCTTGAACAAAACCCCAAACCTTCCTCAATCCCAACATCAAAGATGACTGCTGCCCATAAATCTTTAAATTTCCCCTTTTGTCCACCATCTTCCCCTTTAAAAAGTGAGCAAGACCAGAGTGTTTGTGTTTAATTATCCAAGCCAACTTGCATAAGGATTCAAAATTGACAACTCTTAATCTCCGAATACACAAACCACCCTCACTTTTTGAAGTACATAGTTTTGCCCAAGACATTGTTGATCGTGTCGCTAACCACTCAAAAATAAAATCCTATACTAATCTAGCAAGTAGAAAGTACGGGGTCGAACTATGGGGAACTAAAAGGCTAAGTCACTAAGATTGAATTCAACAAAACTAAATTTAAACTAAATCTACTAATTAATGCAAAATCGTTAACTATGAATACATGAAGATCTTTGGGATTTCGAATCCCCAATGCTTTTCCCTAACCGATATAACTTTACACTTCAAAGCAAATTAGGGATGGTCTTCCTAGATATGCCCTATCTTTGCAAGACTATCGTCCTTCCCCGAAGCTTGGCACGCTTAGTTCGCTGAGCTCTAAAACATCTTTGGCCAAACTCAAACACAATCAATTAGAAGATATAGAACAATCAAATTAATGAAATATGCATGTTTCATCTACATCCCAAAGAAAAGGAACTAGCTACTCATTATCACAAAGTTCATAAGAAAAATAAAGATGAAACATAGGGGGAGAGAGAGATGTGGTCTTCTTCTTCAGCAATGAGAGATGAGAGCCGCATTTGCCGTCTTCTCCTCTTCTCTGTGGTTGGCTTCTCTTATATGTCTCCCGCACACAATGAATCCCCTCTCTTTACCCGTAGATTTGACCTTTATTCGTTTGGGTTTTGGAAAAACTCAAAACTATAAAGTTATAGATATTTTCGATATCGTTCCATAGTATCTTGAATCACCAAAATCCAAGCTCATACGAGAGAGATATGCCCAAAATACTAAAGGTAGGTCTGTTTACCCGATTTTCAGATTTATTACCAATTTTGTTCCTTAGACCTCCACCTATTTCCAATTTGGCTAAGATCTCAACTTTTCATGATTTCTTGGGCAGCAAGATTGAATGCCATGATTTAAAATCCACCAATATCTAATATATTTGCCAACTTTACTCCATATCATCTTTAATAACCAAAATCACCTTATTCCTGAAAAATACACAAAAATACTCAATTAGCTCATTTTAATTAAATAAGTATCAGGAATTAAGTCAAATAAATAATGGTAAATGCATGTTTATCAAATACCCCCACACTTGAGTGTTTGCTAGTCCTCGAGCAAAACGAAACAATAACTGTAATACGGAAAATAAAGAAGAAAAAAACCTAACTCAATTTCGTAGGAATCACGGTTGCACTTAGCATGTGCAACAAGCCTTTAAACCCCTAGGTTACCCTACTGGACGAGTTGTGTCTTGTGAGTGTTGCAGAGAATATACACACAAAATTCTTAAGTGCTCTTCTAATTATTCTAGCAATAGTAAGAGTAAAATGATAGATTCCAAGACAAAGACACTCCATTAACGATTGAAGGGAATGTAGGCACCCCCACACTTAAGCTCTTTATACCCTCTTTTGAGTCTAGCTCTAGGCAAACAAATCGAGAAGTCTCCTCTTATCTTCAGTCTACCAGTTCACCCTTAGATAAGACTAAACTAGGTACCAAATAATACCAAGAACTCAAGATCTAAGCAATATTGACCTTCTTAGACATTTCACCTTTATAAGCACATTACTTCACTTCTTTCTTTAATGCTCATAGTTCTAGTCCATGCAATGTCTTGCTTCTTAAGCTTTCTAGATGGCCTATGTAACTAGTGTTGGGTCAGCCGCTCTCAAACCATATGGCCTTAAGGGACTAGGTGTAGAATACCCCTCGAACTTACTTACTCAAGCCAACTAGGCTATAGGCCAAGACTGGACCAAAGACACCCCAACTGTTTGACGCGAGGCACGATGTTGGTGACACCGAGACCCGGTTACCAAGAAGGAGGTCTAACCTTTAAACTTCAAGATATTTTTTTTCACATTATACTTCAATTCACTTCACATTTAAATAGTCTAAAATCGGTCTCAACTTGTCACCATAAGCACAAGGCAATACAAGATAACTAGATGGTCAAACCTTTTGGACTACCTAGAGTTCCAATTTTTCGATTCAACCTCAGTCTCAAAATTTTAAACCCATTACTATTCTCTCAAGAGGATGTTCATTACATCATATGGGATTTCTAAAACACTTAAACTCTCATTTTGTATCCAAGCAAGGAATTAAAACATTTATCTTACCAAAGCCAGAAAAAAATTGGGCACTTTTTATCTTTGTGACAATGCTCTACCAACTATCAACAAATCTTACTCGAGTTGACACCCCCCCCCACACACACACACTTAAATTATGCAATGACCTCAGTGCATGCAAGATATATAAAATAAAAAAACATGATAGAAGCAAATAGAGGAAAGAGTGTACCCGCTGTTTGAAATCATGATAGAGCACGCAACAATAAAACCTAACAACAAACAAAGAAAAGAGAAGAAAAAGAACAAGAAATATCATCTAAACAAATGGGTTGCCTCCCATAAAGCGCTAAGTTTAGAGTCTTCAGCCAGACTCAGTGAGATGCAGCCAATGGAGGAGGAGGCTCAAATCTAAATGTGAATGGTGACTGCTCCAAAGAAGTGGAAGAGTCCAATAATGTGTTGACTTTCTCAATATTTAGGGTAGATTCTCCAAATGGCAAGTAATACTGCAGGGGATCATCAATAAACATGTTTGTAGTAGAATCAGCCACTACCTCATCAATAAAGTTAATCACAAAGCACTCTTCATCCCTATTTGAGCTTAAGGATGCATTGAAGATGTTGACTCTAAGTTTCTTATTGCCAAATTATATGTCCATAATACCCGATCTACAATCGATGCAAGCATTCGCAGTGGCTAAAAAAGGGCCGTCCAAGAATGATTGGTGGTAACTTATTGGTAGTTGTATTGTCCATATCTAGGATAAAAAAATCAACAGGAAAATATAGATCCTCAACCTTTACCAAACGTTTTCAAGTAGCCCATAGGGTCGTTTGATTGAGCGGTCTGCCAATTGTAGAATCACATCAATGGATTTCAAATCTCCTAGACCAAACCTATCATAAACTGAACCGGGTAAAATATTCACACTAGCTCCCAAATCAAGCAATGCTTTACTTATGAATAAATCTCCAATGACACATGAAATTAAATGTGTACCTAGATCTTTAAGTTTAACGGGCAATTGGTTGGAAATTACCAAGCTAACTTATTTAGTTAGGTGCACAATTTTAGGTGTTTGAGTCTTCAACTTACGCTTTTGGGTGCACAGATCTTTTAGAAACTTAGCATAAGCTAGGACTTGCTTGATAGCATCTAATAGTGGGAGATTGATACGAACTTGTTGGAATAAATCAATCATCTCTTGCATCTTAGCATTCTTTCTAGAATCTGGAATTGACGACTCAAGAGCTTCAGGGAAGTAGGCTTTGGGAGTGTAAGATTTAGGAGTAGGACCCTCTACAATCAGAATGTGCAACCCCTTACGAGGAAATTGATCAGGAATACTCACAGGTGGTGTTTCTTTACTAAGCTTGTGTGCATCATCGCCAATCTCATGGGTCAAATCAACCTCCTCTCGACTCTCAAGATCAATGGGCAATGGCTTGGGAGTAGGCAAAGGTGCATAATATTCCTTCCCACTACGTGTCACAATAGAGACTGCTTGGACTTGTTCTTTCCTAGACCCAATTTGATGATTAGGGTTACCTATTGATTGACTAGGTAACTGACCAACCTCCCTCCTACTGATGGCATCAGCTAGTTGACCAAGTTGAGTTTCCAAATTGTTAATAGACTGAGAATGGGAATGCAACAATTGAGTGTTTTGCTCTAATCCACTAAGTGCTTTTAGTACCTTATTCTCAAATGATGAATTATGTGAGGATTGTGGAGATGATGGTTGCTCATTCCTATAGGCATTTTGGTGCATATTAAATGGAGGTGGCCTACAAGGTATTTGATTAGAGGGATTGGGCATTGAGTTTTGCCATGAAAAATTGGGGTAGTTTCGACATCCTGGGTTGTAGGTATTGGAATATGGATCATTATCCAATTTAAAAAATCCTTGGGCCAAATGTGCATGCTCCTTAACAAACTCAGGGTATTGTGTAGCCAAATTGCACTCACTGACATGATGGGATATGCTAGAACATAAAACACATGCTTCAATCTGATTAGGTGGAGAGAAACTTGTAGGAAGTGGAGATGGGGTTTGTTGTCCTAATGACAAGAGATAATCCAATTTCTTAGATAGCAAGTCAACCTTAGCACTCATCTCAATGGTAGGATTGATCTCATAGAGACCGCGCCTCTTTGGTTGCCCAATGGATGGAATCTCAGTCTTAACTGCTGAAGCATGGTGTTGGGAGTTTTCATTAAGGGTCTCAAAAAGTTCACATGCTTCATTCTCATTCTTGTGCATGAAAGTCCCACCACAAGAAGAATCAACCATTTGCCTATGTCGGTCCCTAAGGCCATCATAAAAGCATTGAACCAATTGCCATTTAGGAATAGCATGGTGGGGGCACTTTCTAAGTAATTCTTTTAGTCTTTCCCAAGCCTCATGAAATTGTTCTCCTTCTTGTTGGGAGAAACTCGTTATCGTTCTCCTAATGCTATTAGTATGGCCAATGGGGAAAAACTTTTTGAGGAACTCCTGTTGCATTTCTGCCCAAGTAGAAATTTTAACATTGTCCAGAAAATGAAGCCAATGCTTAGCTTTATCTTTAAGGGAGAATGGGAAAAGAAGTAACCTTAAAGCATCAACTGAGAAGTTTTGAATTTTAACCGTGGAGGACACCTCTAAAAACTCATCTAAGTGCTTATAAGGCTCTTCATTGGCAAATCCATAAAAAGATGGTAGCATTTGAATCACACTAGATTTGACCTCATATTGAGACGCCTCTATGTCAGGCAACTTAATACAAGAAACCGGAGTATATATCGTAGGAATGAAATGCTCACTCAAGGGCCTCATTGGAGGATCATAGTCTGCCATGGTTCTTTGCCTTCTAAGGTTAGCCAAAGTCTCTTCTAACTCTAAGTCAAGTGGAGTCAACTCAAGGTTTAGGGAGCGACGACCATGCATACACACAAAAGAATCAAAAACAAAAAGAAGCTAAATAAGTAAAATTAAAAGAAAATAACTATAGCAAAAGGGAGAGTTTAGGACGTACCTGAAGCGCAATCCACGTGATCTCTCGAACAAAAGTTACACGTGGGATCTGAGAGATGGAGATTTTTAAAAATTAACCTAAACAACCATATCTAATGTAAATATTACAATTGAAAAGTCCTAAATACAATTATATCTAAGAAAGAAAAGGTAAAAACCTAAACTAATTATCGAAGCGCTACTCTTGCAGTTACCTACAAAACAAAAGAAAAAGAGATTAGTTAAATAAGCAAAGAAAAATTAAAAATTAAAAACACTAAAATTACTCTAAAAATTATGCCTAATTGATAAAAATCAATCCTAGCAACCGTGCTTTGGTTCCCCAGCAACGGTGCCAAAATTTGATCGTGTCGCTAACCAATCAAAAATAAAATCCTATACTAATCTAGCAAGTAGAAAGTACGGGGTCGAACTATGGGTAACTAAAAGGCTAAGTCACTAAGATTGAATTCAACAAAACTAAATTTAAACTAAATCTACAAATTGATGCAAAAACGTTAACTATGAATACGTGAAAATCTTTGGGATTTCGAATCCCCAATGCTTTTCCCTAACCGATATAACTCTACACTTCAAAACAAATTAGGGATGGTCTTCCTAGATATGCTCTATCTTCACAAGACTATCGTCCTTCGCCAAAGCTTGGCACGCTTAGTTCGCTGAGCTATAAAACATCTTTGGCCAAACTCAAACACAATCAACTAAAAGATATAGAACAATCAAATTATTGAAATAAGCATGGTTCATCTACATCCCAAAGAAAAGGAACTAGCTACTCATTATCACAAAGTTCATAAGAAAAATAAAGATGAAACATAGGGGGGGAGAGAGATGTGGTCTTCTTCTTCAGCAATGAGAGATGAGAGCTGCATTCGCCGTCTTCTCCTCTTCTCTGTGGTTGGCTTCTCTTTTATGTCTCCCGCACACAATGAATCCCCTCTCTTTACCCGTAGATTTGACCTTTATTCGTTCGGATTTTGGAAAAACTCAATACTATAAATTTGTAGATATTTTCGATATCGTTCCATGGTATCTTGAATCACCAAAATCCAAGCTCATACGAAAGAGATATGCCCAAAATATTGAAGGTAGGTATGTTTATTCAATTTTCAGATTTATTACCAATTTTGTTCCTTAGACCTCCACCTATATCCACTTTGGCTAAGATCTCACTTTTCATGATTTCTTGGGCAGAAAGACTGAATGTCATGATTTAAAATCCACCAATATCTAATATATTTGCCAACTTTACTCCATATTATCTCTAATAACCAAAATCACCTTATTCATGAAAAATACTTAACTAGCTCTCTTTAATTAAATTAGTATGGGGAATTAAGTCAAATAAATAATGGTAAATGCATGCTTATCAACTATAACCTTCTTCACAGCCTCTATACTCCTTGTCCAAATGAAGTTACGCATCCAAGCCTTTGCTTGAGAAATAATAGAGCTAGGCCACCAGTACACTGAAAAATTATGAATCAGCATGCTAGAAATAACTGAACGTACCAGCTCTACTCTACCTGCCATAGGTATCAGCTTTCCACACTACCCTTGTAGCCAATTCTTAATCTTGTCTAAAATTGGCTGCAATCTGATACGAGTAACTCTTCCTTTAAAAATATCTACCCCCAGATATCAAGTAGGAAAGAGTGCAATTGGGATATTTCATATGTCCACAATTTTCTGTTTCCGACTAGGAGGCACATGTCCAAGAAAAAGCTTACTCTTCTCCAAACTCATATGTTGACCCGAAAATTTTTGATACTTCGGTAAGAAAGTTTTCAAAGCTTTAACATAACATAAAGAAACATTTGAAAAAATAAAAATATCATCAACATACATCAGTATGGAAGAAACTTCTAAAAAAATGATTTAAATAATAAAAAAATACCCAATTTTGAGACCTGTTTAGCTGATACCCCCCATTTCTACAAACCCACTTCAAATCTTCTTCAACCCACAAATTCCCTCTCACTCTCTTTCCTCCATCCTTTCTCTTTGAACATATATGGCGTCCTTCTTCACATATGTTTCCTCAAACCACAGAGAAGATGAAGAAAACAAAGAGGGAAGAGGAAGAATCTAGATTTATGCAAGTGGAGATTTATTCTCAAAAATCGTTTAGAAGTTGATCGCTTCTCATAAATTTATGCAAGTTGGATCTCTTTCTCACCCCCTTTCCTCCATTTTTTAAAGTTGAGGTTTCTTCTCAAAAAATGGTTTTGACGTTGGATCTCTTCTCAGAAATTTCTGCAAGTTGAGATTTCTCTTCCACCACTGCCTTTATTCCCATTTCCGCTTCCATTGTTGGGAGGAAAAAAAAGAGGTTCAACAATTATTATATACTTGATAAACAGTGATTTAATGTTTCTCAGTGACAAATTATACTAAGGGTCCAATGAAAATCTAATTTTGGGGTGTCTATGCTTTTCAAACATAAAGTGGGGTATTAGTGCTTTAAGGCCTCTATTCTTTAGTGCCAGTGCAAAAATTTATGTTATCTAGTTTATTTAACATACAAAAGAGAAGGAAAAAGAGAAAATAACAAAATATTCCAAGATAAAGTAGAAATATTTAGATAAAGAATAATGAAACTATGCATAACTTTAGTTATTTTTTTCAATGGAAAAAACATTATTTAGTAGATCCAGGATAAAGAAATTAAAAACTAATGAGTTGTATTAGGTAGTAATTTTGAAAATAAAAAATTGAATATCTATTTAAACATCAACATAATATAATCAAAAGTCGAATCAAAAGACACTTCCTTTCTTGCCTTACTTATATGGTCACACCTGCATTTGCACGTGTTATTTTTACTAGTATTATATATAAAAATATATAGAGTCTAGAGCCAGCGCCCGCGGAGGCACCCTCCATGCTTCCCGACCACGTGTGCAATGCTGGCATGCACACCCCGTGCACAAATGAGGTTACTCTGCTGCCCATCCAAGCCTTTGGGCTGACCCATGGTGCACATGTGTGTGCCAACTGCTGCACATGTCATGCCATACCCGCACAATGGGGGAGCAGAGACGGCCAACCAAGACATGGGTTTGCTGCGTGCGTGGGCAGCTTGTGCACGCTTGGAAGAGCCTTGACACATGAAAAAATCCCCCGACGTCCCTTTTGTCCCATCGAGAGGCATCAACGGTGCGGCGACTTGGGCCGTGGTGCGCGCGGCGGCCCAGCCTTGTGCACCATAGCTCGTCCGGCTGCCTAGCCATGCACACCACGGTGCGCTCAACGGCCCAGCAATGCACACCACGGTGCGCGCAACGGCCCAGCCATGCGTGCCACGGGGCGCACGGCTGCCCAGCGTTGTGCACCACAGTGCGTGCGGCTGGGCAGCCATGTGCACCAACGTGCATGCACCGGGCCAGCCGTGCGCGCCCTGGAGCGTTTGGCTGCCAAGTCCCATGCATGTAATGTTGGCTCGATTGCATGTCCCTTATCATGGTTGGGTGGCGATGTGGGCGCGCTCACATCGCAGTGCGCATGGTCGCAGGCGCGCCTGCATCGCCATGCGCATGGGTTGCATGGGCGCCCGCGTCGCGGTGCACACGCCGACGAGCAAGCTTGTCACGTGCTGCATGTATGCGGGCGCCTCTGCAAACACACACACCTAACGAAATGCAATATTTTCTCTGCTCCCCCACCAGACCCCCCGAAGCACCACACGCAAAAAACTTCTGTTTTCTAAAAGGCATATGCATCGCCATGCGGCCTGCACCTGTTTGTTGATCGTGCCTCTGACGAGTAATGGTCTAGGCGGGGGCTGAACCGGTCGTGTTCTTGGCCCCCTACCGCAGGCGGCGCCCCTAGTGGGAACTCCTCGGGGACGACAACTTATGGGTGCTTGGCCATGTCCCGTCGCATGTTTTCCCCCCAAAACTCGGTTTTCATGAACATGTTTTCTTCTAAACCCCCCCCCCGTTGTTTGCTCGTACTGTGAAATCGAAGAGGAACTTCCATGCCAAGCGGGGCGTATAGGGTTCGACACTTTACCAATCCCTCCCAATGGGGGGGTAGTGTGGTTGTTGTTTCTGTACGTGTACGTGATGCGTGTGAGTGGTTGTCGGCTATCGTGTGATGGTGGGCTCTTTTCTTGTGCATCGAACCACCGTCCGCATATGCCATTGCGGTTAATGACACGGGCGATTGACAATAAGACATGCAAGGCAAATCAGCTGCTGAATTAGCAGTTAACCCTGAGAAAATAAACCTCTAGAGCTTTTCAGCAGGCTTTCTACCATATTTTCAGATTTATTACCAATTTTCAATCAATTTTGTTTTTGTCATTGTATTCTAAAGAAAGAAGTCATTAAATGAATGGATTTAAGAAATAAACTGAAATTAAGAACATTGGTAAGAATGATGTGAATGAATGGATTCAAAAATCAAGCCCCATATACTTAAAATATCCACCCCCATAAAATGGAGTTAGACATATTCAAGAACTTTACTAAGAAAATATAGTTTATCATTAGAAAATAAAAATACAGGAATGTCAAATATTCTGACCTGTAATATAATTTTGGAGGAAAGAAGAACAATAAATGAGAGGGGCACTCAGGAAACCACCTGATTAACAATCTAGAATCTAGTAGATGTGCTTCTGAATCAAAGAACAACACATATAGTAGATGTACCTCTAAATCATAGAAAAATATTCTAGAATTGCACAACACTAGTAGTTTGAAATCCAAAACCCAAATTAGGCCAAAAGTTCTTTGATTAATCAAATCATATGGATGGTATAAGGCATCACATATTTATGACACTGGATCCTATGTGAAATAAAACAGATGTCTAAACTGTCCTAAACTTCCAAATTTATTGGCTACTATTGAAGAGTCATTAACTAACCCAAACACTTGAGTATACATTCAAACATATGGCCATCAATCTAGTCTAGTAATAATTCATCTTACCATGACTGAGACTTCAACGAATCACTGATAATATTCCATTCTCACAGATAAAAGTTATGCTAACCTGTCCAAGCCAAAATAAAAACATTAAAATTTAGAAAACTCTCTGTGGAATAATACCAATTAAAAATACAAAACATCGAATCGTTTCTCATGGATACGTACTCTGTCAATCAGATTTTAGAAGGGCCTTCGAGAGTTAGACAGATGCAAGAACTTTACTAAGAAACTGTAGTTTATCATTAGAAAATAAAAAAAAAAGGAGTGTAAAATATTCCTGAACTATAATATAATTTTGGAGGAAAGAAGAACAATAAATGAGACGTGCACTCATGAAACATAAAAACAAAAGAATGAATGATTTGACAAATATTTTCCTATAAAACAGAGGAATGAAATGCATTAGAAGTTTTTAACTAACCCAAACACTTGAGTAAACATTCAAACATATGGGTATCATAATAATTCATCTTACCCCGACTAAGACTTTAACAATTCAACGATAATATTCCATTCTCATATATAGAAGTTATGCTAACTTGTCCAAGCCAAAATAAAAACATTAAAATTCAAAAATTCTTTGTGGAGCATAAGGACTGATAAGGAAAGGACTAATTTCTTGAAAAAGAGGTTCCACGGAAAAGGAAAATACAAAATTAATTATTTCATTAGTGCCAATATATTATGCAAAAGGACTGATTTCTGGTGTTGCTTGGTGGGCTTCTTTGAAGTCACATGCTGGATGACACTCGGCTTTAATAGGATCCAACCACTTAAAAAATGGGAACAACTATCAATGTAGTTAGAAATAATAAGAAAGTTCCTCCAAAAGTTCACAAGAAGCATCCAAAGGAATTTCTTTAAAAAAAAATGTCCTAACAATAATGGGTAAGAAAGCAAATGGTAAAATGATAAGAAGCGATATGCAGCCACACCTCATCCCTATTAAAGTTTTCACCACTATGAGGATCAAAGAGAACATCACCAGTTGCAAGCTCAAAACATATGCAAGAAAATGACCAAAGATCTGCTGAAGTAGAATATTTCGAAGCAAGGGAACCTCGGGGCATCTATACTGCCTTGTTTGAATATCACTTGTAAAATTGCTTATGATATTAATATAATAGCTACATAATTCCATAGAACAACTAGGGAATGGGCTACGGAATTTCATAGATTGCAGATTAATCCATATTATTCTGCTTATTGATAATAGGAAAGCTCAGATTTGAGGCTATTCTGCATCAAAAAGCTGCTACAATGAGAAAATGGGATTATAATAAGACTAACACGTGTCACATAGAGGTAGTGTGATGTAAATCATGTGATGTAAGTCTATATATACCCTTGATGTATCTTGTCATTTCATTCAATTCAATTTCATTTTTCATACTCTATTATGGTATCAGGCTTTCCAGCGTTTTGACTTCTCCATTTACGAAGTTCTTTTTGTTTCTTGAACTTTCTTTCATTTGTTTTGTTCGAAGTTAGGGTTTCGCTCTCTGCTTTCCCTGCTTTAATGGCGTCTCTATTTACCCTGTTTCTTCTCCTTATACTTATCCAAGCAACCTGAATGTGACAAACTTTGTCACTCTTCGATTAACTTCTGATAATTACTTGTTGTGGCACACTCAGATCTTATCCCTCCTAGAAAGTCAAGATCTAGACGGCTTTATTACAAGAGAATGTTTAGCACCTGAGGTGGTCATCTAGAATTTTGCAGGTGAAGATGTGCCAAATCCGAGTTATCATTCATGGCTGAAGACCGATCATCTTGTTAGAGCGTGGATTATTGGAACTCTTTTTGAAAGCTATTGTAGCTCAGTCATCATTCGATCTATGGAAATTGCTATCTAATGCTTTTTCCCAATCTTCTGAGGCTCAAGAATTTGAGTTGTTATCTCGATTACACTTTCTCAAGAAGAAAGGGTATGTATCTCTAAATGAATTTCTCATTCAATTTAAGACCCTTTGTGATCAATTAGCTACAATTGGAAAATCAGTTGAAGATCAACAAAAGGTGTTCCTTCTTTTGACAAATTTAGGTCCGGCGTATGAGGCATTTGCAACCACCATGCTCAAGCCGCCGGTACCTACATACGCTGCTTTAATCTCGCTTCTTCAGAGTCATGATTTGCGAAGCCGAGAAAATTTTAGTCAGTCTCCGACTCCGAATCCGGCTTTTCTTGCTTCGCAAAACAAATAAAGGAGGACGATCTTTTTAGGGTTGTGGTTGTCCGTTACTTCACAAAACCGAGGGTTTGCTCCTACTACGAAGTCTGTCAGCAAGAATAGTTCGAAAATTTCTTCTAGAAAAGAAAATTAGGAAAGCCTCTTGAATTCTACAAAATCTATTATTCGTTTTCAAATTTGTAAGAAACTTGGCCATGGTGCTCTCAAGTGTTGGGGTCGATTTGATCACTCCTATCAATCTGACGATGTTCCTCAGGCTTTAGCAGCAATTCGATTCAATTCATCTCAAGATCGGGGTGGTTTCCTGACTCTAGAGCTACTGACCATGTTACAAATAGTCCGGGTAAGCTTTCTTCTGTTATGTCTCTTCAAGATTCTTGTTCACTCATGGTAGGTAGTGGTGAAAGGTTGCCGATTACACATGTGGTAATGGTTCTTTAAATCTTGGTAGTACGAATTTGCCTCTTAAAGATGTTTTGGTTGTACCTGACATTAAAAAGAACTTGATCTCTGTCTCTAAACTAACCAGAGATCTTGGTTGTTCGATTGAATTTACTGATTGTGGTTTCTTATTAAGGAGATCAAAACTCAGAAGATTCTGGCATCGGGGAGTAAGAAAGGAGGGTTGTATGTTTTTGGTGATGATGATTCTGCTACTGTTGGTCATGCTTTTGTTGTTGATTCTATTAATTCTGCTTCTGTTTTTCTTCGGTATGGCATTCTTTTCATCTAGGTTTGTGATTGCCTCTGAAGATGTATGGCATCAAAGGTTGGGGCATCCATATTCTAGGATTACTACTTTTTTGAAGACTCATGGATTGATAAAAGTGAATTGTAATAAGAGGACTGTTTGTAATAGTTTTAGTTTAGTAATAGCTCTCATTTACCTTATGTTAGTTCTTTTACTAGAACATTGGCACTGTTGGACAAGATACACTGTGATCTATGGGGAAAGGCTCCAGTAACTAGTGTGCAACATTACAGATATTATGTTCTATTTGTTGACGATTACTCCAGATTCGCTTGGCTTTATCCGTTGCATAAGAAATCTGAATTTTTTAGTGTCTTCTTGAAATTTCAAGCTTTGGTTGAGAGGCGGTTTTCTTCTAAAATAAAAGTTTTTCAAAGTGGAGGAGGAGAGTTTTCTCTCAAAGCTTTCCAGGATCATCTTGCTGTCCAGGGTATCATTCATTGTGTTTCTTGCCCTAAAACTCCAGCTCATAACAGTATTGTTGAGAGGAAGCATAGACATGTGGTTGAGTTGGGTTTAGCTTTATTGTTTCATGCTTCTGTTCCCTTGAAATACTGGGTAGAAGCTTTCTTTACTTCAGTTTTTCTCATCAATTGACTACCTTCAAAAGTGTTAAAAATGGATAATCCCTTGCATGTCCTTTTTGGCCAACAGCCACATTATTCTTCTTTTAGAGTTTTTGCTCAGCATGTTTTCCCTGTCTTTGGGTTTATGCTTCTCATAAGTTTGATCTTTGGTCTTTGGCTTTTGTTTTTATGGGGTATAGTGACCGTCATAAGGGTTATCGTTGTCTTTATGTTTTCACTGGCCGAGTTTATATTTCTTGTGATGTAATCTTTGATGAGAGTGTGTTTTCTTTTTGTACTTCTCAAGTTATTGCCTTTTCTGAGTCTTCACTTCCATGTTCTTCTCTTGAGGGTTGGACAAGTTATTATAGTTTAGTTTCTGATTCTGTTTCTAAGAATTTATCATTACCTGTCTATGATTCAAAATTGTCTTCTTGGTTTAATTCTGATTCTACTCATGCTACTTGTATATCTGAACCTGCAAGATCTGGTAATGAAGGGACTAATATGGGAGGTTCTAGTGATGATTCCATGGTTAATGGACACTCTGGATATGATGAAATTGCAACACTAAATAGAGAGATTCCTGGTTCTGTTTCCAGATCTGATTGCTTAAATAACAAAATTGGTCAAGTGGGCTTGTCTTCACAAAATGTTACATCTGATTCTACTATTGTGGGCTTTGATAGTATTGCTCATGGTAATGGGCTTGTGGTGTTACAAATACTTCTTTGGGTCATTTAAATGCTTCTACAGTGTTGAATAATGATCTTGGGCCGATTTCCGTCTCTACTCATGCCATGGTTACCAGTGCTAAAACTAGTGTTAGGAAACCAAATCCACGATATGCTCTTGCTGTAACCTGTATACCTGTCAAACCTCGGACAGTCAAGGCTGCTTTGGCTCACCCTGGTTGGCAAGCAGATATGCAAGAAGAAATGAATGCGCTTGTTGTTAATAATACATGGACTTTGGTACCAAGGACTCCTGAGATGAATGTTGTGAGTTGTAAATGGATTTTCAAATCCAAGTTAAAACCAGATGGTACTCTAGAGAGGCTTAAAGCCCAAATGGTTGCTCGTGGGTTTACTCATGAAGAAGGTATTGATTTTTTTGAGACTTTTAGCCCAATTATTAAACCTGGGTCTATACGTTTGGTTCTTAGTATTGCCACTATGTTGCATTGGGAAATTCGGCAATTGGAAGTTAAGAATGCCTTTTTACATGGGTTTCTTACTGCTCCAGTCTTCATGAATCAACCACCAGGACTTGTTGATTCATCTCGACCTAATGATGTATGCCATCTTCATAGATCTCTTTATGGTTTACGTCAAGCGCCAAGGGCTTGGTTTGATCGCTTTAGTAGATTTTTATTGGAGTTTGGGTTTGCTTGTAGCATGTTTGATAGCTCCCTTTTTGTCTATCGGGCTGATGGTCTGATACTTTTGTTGTTGCTCTATGTCGATGACATTGTCCTCACAAGAAATGATCCGGCATTTATTACCACTTTTATCTCTACTTTGGCCAAGACTTTTGCTATGAAGGATTTGGGTCCCCTTCATTACTTTCTTGGCATTGAGATCATTTCTACATCTTATGGCTTGCATCTTTCACAAACAAAATATGCTTCTGATTTACTTCGACGTGCTCAAATGGATGGGGTGAAGCCAATGCCCACTCCTATGTTACCTCATTCTTTAAAGACGATTGGTTCTTCTCCATATCCTAATGTGACTTTCTTTCGTAGCATTGTTGGGGGTTTACAGTATTTGACTATGACTCGTCCAGATATATCTTTTGCCATTAATACGGTTTGCCAGTCCATGCAATCTCCCACTATGGCTGACTTTGTGGCTGTCAAACGTATTGTACGCTATATTAGTGAAACTTTGGACTATGGGCTTCGCATTCATCGTGAGAGTTCTTTTCAGCCCTATGGTTTTTTCGATGCGGATTGGGTAGGATGTCCCATAACTTGTCGTTCTACTAGTGGATTTTGTACTTTTCTTGGGGCCAATTGCATCTCCTGGAGTGTAAAAAAGCAATCCACAGTTTCCCGATCAAGTACAGCAGCCGAATATCGTGCCATGGCTTCCACTATTGCGGAGCTCACTTGGTTGACTTTTTTGTTACGTGATATTGGAATTCCTCAACCGCAGCCCACTGTTCTTTTTTGTGACAATCTTAGTGCTTTGCACATGTCCGTTAATTCTATATTTCATGGTCGTACAAAGCATGTGGAATTGGATTATCACTTTGTTTGGGAGAAGGTGGCGCTGGGTCATCTTATTACATGTCATGTTTCTACACATCACCAATTGGCTGATTTTTTTCCAAAGCGCTTCATAGAAAAGAATTTGGGGGAATACTTTTCAAACTCGGTCTAGTTCCACAGCCTAGTTTGAGGGGGGGGGGAAATAAGACTAACATGTGTCACATAGAGGTAGTGTGATGTAAATCGTGTGATGTAAGTCTATATATACCTCTGATTTATCTTATCATTTCATTCAATTCAATTTCATTTTTCATACTCTATTAGATAATCAACTGAAAAACAATATTCTCAAGTTATTTGATTGAGAATCAACTGTAGGGACTCTGAGACCCTAAAATAACCTGAGATCATTTGTTCATTCAAGAAGCTTTTACCAGTAGAGAATTTTTAGCCGGTGGTAAGTGTCCCCTTGTTTTCCTGCTTCGAGCTAGGAGGTCCATGGAAACGGGGGACATCATAAAATCAGTTGGGCTTTTGTATCTGCAAGTGATAAGTCATGGAAACAAGGAAGCACAAAAACCCATTATTTTCATTAATATTTTAATTTGTATAGAATGACCTGAGCACCTTTCTGCAGCTAGAACTTTGGGTTCTCTTTTCCCTTATCAATGCATGATGTGGCAGTGGAGCTCTGTGAGCGGGATTACAGTTTTCAGATTGGCAAATCATGTGGGACTTTAACAAATGGTGCAAGTTTGGCTCTGGTGGCCCTAACCAGCCCTAGGCCTGAACAAGGCTTGCACTTAGGATTTTGGCCATGAGGGTGGGTCAGGGCAAAAACATTATTGTCTTGAATCCAGGCCATGGGCAGGCCTGTGACCACATGTAGTTTCACTTGGGCCGGCCTTTCTTGGTCCTAATTTTTTACGCTTATGAATTTGGCCCTTATTCAGACTGTAATTGTGGCATTGATTTTCTTCCTGATCCTGAATTTTGTCTTTGATTTTAGCTTTAATCTTGACCCGGACTTTAACCAAGAACTTCGTCCTCATATTGACCTTCGTGCTATGCTTTATCCAAGCCCTGAATTAGACCTTAAGTCATTTTGATTCAATGATTCCATTTATGTTCTATTTTTTTATTATGTTACCACAAAGACAGACTTAAGTTTTTGGTTAATTCTACATTCTTTTTAAATTTATTTATGTAAATTTTTAGAATCAAATTGCTAATCCAATTGAATTCTTGATTTTTTTTAGAATCAAAACGAGGATTCCAGACTGTACATAATCGAGGAGCTCATAAGCTGGCCCGATGAACCTCAGATACCAAAAGGAAAAAAAAAGAACATATTTGAGCATATACTTTGAAGACAACTATAATTGGTGTATGTTACCCTCCGTATTAAACATAGAGGAAAAAAAAATCTCTACTGTACACATTTCTCTACTGCACACAACAGTGCACTTTCACATGGCGACATGTGGAATATGCTAAACGGAGGGTTCAGATTAAAAGGATGATTTAAATGAAAAAGAAATACCCAATTTTGAGACCCGTTTAGCTGATACCCCCATTTCTACAAACCCACTTCAAATCTTCTTCAACCCACAAATTCCCTCTCACTTCGTTTCCTCCATCCTTTCTCTTTGAACATATATGGCGTCCTTCATCACATATGTTTCCTCAAACCACAGAGAAGATGAAGAAAAAAAAGAGGGAAGATGAAGAATCTAGATTTCTGCAAGTTGAGATTTATTCTCAAAAATCGTTTAGAAGTTGATCTCTTCTCAGAAATTTATGCAAGTTGGATCTCTTTCTCACCCCCTTTCCTCCATTTTTTAAAGTTGAGGTTTCTTCTCAAAAAATGGTTCTGACGTTGGATCTCTTCTCAGAAATTTCTGCATGTGAGATTTCTCTTCCACCACTGCCTGTATTCCCATTTCCGCTTTCATTGTTGGGAGGAAAAAAAAGAGGTTCAACAATTATTATATACTTGATAAACAGTGATTTAATGGTTTTCAGTGACAAATTAGACTAAGGTGTCCAATGAAAATCCAATTTTGGGGTGTCTATGCTTTTCAAACATAAAGTGGGGTATTAGTGCTTTAAGACCTCTATTTTTTAGTGCCAGTGCAAAATTTATGTTATCTGGTTTATTTAACATACAAAAAAGAAGGAAAAAGAGAAAATAACAAAATATTCCAAGATAAAGTAGAAATATTTAGATAAAGAACAATGAAACTATGCATAACTTTAGTTATTTTTTCCAACGGAAAAAACATTATTTAGTAGATCCAGGATAAAGAAATTAAAAACTAGTGAGATGTATTAGGTAGGAATTTTGAAAATAAAAAATTGAATATCTATTTAAACATCAACATAATATAATCAAAAGTCGAATCAAAAGACACTTCCTTTCTTGCCTTACTTATATGGTCACACTTGCATTTGCACGTGTTATTTTTACTAGTATATATATATAATAAAAATATATAGGGTCTTTCCATTCAATTAAATAGTCCATATGTTGAAATTAACCAAATTAACAAAGGGTGCAAGTTTGGCCCTGGTGGCCTTGACCAGCCCTAGGCCCGAACAAGGCCTGCACTTAGGATTTTGGCCATGAGGGTGGGTCAGGGCAAAAACATTATTGCCTTGAATCAAGGCCATGGGCAGGCTTGTGACCACATGTAGTTTCACTTGGTGTTGTTGACGCTTGAGGGATCTGCACGCACACCAGAACTGTTGTTGTAATCACAGTACTTCTTTAGAGCTGAAACGTACATGAAATACTTTCTTTAAGGTATTTAGACACCCCGAATTGTGCAATATGGGTTCTAAAAGTGTCTTCACCCCAAGATCAGTCAGCCCAAACCTTTAAGGTTGGACCCCAGAAAGGTTTACTCAAGGTATAATCAGGTTATGTTCACTGCTTAACAGAATAACGGGGAGAGAGAGAGAGAAAGAGGAGGAGGAATTCTGTGTGTCAAGAATGAGCACGAAATGGAGTTTATATAGAGCCCCAAAGGCTGTGGGTGAAATGGTAAGGCTGTGAGGGTACCTTTCAGCTCAACTCTCTTCAGCAAGGTACCTTCAGCTGACCTCCCTACAGGAGAGTGCCACTCAAATGGCATCTCCACGTATTCACCCGTTAGTGGGCTTTCTAGAATAGGGCCCATGACAAACTGGGCCTTCCGGATCAAGCCCACGACCCACGGCAAGTGGAGTCAACTCAAGGTTTAGGGAGCGACAACCATGCATACACACAAAAGAATAAAAAACAAAAAGAAGCTAAATAAGTAAAATTAAAAGAAAATAACTATAGCAAAAGGGAGAGTTTAGGACGTACCTGAAGCGCAATCCACGTGATCTCTCGAACAAAAGTTACACGTGGGATCTGAGAGATGGAGATTTTTAAAAATTAACCTAAACAACCATATCTAATGTAAATATTACAATTGAAAAGTCCTAAATACAATTATATCTAAGAAAGAAAAGGTAAAAACCTAAACTAACTATCGAAGCGCTACTCTTGCAGTTACCTACAAAACAAAAGAAAAAGAGATTAGTTAAATAAGCAATGAAAAATTAAAAATTAAAAACACTAAAATTACTCTAAAAATTATGCCTAATTGATAAAAATCAATCCTAGCAACCGTGCTTTGGTTCCCCAGCAACGGTGCCAAAATTTGATTGTGTCGCTAACCAATCAAAAATAAAATCCTATACTAATCTAGCAAGTAGAAAGTACGGGGTCGAACTATAGGGAACTAAAAGGCTAAGTCACTAAGATTGAATTCAAGAAAACTAAATTTAAACTAAATCTACAAATTGATGCAAAAACGTTAACTATGAATAAGTGAAAATCTTTGGGATTTCGAATCCCCAATGCTTTTCCCTAACCAATATAACTCTACACTTCAAAACAAATTAGGGATGGTCTACCTAGATATGCTCTATCTTCACAAGACTATCGTCCTTCCCCAAAGCTTGGCACGCTTAGTTCGTTGAGCTATAAAACATCTTTGGCCAAACTCAAACACAATCAACTAAAAGATATAGAACAATCAAATTATTGAAATAAGCATGGTTCATCTACATCCCAAAGAAAAGGAACTAGCTACTCATTATCACAAAGTTCATAAGAAAAATAAAGATGAAACATAGGGAGAGAGAGAGATGTGGTCTTCTTCTTCAGCAATGAGAGATGAGAGCTGCATTCGCCGTCTTCTCCTCTTCTCTGTGGTTGGCTTCTCTTTTATGTCTCCCGCACACAATGAATCCCCTCTCTTTACCAGTAGATTTGACCTTTATTCGTTCGGATTTTGGAAAAACTCAAAACTATAAATTTGTAGATATTTTCGATATCGTTCCATGGTATCTTGAATCACCAAAATCCAAGCTCATACGAAAGAGATATGCCCAAAATATTGAAGGTAGGTATGTTTATTCAATTTTCAGATTTATTACCAATTTTGTTCCTTAGACCTCCACCTATATCCACTTTGGCTAAGATCTCACTTTTCATGATTTCTTGGGCAGAAAGACTGAATGTCATGATTTAAAATCCACCAATATCTAATATATTTGCCAACTTTACTCCATATTATCTCTAATAACCAAAATCACCTTATTCATGAAAAAATACTTAACTAGCTCTCTTTAATTAAATTAGTATGGGGAATTAAGTCAAATAAATAATGGTAAATGCATGCTTATCAACTGTAACCTTCTTCACAGCCTCTATACTCCTTGTCCAAATGAAGTTACGCATCCAAGCCTTTGCTTGAGAAATAATAGAGCTAGGCCACCAGTACACTGAAAAATTATGAATCAGCATGCTAGAAATAACTGAACGTACCAGCTCTACTCTACCTGCCATAGGTATCAGCTTTCCACACTACCCTTGTAGCCAATTCTTAATCTTGTCTAAAATTGGCTGCAATCTGATACGAGTAACTCTTCCTTTAAAAATATCTACCCCCAGATATCAAGTAGGAAAGAGTGCAATTGGGATATTTCATGTCCACAATTTTCTGTCTCCGACTAGGAGGCACATGTCCAAGAAAAAGCTTACTATTCTCCAAACTGATATGTTGACCCGAAAATTTTTGATACTTCGGTAAGAAATTTTTCAAAGCTTTAACATAACATAAAGAAACATTTGAAAAAATAAAAATATCATCAACATACATCAGTATGGAGGAAACTTCTAAAAAGATGATTTAAATAATAAAAAAATACCCAATTTTGAGACCTGTTTAGCTGATACCCCCCATTTCTACAAACTCACTTCAAATCTTCTTCAACCCACAAATTCCCTCTCACTCTCTTTCCTCCATCCTTTCTCTTTGAACATATATGGCGTCCTTCTTCACATATGTTTCCTCAAACCTCAGAGAAGATGAAGAAAACAAAGAGGGAAGAGAAGAATCTAGATTTATGCAAGTAGAGATTTATTCTCAAAAATCGTTTAGAAGTTGATCGCTTCTCATAAATTTATGCAAGTTGGATCTCTTTCTCACCCCCTTTCCTCCATTTTTTAAAGTTGAGGTTTCTTCTCAAAAAATGGTTTTGACGTTGGATCTCTTCTCAGAAATTTCTGCAAGTTGAGATTTCTCTTCCACCACTGCCTTTATTCCCATTTCCGCTTCCATTGTTGGGAGGAAAAAAAAGAGGTTCAACAATTATTATATACTTGATAAACGGTGATTTAATGTTTCTCGGTGACAAATTATACTAAGGGTCCAATGAAAATCTAATTTTGGGGTGTCTATGCTTTTCAAACATAAAGTGGGGTATTAGTGCTTTAAGGCCTCTATTCTTTAGTGGCAGTGCAAAAATTTATGTTATCTAGTTTATTTAACATACAAAAGAGAAGGAAAAAGAGAAAATAACAAAATATTCCAAGATAAAGTAGAAATATTTAGATAAAGAATAATGAAACTATGCATAACTTTAGTTATTTTTTTCAATGGAAAAAACATTATTTAGTAGATCCAGGATAAAGAAATTAAAAACTAATGAGTTGTATTAGGTAGTAATTTTGAAAATAAAAAATTGAATATCTATTTAAACATCAACATAGTATAATCAAAAGTCGAATCAAAAGACACTTCCTTTCTTGCCTTACTTATATGGTCACACCTGCATTTGCACGTGTTATTTTTACTAGTATTATATATAAAAATGTATAGGGTCTTTCCATTCAATTAAATAGTCCATATGTCGAAATTAACCAAATTAACTAAGGGTGCAAGTTTGGCACTGGTGGCCCTTGGCCCAAACAAAGCCTGCAGTTAGGATTTTGGCCATGAGGGTGGGTCAGGGCAAAAACATTATTGCCTTGAATCAAGGCCATGGGCAGGCCTATGACCACATGTAGTTTCACTTGGCCCGACCTTTATTGGTCTTAATTTTTTACGCTTATGAATTTGGCCCTTATTCAGATTGTAATTGTGGCATTGATTTTCTTCCTGATCCTGATTTTTGTCTTCGGTTTTAGCTTTAATCTTGACCCGGAATTTAACCAAGAACTTCGTCCTCATATTGACCTTCGTGCTATGCTTTATTCAAGCCCTAAATTAGAGCTTAAGTCATTTTGATTCAATGATTCCATTTTTTTATATTTTTTTTATTATATTACCACAAAAACAAACTTAAGTTTTTGGTTAATTCTACATTCTTATTAAATTTATTTATGTAAATTCTTAGAATCAAATTTCCAATCCGTTTGATTTCTTGATTTTTCAGAATCAAAACGAGGATTCCAGACTGTACGTAGAAAGTAATTCCCAAGCTAACTCCTGTCCACAGAGAAAAGAAAAAAGGAAAAGGAAAAAAAAAATCATTTACAATGTATATGATGTTTGCGAATTAGTTATTGTGGAAGTAGAGGACTAGAGGCAACAGGCGTGGAGTGGATAAAGTTTTACAGAATCGAATTCTAACCTATTGGTTTCTTTCCATTGCTGGGGCTTCTTTTGCGGTCTCGCTCAATTGAGATCGATCCGACGACCCAAAAATATTGAATCCCAACCCTATTATTTAAATTTAACGTTCATCAACTTTCAACAATGCAAAGACTCCTAAAACTTCTGGTGTTGCATTATCACTTCACACTTTAATTAGGCAGTATCATCACATCACCAAAGCGTTGCCATCACCTGTGGGTTGTCGTCTGTGTTTCATCTCCTGGTATATATAATCACCTTTGTTAGTCTCAATTTGTCACGATCGACGACGACGAGATGGGGAAAGGCAAAGCAATAGTTGCCGTCGTTTTACTCATAGTTGTGGTAGGCGTGGTCGTTGGTGTAACTCGTGCTAAGCATAGATCCAGTAATGGAGGCAGCAGTAACACCAACTTGACGACGGGGATGAAGACTGTTAAGATCGTCTGTGAACCCACGAGCTACAAGGATCTCTGCGTGAGCACCCTCAGCGAGATTTCGAAAAATGAAACTGTTGATCCCAAGGATTTCATCAGACTGGCAATTTCCGCCACCCTAGAGGAGGTGCGAGTTGCTATGGCTAAAGCAGCCATCCTCGAGAAGGATAACAAAATAAACAAGACGAAGATTTCATTCGCAGTATGTAAAGAATTTCTGCAATATGCCATCGATGAGCTCCAGGAGTCCATCTTGGTAGCAGCTGACAACGATTTGAAGACTGTACACGCACGCGTGCCAAACCTTGCCAATTGGTTGAGCGCCGTGGTCGCTTACCACGAGACTTGCAAGGATGAAATCGATGATCCAAAGCTGAAATCGGAAATCACAAATGTGCTTCTAAATTCAACCCAGCTGACAAGCAATGCCCTTGCCATCGTTGTGGAGTTTTCCCAAATACTTGGCGCTCTAAACGTACCTCTTGACATCACGATCCCCAAGTCACGACGGCTCTTGGTGGCAGAAACTATCCAAGTCGACAGGGAGGGCTACCCCACATGGTTATCGGCAGCCGATCGCAAGCTCCTGGGCCCAGGAAAAAAGTTCAAGCCCCATGCGGTTGTCGCAAAGGATGGGAGCGGCAACTTCAAGACAATTGCAGAAGCTGTAGCTGCCAATCCAAATCCTCGTTCCAA
The DNA here is from genome assembly GCF_041222555.1 of Hakea prostrata. Taxonomy (NCBI): domain Eukaryota; kingdom Viridiplantae; phylum Streptophyta; class Magnoliopsida; order Proteales; family Proteaceae; genus Hakea; species Hakea prostrata. The sequence goes on from NC_142603.1 coordinate 41,961,897, forward strand.
GGAAAAAAAAGACATATCGATACCTAGATACGTTATCCACGTTAAGGCCGGTGTTTATAGTGAGTACGTCGTCATTCCCGGCGATATGGCTAACGTTTTCATGTATGGGGATGGCCCCTCGAAAACCATCATTACAGGAAAGAGGAGCAATGTGACAGGCTACAGCACGTCTCAAACAGCCACCTTCAGTAAGTTGAATTATATTAATTATATGGAACCACTTAAAAAGTTTAGCAAAATGACCATGAGGGAAATTAAGGAAGGGGATTATAATTATTTGAATGTTTAATAAATGTGCAGCGGCCATAGGATACGGATTTATGGCGAAATCGATGACATTTAAAAACACGGCGGGCCCAGCAGAACACCAGGCCGTGGCTCTCCGGGTTCAATCCGACGAGTCGTCCTTCTATGATTGCTTGATGGACGGTTACCAGGACACGTTGTACGCACATACACATCTTCAGTTCTATAGGGATTGTGTCATCAAAGGGACCGTGGACTTCATATTTGGTGACTCTACAACGTTAATCCAAAACTCTAAGATCATCGTCAAGAAACCCTTGCCAGGGCAACAGAATACTGATGATCGCACAAGGGAGAACAGATCATAAAGAGCCAAGAGGTCGGTGCTCCAAAATTGCCACATCATGCCCGACCGGGATTTTGTCCTTGCTAAGTTCCCAGCCCAAACATACTTGGGCCGCCCATGGAAGGAGTTTTCAACAACGGTGATCATGGAGTCCACCCCGGACGCCTTCATCAACTCTACGAGGATGGCTGCCATGGAACACTTCCGACTTTGGATTAAACACTTGTTACTACGCCGAGTACGCCAATCGTGGGCTTGGTGCCAAAACCTATCTGGAAGGATCCGATGGAAAGGCTTCCATGTCCTTCACCATGAAAAAGAGGCTCGTAGGTGGATTGCAAGAAATCTCTTCTTCGCAGGATACAAATGGTCGATGGCCTCCGGTGTACCTTATTACCTCGACTTCTCACGTTGACACTTGTACATCCATGTTAATTTTTAATTAACCTTTTTACGTGGATTCGGGAAAGGTTTAAAGTGTATCTCGCGATCCGATGCGATACTAGACGATACACATCCATATTAGATATAACGGACATGAGAAATATCCGGGACATTTCTCTACTGGATTGCACTAAAATGCAATGTCCAATACGATACAAGATCTCGACACAAGACTGACGCCTCTTAAAATTGCCGACCGATACGATACTCGATACCGATACTTAAAATCTTGGATTCATGAACCGTTCTAATTTGGTATTTTAAGTCGGATTTCCTAGCTTATATACAAATGAAGAGAACAACGGCAAGCTTACGGTTAAAAGAGAATCAAGCCAATTTGTAGACATAATTTTCTCTTCTTTCTTGTCTCCAAGGGATGAATCTCGATTCACCGGCGATCCTAATATCTTTTTTCTCACGGTTCCAACTCGAGCGTGATTTCGATCACGGTTTAAAGCGTCCCAGAATACAGTGCGATACTAGTTGTAGTTATGTATCCATATTAGAGATAACCAATAAGATACATATCGAGATGTTTCTCTATTGGATTGCACTAAAATGCATTGCCCAATACCATACAATAATCGATACAAGACGATATGTCTCTTAAAATCACCTGATCGGTGTGATGCTCGAATACTAAATTCTAAACAATGATTTTGATAACCATCTTGAATGCCGATTGAAATCATTGTTCTCAATAAGTTCCACCAATTTTTTTCTTTTTTTGTCATCATTTTTAAGACCAAATAATGTATAAACCCCTGGGTTTGTAAATTACTATGTTCATACTCCCAAAACTAAATTTTCTTCAATGCATTTATCTCACACCCCACGCAATGGATCCAATCATATCCGAATACCGTGTGGGGTGATACATTACAAGACCAAGGTTCACGGCCAAACCTATGCTACCATACAACATAGCATAATTAATGGACAAGAACAAATTAAAGATTGTGATTCAAAGTTATAAAAATCAAGTTATCAAATATGATTACGCTCATCCATGAATTAAAAGTGTAAACATTAACCAAAGTTAATCAAATCCTAATCATCGAGTTAAAGAGATGAATAGTTAACCGTGGAAGTCTATTTTCTTGAGAGGTTTCAAAAGTTAAATAGCGCCCTCGCCTATTTGTTGGGTGAGAATGATAAAGCACAAAGATACAAGGGTGAGAAAGATAAAGCAACTACTATAACGGCTAGACTCCGTGAGGCACAATTTGAACAGGCACACAACTCGCCATGTAGCTCTCGTATCATTTGTCGTGGGTCCCTCGTAGAACTCATACGAGCAGCGGACTCTAAAGGTAAATGGGGTCCTCATAACCTCGCAGTGAAATTTAAAAATAACATAAATGTAAAATGAATGAGTTCAACGAACTCAATAAGATCAACTTAACTACATTCAAACATCCATTCACAATTCTCCACACAAATAATATTAAGATGAATAATAAATAAATATGAAATCATGCTTCTAACTCTATTGATGAAGTTTGTATGGTAAACATGCATTAAGCTATACCTGACCTCTCCTCACGGACGGTTTCAATCACACTCTCTCTATAAGAGATGTCTATTGGGTTCTCTACGATTATTGGGTCAAGTCACATCAATCTATGGCTAGAGATATAGGTCACCCACTCTCTCACATAACCATTTGGCTTGAGAACTGGCACATGTCAACGACAACTCTATGCCCAATGCATGGTCATACGGTCTCATACTACATATGGTCTGGATATCATTCTTTAACGAGAGGCATTTGTTGGTCCAATATCCTTATCCACCTAGAAACGGGATCCTCAATGGGAGCAACTGTTGAATTCGATTTCTCAACCCTATGGTCATCCACATATATATAGGCAAACGCTTTGATCACTTCCCCCGGGAAATTACACATCATGCTAAAAGTGACATGAGCCCAAACACTATTCATATGCAACTCTACCATCTCATGATGGCAATGGGCCCGCATGATGCTCACAATACTCAACCATTGACATCATTTGGTTAACCTGTCTTCAACACCCGTCTTGGAGAGGTAGTAGCATTCATGGGATTACTTAACCAATACAACTAGACACTTAGTATCCATGTACTTAGGTCTAAGTGTATATATATATAGTCACTAGGGTAATGGGCAAAGCCACAACCCTAATTGGCATATAAGTACAAGAGGACAAAGTCCCACAATCAAATCCACACATTCACGTCATTCTCATATCATAATTCATGAAATTTGAAAGTAGATACAAAATAGAATGATCTTACCTTCCGTTCGCGCAGAAAGACACACAATTTATAATAAAATACAAGATATAAAAAATAATGAAGATTCAAATAACACCATCAATCACCCAAGATATGGTTAAGTATTTTCCTCACCTTTCAAGCTAATATCAATCTTCATGTTACAAACAAATCCTCAAAAGAGAGTGTAATGGACCTAAAATAACCCTAGAATTAAACCACGAGAAATTAAATGATCAACAAACGGTGAAGACCTGGGTCAAAGGGGTAAAAACACACCCTCGAAATAGGGGATGGGGAGTTGAGCCACGCAAGGCTGGTCGACTACCCATTGTTGGGGCTCGAGCCACTTTGGTCTATTTTGGCCCCAATTCAAAAGCAACTTGAATGGGACTTTGGGATCTACAATTTGACAACATTAGGGTCCCCAACCTACCTTTCTCAACATCCCAATTGGTTCCCAAATGAAAACCCCCGGTTTGGGCTCTCTATGTTTGCCAGCGGCATCTTTGGCGATATTACTTACCCCTTGGAAAATCCAGAAGAATGAACTCCTCATGACACGATCAACATGAGAAAGTGAAGGTCCCTTCCTATCTTTTATGTTCTTTCCATATTGGTTCATGCAAGTCATCATAGAATCCGAGCCAACCCTCTTCACTTGGAGGATGTGTGTTATTGGTGGTCAAAGAAAGCAAAATATCTCAAGATGTGGACTCCTTGTTTGAAAGGCTTTGCTCTTATCACTTCTTAAATCTGGAGGGAAAGAAATCGAGAACATATGATGAGCAACGTACGGATGGTGGGTGGGAATTTCTTGGGATAATTGCGGACTTGCAACTTGGCTCTTATAAGTTGGAGGACCCGGTGGGGCTGCAAGAGCTCCTAATCGTTTGTAGACTGGTATTCACGTTCATATGAAGCACATGAAGGAACCCTTTGAGGTTTTGTGGGCCCTTCTGATGGGTGGTGCAATTAAATATTGATGGTCCTCCCTTGGGAACCTTGGACAAGTAGGGATTGATGATATTATTAGAAATAGTGATGGAAACTCCATCACTATTTGGGGGTGTTCCAATGTTGTGGCCAATTTTTAGGATTTGGTTAGGGGTGGCTCTTAAAAGAGCTCATATCATTGCTGAATTGTGGATTTAGACTTGTTGGGAAATGCCATGTCAGGATTGCCACATCAGCCTCCATTAGTTTTGATGATAACAAACACAAATTACTAATGCATACATTAAGTTGTGATCGTTCAGCTCATTACTAAAACAAGTGGACCAAATCCGACTCATTGGACCAAACTCACCAAATGCTCAAGCCCAAATCAAACTCAAATATCTTAGACAAGGAACCAAGAACAAGATGAGCGTCAAGATCAAAGCACAAGAAGATGGGAAAATCAAATCAAGTTCAAGACTTAAATGAATTTGTGACTTAGGATATATACACATGCACTCATATGTAATCCGCATTAAATTATATGCATATCGTGTCACTAGACCGACTTCCGATATATTAGGAGAGTGCATGAGGCTTAGAGTTTGCTAGAAATACCAAAAACACAATCAAGTCCCCCGTCCAAACCTTCTTGTACACTCGGTGCCGTAGACGGGCATCCGTTTGGTCACGGAGTGCTAGGCAGGCGTCTGTCTGGTCTCCGACTCAACCTAACGGCTATACTTTGAATGGTTAAATTTGAGACGGACTTATGTCCGGCCAAACGGAGATTGAAATTTCACAGGAAATTTCTATCCGTTGGGAGGTTGGGCCAAGCAATTGAATGCCATATTTATAACCCCAACCACCCCCATTTGAGAGTCTCTACCTTGCCTATGGAGCATTTACTATCTCTCAACTCTAAAAGCTCTCAAATTGGTGAACTAGCATTGATTACTTGTCTTCCAACTTCATTCAACTTTGAAGGACATTCCAAAGTTGTCAAGCAAACTCATTGGAGTAAAGCTTGGAGTGATTGAAGGCCATTAGGACTTCATTAGTGGTGCATCTATTCCGTTGATCATTCATATCATTGCATCACACTCACACAAGGGGTAAAGTGTCACCACCCCGTGTTAGGTAATATCTTCCAACTCTTCAAATTGTATTGATTGTTCAATTCTAGTCTAGGTTGATTAGAATTGGTAGAGGGTGCTCTTTCCCTACTTAGAACAAACATTGTAAATGGTGCTCTTGCCCAACTTAGAACAAAGATTGTAAAGGGTGCTCTCGCCTTATTGAACATAGATTGTAAAGGATTTGATCTCTACCCCATTGTATTGAAAGAGAATTACTAGTGGAATACTCTCTTGATCATGAGGCCAAGAGGAGTGTACGTGAGACTTACAAAAGTCGAACCACTATAAAATACTTGTCTTGTGGATTTATTGTATTACTTTGTTATCATTGAAACATACAATTTACTTTGTATTTGTTATTAAACTGAAAAATTAAGCAAGTCCATTAGTTGCAACCTATTCACTCCCCCTCTGGGTTGCCTTAACAAGACTGGATTTGGTGGTGACAGTTAATGGCCATAAAATCTCATGGACAATTATGTAGAGATGGCAAGCCCTTCAGGAAACCATCATGCAATTTAGTGAAAGATAAGCCATTGTTATCGACCTATGGCGGATTTCTCTACAAGGACAACATCAAAAGAGCACATTTCCTACAGTTACGTCTTGACCCACTTGGGATACAGGCTGAATGGGTTGGGATGCAGCACGATGGCTAAGCTTTCACTTTTCTTAGCTTGGCGATTGTTTGCAAAATAAGAAGTAACGACAAGCGCACGACGTGCATGAAACTAACGGGTCGATCTCGGGGGAGATCGTCACTTTAGAATTTAATCTTTTAATGTTAACTCAAGAGTGCAATGATTCAAAATTTTAAACTAATTAATTAAACTAAATGAGTAGATCTAACACATACATCTAATGCGATTGAATTGAGACTAAAAATAAAACAAACATAACCTATCCATTCATCATCTAAAAATAAATAAATAAAACGATAAATAAAAGGCAGGAAAAAAAAATGCAAACAATAAATAAATAAATAAAGGGAAGGATCCTAGTGTCAACCCGGATAGAGGAAGGCAAAGATAATTAGGACGACTTTGACCATGGGACCCTTGTCAGAAGCTTACCTCCACCGATCGGGGGAACATATATTAAAAAGAAAAAGAATGCGTAAAGTAAATAACAAAACAAATAATAAAGCAATAAAAGGAAAAGGGAAACTTTAACCAAAAGATGACGCATCTGAGGCATCTTTGATCAAGGGACCCAAGGGGAAAGGAAAATAATAAATAAATGTTGAAAATAAATCTTGGTTAAGAATATGGAGGGTAGAAAGAAGTGGGAATGGAGGGGGAGAGAAGATTATTGACGAAGACTACTTACTTGCATCTTTGAATCTTGAATGACAAAAATAATCCTTGAATAATCCATTCGAATCCCAACCAACTTCTAACAATCAGATCCGAATGATCCAAATGCAATTGCTAGACCCGAGAGAAAAACGAATCCTCTTGAAAATTGAAACTCAAAACTTAAAGCTTGAACTTGAAATTGAAATTGAAATTGCATTGATCAAAAGAAAGGAAATACACTTGCATAAAATAAATTAAACAACTTCAATATTCAGTTGCATTGCATAGAAAAATTGAATCTACAAACCAATCTATAAAATAAACTAAAGAGAAAGAAAGTAACGCTTAAATAAATTAAAGAGAAAGAAAGTGTCAACTAGGTCCAAGAGTGGAGGGATATTTATAGGAGATGGTGAATGATTTACAAATAAAGAAAATAAATAAAAGAGTGAAATAGGAAAAGAAAAAAATAAAGAAGAGCCTAATTAAGAGAAATCAAAAGGAATGAAGAGAGAGAGAGAGAATGAGTGGAGGGAAAGAAAATAAGAAATAAAAAATTTCTACAAGTTAGAAGTGGAGAGTAAAGAGGAAAGAATGAGAAAATAAAATACATATATTTTGTTAACAAAACATAAAGGAGTTATTAAAATAAACAAAATAGAAAGTGGGGGAGAGGGGAAAATAAATAAAATCTTCTAGGAAATCTATAGAAAAATCTAAAATCCTAATATTTGACTACTTGTGGGCTCCATATATTTTTTCAATTACAATAAAATAAAATAAAATAAAAATACTAACTAAACTCAACTGTAAATCAAAAATTGGCTGCTTTATTTTAATAAATATTTTGGGGTGGGCCCATAAGTGATCTCTAGCCCATCATGCTCCAAATCGGGGTCTTTTCGCACTTGATAATTTGAACGGTTTCTTGAGCGGTAAAATTGCACATATGTCATGATTTAAAAATCCACCAATATCTAATATATTTGCCAACTTTACTCCATATTATCTCTAATAACCAAAATCACCTTATTCATGAAAAATACATAAAAATACTTAACTAGCTCTCTTTAATTAAATTAGTATGGGGAATTAAGTCAAATAAATAATGGTAAATGCATGCTTATCAACTGTAACTTTCTTCAGAGCCTCTATACTCCTTGTCCAAATGAAGTTACGCATCCAAGCCTTTGCTTGAGAAATAATAGAGCTAGGCCACCAAGATTAATCGAAAAATTATGAATCAAAGCATGCTAGAAATACCCGAACGTACCAGCTCTACTCTCACCCCGCCATAGGTATCAGACTTTCCACCACTACCCTTGTAGCCAATTCTTAATCTTGTCTAAAATTGGCTGCAATTCGATACGAAGTAACTCTTCCTTTAAAAATATCTACCCCGGGATATCAAGTAGGAAAGAGTGCAATTGGGATATTTCATGTCCACAATTTTCTGTCTCCGACTAGGAGGCACATGTCCAAGAAAAAGCTTACTCTTCTCCAAACTGATATGTTGACCCGAAAATTTTTGATACTTCGGTAAGAAAGTTTTCAAAGCTTTAACATAACATAAAGAAACATTTGAAAAAATAAAAATATCATCAACATACATCAGTATGGAGGAAACTTCTAAAAAAATGATTTAAATAATAAAAAAATACCCAATTTTGAGACTGTTTAGCGATACCCCCATTTCTACAAACCCACTTCAAATCTTCTTCAACCCACAAATTCCCTCTCACTCTCTTTCCTCCATCCTTTCTCTTTGAACATATATGGCGTCCTTCTTCACATATGTTTCCTCAAACCACGGAGAAGATGAAGAAAACAAAGAGGGAAGAGGAAGAATCTAGATTTATGCAAGTGGAGATTTATTCTCAAAAATCGTTTAGAAGTTGATCGCTTCTCATAAATTTATGCAAGTTGGATCTCTTTCTCACCCCCTTTCCTCCATTTTTTAAAGTTGAGGTTTCTTCTCAAAAAATGGTTTTGACGTTGGATCTCTTCTCAGAAATTTCTGCAAGTTGAGATTTCTCTTCCACCACTGCCTTTATTCCCATTTCCGCTTCCATTGTTGGGAGGAAAAAAAAGAGGTTCAACAATTATTATATACTTGATAAACAGTGATTTAATGTTTCTCAGTGACAAATTATACTAAGGGTCCAATGAAAATCTGATTTTGGGGTGTCTATGCTTTTCAAACATAAAGTGGGGTATTAGTGCTTTAAGGCCTCTATTCTTTAGTGGCAGTGCAAAAATTTATGTTATCTAGTTTATTTAACATACAAAAGAGAAGGAAAAAGAGAAAATAACAAAATATTCCAAGATAAAGTAGAAATATTTAGATAAAGAATAATGAAACTATGCATAACTTTAGTTATTTTTTTCAATGGAAAAAACATTATTTAGTAGATCCAGGATAAAGAAATTAAAAACTAATGAGTTGTATTAGGTAGTAATTTTGAAAATAAAAAATTGAATATCTATTTAAACATCAACATAATATAATCAAAAGTCGAATCAAAAGACACTTCCTTTCTTGCCTTACTTATATGGTCACACCTGCATTTGCACGTGTTATTTTTACTAGTATTATATATAAAAATATATAGGGTCTTTCCATTCAATTAAATAGTCCATATGTCGAAATTAACCAAATTAACTAAGGGTGCAAGTTTGGCACTGGTGGCCCTGGGCCCAAACAAAGCCTGCAGTTAGGATTTTGGCCATGAGGGTGGGTCAGGGCAAAAACATTATTGCCTTGAATCAAGGCCATGGGCAGGCCTGTGACCACATGTAGTTTCACTTGGCCCGACCTTTATTGGTCTTAATTTTTTACGCTTATGAATTTGGCCCTTATTCAGATTGTAATTGTGGCATTGATTTTCTTCCTGATCCTGATTTTTGTCTTCGGTTTTAGCTTTAATCTTGACCCGGACTTTAACCAAGAACTTCGTCCTCATATTGACCTTCGTGCTATGCTTTATTCAAGCCCTGAATTAGAGCTTAAGTCATTTTGATTCAATGATTCCATTTTTTTATATATTTTTTTATTATATTAGCACAAAAACAAACTTAAGTTTTTGGTTAATTCTACATTCTTATTAAATTTATTTATGTAAATTCTTAGAATCAAATTTCCAATCCGTTTGATTTCTTGATTTTTCAGAATCAAAACGAGGATTCCAGACTGTACGTAGAAAGTAATTCCCAAGCTAACTCCTGTCCACAGAGAAAAGAAAAAAGGAAAAGGAAAAAAAAATCATTTACAATGTATATGATGTTTGCGAATTAGTTATTGTGGAAGTAGAGGACTAGAGGCAACAGGCGTGGAGTGGATAAAGTTTTACAGAATCGAATTCTAACCTATTGGTTTCTTTCCATTGCTGGGGCTTCTTTTGCGGTCTCGCTCAATTGAGATCGATCCGACGACCCAAAAATATTGAATCCCGACCCTATTATTTAAATTTAACGTTCATCAACTTTCAACAATGCAAAGACTCCTAAAACTTCTGGTGTTGCATTATCACTTCACACTTTAATTAGGCAGTATCATCTCATCACCAAAGCGTTGCCATCACCCTGTGGGTTGTCTTCTGTGTTTCATCTCCTGGTATATATAATCACCTTTGTTAGTCTCAATTTGTCACGATCGACGACGACGAGATGGGGAAAGGCAAAGCAATAGTTGCCGTCGTTTTACTCATAGTTGTGGTAGGCGTGGTCGTTGGTGTAACTCGTGCTAAGCATAGATCCAGTAATGGAGGCAGCAGTAACACCAACTTGACGACGGGGATGAAGACTGTTAAGATCGTCTGTGAACCCACGAGCTACAAGGATCTCTGCGTGAGCACCCTCAGCGAGATTTCCAAAAATGAAACTGTTGATCCCAAGGATTTCATCAGACTGGCAATTTCCGCCACCCTAGAGGAGGTGCGAGTTGCTATGGCTAAAGCAGCCATCCTCGAGAAGGATAACAAAATAAACAAGACGAAGATTTCATTCGCAGTATGTAAAGAATTTCTGCAATATGCCATCGATGAGCTCCAGGAGTCCATCTTGGTAGCAGCTGACAACGATTTGAAGACTGTACACGCACGCGTGCCAAACCTTGCCAATTGGTTGAGCGCCGTGGTCGCTTACCACGAGACTTGCAAGGATGAAATCGATGATCCAAAGCTGAAATCGGAAATCACAAATGTGCTTCTAAATTCAACCCAGCTGACAAGCAATGCCCTTGCCATCGTTGTGGAGTTTTCCCAAATACTTGGCGCTCTAAACGTACCTCTTGACATCACGATCCCCAAGTCACGACGGCTCTTGGTGGCAGAAACTATCCAAGTCGACAGGGAGGGCTACCCCACATGGTTATCGGCAGCCGATCGCAAGCTCCTGGGCCCAGGAAAAAAGTTCAAGCCCCATGCGGTTGTCGCAAAGGATGGGAGCGGCAACTTCAAGACAATTGCAGAAGCTGTAGCTGCCAATCCAAATCCTCGTTCCAAGGAAAAAAAAGACATATCGATACCTAGATACGTTATCCACGTTAAGGCCGGTGTTTATAGTGAGTACGTCGTCATTCCCGGCGATATGGCTAACGTTTTCATGTATGGGGATGGCCCCTCGAAAACCATCATTACAGGAAAGAGGAGCAATGTGACAGGCTACAGCACGTCTCAAACAGCCACCTTCAGTAAGTTGAATTATATTAATTATATGGAACCACTTAAAAAGTTTAGCAAAATGACCATGAGGGAAATTAAGGAAGGGGATTATAATTATTTGAATGTTTAATAAATGTGCAGTGGCCATAGGATACGGATTTATGGCGAAATCGATGACATTTAAAAACACGGCGGGCCCAGCAGAACACCAGGCCGTGGCTCTCCGGGTTCAATCCGACGAGTCGTCCTTCTATGATTGCTTGATGGACGGTTACCAGGACACTTGTACGCACATACACATCTTCAGTTCTATAGGGATTGTGTCATCAAAGGGACCGTGGACTTCATATTTGGTGACTCTACAACGTTAATCCAAAACTCTAAGATCATCGTCAAGAAACCCTTGCCAGGGCAACAGAATACGATGATCGCACAAGGGAGAACAGATCATAAAGAGCCAAGAGGTCTGGTGCTCCAAAATTGCCACATCATGCCCGACCGGGATTTTGTCCTTGCTAAGTTCCCAGCCCAAACATACTTGGGCCGCCCATGGAAGGAGTTTTCAACAACGGTGATCATGGAGTCCACCCTGGACGCCTTCATCAACTCTACAGGATGGCTGCCATGGAACACTTCCGACTTTGGATTAAACACTTGTTACTACGCTGAGTACGCCAATCGTGGGCTTGGTGCCAAAACTACTGGAAGGATCCGATGGAAAGGCTTCCATGTCCTTCACCATGAAAAAGAGGCTCGTAGGTGGATTGCAAGAAATCTCTTCTTCGCAGGATACAAATGGCTGATGGCCTCCGGTGTACCTTATTACCTCGACTTCTCACGTTGACACTTGTACATCCATGTTAATTTTTAATTAACCTTTTTACGTGGATTCGGGAAAGGTTTAAAGTGTATCTCGCGATACAGTGCGATACTAGACGATACACATCCATATTAGATATAACAGATATGAGAAATATCCAGACATTTCTCTACTGGATTGCACTAAAATGCAATGTCCAATACGATACAGTACTCGACACAAGACGACGCCGCCTCTTAAAATTGCCAGACCGATACGATACTCGATACCGATACTTAAAATCTTGGATTCATGAACCGTTCTAATTTGGTATTTTAAGCTGGATTTCCTGAGCTTATATACAAATGAAGAGAACAACGGCAAGCGACAGTTAAAAGAGAATCAAGCCACTGTAGACATAATTTTCTCTTCTTTCTTGTCTCCAAGGGATGAATCTCGATTCACTGACGATCCTAATATCTTTTTTCTCACGGTTCCAACTGTGCGTGATTTCGATCACGGTTTAAAGCGTCCCAGAATACAGTGCGATACTAGTTGTAGTTATGTATCCATATTAGAGATAACCAATAAGATACATATCGAGATGTTTCTCTATTGGATTGCACTAAAATGCATTGCCCAATACCATACAATAATCGATACAAGACGATATGTCTCTTAAAATCACCTGACTGGTGTGATGCTCGAATACTAAATTCTAAACAATGATTTTGATAACCATCTTGAATGCCGATTGAAATCATTGTTCTCAATAAGTTCCACCAATTTTGTTCTTTTTTTGTCATCATTTTTAAGACCAAATAATGTATAAACCCCTGGGTTTGTAAATTACTATGTTCATACTCCCAAAACTAAATTTTCTTCAATGCATTTATCTCACACCCCACACAGCTGGATCCAATCATACCCGAATACCCGTAGGGGTGATACATTACAAGACCAAGGTTCACGGCCAAACCTATGCTACCATACAACATAGCATAATTAATGGACAAGAACAAATTAAAGATTGTGATTCAAAGTTATAAAAATCAAGTTATCAAATATGATTACAGTCATCCATGAATTAAAAGTGTAAACATTAACCAAAGTTAATCAAATCCTAATCATCAGAGTTAAAGAGATGAATAGTTAACTGTGGAAGTCTATTTTCTTGAGAGGTTTCAAAAGTTAAATAGCGCCCTCGCCTATTTGTTGGGTGAGAATGATAAAGCACAAAGATACAAGGGTGAGAAAGATAAAGCAACTACTATAACGGCTAGACTCCGTAGGCACAATTTGAACAGGCACACAACTCGCCATGTAGCTCTGTATCATTTGTCGTGGGTCCCTCGTAGAACTCATACGATAGCGGACTCTAAAGGTAAATGGGGTCCTCATAACCTGCAGTGAAATTTAAAAATAACATAAATGTAAAATGAATGAGTTCAACAGAACTCAATAAGATCAACTTAACTACATATCCATCCATTCACAATTCTCCACACAAATAATATTAAGATGAATAATAAATAAATATGAAATCATGCTTCTAACTCTATTGATGAAGTTTGTATGGTAAACATGCATTAAGCTATACCCCAGCCTCCTCTGGACGGTTTCAATCACACTCTCTCTATAAGAGATGTCTATTGGGTTCTCTACGATTATTGGGTCAAGTCACATCAATCTATGGCTAGAGATATAGGTCACCCACTCTCTCACATAACCATTTGGCTTGAGAACTGGCACATGTCAACGACAACTCTATGCCCAATGCATGGTCATACGGTCTCATACTACATATGGTCTGGATATCATTCTTTAACGAGAGGCATTTGTTGGTCCAATATCCTTATCCACCTAGAAACGGGATCCTCAATGGGAGCAATCTGTTGAATTCGATTTCTCATCCCTATGGTCATCCACATATATATAGGCAAACGCTTTGATCACTTCCCCGCGGAAATTACACATCATGCTAAAAGTGACATGAGCCCAAACACTATTCATATGCAACTCTACCATCTCATGATGGCAATGGGCCTGCATGATGCTCACAATACTCAACCATTGACATCACTGGTTAACCGTCTTCAACACCCGTACTGGAGAGGTAGTAGCATTCATGGGATTACTTAACCAATACAACTAGACACTTAGTATCCATGTACTTAGGTCTAAGTGCATATATATATATTCACTAGGGTAATGGGCAAAGCCACAACCCTAATTGGCATATAAGTACAAGAGGACAAAGTCCCACAATCAAATCCACACATTCACGTCATTCTCATATCATAATTCATGAAATTTGAAAGTAGATACAAAATAGAATGATCTTACCTTCCGTTCGCGCAAAGACACACACAATTTATAATAAAATACAAGATATAAAAAATAATGAAGATTCAAATAACACCATCAATCACCCAAGATATGGTTAAGTATTTTCCTCACCTTTCAAGCTAATATCAATCTTCATGTTACAAACAAATCCTCAAAAGAGAGTGTAATGGACCTAAAATAACCCTAGAATTAAACACGAGAAATTAAATGATCAACAAACGGTGAACGACCTGGGTCAAAGGGGGTAAAAACACACACTCGAAATAGGGGATGGGGAGTTGAGCCACGCAAGGCTGGTCGACTACCCATTGTTGGGCTCAGGCCACTTTGGTCGATTTTGGCCCCAATTCAAAAGCAACTTGAATGGGACTTTGGGATCTACAATTTGACAACATTAGGGTCCCCAACCTACCTTTCGAACATCCCAATTGGTTCCCAAATGAAAACCCTCAGTTTGGGCTCTCTATGTTTGCCCGCTGGCATCTTTGGCGATATTACTTACCCCCTTGGAAAATCCAGAAAGAATGAACTCCTCATGACACGATCAACATGAGAAAGTGAAGGTCCCTTCCTATCTTTTATGTTCTTTCCATATTGGTTCATGCAAGTCATCATAGAATCTGAGCCAACCCTCTTCACTTGGAGGATGTGTGTTATTGGTGGTCAAAGAAAGCAAAATATCTCAAGATGTGGACTCCTTGTTTGAAAGGCTTTGCTCTTATCACTTCTTAAATCTGGAGGGAAAGAAATCGTAGAACATATGATGAGCAACGTACGGATGGTGGGTGGGAATTTCTTGGGATAATTGCAGACTTGCAACTTGGCTCTTATAAGTTGGAGGACCCAGTGGGGCTGCAAGAGCTCCTAATCGTTTGTAGACTGGGTATTCACGTTCATATGAAGCACATGAAGGAACCCTTTGAGGTTTTGTGGCTATTGCCCTTTGATGGGTGGTGCAATTAAATATTGATGGTCCTCCCTTGGGAACCTTGGACAAGTAGGGATTGATGATATTATTAGAAATAGTGATGGAAACTCCATCACTATTTGGGGGTGTTCCAATGTTGTGGCCAATTTTTAGGATTTGGTTAGGGGTGGCTCTTAAAAGAGCTCATATCATTGCTGAATTGTGGATTTAGACTTGTTGGGAAATGCCATGTCAGCATTGCCACATCAGCCTCCATTAGTTTTGATGATAACAAACACAAATTACTAATGCATACATTAAGTTGTGATCGTCCAGCTCATTACTAAAACAAGTGGACCAAATCCGACTCATTGGACCAAACTCACCAAATGCTCAAGCCCAAATCAAACTCAAATAATCTTAGACAAGGAACCAAGAACAAGATGAGCGTCAAGATCAAAGCACAAGAAGATGGGAAAATCAAATCAAGTTCAAGACTTAAATGAATTTGTGACTTAGGATATATACACATGCACTCATATGTAATCGCATTAAATTATATGCATATCGTGTCACTAGACCGACTTCTGATATATTAGGAGAGTGCATGAGGCTTAGAGTTTGCTAGAAATACCAAAAACACAATCAAGTCCCTGTCCAAACCTTCTTGTACACTCTGTGCCGTAGACGGGCATCTGTTTGGTCACAGAGTGCTAGACAGACGTCTGTCTGGTCCTGACTCAACCTAACGGCTATACTTTGAATGGTTAAATTTGAGACGGACTTATGTCTGGCCAAACAGAGATTGAAATTTCACAGAAATTTCTATCCGTTGGGAGGTTGGGCCAAGCAATTGAATGCCATATTTATAACCCCAACCACCCCCATTTGAGAGTCTCTACCTTGCCTATGGAGCATTTACTATCTCTCAACTCTAAAAGCTCTCAAATTGGTGAACTAGCATTGATTACTTGTCTTCCAACTTCATTCAACTTTGAAGGACATTCCAAAGTTGTCAAGCAAACTCATTGGAGTAAAGCTTGGAGTGATTGAAGGCCATTAGGACTTCATTAGTGGTGCATCTATTCCGTTGATCATTCATATCATTGCATCACACTCACACAAGGGGTAAAGTGTCACACCCCGTGTTAGGTAATATCTTCCAACTCTTCAAATTGTATTGATTGTTCAATTCTAGTCTAGGTTGATTAGAATTGGTAGAGGGTGCTCTTGCCCTACTTAGAACAAACATTGTAAATGGTGCTCTTGCCCAACTTAGAACAAAGATTGTAAAGGGTGCTCTCGCCTTATTGAACATAGATTGTAAAGAATTTGATCTCTACCCATTGTATTGAAAGAGAATTACTAGCGGAATACTCTCTTGATCATGAGGCCAAGAGAGGAGTGTACGTAGACTTACAAAGTCGAACCACTATAAAATACTTGTCTTGTGGATTTATTGTATTACTTTGTTATCATTGAAACATACAATTTACTTTGTATTTGTTATTAAACTGAAAAATTAAGCAAGTCCATTAGTTGCAACCTATTCACTCCCCTCTAGGTTGCCTTAACAAGATTGATTTGGTGGTGACAGTTAATGGCCATAAAATCTCATGGACAATTATGTAGAGATGGCAAGCCCTTCAAGGAAACCATCATGCAATTTAGTGAAAGATAAGCCATTGTTATCGACCTATGGCAGATTTCTTAGCAAGGACAACATCAAAAGAGCACATTTCTAATACAGTTACGTCTTGACCTGCCCAGATACAAGCTGAATGGGTTGGGATGCAATGCAGTGGCTAAGCTTTCACTTTTCTTAGCTTGGCGATTGTTTGCAAAATAAAAGTAACAGCAAGCGCACGGCGTCATGCAGCTAACGGGTCGATCTCAGGGAGATCTGTCACTTTAGAATTTAATCTTTTAATGTTAACTCAAGAGTGCAATGATTCAAAATTTTAAACTAATTAATTAAACTAAATGAGTAGATCTAACACATACATCTAATGCGATTGAATTGAGACTAAAAAAATAAAACAAACATAACCTATCCATTCATCATCTAAAAAATAAATAAATAAAACGCATAAATAAAAGGCAGGAATAAAAAAAATGCAAACAATAAATAAATAAATAAAAGGGAAGTGATCCGAGTGTCAACTCGGATAGAGGGAAGGGCAGGCATAATTAGGATGACTTTGACCGTGGACCCTTTGCCGTAGCTTACAGTCCACCGATCGGGGGAACATATATTAAAAAGAAAAAGAATGCAGAAAGTAAATAACAAAACAAATAATAAAGCAATAAAAGGAAAAGGGAAACTTTAACCAAAAAGATGCACGACTGTAGGCATCTTTGATCAAGGACCCAAGGGGAAAGGAAAATAATAAATAAATGTTGAAAATAAATCCTAGGTTAAGAATATGGAGGGGTAGAAAGAAGTGGGAATGGAGGGGGAGAGAAAATTATTGACGAAGACTACTTACTTGCATCTTTGAATCTTGAATGACAAAAATAATCCTTGAATAATCCATTCGAATCTCAACCAACTCTAACAATCAGATCTGGAATGATCCAAATCTGCAATTGCTAGACCCAGAGAAAAACGAATCCTCTTGAAAATTGAAACTCAAAACTTAAAGCTTGAACTTGAAATTGAAATTGAAATTGCATTGATCAAAAGAAAGGAAATACACTTGCATAAAATAAATTAAACAACTTCAATATTCGTTGCATTGCATAGAAAAATTGAATCTAAACAGTCAATCTATAAAATAAACTAAAGAGAAAGAAAGTGTAACGCTTAAATAAATTAAAGAGAAAGAAAGTGTCAACTAGGTCTAAGAGTGGAGGGGATATTTATAGGAGATGGTGAATGATTTACAAATAAAGAAAATAAATAAAAGAGTGAAATAGGAAAAGAAAAAAAAAATAAAGAAGAGCCTAATTTTTGGAAATCAAAGGAATGAAGAGAGAGAGAGAGAATGAGTGGAGGGAAAGAAAATAAGAAATAAAAAATTTCTACAAGTTAGAAGTGGAGAGTAAAGAGGAAAGAATGAGAAAATAAAATACATATATTTTGTTAACAAAAACATAAAGGAGTTATTAAAATAAACAAAATAGAAAGTGGGGAGAGAGGAAAATAAATAAAATCTAATAAAATAAAATCTTCTAGGAAATCTATAGAAAAAATCTAAAATCCTAATATTTGACTACTTGTGGGCTCCATATATTTTTCAATTACAATAAAATAAAATAAAATAAAAATACTAACTAAGCTCAACTGTAAATCAAAATTGGCTTCTTTATTTTAATAAATATTTTGGAGTTGGCCCATAGTCGTATCTCTAGCCCATCATGCTCCAAATCAGGTCTTTTTCGCACTTGATAATTTGAACGGATTTCTTGACGTGTAAAATTGCACATTTCATACCCAACACTCCAAATTTTTGCTCAAATTATGAAAATCCTAAAATCTGCAAACACAACATAAAACCCAAGGTAGCTCCACTCTAAATGTGTAAAATGCATGCTTTTTTTTTCTTCCTTCGCTAGAAGGGTCATTTGTATTAAAAAAATAATAATAATAATAATAATAAATAAATAAATAAATAAAAAAAGAAGCAAAATATTAATCATACAAGAAGGAATCTAACGTCATACCTGCAACATCAATTGCGCCCAATATACCCAACCTCACAGGTTCCTACTCACAGATAAACAAGAGAAAAGAAACTAGAATATGAACCGAGAGTGTCTAGATGCCTTGAGATCCAGTTCACACTTTATAGATGATGTCCAAGGCGAATTAACCTCTGAATGTCCCAATCTAGCAGCCTTATTCTTTTCCCTATAGCAATGGGAAATCTTCAAAACAATGCTGGCTAAGAATGATTCTAGACCTCTCCATCGTTGTAGGATGATCCAAGGTATTTTTCCTTTTCTGTATCAATATCACCACAGCAACTGAATCACATTCAACCCATAGCCTCTGCACCTCCATCCTTTTTGCCCATTCCAAACCTTGCATGAGGGCCTCCATTTCAGTTTCAAAATTGGTTTTAACCCCCATAAAAGTACTGAAATTAAAGACAACAACCGCTACCTCATCTCTAAACACCCCTCCCGCACCCACTTTTCCAGGATTACCCAAGGAGGATCCACTTTACCCACCCTGCAAATTGTGGCATCCAAAAAATTTCTTGAGGACAACTAGAGCTCTTAAAAGTGAGAGTCAATCCTATCACCCTTGATTGGGCAAAAACATCTGGTGAGACCATCCTTCCTTCAATCACTTAATCATGATGGGCAAGATCGAAGAGAATCTGATGCATCACCCAATTTTTAGAGAGCTTTACTTCCTCGAACCTACATTTATTTCAGACATACCACAAGTAGTATAGGTGGAGAAGAGAACCATTCAACCAAGCAGCCCTAAAGGTGAGGATTTTGCTTGTTATCTACACCTCCTATAGCTATCTTGAAGCAAAGGCTTAGCCGCCCAAACCTTATCAAACCTCGTTCCCAAGCTCTCCCCACAACTACGTGCAAAAGGACAAAAGAGAAATAGATTATTTAAATCCTCAGAAGCTCCCAAACACAAACTGCAACGGGAAACCAAGGGGATCCCCTTCGTCATAACCAAATCATCCAATGGGAGTTTCCCTTGAAACATACGCCAATATAACACTTGCTTCCTAAGTAGCAAAGGTGATTTCCAAAAAATTGATCTCAACTCCTAGCCAAAGGAACAAGGACCCACAAAACCCATAAATGGTCCAACGCCTTAAGTTAAGGGCCTTTTATTTTTCTAAAAAAATCCCATCTCAATATACATAAAAGTTACTTTCCTCTCAACAAGGTTTTAATGTGTTCACAATGGGTACCAAAATCACTCTCATTTCACACATCATAGCAATTGAAAGGGTATGTACACTAACCAAAAGCCAAAGTTAAAATCTGCAAAGAAACTGTTCCCCTCCACACTTAAGTAATGCAATGTCCTCAATACATGCATGAAAAGAGAAAAAAAAAATGATGCAAAGGAGTGGTATACCTTTCAGTCAGAATGTGTTTATCATGAAAAGCTTTAGTCTTTCTTTAGTAATCTCCAATATCAATGTAAGACGGAAAGACACTCTAAATAAGAAAAACTGTGAATAGAAAAGTCAACCCTAAAGACTTCAAGAAAAACCTTGATTGTCACATCCACCTAGCCGGTACCCTATTTGGAATACCCAAGTGTGTGATCCATAGTCCCGATGATACCAATAGAATAAATCAAAATGTAGAATGAGATGGAAACTCATTCCACAACAGTAGTGGAAAAGTAGATCAAAAAGGTAGCTTACAACCGGTTCCCAAAATGAAAGGGGAACAAAAAACTAAAGTCTCAACGAAGCTAATAAAAGTCAAAAAGAGGATGGAACGATATCCCATCACTATCACACAAGTGCTAAAGCTGAACTACTCCTGATAAGTATTAGTCTCGTACTGATAGTCTTCACCGACGTAGTCACCATAACTAATATTGTATGAGTCATCAACTTGGTCTTCATAATACTGACCATCATAATCAACAGTAGTATTATTACTTGCAGGAAAGTCTAACAAAAAATGTTGCAAAAAAAGGAGTGAGTTCAAAAGAACTCAGCAAAGCAGTTCAATCCATAATAACGTAATAACACATGGAAGCAAATCATACAGAATGCAAAATGATATGAAACAGACAATGCGGATATGCTTATAACTCTATGTATGCTGGTCTCCATTGGCAGACATGCATTAAGATAGAACACCATACTCCTCTAGGTAGTCTCAATCACTCTTCCCTCACGGCTATGATGCACGTCTATTGGGTTCTCCACGGTAATTGGGTCAAAGCATCCATCCCGGACATTCCATGGTTGGGCTTTAGGTCAACACTCTCTCACGCCTCCATTGGTATGAGTACTGGCACGTGTCAAGGCTAAGCTTAGCCAAATGCAAGTCTTCTACTTAGTTATATCAACTTAGATCCAGATACTTCCATTCCTCCCATCCCGGGATCCTTTCCAGTATCCTTCTCCCTAGAGTCAGCGTATCTTTATGGAATCCACCAAGTCGGACTACGTGCTCGTCAACCCTATTGGTCAGTTACATCAAGCTAACAGGTAATTCCCGTTTCCTCTCACGGATCATTTCACCGGTCTTGATTTCAGGGGCCCACATTCCACTTTTGCAACCGTACCAATGAATGGCCTCTCATGCACGAGTATCCGCAATGTGATCCATGTCCTCTCACTGATGTAACTAACTGGTATCCAAAGGGCCCACAAATCCCCATTGCTACCACGGGTTGCTCGGTCTCAATTCCCTTCCGATTGAGTCTGATTTAACAAGGACATCCTAGCCAAACACTTCTAGACATGCCTAGGTATGTCAACTAGTAATCGGGAAAAGTGCCAAGGGGTACCATAGGAAAATGTCCCATACCACCTCCACTAGTGTCCAAAAGCAGGAACACCAGAAGGGCATTCTCCAATCCCCAATCACAACCTAATCAGTCATTCACAAGCACAACCGATAATACAACACATAATCATTCATAATTGAAATAACAATTGAATTATAAGAACAAATACTACTGTAGTTGAGAACTACAACAGCAATATAATTATAAGAAACTAATTATAGCAGTGATATGATCATGTAATTCTAAGAAAAATACAAGTAGACATGCATATTAGGTTATTAGGAATCAACCATCCTTACCTTAAGTAATCTTTAAAGGATTCCGTAGAATTAATGAGGAAGAGGTCCATGACTAGCAATTAAAACCTAAGCAAGCATATAATAATGATTAGGAATAAGACCTAGAAAAATAGAAGTCAAACGGAAGCAAACAGAGCAGATTTGAGGCTACTATCTGTGTTGGTTGATTGGTTGGTCTATTGGCCCAGTCGACCAATAAGACAATACGGGGCTGCAAACCCTAATTTGATCATAACTTCTTCGTTTGAAGTCTGATTGGTCCGAAATTCAAAGGGGAGCTTCCTAGAACATAATAGGACTATCTAAGAAGGTCAAAGCATCAAGTCATGGTCAAAAGATAAGTTCTTAACTGAGCCATAAAGATTTAGGGTCTTAACATATACTAACCATAGCTCTCATGGAAAGGCCAGGGAGAATAAAGATTCACCCTAGGGAACATAAAGAATATGAAACCACATCAAGGAAAGCTTTGGGGATGATCCAATAATTAATAAAGGATTAGGGTTCTCAATTGAATATCATCTCATGAAGGTTCCCCTAGATTGGTCCTCAAAATAACCCAAGGTAGGTTCACAGAGGGTAAGGGAAACATAGGTTTAGTAATTCAAAATCAAGAATGGCATTGGGGAGGATCAAAAAATAGGGTTCCCAATTGGATACTCTCTCATGAGGTTTACCCAATTTGGATATTCTCTCATGAGGGTTACCTAAGGGTTTCCTCACAAATTCAACTATTATGGTTTCTCATTTAGGAAAGAAAAGGGATTCACCCAATAATCATGGGGACACAAGGGAAGGTCATGGTAATGGTATGAAACCTTCCCCCAAAATCATAAACTTTGAATGAAAAACAATACAAGAGAGTATTCAAGAATTCAAGTAAAATCAAGAAACAAGAACATCACCATATGGTTCAAGAATATAGAGTGAATGGGGGTTTCCTTTTGGTTCTCCCCAAAAACAACCATCTTTTTTTAAACCCATTTTAAAAGAACTCGAAAGAAAAATTCAAAAAGTGAAAAAGAAATTTTCTTTAGTTCTAAAAATTTTCAAAGAAAAAAAAAAGATGGATTACCAAAAAAGTTCTATTTATAAAAAGAATAATGAAAGACCTTGCACACGTAAATTCAATTCGATTATTTCGATTAAAGGAAGTAAATAAATCGAGTGACGAACAATTGGAAGCTTGATTATTTGATAGATCGGAGAAGCTGGCTGGGACTCTCTGACTCTGGAGAGGAACAATACTCGCTTTGCCTGAGAATGGATCGACAACCGGCCACTGGAGCTTCATCTCCAGTGGCCCAACGTCCACGACAAAATCCTCGTGGTGGGGGGTCAAATGGCAACCCCAGGCCTAAGGGTGGCCGGTCTTGGGCTAGCCTTTTTGCCGGCGGAAGTGTGAAAGAAGGAGCGCATCCACTCTCTTACCGATCGTCTGCGGTGCTGAACGGCGAAGAGGTTGCAGACTGTTGTATGGATGATTATGGTAAGGGTATCAAGCGGTGGAAGACAGCGCTTAAGGGATACATTTTTGGTGCTAAACCTCCTTATAATATTATGAAGAAATATGTTGAGGAGAAGTGGAGTTTTGCAGGTGCTTTTGAGGTTTTTGGGGTCAATGACGGGCTATTCATTTTCAACTTTCAGAGTGTTGACCTTAGCATGCCGGTAATGGAGGAAGGGCCATGGACCATTGGAGCAAAACCCATTGTTCTACGACCATGGTCGACGGAGGTACCGATGGAGAAACAAGAGGAGTCTGTACTGCCGATCTGGGTGCGTTTCTATGGGCTGCGACTGCACTTATGGGAAGATCTCGCTTTGGAGAAGATTGCGAGTGTTCTAGGGACCCCTCTATGTGCTGATCGTCGAACGGCCGCTCGAGAGAGGCTTGCTTTTGCCAAGGTTTGTGTTCTAATCCCGGCCACTAAGGGTTTCCCACCTACAATAAAAGTTCGCACTGCCAACGGCTCAATGGTACACCAACATGTTGAATATGAATGGATGCCTGCAGTGTGTTCTTCATGCCATATCTTTGGTCACCAGGAAGGATCATGCTCAAGAAAGAATGTTGAAAATTCAGCAGCAAGTGAAGTGGAACCAAGACCGCCTAAGGGTATTCAAGGTAGTGAATGGAGGATTGCCGGACGCTGGAGTCGGGGGAGGCGCAACCCTCAAGCAGCTAACACTGCTAATGGTAGTGGGATGGCGTCCATCCGGCGCGATTCACCGCGAGATCCTCGCTCACCGAGAGTGGAAAGTACAAACTTGGGTAGTGACAAGGGTAATGGAGGACAAAATTCTGATTTGGCAGGTTTGCTAAATTTAAATGAGGAAATGCTAATTTGGATTTGCAGAATCCAATCAATGATTATGGGATTCTCTCCTTGGGGCCCAACAATTTGAATAGTCCAACTTTTATGGATTGTCCAATAGTAACAAATCATGCAGTTGATATAAATATCAATAATAGCCATCTAAGCAATATCATTGAAATGGAGATCTTGGAATCTAACCAAGAAAGTTCTAGCTTAACAAGGAAGGAGTTGGAGGTAGAATCAGTGCTACAGAGGAATGAAAGTCATCATATTTTAGAGAGCCAACACTTGGCAGTGGTCCCCATTGAGGTTGCTCATGATCGAATTACTCACTCCTTAGGGAGCTTTGATCCAATCAAGGCATTGGTGGTATACTCGGATGATGTCAACATTGGCCCCACTCCAAATAAAAGACCCAAGGTTCGTGGTACCCGCCCCTCGAATCGGTTTGAACCTCTTTTGGATGATGAGAATCCCGGTGAAAGATGGACGGATGATGTTCATAGTGACACCCTGTCTCGAGTTAGAGAGAGAAGTCCTTCGGGGAGAGAATGGCTACGTAAAACATCAATATTTGTTTCCAATGAATAAAGTGGCTGCTTGGAATGTTCGAGGGTTGACTAACCATGGTAGGAAACGTGCTATCATGGATTGGGCGAAATCTAATACAATATCTATTTTTGGTCTATTGGAGACACATGTGAAGGCTCATAATTTTGATTGGGCGTCTCGACCTTTTCGCAATCATTGGGACTGTATTGGAAATTATGATACCTCCCCAATGGGCAGAATTTGGGTTTTGTGGAATCGTGACAAGGTAGATGTCAAACTAGTGCTATCTTCTTCTCAACTCATGCACACAGAGGTTACTTGTAGACGTACTCAACATAGTTTCTACGCTATGTTCATTTATGGTGCGAGCTTCGATGATGAGCGCAACTCTCTATGGTCTGATATTCACATGTTGGCTTCCTCTATCTCTGTCCCTTGGGTCCTACTAGGTGATTTCAATGCTTTTAAGGATCCATCTGAGAAGGAAGGTGGCATGTATAATAATATTCGGAGATGCCAACCTATGCGAACTTGCCTTGAAGACTGTGATTTAGTTGAGATGCAGCATACAGGGGTTTTTTATACTTGGAGTAATAATAGTTTGGGATTGAACAGAATCTCATCCAAGATTGACGATGTCATCTCCAATCACCATTGGAATTGTGCCTTTCCCTCCTCTTACGTCACATTTCAGAATCGCGGCGTGTCGGATCACTCTCCTATGGTGATCTCATTTGGGCTTGCTCCTGTGATTAGAGGTAAACAATTTTATTTTTGTAATTTTTGGGCTGATCACCCTGATCTTCTTCCCCTGTTTAGACACATGTGGCAGCAGCATGTTGAAGGCTCCCCCTTGTTCTCCTTGATGAAGAGATTACGGTTGCTCAAGGACAATCTCAAGTCCTAGAGTAAGCGAAATTTTTCTAACCTTGATGGTCAGATTGAAGATGCTAGGAATCAGCTCGATGCCCTTCAGTCTCAATTGTGGTCCATTGGGCCTGATGATACATTGGTAATGCAAGAAAAGTTGACTTCCTCCACCCTTGTTAAACTTCTCATCGCTAGGGAATCTGAGCTCAGGCAAAAGGCGCAAGTTACTTGGTTGCAAGAGGGTGATGGTAATATAGAGTTTTTTCATCGCACTCTTAAAAACCGTCGGGCTCGTAATTGGGTATCTTCTATTCAGGACTCTCATGGCAATACCATAACAGATGATGATGGGATCCGAAATGAAGCAAGATGTCATTTTGAAAATGCTTTTAATGGTACAAGACAGATCATTTGTGAGCACTTGGCACCTAGAGCTAACAGAATCCTTTCAAACGAAGACCTGCTGCTCTTGACTACTCCCTTCTCTTTTGAGGAGATCAAGGGGGTTGTCTTCGATGCTGATGAGGATAGTGCTCTGGGTACCGATGGGTTCAACACTGTCTTCTTCAAAAAGTCATGGGACATTACAGGTCAGTCGGTTTGTGTTGCGATCCTTGACTTCTTTACCACCCTCAAGCTACCGGATGAGTTGAAGTTTTCAAGACTCACTTTGATTCCAAAGGGTGAGAGCCAAACCACTTTCAATGAGTTTAGGCCAATAGCTATTAGCAGCCTGGTGTATCGCTTTATTGCCAAACTCCTTGCAAATCGTCTTAAGAAGGTTCTCGACAAAGTGGTGGGTGATAACCAAAATGCTTTTATTGAAGGTCGTCAAATTACTGATAACATTCTTCTTTGCCAAGAGATAGTTCATGATTACCATCTTAACAAGGGGAGTGCTCAGTTCACGGCCAAGATTGACTTAAGGAAGGCGTATGACTCGGTGCAATGGAGTTACCTTTTCACGCTTTTGCATAAATTAAATTTTCCCATCTGCTTCATCAACTGGGTTGTTGCTTGTATCTCAAGATATTACGCAAGTATACGTATCGCAATCAAGTAATAAATGATAAGTACAGAATCGATCCCACGGAGAATTATATCCTTAACTTTCAATGTAAAAGTAAAATTGATTTAAATGAAATTAACAAGGTTGATTGGTGATTAACTAACTAATTAACCAAATGACAGGTAAAGAAAACTAAGGAACTAAAATGTAGATTAAGCAATGGAAGAAACTTAATGAGTGACAAGTGTGTTAGGAGTCAAGTTTCCCTTCCCCTGAATTTTATAACACAAATATTAAAGCAATACTACAACCCCAAGATAAATCAAGAACTTGGAATGAATGGCACTATGGTATTTTCCAATACACATAAGCTAGCATCCTAAGTCAACATCTGCATATTCCTATGAAGAATTGAATTAAGTATGCAATTTAAACCCAATCCAATCAATGGTAATGTGAGGTAATTGGGTATTCCTACCCAACCTACTAATTAACACAACCTAATTAAAGATGATGCTAACTCACACAATTCAACAAACACCTAGACTTCATTAATTTTCCAATTAATGAAATCATAACATTCATTCAAGAAAGATCATTCAAGAACTGAAATTAGTCAATATAACATGCTGAATTCATTAACAATAAAGTGGATTGCAATAAAACTAAAGAACACATGATTAGTTACATATCAAAATTCAGGTTTAGGTACTACTATCATCCCAACACAGCTAAGATTTAGCCCATAACAAAATTCAAATGCATAAAACCAAGTATAGTTGACATGAGACTAGAAAGTAAGAAGATAGAGTTATAAAAACAAGAATAAACTAAGGCTTCCTTGTTTCCACAAGAGCTCCAGCCTTCTCCAGCAAATCAGCAACTCCAGCAGCTCCTTGCTTCCACAAGAGCTCCAGCATTCGTTCTATCTTCCCTCCTCTCAGCCGAGTCTCTATTCCCAACCTTAGCCCAATGTCTCTCCTCTCTCCTCTTTGCCTCTCTTCTCTTTCTTCCATAAATGTCTTCAATCATTAGGTTAGATTATGGCCATAGGATTAGAACTTTCCTCCTGAGATCAAGGGCTGAAAACCATCATGTATTTACAAGAATTTTGTCCACTTAAGTTAGCCCTTTTTGGTCAATTCCATTTGAATTGGATCTGAGAATATTCTGCTCCGTTGTTGTAGCAATGCAGCAACAACTCTACAACAAAGTTAGAGGACAGGTTCTTCTATTATGAATCTTCACCTACATTTTCAAGAGAAAGAGAAACAGTCAAATTCATCCATAAAAAGAAGGGAAATTCATCTAATGGTGACAGTAATGAACTAAACAAAATGCAACATGTTAAGACTAAATAAGACAACACCTAATGAATACTATCACTAAAACAAAGACAAAATACTCCTAAATCAAGCCATCTCAAGTATAAAAGTTATCAATCTTAACTCTATTTCATAGAGTTATCACTATCTCGGTGCGTGGTGAATCCTAGTTATGTGATCTTTCTAAACGGGACCCAATCTGGACGGTTTCATGCTAATCGTGGACTCCGGCAGGGGTGTCCCATGTCTCCTATGTTGTTTAATATAGTCATACAGGTTTTCCTAGATTCCATTTTGGATGCAGCTGCGAGAGGGGATTTCTTATTTCATCCTCATTTTGAGAAAACTCATCTCTCCTCCATTTGCTTTGCGGATGATGTGGTGGTTTTTGGTCAATCTGTTGAACAGAATACAGACACCTTTGACAGGATGTTCATGGATTTCTCAGCTCAATCTGGCTTATCTATAAATAGACATAAGTCGCAGATTTTCTTTTGCAATACGTCAGATGCGTCATCACTCATTTTACTCAGAAATTGGGTTTCTCTTTGGGTACTCTTCCAGTCAAATACTTGGGGATTCCTCTTTCTTCCAAGAGACTTCGTGTCCATGATTTTTCCAAGTTGATTTCTAAGGTGGACAAGCGGATTTCGAGATGGAAACACCGTTCTCTCTCTTATGGTGGCTGTGTAACTCTTATTAAATCAGTGCTGGCAGGGATCGTCTCGTTGTTAAATGTCATTCCTATTCCTAAGGGTGTCATTAATCAATTGGAATCCACTTTTGCTCGATTCTTGTGGAAGGGTGGCTCAAATTCAAGCTACAACAAGGTCTCTTGGCCCTTGATTTGCAAGCCGGTTGATGAAGGAGGGCTTGGTATTCGGAGTCTACACGAATGGAACATAGCGGCCTTAATCCGGTACATTTGGATTCTTGTTGCCAGTAATCACACGTGTTGGGGCACTTATGTGTTGAATCGGTGGTTGGGGAACTCTTCTGTGTGGTCAATGGCGGTGCCTAGAGATGGATCTGCGGTGTTGAAAGCCATCCTAAATACTAGAGACTTGGCCCGTAAGTGCATCCTTTACAGAATTAAGAATGGGCAGGACACTTCTCCGTGGTTTGATCCTTGGTTATCCAATGGCTCTCTAGCCTTACAAAATGATCTAATCGTGGAAGCGTTGGGGAGACGGCAGAGCGATAAGGTTTCTTTGCTACTTGATGCACATGGGCAATGGAGTTATGGTGGCAGGGATTTGAGGATTAATGCTCGTTGGGAGGAGATTGTCTCTACTAGGGTTTTTCCTCGGCAACTGCGAGACTCTCCAACGTGGCTATTAACTTCAAGTGGGAAATACTCTCTCAAGACTGCTTATGAAGTGGTTCATCTGAAGGGAGAGAAGAAGGCTTGGGCTAGGCTCGTTTAGTCACCTGGTGGTCATCAGCGTTTCAGTTTTATTGCTTGGTTAGCCGTTCTGTAGCGTCTTCCAACATTAGACAAGGTAATAGCTTGGGGTGGCTGTGAAAATTCGATCTGTTCCATCTGTAAAAACGCTGATGAGTCTCATGAACATCTGTTCATTGGGTGTGAGTTTTCTACTGCTGTTTGGTCTAAGCTTCTCCAAGTCCACGGGTTTGTTTATACTCGGAGAAACTCTTGGAGTGAGGAAATCGGATGGGTTGTGGAGAGGTTTGCCGGTGATGATTTGGTTAGTCGCATTCGCAAGTTTAGCTTTGGGAGTGTTCGTCTATCGGATTTGGGCAGCAAGAAATAATGTGGTTTTTCAAAATGGTCAAGCTATAGCTGAAAGCACGTTCCAACATATTTTAAGCGATGTTCGAAATAGGTTTTCAAGGGG
The DNA here is from genome assembly GCF_041222555.1 of Hakea prostrata. NCBI lineage: Eukaryota > Viridiplantae > Streptophyta > Magnoliopsida > Proteales > Proteaceae > Hakea > Hakea prostrata. Next base: position 41,991,976 of record NC_142603.1, read on the forward strand.
CGCTTGCATGGTGATTGATTCCCCTGCTAACCGTGAGTTTTTCCACCGATGGAAGATTAAGGTGAAATTTCGGCTCCCAGTGGCAAGGGCGGTAAAATGGATTTCTGCTCCGAATGGGTGGATCTCGGTGAATTGTGATGGATCTATTCAGTCTGCCCTTGGTGGGTATGGTGTTCTCGCACGAGACGCGGCGGGAGCTGCTATTTTTGCTATAGCAGGTGCTGTGTTTGAAACAAATATATTGGTAATGGAGTTGAAGGCGATTCTTCGTGGCTTACAACAAGCATCTGATTTAGCCTATACCCGTGTCCAGGTGCGGTCGGATTCTCAAGCTGCTGTGGCAATGTTATGGGGCAAGTATAGCATTCCTTGGTTTGCTCAAGATTTAGTCGCGGACATTCGAGACCTCTCGCAACAGTTTGACTATTGTGTTTTTCATCACCACATTCGGGAGTTAAATACTGGTGCTAACCTTTTGGCGAGATTTTGTCACTTTGTAAATGAAGTTATTTTCTTCCCTCCTAACATTCCTGATGACCTTGCACGGTTAATCAGAAATGATGTGGATGGGATGTTCTATTATCGTATGTAATTTTGTTTCCGTTATTTATACAAAGCTACCTTTTTCCAAAAAAAAAAAAAAAAAAAAGGGGGAAAAAAAATATAAAATTCCAAAAAAAAAAAAAAAAAAGGGGGAAAAAAAAAAAAAAAAAAAAAATAAAAAAATTCTACAATTAGAAATCAGATTATTTATGAATCATCCATTCGAATCAGATCCACAGATTGGACAAATTTTTCACTGGTAGAACAAAAAACAAAGAATCTAGCTAATAGGACAAACACAATTAGAAACCAAATAGAAAAAATCACAAAAAACAAGAAAAAAAATTTGGCAGATATTAAAAAGAAGAAATACCCGATTAATACGTAAATGGCATTATTTATTTATTTTTTATTGAAAAAATACACATAGATACTCTTTTATATATCATTAGTATTCCGAGGATCCGTGGACAACTTTTCCTTGAATCAACAAAAAAATTCTTGTAAAATGCATTTACAATTACAATACTAAAATAAATCAAGAAGATATTAATGAAAAAAGTCAAAATACAATTCACTTTATTTCGACTATAAAAAAGTCGCTTTTTAATATTAGTAATAAGAATTCACAGATTTCTTGTGATCAATCTTCCTTTTCACAAATATATGTTTTTTACAAATTATCGCAAACTCAGGTTATTAGTAAGTATCACTTGAGATCTGTACTTCAATACCGCGGAACATCTCTTTTCCTTAACGATATAATAAAGAATGATTTTTGAACACAAGAAATACTTCATTCCGAATCAAGACATAAGAAATTTCAGAATTCCAGAATGAATGAATGGAAAAACTGGTTAAAGGGTCATTATCAATATGATTTATCTCAGACTAGATGGGCTAGATTAGTAACATAAAAATGGCGAAATAGGGTCAATCAATGCCGTAGGGCTCAAAATAAAGATTCAAAAAAATTGGGTTCATATGAATATGAAAAAGACCAATTAATTCATTCCGAAAAGAAAAGAAAAAAAGTATTTTAGGGTGGAGTCATTACGGAATCAAAAAGAAAAATGGAAAAAATACTATAGATATGATCGTTTATCACATAAATATATTAATTATAATTATGAACGTAAAAAAGACTTATATATTTATGGGTCGTCCTTACAAGTAAAGGAGAGTCAAAAGATTCCCTATAATTACAACACACATAAACTTGAATCATTTTATGGGCTAGAAGATATCTCTATTAATGATTATCTAGGGGAAGATTATCTTATTGAGACAAAGAAAAATCCAAATAGAAGGTATTTTGATTGGGAAATTATACCATTTTTTTATTTAAAAAAAAAGGCCAATATTGAGGCCTGGACCAATATAGATACTGGGACCAACATTAAAAAATATAATAATAAATAAAAAAATTTAAAAAAAAAAAAAACTAAGACAGGGACTTACTTTTATCAAAATAAAAGAAAAAACAAAAAAAAAATAGTAGAGAAAATGGATAAAAAAGATCTTTTTTATTTCGCGATTCATGAAGAAATCAACCCGTGCAAGCAAAGATTTTTTCTTTTTCTCGCCATACCAGCCACTTCATTCGATCATATGTTCCATTCCGGGACAAGGAAATAAAAAACCTTATTCTTTCGGCGTTCAATTGGGTACTTTCTGACTTTCTTTCAACAAAGGCCGGCTTATTACTTAGCTTACTTACTTAACATATACACTTCGCTACGCTTACTCACTTTCTTTCAAGACAAAGAGGATAGCGCGCTTCTTACACTACCACTTCTAAGAGACCACTCTTCTACTTTGAAAGCGCAACAGCTAACCCTAGTACCAAGTGGTTGGTTGGCTAAGAATAAGAAGCAAAAAGCAACCTGGCTTTAGATTTGCTTTAGCTGCCGCTTTCTTTCATAACAGAGCCGGGAATAACGGGTGGCATAGAAGTCTCTCGCATGCAAGGAGATGCTGCTACTGGATGTCACGGTTCTGGGGCGCCATGATCCTTCTCTCTGGAACAATCGAGGGCACTGACTGACTGCATCAATCATCACTCAGTGAGCTATTTATTGCCGCCAATAGCGCTTTGCTTGCATGCAAGGCGGCACGCCGGCGCCAGGTAGAGCTATCTCACTAGGCGAAGGAGATGCATTTCTGGTACTGGTGGTACTGGACAAGCTCTCAAGGAATATTCTCTTTCTTATTTCTGCCTTTCTTTCCCATGACGACTAGGAACAGGCAAATCCAAAATTTCACTTCGAATTCCGAACCTCAACATCCTACTGCTCATGGTGTTTCACGATCAGTATTGGAAATGAACGGAGAAGTGGTGGAATATGCGGAACCACATTGTGAAACCTAGCCCTGACCCTAATCCGGGAACTTAGTTATTTGTAGGTCCAGTGACCCGAAGTAAGGCAAGAAGTCATCTTTGGGCCATTTCTGTTGAAGACTTGATGGCTGGATTGGAATCCATGAGTGTTGATGCCAGTGTCCCAATGGTGGAAACTGCACCCGGATAAAGATTGGATTAGTTGATGGTCTTGGAGTGGTCTCTGTATTGATTCGAAGGCATTCTAACTCCTAGGTATGTCACTCTAGGTGTGTGCAGAACCCCTTGATGTTTGGACTTGATCTGAGCCTTCAATTCCCTATTTTGAAGTTGCTGTCTTGATTGGTCGACTCATTGGTCGATTGGACCAATCGACCAATTGATTTTGTTTTTGAAATTTGAATCATGTCTCTTCTATTTAAGTCTAATCTCGGGAATACTCCACCTCCTCTGCCTCCTAAGCCTCTGGAACGAGTTAGAACCCTAATCTAACCCATTCCCTTGCATTCTTTGGTGATTTCTCGCAAAGACTTGAAGAATTCTTCATCTTCCTACGGCAAAGGTATGATTTCACTCACTCTTTCTTCTACCTCTGATTTTCTTTCTTTAATTTTGTTCTTCGTTGAGATCAGGAAGAAGATGATGCACTCTTGCAACCATCTATTCCATGATCTCATCGTGATCTTTAAGTGAAATTTTTGAAACCCTAACCCTAATCCTTTGAAACCCTAACCTGTGAGATCGTCTGGAGAGCTTTTGGTAACCTCCCTTGTGAAGGAAAATCTTCTTGAGTAATATTGTGTTAACCTAAACTTCATCATTGAATGACCCTTCTTGTTATTCTTGGCTAACAATTTATCTCCCTTCATCCAGATCTCACAATTATTTTCCGAAGGAACCAAAAAGGGTAAAACCCTAATTCTTGGGTAAGATCAAGAACCTCTAGTTTAATAATGGTAACCCAATCAATGTGTTTTCTTTACTATATCTGTAATCCTCATATCCTAATTCTTGAATCTTTGATTATAATATTTTTCTCTCATAATCTATGTTTAACCTAATAGGTTAACCTTTGTGTTCCTAGGTTATAATTTGGGAACTTGATTTGATTTATGATTTGATATCCTCTATACCCTAGAATACTACCATGATAATTTCCCTCTGATTTGTACCCTTTTGAACCATCGAATTCGGCTCTAGATTCTCAAATTTTGGATTCTTGAAGGCCTCTGTCTGCATTGGTCGACTCATTGGTCGACTGGTCCAGCAAACCAATCAATCGACCAATGAGTACAGCAACCTCAATCTTGGTCTGTTTCGATTGATTTATGATCTTTTCCTTTATGCATCTTTCCTAACATGTTGTGTGCACTTGTTTAGGACTGTATTCTCAGGTTTAGTCAAGATCATACTTGATTCTTTAAGATCCCATCCAAGTTAGAAGGTAAGGACAGTTAATTCCTTAACTACATAGATTGCTTGTTCTCTGGTTTCTACTTTATGAAACTATGAGATTACCTACTGTTATTGTATTTTAATTCTGATCTCCTACTGTGGGAACAGTAGCACTTGTTTATATTGTCTTTTTATTATTCATGATATATGAGTTACTGATTATTGCCTAATCTGATTTCTGCTTGTACATTCTCTTGTATATGATGAATTGTTGGTTGTGTATGTCATGACTGTTCTGAGAATGTGTTTGCTTAAGTTTGGTTTGGGATTGGGGAGTATCCTTTTGATGCTTCTGTCCTTGGACATCGGAGGGAATAGTATGGGATGTTCTCTAAAGATGCCCATCGACGCTTTCCCGAATAAATGGTTGTCATACCTAGGGCCGTCTAGCAGTGTTGGCTAGGATGTCCCCGTTATATCAAACCCAATTCGGAAGGGTATTGAGACCAAACGACCCGTGGCAGCAATGGGGATTCACGGGCGCTCAAGACCGGTGAGTTATATCCGTGAGAGGACGGGAATCAAATTGTGGGGGCCATTTATTGGAGGGTTGCATATGGCTAGACTTGGGCTCATGGGCGCTCGAGACCGGTGAGTTATATCCGTGAGAGGACATGAGAGCTTCCCGTTTACTATATGTGGATAACCAATAGGGTTGATGAGTCCGGTGAGTAATATCCGTGACTCTAGTGTGAAGGATACTGGAAAGGATCCCGAGAGGGGAGGAATGGAAGTATCTGGAACTGACTTGATGTAACTGAGTAGATGACTTGCATTGGGCTAGGCTTTTCCCTGACATGCGCCAGTACTTATGCCAAATGGTTGTGAGAGAGTGTGTTGACTTAACCCCTACCATGGTTTGTCCAAGAGGGATGCAGGACCCATTACCAACCGGC